>NC_085962.1:10512064-11739564 GCF_910591565.1 Cydia splendana
CAATCGTCACAAATGACGGTCAGTATCAACATACAACGATCTAGCGGTCTAGCTAGCCTTTTGTACCTACGTAGATATAGATAGGTACTCTTGTTTCATATTTCATAACATTACACATTTACGTATATTTCTTACCACAATGAACACAACTTAATAAAAGAGACCCAGATAATTTGATATCAATCTAAAGTCAGGCCAAGATAACTCCGCAGCGATTTTGATAGCGTCATATATACTTCTATGAAATTATGAAGTTTAAAATAACACTTGCAAAATCTGTGCTATCAAAATCACTGCAGAGTTAGCGTGGTCTACGACACAGAATATCGGTAGTTTTGTATTCTATGGGTGACCACGCATGTCGTAAATAAATTAATAACTTTTTTTTTCAACACGACTAGAAAATTAACGTTAACCTCACTAATACTGATACGAAAGTGTTGCTTATAATCTACGAAATGTGCAGTATTAGTCCTGCTCATGTCTCCTGAATCACCCTGTAGTTATTTACCTATACCTAAATATGTCTATCTACGCTACAGCAACAAATTATTATATTTACAGAATTCTCCAGTATGCGCTTGGTTCGGACTCGGACCAAGACACGCAATGAAGACTTCAGGGACTGCTAATTCACTCATTGACACAAAAAGAGGTGAAATTTGACAGGACCTAAGTAGTTAGACAATGAATTTATCTGTTTTGAATACTGCTCAATAGCCCGGTTAAAAAAACAGTCTTGTACTACTCTTTAGGAATAAAAATAGGTTAATTTCCATTGTGAAGCGGTCTCTTAGTCTACGTAGGTTAGTGTACGCGGAAATTTTTGCCCCGCTTCGGTCCACGGCGCCCGCCGCGCAGACGGCGAATAAAAGATGCGAATAAAAACTGCTAGTACGTGACGTTTTTGTGGAAACCCGCAATCTTCGCGGACATCAACTAGCCATTCATTTCATTGTTTACGGAGCATCGTTAACTTGTCTTGACCTTAAACATTAAAAGCGAGATCGCGTCCAGTCGTCGATCCCTTATTACTCGGCCAACTGTTTCACCGCGAACAATTTCCGTGTCTAAAGTTTTAGTGAAACAGATAAATAAACAGGAAAAGTGAATTCCGTAGAAAAGGAAACAATTGTCATGTTTGTATTACTCACTACTCCATTTATATTGGCATTAGGGAAAATAGTCTGCCAAGTACAATTGAGTCAAGAGGTCAAATACTCGCCGTCGCCTTCTCTGCCTGGACGTACCGGTCCCCCTGGAAACTTGCATGGGACTGCGATACAGACAATTCAACCATTTGAAGCAACTGAAAAGTCTTTCCTTAGTAAAAATAACATCAGTACTACACAGAAACTAAAACTATTCATAATATCGCGATCTCAATCAAGAAGAATGGATCAACAGCGACCTTTTGCGGATACAGTGACTAAAACTAACATCACAAATACAACCAGTGCTCAAAATAATATCTGCAATTCAACACGAATTAGCACCAACAACTCGACCAGTGATAATTATGACAAAGTAGTTTTCGAGGACAAAGGAGGAGCTTTTATGGAAAAATCAAAGTCCGTTGACCCGATAGCCCATAATGAATCCACGTCAAATAATTCGAGACCGCCGGGTTCAGTGACTGAAGTACCGCCTCCGGCGAATGTGACTCTGGAAGACCGAGGAGCGTTCGATGGGGACGCGTGCCCCACTGGATACGTCAGAGTGAACGGAGTATGTGTGATGCCGGACTAGATGATAAGAAACACAGTACAGTAAGTACCTGTGTGTCACCAGTAACATTCTAAATAACAGCGGAAGCCGAAAATAATCCTATTACAAATTGTATCCAAGCATACCTATCTACAGTATAATTTTTTTTTTACCAGCCATACTCTGCATAGTGGATTTATATGAAATTTATAGGTCATACTGAACAACTTTTATTATCGTACCAATGCTGAAATCGTGATTTTTTTTTTGCTTTTTCATACATTTCGACTGATGTGATGCCGCTGATTTCTATGGGAGTGGGACGGCCCTTGCCTAAATTCAACACGCAGAGTCTCTATGGCTGGTGAAAAAAAAACTACTCTGTATAGCTACCACATTGTAAAGATTTCATCCTTTTAGGCTTTTATTCGTTTGCTCTTACTAGGCCACACACGTAGAAAAACCCAATAAGTATTGTTTATCTTGTAAGATTATAATAAATAAAATATAATTCTCGGTTAAAAAAATATGTTTGAATTGTTTTTATTTCTCAGTTAATTGTGCTACTACAATACCCACTTCGTAATTATTATCGTGGCGTGGCTAGTAATAATGGAATACTTGGGATTCTTGCCTTCGGAATGAGCTAGAAAATTTTAATAAACTAGCTTGTGTCCTAGTAAAGTAGACCTTATAGTAGTAACCCACTATCGCACCGCACCAAGGTCATTGTGCGACGCACCCATAAGTAAAAGCGAGAAAGCGATCTCTTTCTCGCTCTTACTTATCGATGCGTCGCACAATGACCTTGGTGCGGTGCGATAGTGTGTTACCGCTATTATAGAAGTTCTTAAACTAGGGAGAGACAAACTGAGCCCACGCAACGCAACGTAGCCTGATACAATGCATTATGAACAGTACGGTTACCATCAGTTTGTCACTAACATAAACGCCGTCGAGAACGTAATTTACTTTCTATACATCTCGCTCGCACTCGCATATTAGTGCAAACGGGATGTATAGAAAGTAAATTACGTTCTCGACGGCGTTTATGTCAGTGACAAACTGATGGTAACCGTACTCTGAAATTTGTATGCTTAGAAAGTATATAGGTACGTAAAAACATACTTGTCATGCGTTGCTTTGCGTATGACAAGTACGTTTATAAGCATAACAAGGGTCCAGATTCCATGTTGCATTGCATACCTACCTCTCATACAAACTTCCAACCCCTACCGGTGATTAAGAGCGCTATTACATTTCGGCGTTGAGCGAGTTTAGGTATTTTACGCGCTGCGGCAGGCCGTGCGAGCTCAGTATGCCGATCCCTTCTACCACACTCGCACTACAATGATGGATGAAACATTCTTGATCCTTCGCGAAGCATATTGAAATCAACCATAACAACACTAACTGTACTTAACTTTTAAAGTTCTAAAACTGTTATTTGGTAAGTACGAAAATACTAAATGCAGTGCAAATGTACATTGGGGCTGTTCATAAATTACGTCATCTATTTTTGACGATTTTTGACCCCCCCCACCCCTCAAATCTTCCAAAAATCAAGCTTCGGATGAATCTGTTTCCTCCTACGTCATGTTACCATCATCCGATGTCCAGACCCCCCCCCCACTCCTCCCATTTGAAACGACGTAATTTATGAATAGCCCCATACTCATACTTATGAAGGTATATTACTCGAAAGAAATTATAGGTACCTACTCGCTTATTTACATGTTTCGTCATTGCATTTGGTACCTATAGGTTGTAAAGTTTGTATCAACGAGGGTTTAAAAACGAACTGGTACTGAGGATCTGATGATGATTAAGGTGGTCACGGATACCAATCAACCATGTAGTAACATGATTAGGCTCGTTTGATTCGTCTCAACAAGATCTTTGACACTGAAGATACACAGGGTCTGATGATGGAGCTGGTAGGTGGCCACGGGTACCAGTCTATCATGTAACTAAACAACTTCGTGTTTGGGCTCGTTTGATTCGTCTCAACAAGATCTTTGACACAAGACAGTACTCAGGGTCTGATGATGGAGCTGGAAGGTACCATTACCAATCAACCATGCAACTAAACCACATCGTGTTTAGGATCGTTTGATTCGTCTCAACAAGATCTTTGACACTAGGTGATACTCAGAGTCTGAGGATGGAGCTGGAATGTGGTCACCGGTACCAATCAACCATGCAACTAAACCACTTCGTGTTTAGGCTCGTTTTATTCGTTTCAACAAGATCTTTGACACAAGATAGTACTCAGGGTCTGATGTTGGAGCCGGAAGGTGGTCACCGCTACCAATCAACCATGCAACTAAACCACTTCGTGTTTAGGCACTTTTTATTCATCTCAACAAGATCTTTGACACAAGGTAGTACTCAGGGTCTGATGATGGAGCGCGAAGGTGGCGACGGGTACCTGTCTATCAGCTCCATCATCAGACCCTGAGTAGTATCTTGTGTCAAACATCTTATTGCAACGAATCAAACGAGCCCAAACACGAAGTGGTTCAGTTACATGGTAGACTGGTACCCGTGGCCACAGTCCAGCTCCATCATCAGACCCTGAGTACTAACTTGTGTCAAAGATCTTGTTGCGACGAATCGAACGAAGCCAAACACGAAGTGGTGTAGTTGCATGGTTGATTGGTACCGGTGACCACCTTCCGGATCCATCATCATACCCTCAGTACTACCTTGTGTCAAAGATCTTGTTGCGACAAATCAAACGAGCCCAAACACGAAGTGGTTCAGTTACATGGTAGACTGGTACCCGTGGCCACAGTCCAGCTCCATCATCAGACCCTGAGTACTAACTTGTGTCAAAGATCTTGTTGCGACGAATCGAACGAAGCCAAACACGAAGTGGTTTAGTTGCATGGTTGATTGGTACCGGTCACCACCTTCCGGATCCATCATCAGACCCTCAGTACTACCTTGTGTCAAAGATCTTGTTGCGATAAATCAAACGAGCCCAAACACGAAGTGGTTCAGTAACATGGTAGACTGGTACCCGTGGCCACCTTCCAGCTCCATCATCAGATCCTGAGTACTATCTTGTGTCCAAGGTCTTGTTGAGACGAATCAAACGAGCCTAAACACGAAGTGGTTTAGTTGCATGGTTGATTGGTACCGGTGACCACCTTCCGGCTCCAACATCAGACCCTGAGTACTATCTTGTGTCAAAGATCTTATAGAAACGAATAAAACGAGCCTAAACACGAAGTGGTTTAGTGGCATGGTTGATTGGTACCGATGACCACCTGCCGGCTCCATCATCAGACCCTGAGTACTATCTTGTGTCAAAGATCTTGTTGAGACGAATCAAACGAGCCTAAACACGAAGTGGTTTAGTTGCATGGTTGATTGGTACCGGTGACCACCTTCCGGCTCCATCATCAGACCCTGAGTATTATCTTGTGCCAAAGATCTTGTTGAGACGAATCAAACGAGCCCAAACACGAAGTGGTTTAGTTGCATGGTTGATTGGTACCGGTGACCACCTTCCGGCTCCATCATCAGACCCTGAGTACTATCTTAAGTCAAAGATCTTGTTGAGACGAATAAAACGAGCGTAAACACGAAGTGGTTTAGTTGCATTGTTGATTGGTACTGGTGACCACCTTCCGGCTCCATCATCAGACCCTGAGTACTATCTTGTGTCAAAGATCTTGTTGAGACGAATCAAACGAGCCTAAACACGAAGTGGTTTAGTTGCATGGTTGATTGGTACCGGTGACCACCTTCCGGCTCCATCATCAGACCCTGAGTATTATCTTGTGCCAAAGATCTTGTTGAGACGAATCAAACGAGCCCAAACACGAAGTGGTTTAGTTGCATGGTTGATTGGTACCGGTGACCACCTTCCGGCTCCATCATCAGACCCTGAGTACTATCTTAAGTCAAAGATCTTGTTGAGCCGAATCAAACGAGCCCAAACACGAAGTGGTTTAGTTGCATGGTTGATTGGTACCGGTGATCACCTTCCGGCTCCATCATCAGACCCTGAGTACTATCTTGTGTCAAAGATCTTGTTGAGATGAATAAAACGAGCCTAAACACGAAGTGGTTTAGTTGCATGGTTGATTGGTACCGGTGACCACCTTCCGGCTCCATCATCAGACCCTGAGTACTATCTTGAGTCAAATAAATATATATAGAATGTCAGGTCGTTTCAAATATTTTTAATCCTGTCCGGTAGTTTATTAAACTGTACCATTATAAATTATAATACTATAAAAACAGTGCTAGGATCAAAGTCTCTCGTTGCGGTTTACACGCACACAGTATAGCGTTTTACACGGCGCCCGCCGCACACAATGATAAAAAACCTCGTCGTCGCCGTTGAAAATGTGCGGAGCCGACCGACACACGTCCTGCCTCTACAAGCTCTGCCGCGGCACTGAGCTGGCGCAGCGCGCGTCATCGGTAATATAGAGTAGTTTTCAAAAAATTGCCAAAAAATTATAGTAGAATTTCATAAACACTAATGTATACCAACAGTATAAGCAAAAGTTGCAGATTGCTTGAGTATGAAAATGACTTCGATATTAAGTAGATTTTCGTAGGAATTGACACTTGTTTCGGAGAGAAAATCGAGTTCGTTTTACTTTGATTTTCTCTTTCTCAAAGGTATGTAGGAAAAATATAGTTTGATATGCCTAAAGTACAGGGTATTAGTAATACAAAATAGCCAGGTTTAGCATAGTAAAATTCTCAATATTTCCAAATAAGAGCTCGCCATTCAGTGCTTCACGGGGTTTTTCGGAAACGACCATCAGAAAAAAAATCATTACTAATTTAATTAGTCCTTTTTCTAATATTTACAACGATATTTATAAAGATAAGAAGACGCTTTTACTGGAACAAGTACTCATTGTTTCTAATAATGAGCGCAAAGTCCTGAATTTCGTCGACTAGTATCATCAATTTTGCATTATTTCGACTTTTCTTGTAAGAGCGCTCTTAAGTAATATCTGGTAATATGAATACAGGATGACTTACGCTACGCTACACCGGTCCGTACCCGGGTCGAGGCGTACGACATGTCATTAGGGTTCCGTACCCAAAAGGTAAAACGGGACCCTATTACTAAGACTTCGCTGTCCGTCCGTCCGTCCGTCCGTCCGTCCGTCCGTCCGTCCGTCCGTCCGTCCGTCCGTCCGTCCGTCTGTCTGTCACCAGGCTGTATCTCACGAACCGTGATAGCTAGACAGTTGAAATTTTCACAGATGATGTATTTCTGTTGCCGCTATAACAACAAATACTAAAAACAGAATAAAACAAAGATTTAAATGGGGCTCCCATACAACAAACGTGATTTTTGACCAAAGTTAAGCAACGTCGGGCGTGGTCAGTACTTGGATGGGTGACCGTTTTTTTTTTGCATTTTTTTCCGGTTTTTTTTTTCATTATGGTACGGAACCCTCAGGTATTAATTTCTAGTGCGTAATGTATAGCCCCATGATACTTTTTGCCGGCCTAGGCCGTCAATACTGTATAAATATTCGTTGCCAGCGCATCTCAGTAATAGAGCTTGTCCAGCGCGCGAGTTGTATTTATAAAGATAAAGAATTTAACATATATTTATAAATATATGTTAAATTTTCTTTACATTTTTACGATACGTTTAACCGTTTATATATAGGTATGTGTGGCGAGGAACATAACTGCCCGGTTTTAGTTTTTTTTTTGTTGCAAGGTGATAACTTATTATTGCATATTAATTGAAAATTAATCAATTTCACAGGCCTTCATAAAACATTGAACGTAACGTAAACAACGGACACTTATTATACCTAATACCTACGAAAGCCACTTGGCTTACATTTGCACATGTACTTACATTTTTAGTGTAGGTTCCTGCCCATACTTTTATTCCACCTACGTTATAACAAACCGAAGCTATGACAAAAATTATTATATTTCTGCTATGTGCTGTGACGGCGCTAGGTCTCGCGTTAGCTACCCTAAAGAATAGCAATGAGAAGCAGAGTTCTACCACGCAGAAGACATCTAGAGTATCTAGACCATTGCGAGCCTGGTTTAGCTGGTACCATTGGTAAGCAGGTAATAAGTATTATGTATTTGTACCCTAAGCTATCTGGATAATGCTGCTATGAAATATTAAAGTTAATAAAAGGATACGTACGTTTATTGTTTTTTTCTTCCGTAGGTACCTGTATTTACATATTTACCTATGTAGCCTACCGTCTTTATGTAGGTACCTAAGTCTGGCTGCAACATTTACATGTGCCGAAGGCCCTCAAGGCCCTACCGCGAAAAACGAAAATAGAAATTTCTTTATCTGCCTCTCTATCGCTCTTGCATATTCGAGCGAAAAAGAGGCAGATAACGGAATTTTCATTCGGTTTCCGTACGAAATGACAGGTGCAAGCGAGACAGCACTATGCACGTCCCGTTCACACCTGCCATTCCGTACGGAAACCAGATGAAAATATACGTAGCGCGTAATATCTCATTCTCGCTCTCACTCATGAGTGCAACGCACCAAGGTCGCGGTGCGGTGCGGTAGTCTGCTATTACTATTCCATCATTTTGTGAGGCTCTACCACGAATAACGAAAATCGACATTTCTGTATATGCCTCTCTTTTGACTGAATATGCAAGAGCGATAGAGAGGCAAATAGCGAAATTTCGTTTTTCTCGGTAACCCTCTGCTGTTGTATTGATAAATCCAAGGCCCCAACGCTATCTGTTCTCTTTGACGGCGCAGCAATTAGTATCATTTCTCTCTCCTTGCTCTTTTAAAAATGCCGTTTGTCAAAAAAGGACAACCACACTGTTGACAAGATGGACTTCGAATCCAGGTGTCCCCTTTTTAGGTAGACCCAGGTTGTGTATGTGTGCGTAAAAATGTATATGTGTGCTCTTTTAGGGATGTGAAAAGTCGATTTTCATCATGTTATATATCGATAAATGCTACACAGCGGAACGAAATAGCGATTAATTGAAGCTTCAATATCTTCGTTAAACATAAACATAATTGAAATGCTAATGGATAATGAATATATTATAATATAATAAAATAATTCAATTATTGCGGAACACCTATTTTAGTAGGTATTTATGTATTTTTATTAAATATCTGAACTTTTCCTTGTTTCCTTGCTGCCGTGACTATAAAATTGTGATCTGCTAACCACAATAAAGAAAGAATAAAAGCGTTTTTGTTCATTTTAGGTATCGTTAAACCTTTTAAGTAAAATTAAAATTGCAAGAAATGTCGATAGTTTATCGATATGACTTTATCGACATGGCTACAGCAAGGTGGGCCACATTGTTAATCGTACACTAAACAAAAGTGGTCCCAGTGACAGCTCGCTTGGAAGGTATCTCTGTATATTATTATATCTATGGATAAATCGCAGTAGTCTGTAAAGCCCTCAACGTAGTTACATGGCTACACTCTGGGCCATCTGTGGGATAACTAGCAACATTGCTTCCTTTGATATCTGTCATTTTGTGAAAGAAGCCGGCTGGGATAGTCGTACTTTTTTAGAAATTAAGAATTCTTAAGGATATATTTTTACTAGACAAAGTTTTAATAATCGTATACTTCCAGAACTACTAACTGAAGTACAAATATTTTCATAAATAAGTTATCCCCACCAGCAAGTGTCAAAACTATACTGTGCATACCACGTGTACATACTTATTCGTCCCATTGTTTTTAATCGAAAACGCATTGTAACCTTAAATTCGTGATAAGTTTTTCGACCTAATTTTACGGTGGTTCAAGATCAGCAACGATCATGGCTACAAAGGCAGAAGGTGATCTTCGTGATGGGTTATCAGCGCGTGAAATGTTCATCAACAGCGAAGGGCTTACCTATAACGACTTCCTGCTGCTCCCCGGCTACATAGACTTTACGGCCGAGGAAGTCGACTTGACGTCTCCTCTCACCAAGAAAATCAACCTCAAGGCACCGCTCGTGTCCACTCCTATGGACACTGTAACAGAAGCCGATATGGCGATCGCGATGGCGCTGTGTGGCGGCATCGGCATCATCCATCACAACTGCACACCCGAGTACCAAGCTAACGAAGTGCACAAGGTCAAGAAGTACAAACATGGTTTTATTAGGGACCCAGTCTGTATGGGTCCTCAACATACTGTTGCTGATGTCATAAACGCAAAGAAGCTAAATGGTTTCACAGGCTACCCTATAACAGAGAATGGTAAACTTGGAGGCCGTCTAATTGGAATTGTTACTTCAAGAGATGTGGATTTCAGGGAGGGAGACCCACACCTGAGCCTTAAGGAGGTCATGACTCCAATAGAAGACATGATAACAGCGCAGTCTGGTGTCACATTGCAAGATGCCAATTACATATTGGAAAAGAGTAAGAAAGGAAAACTGCCAATAATAAATGGTGCAGGTGAGTTAGTGGCACTAATTGCTAGAACCGATTTGAAGAAAGCACGCAGCTATCCCAATGCATCTAAAGATTCCAACAAACAGCTTCTAGTAGGAGCCGCAATAGGTACTCGTGAAGCTGACAGGGAGCGTCTCAAATTACTTGTCAGTAACGGAGTAGATGTCATTGTGTTAGATTCATCACAGGGAAACTCTACTTATCAGATAGAAATGGTTAAATTCATAAAAAGTACTTACCCTGACATTCAGGTCATTGGAGGTAATGTTGTCACACGAATGCAGGCAAAGAATCTCATAGATGCCGGTATTGATGCCCTGAGGGTTGGCATGGGCAGCGGCTCCATCTGTATCACCCAAGAAGTCATGGCATGTGGCTGCCCTCAGGCTACTGCCGTCTATCAAGTTTCATCTTATGCCAGTCAATTTAATGTGCCAGTAATTGCTGATGGTGGTATACAATCAGTAGGCCATATTGTCAAATCTCTAGCTTTAGGAGCCTCAACAGTAATGATGGGATCCCTGCTCGCTGGCACCTCTGAAGCTCCTGGAGAGTACTTCTTTTCTGATGGAGTTAGGCTCAAAAAGTACAGGGGGATGGGAAGCTTGGAAGCTATGGAAAACAAGGATGGTAAAGGATCTGCCATGAGCCGATATTTCCACAAGGAGTCTGATAAGCACCGAGTGGCTCAGGGTGTGAGCGGAAGTATTGTGGACAAAGGTTCAGTGCTACGCTTCCTGCCATACCTACAGGCTGGCATGCAGCACAGCTGTCAGGACATTGGCGCGCGCTCTGTGTCCCGACTGCGCGAGATGAGTGTCTCAGGAGATCTGAGATTTATGAAAAGAACATATTCTGCCCAACTGGAAGGCAATGTACATGGCTTGTTTTCTTATGAAAAGAGATTGTTCTAAGATTCCACTATTTTATACCTTTGTGATATGATATACTATTTCCTGCAAGTCAATAGAGATCTAAGAAAAGTAAAACAAAGTATTGTACTAATTTAAGCCAGAAGCCAATAAAATATATTTTGTTTTGTATATTATGAAATGTTATAAAAACATGTCAAAGGCTATTATTCCATTTACAGAAAATTACTTTAACAAATTATTGCATTTTGGAGATGTTCTGTTTTATGTTCATGTTCTATTGTTAAGTGCTATAATTATCACGTTGGTGTAATCTTCGTGTTGAATAATGTAAAGGACCAGATGCTATGGAATATTTACAATTAAAGTGTGAATTAAATTATACAGTGTTTTATTGTCTTGATTTTAAGGATGCTTAACATTGTGAAAGTTAAATATATTTAACCCTGTAATTCACCTTTTTAATTTATAACTTAAAAGAAATTACAGTATAGTTCAGATCCACATTTACTTGACTCTTGAAAATAACCCTTATATGTATAAATTATACCTACTCTATTTATTTCATACACAATAAATTTACAGCATAAGTCAACACACTTGCCTACAAGCATGTAAAATTTAACTGCACTTTACTCACCTTTTGATTCGTCTCAGATAATAATTATGTGGAATAAAAAGTTAATTACATTAGTTTTCACTTCGGATGCACATTCAAATTCGAAAGGTGGAATGCATTATTTTTATTCAAAATAGTTCAATTTCGTTTTCATTAGCAAATTCTAAACCATTTTGGCGTGAGGGCCAGGATGGCGGGTGTACCTAATAGATCCAATATAAGACCAAGTGCGAGTCGGACTCGCGCACGAAGTGTTCCGTACCATTACGCAAAATACGGCAAAAACGTTTGTTATATGGGAGCCCCACTTAAATACTTATTTTATTCTGTTTTTAGTATTTGTTGTTATAGCAGCAATACAAATACATCTGAAAATTTCAACTGTAGCTAGCTATCACGATTCATGAGATACGGCCTGGAGACAAACAGACAGACGGACAGTGGAGTCTTAGCAACAAGGTCCCGTTTTTACCCTTTCGGTACGGAACCCTAAAAAGGAGCATACCAAATGTTTGTACCTAATTTGTACTGTTTAGTAACCAGAGGACGTCCACTGCTGGACATAGGCTTCCTAGGGATGAGGGGGGGGGGGGGGGGGGGGGATAGGGGTCCTTTGGCTGATATGATAATGATGATGAGTACCTCCTTTAAATAAATGTACCTCCTCGTTATTACTAAATAAAGTTACACAGACATAGACAGCTTTGTATAGGTAGGTAATAGGATTTAAACCAATCTTATTACTTAAATAGCAAAGACTACATAGTGCTACATATAATCCGGCTTAAGCTCTTATCCTGTTATGCATTGCATTATAAGGAACGTAAATCTTGACTTCAAACAATAAATTCTCAAACCCGAAGTCATGTTGTAGCTGACAAGCGTTTTTTAGGGTGAAGCCAGGCATGTACTTATCGCGGCAGACATCTCATTTGGCCGTGTGAACCAAGCAGGCGTTTTGTTGTGTTTTGTATTGAAACCAAACCGAATGCAGCAGAAATTACGCGACTCACAACTCAAAAAATTACGCTCGTCTGGCTTCACCCTTAGGGTAGGTTCACACGGCGTTAATTTTTCCCGATTTTTTTCGAAATACGAAAACCCCTTTCTAATTACGTACCTAAGTTAAAATATCCAGCATTTAAAACTTCATAATAGGAATATATAAAATAGGAATAGGAAGCGTTAAAAAACAGTTAAGTACTATGAATCACAATTTATTTGAATTATAAATGCACAAGCAGCGAAGCATATGGTTATGCTCGTTAGACAATAAATATCGATTAAACGTGCTTTTATTTAAAATAATCAGTAGTGATCTATTCTTAAGACTGGTGCGTTCAAAATGTTAACTGTTAACATTTCAGAACTGCCTAGTCCTTATAACTACGATAATTGCACGGTTTAACCTCACAACTGTACCGATTACACTTGCTCGAACTTTCAATTATGATATCAATTTGAATAATCTAAAAATTCAGAGTTTGATACTGAACTTAAATACGAAGTAAATATTTAAGACACGCAGAAGTGTTTACGAATGGCCAAAACTATGTCGTCGATGGTAGGTGCTATCAATATTGATAAGACTAAACTATAAATAATAGTTATTTGTTTTACAAGGGGGCAAAATTGTTGTTTAACCGCTCGTGCTAATATTGATACCCGAGCAAGCGAAAGATTCCAAAATTGAACCACGAGCGTAGCGAGTGGTTTGAAAAATGGAATCTTGAGCGTTGCGAGGGTTTCAAAGCACGAGGGTTAAACAAAATTTGCCCCCGAGTGAAACACAAAAATTTTCACCACACCAACCCGAAGCAAATATTAAATGTAAAATATCAAACAAAATCAAAGCAAATCAAATTCAATTGAATGTTATTAAATATTTATCATCCAAAATCATCATTTAAAAGTCAATTCTACCAGCAAACATAAGAAAACAACTCAGAATTTGCATTTGATTACTTTGCCTCACATGTGAATAAAATGCAACTTTGCTATCAGTTTTTGAAGTGCAAAGTAAGCCTTTCCAAGCTGGTGTGGTGAAAACACTTTTGCAGTATTTAGAATAAATAACGCTTATAAATAATATCTTAATATAGTATTTGATTATTTCGTTAGGGTATAGTCAGCATCAAAAGCGGCTAGCGGGCGAGACAGTCAATTTTTTATTATAAATAAATAATTTTGAGTACCTCGCCCGTTTAGCAACTTCTGATGCTGACTATGCTGAAGTTCATGTTACGACTGCGATTCGACATAATAAATACTTTTAGTTGCTACATGTTCATCTTGCTATTTCGTATCAAGATAACCTAGCCAGCTTCCCGCTTAACCCTGCGTCGCCACTTTAAATACTATGTTTCATTTACCAAGTCACCTGTAAACATAAATCAATGCCTCCGCCAAACCTACCGCTCAATAGAGGCAGCGAGTCGTGGAGCCCCTCGGGCGTACATCACACTGACAATCCTCTTCTTCACATTGTATCGAATCGGTGTTTCATTGACGCAATAGGTCTAGAGGAGTCTTAACATTTTCCTAATGCGATAAAAAGCCGATAACCTATAAAGCGTCGCAACCAAATTTTATCTCATTTTTTTTGTCGCAGCAAACTTGGTAAATCAGTCTACAATCATTCTATCAAGTCTCAACGCGACGCGCAACTCACTATTGTGCCAAATGTTCGTGTTGCCGTAATACGACTCTACATCTCTTTTGTTTTTCTATTCTATAGTATTGAAGAAAGAGATGCAACACGAATGTTTGTGAAAATGTTGACAAAAACAAAGCAGGTGCTTTGCGTGTAAGTCATTGTCAAAATAAGTACCTAATTCAAGCTATTTTTCTGGCTTAAAATGTTGTTCAACCCAGAGTGCCTTGCGCGTCGCCGTCGACCTAACGCACCAGTCGGAATGCATCAATAAAAGCGTTGAAAGCCTCAAAATCTTACCGAGATTATTTATACCTAAATTATAGTCAGCACCCTTGAGCGTATCAATGTATTAAAAATACTAAAATTGGAACCGAACTGGGTTACGCTCAAACGTGCGCGCCCGCTGTTGTGTTTATGTCGTTAACAATTAACATTTGATATGAATATTTCTTAGAACACAACCAATAACTTAAGTATACGAGATATAATCGAGTCGAATACAATTTTATAGTCGATTTGTTGATATTTTAAAATATCTGGCTTGTGAGAGCTGTTCGTCGAGCGTTAATTCCCAAAGTCAACTTCGTATAAAATTAACATAAAACAATATAATAGAACAGCCAAACTGATATCAATAGGCATGCCCTCCGAGGAAGTAAACGTAATAATTATTATTACAATAGTTTATAACTTGTAAGATAAAAATAATAAGTTGATTTAGCCTCATTTTAAAATTTTATTTTAACAATAAGCATGTCCACTCAGTCAGTCCACTGGTCTAATGAACTAAAAACATTAGTAATAGAGATCATTTTATCATTTTAACTAAGAAATCTAACATGTGTTAGTCCTATAGTTCGTTTTTTTAGCATTAGAAATAAGGTAAACAATCTTGATGTGTCTTTTAATTGAAAAACATATTTTAAAAATAAGTTACGGCAAATATGTAACAATTATGAATCTAATACGATCATTTATATTCCTCTGCTTTAATAAGTAATAGTTGTTGATTTTTAAAAAGCGTTTATCAATTAAAAGACATGTCAAGATCGCTTACCTTCTTGCAAGTTCTTTCTAATGCTAAAATAACATCAATAATTTATTCCAAAATATGGTAAATAAAAAAGAATGCTACAAGACGTGTTACTGTGGGGACTGTAACCAGTTTAGAGCACTTTAGTGCGATGTCGGAAAGTTTTTCGATTCAGAATGATAATTAGAATTGGGTAAAAATAATGTCCCATTTCTCCAGTATGTTTTATTTCACGTCGCAGAATTAGCATTTCGTAGATAACTTGTCTAAATTATTCATATTTTTTTATAAACGTTTATGTACCTACAGTAGATCTGAGGTTTGTTTTATAAAATAATGCACAAGTTTTCTACGAAATAGAAATCCGGCGAGATCTAACATTCCACAAATCGAGATTCTGTCTAACACGAAGATCGGGAACTGAAAAATCAGAGGGTAATAACTAATATGTAAATCTCACGGACCGCCGCATGCGGGCGACACAAACACGCCAGCGGGACTAATAGAGTCGGGCCGTTCTCGAGAACGTTCCCCGTTTTCTACGAGACATATAAGAACAACGGGGGATTCTCGAGCGACAGCTGTTCGATAACAAAACGGAGAACGTCGTGGAGAACGGCACAACCGGAAGCGGGCCTCCACCTCTATGGGCCGGCTACTGCTTGTCGTCCACTATGCCGCGCTCGAACTCGGGCCCGGGCGCGGCGCCGTCCTCGAACACGATCTCCTCCGGGTCCGGCGCGCGCGGCAGGAACTCCGCGCCCGGGCAGATCTGCTTGAAGATCTGCTCCGCCTGCGGGAGGGGGGGTCTACCTTTAGCCGACCACCACGAAACTGACGCTCCGAGCCAGCACGTGCAGACGCCGACTGTTATACATACATCTGCTAAAGGTAGACGTCCACAGGGCCGCATCGCACGCATCGGATAAAAGGTCGCTCGTGTGTGACTTTCTATGCAAAGAATACTAAAATTCGTTACTTGCGGTGCGGCCCTGTGGACGTCTACCTTATAACCGATGTATGGCGGTCGGCGACAGCGTCATGCGTGCACGCTCGGTGCGTCCCGTGACCCTCGGGTAATATGCAAACGTTATCGACATGCGTCTCTTTCGAGCGACCGTGACAGTTAATGAGAAATCAGTTCCTAATTTTAAAGTTTACGAGAGGTTCATTTCATCGTCCACGAAAACCATAGGTGGGAATGAAAGCTCCGATCGCTATGTCTCGCTCCAACCTATGGTTGTCGCCCTAGCTAGGCGCGCAATGGCGCGGCCAGGCCGTAACGGGATCATTTCACTCAAGAGAGAAATCCAACTCGATTTTTTCGTCGGTAGATAAAATCAGATGACGATATACAGGGGCCACAAACGAAGTAATAGGCACTGACCTGGTGCACGGCGCGGTCGAAGTCCAGGCCGGCGTCGGGCCCGGCGCACACGTGCACGCCGGCCGCGCCGCTCGCCGCGCCCGCGCTGGTGTCCGCCACGTTGTACAGCAGCGACCACAGGCACTGGAAACGTTACAACACCATATACACCCTTAAAGCTATCAAGGGACGGAATAATTTATACGAATGGAAACGTTAAGGTGCTGTGAGTTTAGATCCTTCTAAGCGAGCATGAGCGGACGGCCATGTGTGCCCGGGAGCGCGGATATCATTGTTATTGAATTGTTAGTTTTTGCCGGCGAGTTTTTTTTCTAAGACAAAATATTTGTCCATAGCTACTCGCCGTGTTTCATTTTTTTTCTTAAGGCTAGCACGAGTCATTTTCAGATCTCATTACACTGGTTCTCCCCAAAACTCGACTTGTCTGCACTCACGCAACCAGGAAACGTTTATAGAAAATTTAGATAATGTACCGAGAAACCGTAGCAACCGAATAAATGTAACGAGTACAAACAGCAACACTCCTAACTGTACATCGGTGGACCTTATTACAAAAGGCATAAGGTCCACCGATGTACAGTTAACAATGTGGTCGATGGTACAAATCAAAAAGGCTCGTTAATAAACAACGTTAAAAACTGGGCCATATTACTGGGTTGTATTATAGGACTATAGTTAGGTACCTGAGTTTACGGTATGGAAATGATGTATTTTCGTCGCATCTGTGGGCCTGCCGCGAACCATGTTCGACGTGTTGCCTCCCTGTCACACTTACGTATGAATTTACAAGGGCGACACAGAGGCAACACGTCGAACGTAGGTGCCTTCTGTTATGCCGATACATTTTGTCGATAAACGACTGTCATGTTGGCTTGCCTGTTCCGTAGGTGTTACCTTAGGTCTGTCGTCGGGGGACTCGCCGGCGCCCATGTGGAAGATCTTTTCGGCGTACGGCATGAGGTCGCTCTCCGCGTCCTTCACCTTGTTCGTGATGAAGTACACCACGACTGGAATGAGAAGAGAAAATAAACACGATTATAAACACGGAAATTTAATGTAAGCCTCGTGGGCTGATTCATGAACATTG
Organism: Cydia splendana; assembly: GCF_910591565.1. Taxonomy (NCBI): domain Eukaryota; kingdom Metazoa; phylum Arthropoda; class Insecta; order Lepidoptera; family Tortricidae; genus Cydia; species Cydia splendana. The sequence continues at coordinate 10,529,838 of NC_085962.1, forward strand.
TTCGAGTATAAGTAGTTAATATGTGTTTCTCTTTCTCTTTTTTTTTTTTTGAGGCAATTCTAACAACTCCAAACACAATTAGTTTGCGTTGTTTTATCACAGAGTTCCCATGGCCACCTCCTGTGTCCATCATCAAATCAGCTTCAGTTCATCATAATATTACATTGTCATCCGAATTACATATGTATGCGAAATTTCAGCTCAATCGGAAATCGGAAAGTCAAATTTAGCTTCCAAGTTTTGATCTACACTAACATAGATAGGTACATAAGGTACTAATACTAACAAGGCAAATTACATAAAAGCTTGTAAAAAGGACCGTGTATCATTCGAAAGAGGAATACGAAATTACCGTTGAAGGCAATAAAAACCTCGTGGCGCCCGGGCGTACCTACAATTTACCTATTTAACTGGACAATGTCGGTGAGTCATGCGTGGAGTAAAAACAGGGCGCGTAAATAACATCGACAGCTAGCAAAAAACGTCGTAAAAAGTGGCTAATAGCGAGTACCCGCGCGCAGTTCGGAGTCCTTAATAGGTACAAGTCTGCACTGAATACCGATTTAAACATTTGACATTTGACTTAGTAAATCTGTTGTAACTGTACAGTCACCATCAGATACATAGAAGCGGCTAAGGCGCTCAAAAATATATGCGCATGCATTTTAACGTCTTGAATTCTTGATAATAGATGCTTTGTTCAGATATTTGTGAACACCTTTGCCGCTCCGACATGTCTGGTGGGGACTGTAGGTATCTGACTTTATTACTATCAATATTTAAATGTTCTCGTAGATCATGGCTTGCAGACATTCTTATTAGTACCCATAGTACAATACAATTATTGCTTAGTTTAGGTCAATCTGTGTAATTATTAATTAAGGTTATCCCCAAATAGGTTTATTTATTTAAAAAAGATAGTGATTCTGAGTAGAAATGTAAGTGATTCGGAGCCGACGGAATCGCTATAGAGGCGTGGAAGTCGATGGGCTCTCAGGGTGTGAGCATACTCACTGATATTTATAACCGCATACTCCTCACCGGGAAGATACCCAACCAGTGGAGGCTGAGTATCATTACTCCAGTATTCAAAGGTAAGGGCTCGGTGCGGGAGTGTAACAAGTATCGCGGTATAAAGGTTATGTCTCACACCATGAAGCTCTTTGAGCGCATAATCGATGCTCGGCTCCGACAGGAGTGTACAGTCTCGGGGTGTCAATATGGGTTTCGGCCAGGGTGCGGAACGATGGACCCTGTATTTGCCCTGAGGACCCTCATGGAGGGATACAGAGCAAAGAACACGCCTCTACATTTCCTGTTTCTGGACATGGAAAAGGCCTTTGACTGTGTCCCTCGTGAGATGATCTGGTGGGCGCTGCGGTCCAGGGCTGTACCTGAGGCCTATATTGACACTATCCGGGACATGTACCACGATTCTGATTCAATAGTCAGGACCGCTGTTGGTGACACCAACCCCTTCTCAGTCACTGTTGGAGTACATCAGGGCTCTGTGCTCAGCCCGTTTCTGTTTAGCGTGATATTAGACGCCCTGTCAGCCAGCATCCGAGACTACCATGAGCAGCCACCGTGGCTATTCATGTATGCTGATGATATCGCGCTGACAGACTCTGATAAGGGCCGACTTGTCCAGCGTGTGAACAGATGGAGGGGGTCGCTGGAGAACGGCGGTCTTAAACTAAATGTGGCGAAGACAGAGTACATGGCCTGCAATAGTACAGATCCTCTACCCGTCCGCATAGGCGTGGACATGGTCGAGCGCACGGATCAAGTTAAGTACCTAGGATCTGTACTTAGCACTACCGGGGACATCGACAGCGACGTCAAAGCCCGAATTTCCGCTGCTTGGGTCAAATGGCGGGAGATGACTGGGGTTATTTGTGACCCCAAAATGCCGATTAAGTTGAAGGGACAGGTCTATAAGACCATCATTAGACCTGCCCTTCTGTACGGCAGCGAGACTTGGCCTTTACTAGAGCGGCACAAGCAGGAACTGCGTGTCACGGAAATGAAGATGCTACGGTGGATGTGCGGAGTTTCACGCAAGGATCGCGTCCGAAACGCCCACATTCGGGGTAGTCTTGGCGTCCGTGACATTGCAGACAAACTGCAAGAGTGTCGCCTTCGTTGGTATGGCCACGTCTCGCGCAGACCGGCAAGTTACGTGGGTAACAAATGCCTGGCCATGCCGCCTCCTCCCGGTACGGGAAGAAGAGGCCGGCCCAAGAAGCGATGGCTTGATGTCGTCAAGGAGGACATGCGTGCCAACGGACTCACTACCAGGGATGCCGAAGATCGGGCAAAGTGGTCACGAAGGAGTCGGAAGGCGGACCCCGGGTCCTCGCGCCCCGCGCGGGGGCACAGCCGGGATTGACGCCAGGATGATGATGATTAATTTAAAAAGTATGGTACAACTTTAAATAAAATGTGGTGTAAAGGGATCATCCATTAATTACGTCACACGAATTTCTAGGTTTTTTTACCCCTCCCCCCCTCCTTGTCACACATGGTCACATTTTGCAAACCCCTCCCCCCCTGGTGTGACGTCACATTTTAGGCAATTTTGTTTTCAATTAAATCGACAATATTAAGTCGGCATTATTTTTTTAATAAAAAATATTTTTGATATATAAATATTAGTAATTTTATAACACAACGAAAGTTACATCCAAAATCTCATTATTTACAGCGAATAAAAAAATATAAATTAATTTTCGGTTACTGATGAAGTTAAAGTGACATCATAATGTTTGTGACTCCCCCCTCCCCCGTGTCACAACATGTCACATTTTCTTGACCCCTCCCTCCCCCTAAACGTGTGACGTAATTAATGGATGGGATGGTCGTCCAGAAATCATGTGATCGTTTAGAGGGGGGGTGGGGGTAAGAAAAATATCACGAATGATCACGATTGGGGGAGGGGGGTCAGAGAAGATATCACTTGTAATTTTTTTTCAAAGCGGGAAAGCCAAAAACAACAATATTAATCAAAAATTTAATAAGATGTAATAATCAGCTCTATTTTATATGCGTATTTACCCAATAAAAAACATTTATCGCACAAACTTTACAACATTAATAATAAAAGCTCGCATCGGCGCCATGGCCTTGATAGCTTAGCGCCTAAGGGTACCCGCATCATAATTATCACGTGATCTTGTCAGAGAGAGGGGGGGGGCTCAAAAATAGGCCAAATATGATCACATGATTTCTGGACGACCCCAAAGGGGCATATTTGATAGAGTAGGTACTCACACAGTCCCTTGGGGCAGCAGCCGGTGGCGGGCCCCACCTCGTGCGCGGTGACGGCGTGCTCCGAGTCGCCGAGCGGCGGGAAGCGCAGCAGCGTCAGCAGCTCCTTCTCGCTCGCCAGCATCGACGCGTTCGTGATGAACACGCCCTACGACAACACAATAGAGTAGGAACTCACACAGTCCCTTGGGGCAGGAGCCGGTGGCGGGCCCCACCTCGAGCACGGTGACGGCGTGCTCCGAGTCGCCGAACGGCGGGAAGCGCAGCAGCGTCAGCGGCTCCTTGTCGCTCGCCAGCATCGACGCGTTCGTGATGAACACGCCCTACGACAACACAATAGAGTAGGTACTCACACAGTCCCTTGGGGCAGGAGCCGGTGGCGGGCCCCACCTCGAGCACGGTGACGGCGTGCTCCGAGTCGCCGAGCGGCGGGAAGCGCAGCAGCGTCAGCGGCTCCTTGTCGCTCGCCAGCATCGACGCGTTCGTGATGAACACGCCCTACGACAACACAATAGAGTAGGTACTCACACAGTCCCTTGGGGCAGGAGCCGGTGGCGGGCCCCACCTCGAGCACGGTGACGGCGTGCTCCGAGTCGCCGAGCGGCGGGAAGCGCAGCAGCGTCAGCGGCTCCTTGTCGCTCGCCAGCATCGACGCGTTCGTGATGAACACGCCCTACGACAACACAATAGAGTAGGTACTCACACAGTCCCTTGGGGCAGGAGCCGGTGGCGGGCCCCACCTCGAGCACGGTGACGGCGTGCTCCGAGTCGCCGAGCGGCGGGAAGCGCAGCAGCGTCAGCGGCTCCTTGTCGCTCGCCAGCATCGACGCGTTCGTGATGAACACGCCCTACGGGGACACAAATAACTATTCAATGTCACAAGCCTTACTAAGGGCAAGTCGTATTAAGGGCCTTAGTCAATTTGTGTAATGATGTCCGATACTATTTATTTCTTTAGTTTATTTAAAGTATCAAGGCTTGCAATAGAACCCACTGAACCTTTGATAAAAAGTCGTGACAATGTAATGTACGAATTAATGGAAGTAACAAGGCTACAAGGTCACGTTGAAAAGATATTGAGAGCAATCGTGGATGCTGAGGTGCAGCAGAGCGTGTTAGAATTTAAACTATAAAACTCCCGTGAGAGTCGAACTTGGTAAGACTTACTAGTGATAGTGACCCAGTACCGTCTTTACCATAAGGACACACGGTGCCCCCATCCTCAGGGGGCCCCGAAGGACAGACAGTAACATCAGTATATTATATGAATCGATCTTCGGTGTGTCGATTTATTTGATTACCCATAATAAATAGAAGATCATAGTAGAAAAATGTTAGTTTAATTCGCTTTCTTTACTTTCCAAAAGGGCCCCAAATTCTTATGTGCCCAAGGGCCCCAGCGTAGTTTAAGACGGCCCTGTAGTGACCTATATTGCCCACATCAACTGTCTTCAATTCCACCTTGTCGATCAAGTGATTAAATATAATAGAATAGAAAGATGTTTATTTCCCTAGTTCATACGTTATTTTCTGTCCAATAGTGCAGTGGTGTATTCGGCCTGTGGGTGTGTCAGCTACGTACGATCTACTTATATTTCTCAGACAGATCTTTCACTGTATAAGTGTCAAGTAGTGTGTGCTGTATGCTTGTTAGTGTATGTACAAAGTAAATTTATATAAATTGAAAATGTTGTTAAATGTTGCCACATCCTACTTACAGCTAATTACAATCCATGGAGACGTGAAGCAGTGATTAAGGCATGCTTGTAGATAAACAAACCTTAGAGATGTCGCAGCGCTCTCCCGGTTCGTCGGAGAGGAGTTCCTTGGGACAGTCGTTGATGCCGATAACGAGATGGTCACAGTTAAGCGTCTTGGACTTGCTGGCGATGGTGACTTGCGTCTTGCCTTCGTCTACCGTCTTCGACTCCACCTTGTCAATGGGCCGGTTCAGGCAGTAAACGCCGCCGAATACAGCGCACAATCTGTGTTCAAATTCAAAACCGGTATTTAAAAAATATTGTCAGTCAACAAAGGCCCATACATACGTAATACCTTACAGACTAACATACATACAATAATTATAAACTTCTATATATATTTTTATAAATATTCTATAATTTCCGGTTTGACATTGATTCCGTTAATACTGAGTTACCGTTCGGATATACCGAAAATGGTGTGATATCGGATGCTATATTAGAATTCTTAAAATTTGTACAAAGAACTTTAAAGTTTTGTCCATTTTGCAACAGAGATCGAAAAAATCTGCTTTCGGTTTATTGACCGAAGCGTAGCGAAGGTCTACGTTTTGACTCCGGCATTTTGCTTTCGTATGTCCGTCCGGCTGCCATCCGGATGGTCTCCTCTACAGGTCACAATTCTCAACCGATTCTCGTGAAATTTTGTGACCAGATTCTATGATTAAATAAAAATTTTATGTCAATTTTTATGTATGGATGTCAAGCCAGTTTTTGGAAATTTTAAAAAATGGCGGAGTCGTGATACCTCGCGCCTAAACAAATAGTGGTATCGATATCATAAGAGTTTTTTCTTTCTGAGATATGTTTATAGATTAAATGGCCAAAAATTCAGAAAATTTATTTCGCTGGTTTCGGAGGTATTGAGATATTTAATTTTAACTAATTTTAACTTGAGAATGAGTAGCTAAATTTCGTCAGCTTATCTAAGAACTATTTGGCTCAGTTTGTAAACGTTCGCTTTTTTTGTTTGCACAGAGAGTCTGGGTTCGATCTCCAGTATTTGTATGCTGGGATATAACCTTTTAGGGTTCCGTACCCAAAGGGTAAAACGGGACCCTATTACTAAGACTTCGCTGTCCGTCCGTCTGTCACCAGGCTGTATCTCACGAACCGTGCTAGACAGTTGAAATTTTCACAGATGATGTATTTCTGTTGCCGCTATAACAACAAATACTAAAAACAGAATAAAATAAAGATTTAAATGGGGCTCCCATACAACAAACGTGATTTTTGACCAAAGTTAAGCAACGTCGGGAGTGGTCAGTACTTGGATGGGTGACCGTTTTTTTTTTTTTGCTTCTTTTTTCGTTTTTTTTTTGCATTATGGTACGGAACCCTTCGTGCGCGAGTCCGACTCGCACTTGCCCGGTTTTTTTATTTTTTTACACTTTAATTTCGTATTGTTTTTTTTAATTTACTATATTTAAAGCTCTTAGCTTAGCACCATGTAATTTAAAGCTCTGCTCGCGAGGTCTACAGCTCACAGAGCCACTAGTATTTATCAGTCACTATTAGGTATCAATATCATAATTTGACTTCAAATCCTCATTGAAAGTCAAGTAGTAAATCGTCCATCCAAATGTTTGCTATGACGTCATCGCGCGGCATGCAATATTAGAAAGTCGCCTCAATTTCTTGCGACTTGGTGCACATTTGGGTCATTGAACCGCAGATACATTTGCGTCCATAAATATCTAAACATTTCATTACTTACTTCGAAGGCATAAGATTTACAATTGTATACATGTTTAATTTCGTGACTTACTCATAATTTTTATGATTCAGTATTTGAAATTCGCGAGTTGAGTATTCTAATTGCCTTTTTTTATCCTAAATAGGTATTGACATTGACTTACACTCGTATAATGTAGCTTTAACAATATTTAGTGTCTTAGAGATGGGTCTCTAAACTTTTTGACCTGAGGGCCACAGCGGGCCGAATTCCCGGTTGGTGCAGAATTAGGCACTTTTCGCGGACCGAATAGCCTCAAGATTGATGCAAGATGACGCCAATTCAATGGTGTAATCCAGATACGGCTACGACGCTTTTTAAGTAATAATTAAAAATAAAATAGGTATTGCTATTATTACCAATCAACATTAGCAGATTGCCCAACCGCGGCAAGCTTAAGGGTGGTATTCCATCTGTAAAATATCTTTGTCCAATGTGTATTGCATCTCACATTTTGCTTAATGAGAGAATGAGACGCAATGACATTGGACAAAGAAATTGGACAGGTGGAATACCACCCTATAACCAAACTCAATGTATACCTGCAAAAGCACTGAGGCAGCTCGCCGCTGCCGTACATGGGCCAGAGGAAGGGCGTGTTCCCGTAACGCCCCAGGCTCATGAGGAACTTCTTGCACTCGCGCACGCCCTCGAGGCACGGCATGTTGTTGTCGCCGCCCGCGATCGCGAACAACACGTAGTGGATCAGGGTCGGCGTCAGACCCTTGTGGGTCAGGTACTCTTTGAACGTCTTGTCGTTCCAGTCTGTAAGGTGTCTTGTGTAAAGTTGGTTCCCTATTTTACTTCTTTACATTATTTTATGTTCTAAAGCTTAATACGACGCTACGATACTATGCAGTGATTTTACAATAAATAGAAAATGGCGTTAGCCAACTAACTTGACGCCTAAAAAGATCAATTCTATGCAGCAGGTCGTCCAAGTCGGCCAACCCTCCATACGATGGCCAAAAATTTTTCGCGTCAAAATATTCTTCTACCTCTTCTTTTTTTTCTACTTCTTCCTAATCAGAACATGATACCGAACGTTTGTTAAACGGATCCTTACTAATTTTATTACACCTTGTATGTGGGTTTCGTAACTCCTTTTAGACAATACAGACAGATATATGTACCTACATCCTTGAATATAGTCAGCTAAGTCGAACGAAATGTTTAGAATGTCTAGGCCAAAAAAATTACGCAGCGTGAGTAATCTACCCCAGAATTATGCTTGCTCTAATGCAATCGCTTCAAGGTCATTTCAGCTACATACCTCATAAAACGTTACAATCGCATTAGACCACATAGGTACCTGTCAGCAGTTAAAAGAAATATGTATTTCGTAATTTACTTAGACATTTTTTCGTAAAAATGTCTTTAGTAGAGTTTCGTAAATAAAATATAAACTTTAAATTAACAAACGGCATTATCATCGTTGTTGTTCCGAGTTTTGAAAAGTCTCACGACTTATAGCGTATTTCTTTAATTACCTACTAAATCAATTCAAAAGCAAGAATATTTTCTACATATGGCCTCTTAAATGTTTCTAAACAAATAAGTTTGCCTTAAGATTGGTAAGTAAGTAAGTTGGTAAGACTGGTAGAGAATGCTTTTGGCATTAAGTCCGCCTTTTGTACGATAAGTTTTCTTTTGTGCAATAAAGTTTAAATAAATAAAGAAATAAGTAACTAGAGACAATTATTTAGTACCTAATAGAGATTCAAGTTGAATGTTACCACCTAATTTATATACCACATTTCTGGCAAATAAACGATATTTCTATTTCTATTTCAGATTCTTAACTTTAAGATCATGTAGGAGAAAGAGTTGAAGTTGAAGAAAAATACGCCACATTAGGGTCATTAGGGGCTGTCCATAAATTACGTCATCGATTTTTGTCGATTCCCCCCCCCCTAAAATCATGCTTCGAATTACCCCGTTTCCTCCTACGTCATGCTACCCTCATCCGATGTCCAGACCCCCCCCCCTAATTTGAAATGACGTAATTTATGAATAGCCCCTTAGATGAAAAGGGTAAACTCACCCTTAAACTCGTTGTTCATCTCCTCCTCATTATAGCCAACAATGGAGGTGAGCATCTTCATGAGCTGCCGCTTCTCGACGATGCCGACGGCCTCGGTGGCGAACACGTCGGCGCGCGAGCACGGCACGGGCGCCAGCTTGCCGTCCAGCCACGTGAGCACGCGCGTCACGCACCGGAACTCCGCGTAGCGCGCGATGTTGGACGAGATGAGCAGCTCCACCAGCGGCCCGCGAGAGAACAGCAGCTGCGGGTTGGTGCTAAGCGGTTATCAGACTGATGCGGATCCGTACGCCGCACTGGTGTGTGTGCGAGACAGCGCTATGCGCGTAAATAGCGATGTCGCGGTGTACGGATCGGCATCCAACGTGAAGACCGCCTTACTCAAAACATACTATGTGGTCATCTTGTGGTCTAATAATGCATTGTTATCGTCATACAATTAATAGTTGATTTGATACCGTAATAAAAATGTTGTTTTCACTTGGTTCCAATAAAAAAAAACGGTTCACAAATTAGAAGGGAGACACATTTAAACTTTCAGAGTAATTATTTCCAAAAAAAATGCTTGATAAAAAAAGTTTTTTAAGGACTGATCCACCTAAAAATACTTTTATAGCAATTTAACATTTAAACTAATTGGCGATACACACTAAATAAACCTCCAGGCGGCTTAGCACGGTCGCGTTTTTATCCCTTGTCACCATGCCTGTCACGTTCTAACAAGTATGTAAGTGCGAAAGGGACGCGCATAGTGATAGACGATAAAAATGGAACCGTGCTGCGCCCACAGGTTAAGCTCGATGGGTAGGGTGACAGGTGTTGGTGTATAATTTATAACCTAAAAACGCCAAATCTCGCAAAATTGTATTGAAATTACACCTGTCAGCGTAACCATCGAGTTTGAAAAATACTTTTATTCCTTCGGATTGAAAGATAAGAAAGCCAGCTACTTAAATTTACGGCCAAAAAATAACTTACAAGTAAGAGAGTTTAAGGCAATTATACCTTGGGAGTCATGTCAATGTTGAACTTCCTGTACTCGGCCACAAAGCTCGCTTGGCTCCAAACTTTCTTGGCTGGCTCTTTTGATTCTTCCCCTTTCTTTTCTTCTTCTTGGGGCGCATCCCTTAGCAAATAATAAAAACCTTGCACTGAATTATATTCTACGGTATATGATTCAATTTGCTAATAATTTAACAATATAAAAATTTTCAATTTTAATGAAAATTACATATTATTATTTAAGTATATGTTCGTCATAGTGTATAAAGCTAATTGTAATTTAAAAAATTCTGACCAACCAAGTTTATCATAAACAATTAATACTTACGCTTCTAGAAAGTTTAGTAAAATGTGTATATTCTTTAAATTGTAGAGTAGTTCAAAAATAAGTTTTATTTCCATATCCATTTTTATACATGATAGATCCAGTCTTAGTTTAGTAATGTGTATACTTTTTTCATTTCTAATACTAAATGAAGCAACAAATGAGTAAACACTGAATGTAAGTCAGTGACATTGAATCATGTGCTGTTATCAGGCTATCTCCCAACTTGCAACGGTGTATACCCAACTTACTTTTCAATATACCAGTTTTCAGATACATTGTAGACCTGTTGCTGACGCTTAGGATCAGCATTGACTTCTTTGATGAATTTCTGCAGCCCATCGAAATTGTAGGATGCCCAGAGCCCACCATAGTGATCGCTAGAGTCTAAGTGAAGAACATTCTTCCCTATTCTGCTGCAGGCTGCCGCTACAATAGACTCCACCATACCTTGGTAAATACAATAAGAACATGTAAGCCTAACATTTGCACATTCAGTGAATATAGAATTTGAAGTTAGGTTATCAAATTATTACAAAATATTGGCTTCTTAGCTTTATCAGAAGTATTAAAAAATAGTTTCACATATCCATGTGACGCCATCCCGTTACAATTTGTATTTATTCCACTATGCAGCCAAATAAAACTGACACAAAACTGATATTTCAGTGCTGGGTCCATGTAGAACTTCAAAATAAGAATAGTTTGTGTCCTAGAAACAGTTTTCCTTTATGTTTACTCATTGGTAGGGTTTGCACGACGGATCTGAAATGTATGCGAAGATCTGCGGATCCGGATCCAGATCTGGATAATTTCACACATTTCGGATCCGGATTGCATACCCTACTCATTAGGTATAATTACAAAGCAAACATAACTTGGAAAATTGCTATTGTGTTGAGCAGTAGCATCAACAATGAACAAAAAATCTTAGAATAAGTACTATTATAATTTATTGATGAATTGATAATGTACCAATGCAATAAATATAAATGCACTTACAAGAACAAGCTCGATTTTTATTGAGCCAGTAAAGTTATGCATATTTATTTTAATTTCATTAAAAAACAACATTTAAATCAAACGTGCATTTTGATTTTATTTGGATGTAGTTGCAGTGGTATACGTAGACAATGACTGTCGAACTAAGCCAACTCTGCCAATATTAAATTAAAATGTGTGTGACGAATATTAGTGATCTACGTCTGCGTAATGCTACTAAATGATTATTAAAGTAATTATTGAACAAAATAAAACGTTGCCAATTAAACAAGTTAAAATACACTTCGATGTCACTGAAAAAACTCAGATCGATAAGTAGGCTGCTGTTACTGCCGTCACGCCCGGTATCGTTTTATAAAAAATATAGAGCATACCAGTTCCAACGACGATGACCTGGAAGTCGGTGGGTAAATCGTCGTCCATTTTTACTAATGTTTGTTCACTTCACTAAAGGGATTTAAATAATAACACTTTAAAACAAACGACAAAGACAATTGTTCAGAAAATGACCCGTTCTAGTACCACAGTAGCTACTAATCGTCTTGAACTCTTGACAGCAAATCAAAGATGACATGACAAGCAGTCCAGATTATTCGAGTTACTGTTTAAAACGCTGGCCGCATCCTAAAACATTGAGTTGCTTTTTTTTATGGCAAGCCTGCGTTTTCGTATCAATATAAATGGAAACGGAAATTATCGGTAAAAACCCGCAAAGCAATAAATAATTAATTTTCGTTTGTTGGCGACTGGCTGGTGCGCGACCTCTTTCATGCATACATATTATTTGTAAAACGATATACTTTTTGATTCTTGTTCCATGTCAGTCTGCCTGTCACCGCGATACTAATACCTTATATCTTTGTGCTGTATTTTATTCATTAGAATAATTATTATACAATACCTACGTGTTTGCAATTTGCATCATCTCATCATACAGTCCACCCAGTAGTTGATTCCTATATTACTGATAGTAATATAGGTTTGAATGGTTGATAATTATATACGTAATACTGGTATAAGCAATGACCTTTTATTTATGGGTATAAGTTTCCAAAATAACGAAATTTTATAATAAATTAATTTGAAGTAAAATTTGATACAGGGGAAGTGACGTCAACACAGGAAGGAGTCGTCAAACGGGCTATTTGAGGTAAAGCAAATCGTCAGGTGATAACCAAAACTCACTAATTACTAAAAAAAATCTTCGTCTTCCTCGCGTTATCCTGGTATTTTGCCACGAGTCATGGGAGCCTGGGGTCCGCTTGACAACTAATCCCATGATTTGACGTAGGCACTAGTTTTTACGAAAGCGCCTGCCATCTGACCTTCCAACCCAAAGGGGAAACTAGGCCTTATTGGGATTAGTCCGGTTACCTCACGATGTTTTCCTTCATTAAAAAGCGACTGGCAAATGCTAAAAAAATATTAAACAAAAATCAACCTTAAATTGCTACAATACGGTTCACTATGGGTAACTATGGGTATGAACTTGTACCGGTAATTAGTGAGTTTTGGTCGTCACCTGACGAAATATTCATCAAAAATCTAATAAACACTCTCTCACATCTCTCTCACAACACCGGAGAGGACGAAGAGACCACAGTAAATAAATAAAATATCTCATGGTATAATAATATACTCCGCCTGGTACTCTATTCCGAGATTCGCGTATGACCTAACTGACACGGGCCTACGTCATCATGCTGTTTACAGGTTCTCAAACTTTAAAATGTGGGAGAATTTTAACCAACGGTGAAAATTATTTTAACGGCATTAATTTTAAGTTTTTCATGTAGAAACATAGTAAAATAAAACAAATCTAATGTATTCAATTAAACTTTATTTATAGTAACAGCACCAGTCATGGGACATTTAAGAGGAAATTTGGAGTATTTATGATATTTCCCTTGTACATGTAATTGGTCTTCCGCTTAGCGTGTTAAAAGATGAAAGTCCTATCCGCCTTTCATGTTTTAGGCGTGTTGTATCAAAGATACTGCAATGAGTTTCCACATAATTAACAAATTAAAACTATGCTTTTTTTCTCCAGTCATGGACATCAAAGCTCCAGTAATGGGCCCCCGGTAATGGACGTGGATCCAGTAATGGGCCCCCTATAATGGACATTGCTCTATCAGTATAAAATATTGAAATGGGGAATAAGTTATGGCAAAAAAATCAATTTTTGGTATAAGCTTTTATCGCTGAATGTATTTTTCTTTCCACAGCCAATTATTATTGTATTAGATTCATCGAGACAATTCTAATATACCCAAACACAATTAGTTAGGGTTTATTGCGATAAAGTTCCCATGGCCACCTCCTGTCTCCATCATCAGATCAAGTCCATGTTATCATAATATTGCATTATCATCAGATTTGCATACTTAATTACGTACTTACACAAAATGTCAACTGAATCGGAAATCGAAAAGTGGGTCAAATTCAGCTAGCAAGATTTGACCCACACTAACTAACAAGGCAAGTTAAATAAAAGTTTGGAAAACCGATATTAATTTATCCTAAGTCCGAGAATACCTCCTGGTTGACATATTTCGTAACTACATTTTACTTGTGTATTGTGTAAAACATGAAATTATGGCATGGCAAGCATCATTATGTCAATTGTCCATCATAGGAGGTATGCAGTTTTACAGCTCCTATAATGGGATTGGGCCAAATACCACTATTTTTTTACATCTGTGGAGTCACAACATAGTGTGTTGTATACCTTATCTCATGGTAAATGCAATTAACAAAACACATTCTAGTTTTCATCAAGTATTAATTAATTAAAATTTAATAAATTAACTCACCTCTCTTAGCGAAGTTGTTAAGAATTTTTAGTGATATTTTTTTTCAGTGGCACGACAACTTTTGGGTTGCCGCACATTTCTTAAAAAATAACCGAATTTAATAAAAATTCAAACATAATCAGCTCTAGGACTCTTATTTATGATAAAAATATATCCAGTGTTTATAAACTACTTTTATATACTTATTTTAGAGGAATTGTGTTTTTTTGTCCCATTACTGGTTCCGTGTCCATTATAGGGTATACTACTATATCTATACAAGACAAACGTTTGAAAACTAATTCACAGTTACACATTAATTACCAAGCTTACGACGTGAAAAGTTTGGAAAACACTGCGACTGCTGACACTGAGCGAGAAGGAAATAACAATTAACCACGGACCTAGAGAGTAAACCGGACAGAGTACATTAGCCAAAAAGTGTGTCCACATGAGAAGTCAAGGTGGGCCGTTGCATCTCTTTCTAATTAGGGTGACCATAAGTCATATGTATGTGGGATATTAGGATAACATTGAATATATGGTTTGGCCAGGATCTTTTCTTATTCGTGCATAGTTATAGAGAATCATACTGTATTTTCGCTGTACTAGTATTATGGCCTGAAAAGGGATGGATATAGTTTTTTTTTCTCTTCTGTAAAACGCTTCACACAACCTTAGGCACTTAATTTAGTTGTTCTAAAAGCTGTTGCTAATAGGCGCACTGGACCACGAACATGGTGGATCGTCAGGAATGTGGTCCGCCGTAACGTCTGTCAAGAACACGGGTATGAGTGAGAGAGATAGAGAGACAGATATGGTGACAGAACCAGAGGGTCTACCGCGAACCAAGTTCGACGTGTTGCCTCTCTGTCACACTTACGTACGAATTTACAAGTGCGACAGAGAGACAAAATGTCGAAAGTGGTTTGGGGTAGGCCCTCAGGGCAGTGGGGGATTTACAGTATTTGCCGTCCTAGGCCCCAGGCCCTGTAGCAAGCACTAGACGCCCCTTTCTCAGCACCCATCATATAGACTGCCACCCTAGGCCCGGGCCTACTCGGCCTTAGAGCAAATCCGCCACTGCCTCAGGGTCGCGTGGATCCGCTACGCCCGTTTGTTATAGTTTTTAACTAGGACGCTTGTCACTGGAGCATAAATTAAATTAAAAAAATAAATATCATTTATTATCAGGCGACTAAGGCCCATAGATACATACCTTACAAACTAACATACGTACAATAGTAAAAATCTTACAAGCTAAAAATTATTTCGGCGTCACCGAAAACCATAAACACCGAAGTTCGCAAATTGCGAGCATCTTTCTCTGTCACTGTAATTACTCCTTTATAGGAGTAAAAGAGAAAGATGCCCGTAATTTGCGAACTTCGGTGTTCACGGTGGTAGGCCATCTGTGCGAAAAGAGAAGAGTCGTGAAATGTAAAGAAACTAGTGATGTGCCGTTCCCAGTAAATTTTCCAAAGAGGGTAAGCCCTCATACGCACGAGCTCTTTTTCAACGCGCGTTAGAATAAAACAAATAGAAACATGTGTATTTGTTCACACGATGGTGGTGGCGCTTTTTATCAAGCCTTGTTTTTTTTTTTCGACTTTAAGCGTTGGTCGTTAAATCGAATTTAGCGTGTGAACGGATTCAACCCCATTTGTAACGCGCGTTGAAAAAGCGCTCGTGCTTATGAGGGCTAAATTCCCAGTAACGTTTCTGGTATCGTCCCAAAAGTCAGTAAATTACGATAAACTTCTATTTTTCTTTTATTATCTATGTGTTTTTTTTATTATTATAACAATTTATAAATGTGTCTGTAATGTTTAAGGACTTTGTATTTAAATTTTTGCAATTATTTATTCTGTATTGGCTCTCATTTCACCAATTTAAACATGCCGAAATAAATACATACCTATTTATGAAAACTTACGTTTAAGTACGTAATAAGAATTGTTTAAAACCATAAAGGAAGTGGTAAAACTGTTTCTCATCGTGCCGACATCATGGTCACCCTAATGAGTTTGACAATGTCTAACTTGTATTTTTATCGTAAAATGTAATAATTGTGGCTTCCTTGTGAAACGATATTACACAATTAGAAATTATTTCACTCCCACAACCTTTAACGCAACATTTCTTCACCATTTTTAAGAAATTTTGCATACACTTGTTTTGTAAATATGTCATCAGGTTAGGGATACCAATTAATATTCAAACTTACTACTACAATGTCTACCATATCAAAATTAGTGTTTTTTATTGTTGTGCACATGCTTGGTTAAATCAGTTAATAATATTGACATAATAATTATTTACAAATTTCCTAAGTGATATCAGAACCGTACTCTGAATATAGCATTTAAATAATATAAGAAGGTATTTAATTTTAGTAGTATATTGATATAAATACTACCACAATGGTATATTTTTAACATTGGCAACATGTGCGAGTGAGACACCGCGGCCCACCTTTGCTATCTCAAGTGGACCGTTTTCTCTGTACTGGTACGGACGTCTTTCTGGCTCTGTGATAAGGTTCAATTTAGTATGGCAAAAAAAGTGACAGTTCACTCCTTCTTATAACTCCATGCAATTAACACGCGTTCGACAAGGATGACGGTCAGGGCATGAAGTTATCTAGATCCGAATTGTCAAAATGTGACAGCGCTATCCTGTGTTGCCAGTAATGTAAACAAAATTACCCGAACGTCTGAAATTTCTTTCGTAAATCGGAAGATATTGCTAACGAATAATTAAAAATGACGTGTTATTGTAAAATTTAAGATAAAATACATATAAATGAAAATTATAAAATTATAAAGAAATATTTTAACTTATTAACCATAGCTATAATGTACCCATGTAACATGTTATGTTGAAATAAAGTGGCAATGTTATTGTGACGTAGGCCCGTGTCACTCTGGGAATAGAAGACCATGTTTTATTAGACCATGAAATATCTCTATTTCGAAGAACAGATTTCATGCGACGGTAGATTTGGTGATGGTAAATCCAAAGAAACATAATCCTCAGACTAATTTTGGGTTCTTGACATGATAACTTGTGAAAAAAAACAGTAGTTACAACCAATTCACTTCGGTTGTACTGGTGCTACTAAGAATGTTTATTCTTACGTGTTCCCAGTGGTAACGGATGAGAAAATAAAATCCTGCTGCTATCAATGGTAACGATTTAATGGCCATGGTGTCCTAACAGCTAGGAAAAACCCGAAAATCCGAAGAGCAGTAACGTGTAACTTGCAGCTTCTGCAACTATAATACGTACGTACATGTCAGTGCTGTCTGTTAATCTGTAGTTTAGTTTTATGAGGCATTAATAAACCAGCCAATGTTTACTTGGGTAACCAACAATGTGATCATGAAAATGAAACAGCAGATGACTTGTGTTTTATATTTACATTTTTTTACATACATTTCAACATTTTACAGGCTACCGGGAGCTCTTTTTAATTCGAGCAACGAACAGTTACATAAACTAACACGTAAATCTAAATTGTAATAAAAACGACTTAGTGTGTAGGTAATAATCTACCTCAAATCGAACCGCGCGCGCGTGGCGATTACACGATTATCAGCATTAACTGGAGTCAATAAAACTCCAGTATCCGTTAACATTTGTTAAGCTGTTATTAGATCCACATGGTTGCTGGGCGTTTGCGAACGGGAGCCGGTGCAGCCGGTCAACGGATGCTATCACCCTAGAACAGCAGTTTTCCGTTCCACGTAATACATACAATTATACCAGGACACCGTTACCAATATACTTAAAAATAAATCTACTTAAACGCAGGGCAGCTAGTGGCGAGCTGTTGGGGAGTATCGACCCCACGTACTCGAGTTCTCCTCAGGGAGTTTTGTCACCTGAAGGAGGGTGGATGGGACAGGATTATCTGCCTGTCACTTGCGTTAGCCGGCCAGCCAGAGTGCAGTCGCAAGAGCTGCGTTCTCGAGGGTAAATGTGGAAACGTAAGTGGCGAGTTGGTTATTTATGGTTAAAGTCCAGTGACACCTCTCTACCAGCAGCCCTCACACCGGTGACCGGTGTTGCCCTTGAGCCATCCTAGATGTCGCTTTTTGTGGAGGCCCATCTTGTGAAATAAAATGGCATACCGTTTTATTAGACAGGCGTCCGGTTTTTTATCTGGCTGGAGCTGTCTCTGCGTGCATCCCATGACACGGGCAAGGACAGCATCCGCTCGATGTACCCCTTACATTTCATTAAAGTGTCAAAAGGGCTTCTACATGGTGGTTTTGTTTTGGTATCGATATTTCTAGTTCACAAGTTTACATTTTTACAATTTTACATTTCAAATAGGTATTGTTAACGATTTTCTGATAATCTCATGAAACGGACTGGACGAGCCCCGTCCGCCCGGCCCGGCAACCGATCAAATAACTACTTTACTAAACAAGAATAGTGGCAGTCTGGAAATGTAGGATTGGTTCGAGCAAATTTTAGGCCGCTTCTAGCGTTTTTATTGTTCAAAGGACGAATTGGTCTTATGAGCCCTTTAAATTTTAAAGGTAGTTACGAACAATACTAAATATAATACAATTACACATTTTCAAATTGACTTTTTACTGACAACTATCCTAACAAGTTAGTATCTATCTACATTTTATTACAGACATGTTCAATCAAAAATGCGCCACATACGACAATGTCGCTGCCTGATACTCCTATTTTTTATAATACGATAGAACTCTTACAGGTTAGGGATTTGTATTTTAATAATAATTCCAAATTAATGTCCCCTGTACTTATTTCGGCAAAACTATTAGACTGGTCTAAGTAGAACAAATAATTTTTTTCTAACGCATCTGGGCCTAACTTTGGCCTAAAATTAGAACAAAGTAATTTCACAAGTAGGTAATCGAGTTTGGCGGGTAGCAGACATACAAACGAATGTTCTCGTTTTCTCCAAAACGTATTGACGACTTGATTGTATGTAATTGTATGTCTTGTATTTTTTGAATAGATTTTGTATATTTAACGACCTACCGCAAAGACGAACGGGTCGCAGCAGTGACATTTGACGACGACACGTCCACTATTGGCACTCAGTAGCGATGCAGAATTAGTAAAGTTAAAACAGTCGTTCTAAATAATATCAGAATCACAGGCAGCGATTATAGCCCGACGAAGAATTGAAAATATTGTAAATAGATTGGCCAATATCAGATAAATCTTCGAAAACTATTTAACAACTAGTCATGGGAAGTAAATAAGTACATAAAAGTGCCTATAAACGACTAATTCGGCAGATCTTTACCTAATCAGTATGTACGTATCATACACTTACAAAGAACACTAAATGGTGACTAAGTCAGCTTCGTTACTCGTATAATGTTTATGCAGGCAGGTCAACTAGCAGCTGGCACCGATACCGATTAATGGTTAAATTAGCGCGACAATACATGAGCGAAAATATATTTGGTCACCTACTTGTAATTCATGAAAATTCGTAACTGTATCATGAAACATCAACATGAAACATCAATTAATAACAAAAACAAACTATTTACATTCTATTTTACATATTAAAATATCGACACTTTCTTAGTGGAGTTTTTGTACATGTGCATTTCTTAAGCGAATTTCACAAACCTAACGAAATAAATAAATAATATTTTATAGTTCCAATCATGACAGACCCTTTGTATAAACCCATACTAATAAAAATATTGATTGAGACAATTTGTCTCCTTTGGTCAATTTAAAATGATATGTCAAAATTTTCAAGCGTGATATGTTAAAAAACCACTTCATAATTAAACCTTTTTTGAAAAGTCGATATTTTAATGTGCGAGGATAACATCAACGGCCAACGAGTTCGACGGCAACTAAAACAACGTTTCCCGCGACTGTGACACCCGGTCAATGCGAAGCGGCGGCGCAGGCCGGCATGAGAGCTCCGTGCTCTCGCCGACAACGCCGTGCTCACCTCCACCGCTGTCAGTCGAAAATTGTTCTACCTCATCATCGGTGGAGTCATCATCCTCAGCGAATACAGAGTCCGCACCAACTGACACTAACTCACATTCCACAGCGTAGGACGTTCCTACGCTACCAACTGACGCCAACGGGGCTAGTCGTTCACTTGGACAAGGCGACAAACGCCTTTCCGGCAATGCACAGACCACTGAAGAACCCCGTCGTTCTAGATATGAACTTCCGGAGCTGGAGCAAGTGACCGAACTAAGCCGACGGTCGCGTGGTCCTCCAGATACGCGACGCTCTGCGAATCGTAGCGCGGATCCAGGTAGAGACTCTCCTCGGGCTGTAGAAAGCCGTCGTGGGGGTGTCAATAAACTACCATAGCCACCGCCATACGATGCAAAACGTGATGTCCGTGGCCAAGGTGGCTCTTCGCCGATGGAAGGACGCGACCGCGCTCGCTCTGATAGTGCTTCTTCGAGAGCAGCTGTAAGTTGTCTTTCTTCTTCGACTGCTTGTTCTTCGGCTACAACGGCTTCAGCAAGCTCGACCAGTTTTGGATCATTTAAAGCCTTCACCGATTTACTTCGGCTTTTGTAGACGATCAAAAAAACCATTAATGCGAAAAAGCCGCCAAGTGTAGCGGCTATGCGCACACCCGTCATGACGTCGTAGGTGGCGTAAAACTCCTTCCGTACTCGATCGTGATCCACCTGCGAATCATCTGTAACATTTCCACCAGCACCTGATACGCCATTACTCCATCCACCACGATTGTCCATGGTTTGGTCAGGTGTTCATCGCCTGCGAACAAAATAGGTACGACTGTGTATAAAATTACATTATTCGTACAAATAGTAAATGCGCCTAGCTTTTGAGTAAGCACTTAGTTATAGGAGGTCCCGGGTAAATCCCGGTCAGGGCATTTATTTGTGTGTTTATTACGAATATTTGTTCCTGAGTTACGGATGTATCTAAGTATGGTGATGGCTGCACTCTCGTGCCCTGGAGCCTGGGTCGCCCTTTGGTGTGGGACGCCACCTGCGTGGACACGCTGGCTCCATCCCACATGGAAGGGTTAACTCGGAAGCCATGGACGGCCGCGGACCAGGTCCAGGCTTATGAGCGCCACAAATTAAATACGCCTTCTTGATGAATGAGTACGAGTTTGCGGCGCTTACGTTGGGCCCGTGGTCATCCGACACCAAAAATTTTGTCTGAGGTGTCGGTCCGTCTGGTAGGCGTAGGCTAAGGCGATCATCGGGCGGGCGCTTTCTTTGCCCAGAGGCTAAGTCTGGCAGTGCAGAGGGGTAACACTGCTAGCGCTCTTGCGAAGGGAAAGCCTTATATTTTTAGGTTTTGTTTTAATCAAATATTAAGTCCTTTAATTTTGTTGAATAAGTTGACTGTGTTGCTCAGTGGTAAAAGGTGGGGAAAAAATTCCCAGTAGTTACCACTGGTAACAACTTGGTGGTAACTAGTGGGAATAACCCCTATGATACTGCAACAAAGAAGTACGTATGTAAAATATAGATAGACATTTGCAAACACATCAACAGAATATTCAACTAAAATGAAAAAAGTTTACAAACGGAACTAAAGTTGTCTGAATCTGACCGTCCCAATCTCACAACCTTTTAGCGGCGATGGAGGATTATTTTAATAGATTCAAATAAGTGGTTATGTTATCACTATTGTTTCCCAGCTGCCAATCCTTTTAAGATAACCAAATTGGGAATCTCTCATGTCAAAAAGCTTTTAAGCGGCTTGATTTTTATCGTATAGACATATTCAACATTGCATTTCCATATAAAGTTCAATAAAAGCTGGGGTTTCTAGTACCTTATAGCGAAAGATCGAACAACAATGTTGTCGCTAGGCCATTTCCGTTTAGCAGTGAACGCAGCTCGACGTATCTGGGACGCGGCCACGTATCGTACTAGTCTGTGGCTTAGTCATATACTATACCCTCTACCCATGGCAGGATTAAATTTCCTTTTCAATACGAATTCTGTAATTATTTGTAAACATCGGGTGCAATGAGGAATGAGAGTCCTTTTACTGCTCAGCTAAGATTAGCTCATAAATCTACTTTAGACTTCTCAAAATTCTTACCAATCCTATCCCTCATGCAGACCGATCGGGATGAAGTGAGATACGAAATATGTAAACCACATTAATTGTAAAATAGACGCCCTCGCAAATGTAAGGTACTAAAGCAGGCAAGATAATCTTTTTATTCCTATTAGACATTAACAAGTTTTATTTTACATATTTACACAAAACGAAAAAATAATATTAAATCTCAATAAGGCCTGCTGGAAGCTGGAAGGTCAAACGGCAGTCGCTTTCATAAAAACTAGTGCCTAGGTAAATTCTTGGCATTAGTTGGTAAGCGGACCCCAGGCTCCTATGAACCGTGGCAAAAAGCTGGGAAAACTACGAGGAAGATGATGAAGTAATCATAATGAATAAAAACTGTGGTATCCGTCGAAATACTTGTAAAAATGTTGTCCGATTGAATTTCTTTGCAAACCAGGCGACTTAGCACGGTCGCGTTTTTATCCCTTGTCACCATGCCTGTCACGTTCTAACAAGTATGTAAGTGCGAAAGGGACGCGCATAGTGATAGTCGATAAAAATGGAACCGTGCTGAGCCCGCAGAAAGTAATTAGGGATGTTATTTGTATAAAAAAAAAAGAACAGAATTGCTATAATTAATAATTAAGGTACTAGGGTTCAAGAGTTGCGTGCCCATTATGTCCCCGGACAGAGGACAGATATTTCATTTACTATCATTTTCTTCTGTTATTACACGTCCATTTCCTTCACTTTTATGGTACCTAATTTTGCGTTTGTCCTTAATGATAGGTACTTAAAGATTCTTTAATATTTAGCTACAGCCGACATATAATTTTCTATAAATTTATTTAATGTTTACCAAAGCATAAACTATTTTTATGTGGGACAAGTGCTTCCTAAAATAACCGTGCTAGTTCTATTTTTGTGTATGGTGAATAGTTGAATAATATTTGAAGATTATTAAATCTCGATTCAAAGCGCATTCATCTACATGCTGTTTTTTCATGTTCTACCATTTAAGTCAGGCGGTTGGTATGGTAGTTGCATTGCATGATGACTAGGGATGTACCGACTAGTCGGGAAAGCCGACTATCCGGCCACATTAAATTTGTAGTCGGCGATTAGTCGGCGACTAGTTGGCAAAAATGGCCGATTAGTCGGCACTTTATTAGTGCAAGAAAAAAAGAAAAAAAAGAAATTAACAGTCAATATTTACCATATGTTTTATGTCTTTTTTACTAAAATACCTATTCAGAGTGCATACGAGAACTTTTGTTCATATAATTGACCGTTTGATCGTTATCGTATGTTGGTGGGATGGTGTTTTCCTCTACATGTCGATCTCAACTGATTCTCGTGTAATATCATGGGCAAGTTCGATAGTTAAATAATTTTATTATTATTCAGTACTAGCTTTTGCCCGCGACTTTGTCTGCGTGGAATTATTGACAGCAGCTAAAGTAGGTGTAGCGCCTGTATAATGCTAATAGTAATCATTCAATTCGCGCATTGCTTACTTCAATTACTAGGTAATTCATTAACTCTTTCAATTCCACCTCCCTTTGCACTCTCTTCAGGGATGATTTCCGACATAAAAACTATCCTATGTCCTTCCCCGGGACTCAAACTATCTCTATACCAAATTTCAACTATATCGGTTCAGCGGCTTAAGGGTGAAGAAGTAACAGACAGACAGACCGACACACTTTCGCCTTTATATTATAGTTAGTATATATTGACGAACAATTAATGTTATTGCAAAATTTAGAGACTTAGGCAGGGCACGTTGATCGTAAAGTCGCTGACCAAGGGGATAGGTTCTTAACTGGCGACTACATACGGGAAATAGAGCCTTGGAAATACCTCCTACAAGCTGTACGGATGGTCTGCTCAGGATCGCAAAATAAAAGAAAGACAGAAATTGAACGAGGATTCTTGTGATAGGTCTTTGAAGCTGTAGAGAACACCTTTTAGCCAAGCTAATATGATGAATAGCGCGACCAAAGGAGTAAAACTATTGTTTTTCACCTGAACTTATACGAAACTAATGATCTGGCCGACTAGCCGACTAGTCGCCCGACTAATCGGCCATTCGAGAGCCGATTAGTTGGCTAGTCGGCCAAATCAATAGTCGGTACATCACTAATGATGACTTTTAGAAAGGAATAGGTGAGTTTGCTTCGGAAGTAAATCCTTTAGTAATTAATTATTTTACTGAATAAAATCAGGGGCACGGTAGTGCCCCCACCTAGTCGAGCAAAACAAAAAGGCACGGCCGTTCCATCCTTTTCTCGAAGCGATTCAGGCCATTTTCGACGTCCTGTAATTTTGTGCTGGCTGAAGCTAGAACCCTGAATTTTCAGTAATATATGCTTAAGATATATTCTCAAAAACATTCAATTTGAGCTTGTAGTTTAAGAATTATTGTACGTCAAAGTTCCTTATTTTCGACACTGACACAGTCACTCACGATCATCACAATTCTAAGGTACTTCTAGCATACCCACAAAGCTAAGCTAAGCTCCAAATTTTAAACATAAGTAGTTTTCAGCTTATCAAGCCATAGAAAACCTAAAAATATTGCAATATCAGTCACGTTTTAAAGCTCTAAGAACGGCATAAGTAAGTTTGTAATCCCATATAAATATATGTTATTACAAAGTTACTGTTGCAGTTCCTACAAATAGTAGGTAAAGTAAAGGTACACTACGATGTACGATGTGAGTATGAATGAAGATGTGTTTAGTTATGATATGTATAAACATAGTATGGGTATGAGTACCAGAAAAGAAGGACTGTCTACAAAAAGAGATGAGATCCCATCAAAAACATTACATGTAAAAAGGTGCAAGTCTCGCAACGCTTCTACTACAAAAAAGTTTTGAGATGTAATGTGAAACCACGTCGGTTATTTTAATTAATGCCAGGGGGTGTTAAAACCGTATCAATAAGATATCTTTAATTTGTAATACATATAATGACTTGGCAATCGCACATACTATATTGCAACTGCTATGGATGGTCGACGACAGGTTGATGCGGCATATTTCGATTTTAAAAAGGCATTCGATGTTGTCGATAATGATATTCTACTCCAAAAATTCACTGCAATAGGGTTCACATCGCATTTAACCACCTTTTTCGCTAGTTATCTGCATAATCGTAGTCAGTTCGTACGTCTAGCAGGATATGACTCACAACCTTATTTCACTCGCTCAGGAGTTAGCCAGGGAAGTACTTTAGGTCCTACACAATTTCTAATAATGATCAATGACTTGCCAAAGGTCGTCAGTGCCGCTAAATGTCTAATGTTTGCAGACGATATGAAATTGTTTCTCGACATCAAATGCAATGAGGACTCCGAACTTTTACAACGTGATATTGACGCAGTGGCAAAATGGAGCGAAGACAACCGGCTTCCATTTAATACTTCAAAGTGTAAGGTGATTACTTTCACTAGAGCCAAAAACCCTATTTTTGCGACTTACTACCTCAGTAACACGGAGCTGCACAGGGTACATGAGATACGCGACCTAGGACTGACATTAGACACACAACTCGACTTCAGACTACACATGACGATGACGTGTAAGAATGCCTGTAAAGCTTTGGGGTTCGTTATAAGGATAGCTTCTCAATTCTCTAGCACCAGAATAGCCTTAACACTTTATTACGCGTATGTTCGGAGCCGATTAGAGTACGCAGCCATCGTGTGGGACCCGCACGAAACAAAGTATGGGCTCATGCTTGAGCGAGTTCAACGAAAATTCGCTAGGTACATTTATAAACGGACTTATGGATACTATCCATACCTCTTTCCATCCCGCTTTGTCCTGGGAATGGTAGGCCTCGATACTTTGGAGCTCAGACGAAAACTGATGTTAATAGTGCATTACCATTCCCTGATCCATGGCGGGATCGACAATCCCACTGTTTTGGGCCGTGTGGGTCTAGCAGTTCCCACGCCGAGCTTCCGTTTGGAAGGTGCGAGTACTGGCGGCGCGCGCCCCGCACGGTATTGCCGGCGTCTCCTGGCGAGCCCTGAGACACGCACTGTGCATGCCGCAAACGCGCCCACCGCCCGAGCCATCTCTAATAAATAATATACTCACCCAGGTCCCGGATGCCGACTTATTCACTGACAGGTTGGGGAAATTTATCAAAGCCACCATGTCTGCTCTAAACCATACTGAACTTGATAGTTAATATTAAATTTTTACCTTTGTTTAACGCTATGCCGCTATTTGTATTTGTTTTCCTATCTGCTCTATATTTCTATTTGTTTTGTTGTCGCTGTATTTGAGTTTTACTTCTTTAAATTTATAATTTGTTAATGTGTCATAAGTTCTATTTTACCGTGTAAGCGAATTGGTAAACTACTGTAAGCTTATATGAGAGAAATAAATGGTATTGTATTGTATTGTATAATGCTTTACTCGTACCGTACTCGTATATATGTGTAATGCTCAAACTGCAATTAGCGCTAGCGTTATGTTCAATTAGAATTATTTTTAAGAGGTGACGATGATCTCTTATGTCATTATGCAGCTGTGCGATGGCCAAGTCATTATATGTATTACAAATCAAAGATATCTTATTGATACGGTTTTAACACCCCCTGGCACTAATTAAAATAACCGACTTGGTTTCACATTACATCTCAAAACTTTTTTGTAGTAGAAGCGTTGCGAGACTTGAACCTTTTTACATGTAATGTTTTTGATACACACACAAGGAAGGGTACCCAACTGGTCAGCTCCGATTTGATTTATTTTTATATATGTTATAGAGTAGTCTAAAATAACGGACACGTATTTTTTTTTAGCTGCCCATACTCAACTTACTGGGAGAAATTGGCCTCCAAAGTACTGAAAAGTGACAAAACGCTCTAACTTCTGTAGAGAGTTTTGTTCAAGCAAATTGCTAGATAATTACTGGTTTGAGGTGTCTGTTACTCTATAACATATATAAAAATAAATCAAATCGGAGCTGACCAGTTGGGTACCCTTCCTTGTTAGTTGTACACTGCCAAACCTACACTACAACCACAAATCAGAATACCTCCTAACCAATCGTCTAAGTTAAGCGCTAGACCTATGAGAGTATTGTTTAAGCTGAGGTACATAATATGCAAAGAGTCTAATTAGTTATAGTATAATTATAACACCGTGCCTTCGCTCAGCGTGGCATGCGGGTTTAAAGTTGATTGATATTTATCGCATAACACACAATGAGTCTAAATATAGGGGCGGGGCGCAGGTGAAGTACTCGATCTTTAATAAAGGAATAACATGGTAGCAGCTACATTTCAGTGCATTTTTCGAGCGCTTAACAAATTTGCATCGTATACGAACCTACACCTTTTCATACTGGCAACGAAATGAATAATATGTTTTGGACTTAGCTACTCTTTATTTTCGAGTGTTATGCTAATGCATTCAACACATCAATTGCGGATTCAATATTGGTTATGGAACAAAGTTCATGATAAAAAAATGATGACATTGCTAGCAGTGGATGACATGGATATGTAAACTTTCGCGGGGCAAAATTTTTATAAAATTTCAACAGTTTGGCAGATGTCAAATAGAGAGAGTTAGATAAGTAATTAATGTTTTCCAAAGCCACCAGAGCGGCGCCACTCTCATGCACTCAGTAGAAGCGGTACGAGACGAGGCTCTTTTGTTCCCGAGGCCAAGGTCCTTGTCTTGCTACTTGTAGAGTGGAGGCCAGCCTGAGTTCCCGATTTTTTCTAGATCATAAGTACTGGGCTTGCCTGTTTTTACCCAAAAAAGAGGTATGATTGTGGCAATCCAGTAATGATTATGTTTCTTTCTTATCGTATTATCGTGTTATTTGTTGTGTTACTTGTGTTCCATTGTAGCGTCCAAACTACCAGGTTTTAGATAGCACCCGGGGGGCATGGTATAGATAGATCATAATCATAGGTAATATTCAACTGATAGGTATTGATAAATAGTTATTAATGGGTTTTATCTTTTCGTACTTGTTATGTATAGTCTGTCAAACAAATCTATCAGTAGAAATAAATGGGCGCAAAGTTCAGAATTTCTGTGTAAGATCAATTTTTCGCGCAAACAATTTTCGAAACTGCTCCTTTTTATACTGTCCTAAATTGTTTTGCCAAACTAGAGAGTCCGTTCGGAAAGAGAAGAGTCGTGGAATGTATTGGGCTACTCTAACTATCGGACGCTTTATTACTGAGATCACGAAAACCATAATATTTGAATAATATAGAATTATTATGAATAATATACATACTTATACATATTGTATTAAATGTTTATTTTATTTTATATTCGTTTATTTGGGGCATCAACAGCAATACAAACAAAATATGCTGAACTTAACTTACAGATACAATACATAAGACCAATAAAAGATGTCCACATGAATACATTAAACCGTACTAGGTGGTAATATTAAATTTAATAGTTACATATAATTAATTTTACTTTAACATCAAATGAGCAGAGCTACGAAACACAAAGAAAACACATAATTCAAAATAGCGATACTAACAAACGTTTCGTGAAGGGTTAAGTCGCGTGTTAAGCCGTTGACTACGAATACGAATGAATAAGAAGAAAGAAAATACTTTTCTGAGTTTACCCATGTACCAAATCCTAGTAACAAAACCGGGCGGGAGATTTTTTTTAGCGTTATCATTATTTTATGGGTGTGTATAACGGATTACAACCAACAATTCCTTGAACCGATTTGAACATGAAATGTACATCAGTTTCTATATATAGATAAACAGAACTAGTACCTATACGCTGTATACGGCATTAAATGAGTGAACCGCTCTCACTCGTAAAGCGCCGAGAAACAAAGGAAATTTAGGTGGAAAAACGCGCTACGACTTGCTAGTGGAATTGACTCCAATTCCTATATCTTATAATTCTTATAACAACCGCAGTGCAAAAGAGAACAAGTCAGCATCATTTTAATCGTACTTACCTATTTTTATAACATTCACGTCATAGATTTAAAATATGAACATAATCTACATTATTATATGGTAAATATTAAGGAAAAAGTACGGCGGTAACCCTAAAGTTAAACAAAGCAAATAAGAAAAACCAATAAGACATATTATATATTATAATATAGTATATATGCCTAACAGCTCCAATCTCAGAGAATTGGGCTGAATGAACGCGACACGTGATCGACAGCCCGCCTGCTTCCGGCCGGGCGTCCCTACACTACATCTTCATCTACAATGTAGAAACAAACATCTTACAGGTAAAATAGCATCGGTAGAAAACAGGAGCGCGACCGAGGGGTTAGTTAGTAGTAGTGCAATGCGCTGCTAAAAAGACACGCAAAGTAAGAGTATTTTGCTGTTTGTATTCTATTAGACTTCAAAAGGAACATGGCTTGACACGGTTTTAAATATGTTATTTAAAACACAACACAAAAACACAATATTTACTTACTTACTTAAAGTTCTGTTTTTGTTACTTTCAATTTCCTTAATATTTTAACGTAAAAATGTTTACCTTTGTCAGAGGAAAGCGCAATAAATATAGTAATGTCCTAATAGTATATACACGGTAAACGGTATGTAATAAATTTAGTAATTTATGTTGTGTCATGCAGGGCCATCTTAAACTATGCTGGGGCCCTTGGCCACAGAAGAATTTGGGGCCCTTTTGGAAAGTAAAGAAAGCGAATTATACTAACATTTTTCTATTATGATCTTCTATTTATTGTGGGTAATAATCAAATATACCTACTGTTACTGTCTGTCCTTCGGGGCCCCTTGAGGATGGGGGCCCTGGGCACGGGCCCCGTGTGCCCTTATGGTAAAGACGGTACTGGTGTCATGTAAGGTTTTGTAAATTTAATTGACTGAAGCGTAGCGAGTAAAAGTTTGATTCGGGCATTTTGCTTTCGTATGTCCGGATGCTCTCTTCTAAAGGTCGCAATTCTCAACCGATTCTCGTGACATTTTGTGACCAGATTCTATGATTAAAAAGATTTTTTTGTTGTCGATTAGGTTTTTGGAAAAGTTTCAAAATGCCGGAGTCGTGATAGCTCGCACCTAAACAAATAGTCGTTTCGATATTATAAGTTTTTTTTAAACATGTTTACAGAGTAAATGGCAAAAAATGCTAAATATTTGTATCGCTGGTTTAGGTGGTATTTAGATATTTAGTTTTTACTCGAGAATATGTAGAAACAAATTTCGTCAGATTAAGCTATCATGGCGCAGTTTGCAAAGATTCGCTATGAAGTGGGGAGGTCCTTAATTGGTTCGATCCCCAGTAATTGTATGCTGGGACATAACTTTTTGATTTTTTTTACACTTAAATTTCGTACTTTTATTTATTTATTCTTCTTCTTCGACCTAGCGTTTTCCCGGCCTGGCGCCAGGGTCCGCTTACTTACTTTTATTTATTTATTGTTTTTGAAAAAATTAAAACTTTCGTATTGTTGATTGATTAAGCGCGGGATAAGCATTTATTTAACTACCCCTAATAAATATGTTTTCTTTTTGTCATTTATTTTTCTAAATTGTTATAAACGGCGGAGTCATACATTTATTCAGCTTTAAGCTATGCTCGCGAGGTCTACACCTCACATCTACACTAATCATCAAACTGTTTGTGCCTGATGTAATTTGAATATGGACCTTAGGTAATTAAGACTAAGTACACTAATGACGTCATGTAATAGGTATATCTTGTGAGCATTTTAACAACCTGTAAGTCCGCAAGATTTTGTTGTAAATAAAATAGAATAGGTAAGTAAGTACTACCATGGTATAAATGTTACTACCTAGTAGTATTGACATTATGGTTTAACTTGTAAATCGCAGTTTTGTTGCCCAACGTACAGACAGACAACATTAATAAATAGTTGTAGTAAAACTAGCTATGTATTATTTATTAATCGGAAATAAATACGCGAGATTTGATGTTACGTTTATGCTAGTTTTTTTTTAATCAACAATCGATAAAATATAATGTCAAAGACATTTACACAATCATGTCATTTTTGAACTATGTATTTCGATATTAGAATAGAAAATTCCTTTATTTGCGAGATTAGATCCCAAGCTTCTGAACTCCTACTGAAATCATTGATATGGAATACGATATATATCTATTATATATCTTGTTGTTTGTCTTCTATTCAATATAAAAAATATATTTATAAGCAAATACATGCAGTAGCGTGGTATGAGGGTAGGATAATAATTGCAATTAAAATGAAACATCACGCGAAGTTGAACATGCACGAACATATAAACAAACATTTAGTCATAAGCAAAACTTATTATTAAAATATTTACCAGCGGGAGAGCATGTTCTGGAGCTCGCAGATATTGACGAATGGCGTGAGTGACGATGATTTATTATGTACATGTCCTTGGTCAAATGTAATAAAAGTCAACCACCCATTCAGTAAAAACTTCTAGGGTTTACCTACATTATGCACAGTTTCCTTTGACAATTCGCATTACTTTAATCGTAAAAACGAAAATACTTGTCAGGTTTGCATGAGTGGAAATATTTACATATTGTAACCATTTCAAGATCAAAATAAACTATCTCGAATCAATAATGTTCCTCCACCGGGGCATTAGAATATTCAAACACATAAAACTGATTTTTTCAAGGCTACCTCGCCAAATCTTTAGAAGAAATTGCGAGCCTTAAGTGACACTGACAAAAATCTGAGCACTGAAAATTCATGAGCCAAATGTCTGTCAAGTCAATAGTGAGGTGACGTACGGGGAACGGAAAATAATTTTTCGCTGAAATATTTAGGTCTATGGTGCGCATAGTGCGTAAATATACTGGCAACACTAGGTTTAGACCGTTTGAGATCATGATAAACACGCTCTTAATTTTATTTCCTACAAGCTGTCAGTCTGTCAACCTGTCACTGTCAATGTCAACAGCTGACTACACTACAGCGGCGGCAACGGCGCCTTCGGAAATCGGGAAACGAATGAAACATTGGGGACCCTGATCACAGAATAATTAATAGTCCCTGATACATTTTTGACAGACTTTTAAACAAAATTTTCAAGTGGAAACATGTCTGACGAGTGGCAAGCTTATGTTCAAGACCCTAGATCAACTTGTAAGTATGGGGAAACATGTTATCAGAAAAATCCAGACCATCACATCAAATATAAGCATCCGCCTGCTAATCCGAAGCACAAAGTGGACACTCATAGAGGTGGTAACAAGCGGTTCTCGCCTTATACCAGGGAAACTATGAAAGATGAGTCTGTCGAAGACCCTCCACAGAAACAGGGCAAACGCCTTAAAGTATCTGAGGACGAAACAAGTAGTTCACCTGATAAGAACGATCATGGTAAGTCAGAGGTACCAAGTCCTTGTGAAAATGAAACTAAACAATGCCATGTTGTAGAGAGCTTTACAGATATTATCAACCAAATTCCAAAAGACCTAACCTATCACGAAAGCACAACCGAACAAAGTAAATACAAGGAGCTTTTCTTGGTTGAGATGCCAGACGACTTCTTCAAATTCTTCGAGTGCTTGAAAGAAGAGAATGATATGGAGAAATTGCTATCAAGTGTTAATTTACAACTGATTGGGCCATATGAGTTGTTGTTAGGAAAGTTACCAGTCTTGGAGAATAAAGACCTATACTTGATACATTGGAGATTCTTCTATGATCCACCAGAATTTCAGGTAATTATGACAATCTTTTTTACTGTTTTATAATGTTTTTGATTTAGATTGCCTCAACATGTACATGCTTATTTTAATATAATAAAATAAATATAGGCTTATTGACATTAATTTACACACTTGGTACACATATAGGTTGAGTATGTTCCTTTTAGCTACTCACATGTGTGAGATATATTTTACTTGGGATTCCATCTTCTTCTTCCTCGCGTTATCCTGGCATTTTGCCATGGCTCATGGGAGCCTGGGGTCCGCTTGACAACTAATCCCAAGAATTGACGTAGGCACTAGTTTTACGAAAGCGACTGCCGTCTGACCTTCCCACCCAGAGGGGAAACTAGGCCTTATTGGGATTCGACGCCATTTCAAAATAAAAGAAACATTGATACTGCAAGATTTGAAATTTCATGTTTATAATAAATTAAGTGGTTCTTGTAATCCGGCATCATATATGTTACAGGCTGTCTTAAAGTCTAAGGACAAGAGTGAGTTTCACATAGGATACTTCCGGGATGACCCGTCAGCTGAACCAGTGTTTCTCGCTCACAATGACTCATCTAAGGGTTGTCATATTACACCCTATGCCAGCAATATCTTTGGGGCTGTCTAGTAAGTAGCACTTTAATAATCATTGTTTCCAGCATCTTATAGAAAATCTTAGTAAATGACTAAGTAGTAAGTGGAAGTGAAAAAAGCATTGACCCTATAACTCACTTGGCCTTTTCCATAAAAGAATCCATTTTCCATTGTTCCTTGAGATTGTATGCTTATTTGTGTATTCTTAAATTACTTACTACTTGTTCTTACCTACCTTTTTATTTTATTAATATTGTGTTTAATGAACCTCCAGGTCTGTTTGTATCACCTCTCAGTTTCTGTACATTGTGTACAACATATGTAATATGTTTATTATGACTGTTTGTGTTCTAAATAAAAAAAAAAAAAAAAAAAAAAAAAAAACAATAAGTAGGTATAATAAAATTCTGAATAACAATAAGAAGAAGACAAAAATTATATTTAATACTTTAGATTCAATATAGAATCTACATATACTTATCAATTGCGTTTGCAGTCTATACCTTGAACATCAAAAGAAGTCTCCCTTCACTGCCATAACTTACAAGAAGATGATGGAGAAGGTTAAATCCTGGGCAGAGAAGCATAACTATTCAATAGAAGAGTACAATGCCAAAAGAAGAACCAACCTGAGCATAGCCAAGACACTGCATGGTGCGGGCATCATGGTGCCATATGACAAGAAGACACAGATAGGCTACAGGCGTTTGGCGGAATCAGATGGTAAGACATTCTCACACCTCCAATGGCTCGAGCAGTATGTGCTGTCTCACTTTCTGTCCCGCTCCAAAAACTGCGTGGCCACCTCAGTAGTCGCCAGCCGCCGATGTGAATGCCCGTCCCATAGTATCACCGCGTATTTGCAATAAAATCAGCAATACACTTAACTGACCATTTTAAAACCTTAAGGATTACCGCGCGCCTTTTCTAACGCTTGAAATTATGCAGCAAATAGCTAGTGAGCTTGTCTGTGCTAGTGAGTATAAAATATATGTGTTTACTTTGATTTACAGCAAATCTCAAGAAACTCTTTTCAAAACTGGCAGAAGCTAAATCTCAAAACGACAAGGATAAGATACTGTCAGAATTGCAGCCAGTTATAACATACGCCAACATAGCCGTGGACGAGTGCGACTTCGGTACGGGTCTTGAAGTCGGGATTGACATGTTCTGTTCGGGGCTGAAGGAGCTGGAGGCAAGTGCACTGAACAGCCTCTGCTCGGTGTACTCTTTGCTGAACCGGGCAGAGTTTGGGGCGATAATCCAGGTATGTTACCCTCCTAAGGCCTGGGCCTTAATATCATCATCTTCCTGGCGTTGTCCCGGCATTTTGCCACGGCTCATGGGAGCCTGGGGTCCGCTTGGCTACTAATCCCAAGAATTGGCGTAAGCACTAGTCTTTACGAAAGCAACTGCCATCTGACCTTCCAACCCAGAGGGTAAACTAGGCCTTATTGGGATTAGTCCGGTTTCCTCACAATGTTTTCCTTCACCGAAAAGCGATTGGTGGTCGAATATCAAATGATATTTCGTACATAAGTTCCGAAAAACTCATTGGTACGAGCCGGGGTTCGAACCCGCGACCTCCACATTGAAAGTCGCACGCTCTTACCGCTAGGCCACCTGCGCTCCTTAACCTTTTGAACGCCGAACGGCGCATCCATTTGCCGTGCCACTGACGCCACGGGGGTAAAATTTGGTTTTGTGAATAAATAATGCCAACCTAAAAGTGGGGTGATTTTCAGTAGATTTTCATCAAAAAACGATCGACGTCAAATGCCGTCTTTGGCGTCGTTGTCACGATTTTGCGTTGACGTCAATTGCCGTCTGTGGCGTTCAAAAGGTTAATATGGCTGGCCATATTAATATAAAATCCAAAATTTGCCACTGAAATTTGAACCTATAGTGTATGTAGGAATTAGAGTTGATATTGCGTTGTTGGAAAATGGAACGAAACAAAGCAAAAATAGACTCTCTTCCAATTGAATAGGATTTAAATTTCATCGAACTAATAGGTACTATAGGTAGGACCTTGGGCCTTAGGAGGTTAAGTTACGGTCGGTCTAACAAATGGGGTTGGCAACTGTCAAAGGTTTTTATAGATAGGTTTCCCTTTTTAGGGTTCCGTACCCAAAGGGTAAAAACGGGACCCTATTACTAAGACTCCACTGTCCGTCCGTCCGTCCGTCTGTCACCAGGCTGTATCTCATGAACCGTGATAGCTAGACAGTTCAAATTTTCACAGATGATGTATTTCTATTGCCGCTATAACAACAAATACTAAAAAGTACGGAACCCTCGGTGGGCGAGTCCGACTCGCACATGTCCGGTTTTTTTTAGTTTTGTTGTATGGGATTTGGCTAAAAGAACTACCATCCAGGTTATATAATAAAAAAAAAATTGATACTATCGGCAGGATTGACAGGGAAACCTATACTGGCGGCATCTGTAAAAAGCTTCCGAGTGGCCAACCCCATTCCTAATAATCCTAGTATAATAATTTCATGGCAATTGTAAAGAAAATTACCAAAATAGGAGATGGCAAAACGAAAAGACAGGCTTTACGATGTCTACAGGAAGCAGATGTGGTAGAACGAGATTGAAATGAAGTGTTGCTTTCTTTGATGCAATAATACATCCTAGTAGAAGAGCCGGCCGCAAATTTTCTAACCGACTTGATACCACGATAAAATGAACAATGGTTTCCCATAAAACTGATGCTAAGTCCGAATTCGATAGTCTGCCACGGCGGAACTTGCCGAAAGTACGAAAAAGAAGGCCACTTCCGGTGCGAAATAAGGGGGCTGATTTAACCCATCTGATACCGAAATAATAGTTATGGCAGCAGTTAGAAATTTACATGTAGACACAGAAAAGCGAAGTCTGTCAGTATTTTTTTTTGCCGGAAGTGCTTGGCAGACGCTCTCAAAGGTGGTCAGCGGGACCCCTAATTTAACCCATCTGATACCACCATGAAACCAATTCCAGTCGGTAGGTATGAACCCTCATGTCAGGAATATATAAGTCTGCCAAGGCTTTTCCTGCCGAAACACCTTGGCAGACGAGATTATGTGAGCAAGGTAACCATCGGTTACCCTACACTAACCCATCTGATACCACCATGAAACCAATTCCAGTCGGTAGGTATGAACCCCCATTTTAGGAATATATAAGTCTGCCAAGGTTTTTCCTGCCGAAACACCTTGGCAGACGAGATTATAAGCAAGATGACCATCTGTTACCGTACACTAACCCATCTGATACCACGATGAAACCAATTCCAGTCGGTAGGTATGAACCCTCATTTTAGGAATATTTAAGTCTGCCAGGGCTTTTCCTGCCGAAACACCTTGGCAGACGAGATTATAAGCACAACCTTGGCAGACTTATACATTCCTAAAATGGGGGTTCATACCTACCGACTGGAATTGGTTTCATGGTGGTATCAGATGGGTTAGTGTAGGGTAACCGATGGTTACCTTGCTCACATAATCTCGTCTGCCAAGGTGTTTCGGCAGGAAAAGCCTTGGCAGACTTATATATTCCTGACATGAGGGTTCATACCTACCGACTGGAATTGGTTTCATGGTGGTATCAGATGGGTTAAATTAGGTGTCCCGGTGGCCACCTTTGAGAACGTCTGCCAAGCACTTCCGGCAAAAAAAATACTGGCAGACTTCGCTTTTGTGTCTACATGTAAATTTCTAGCTGCTGCCATAACTATTATTTCGGTATCAGATGGGTTAAATCAGCCCCCTTTTTTCGCACCGGAAGTGGCCTTCTTTTTCGTACTTTCGGCAAGTTCCGCCGTGGCAGACTATCGAATTCGGACTTAGCATCACTTTTATGGGAAACCATTGTGCATTTCATCGTGGTATCAAGTCTTTTAGAAAATTTGCGGCCGGCTCTTCTACTATCCTGTAGACTTAGGATTTCAACTTTTGGTACGTGCATGATGGAAGTATTATTCATCTTAATAATCTGTGTTACAGGCTCACCTAAAATGTCGTCGCAAAGGATCAGATATGTCTATTCTCAGTATTGGTAAAACATAGCACATTTGGATACTTAGGTAATGTTATTTAATATAAATTAAGTGATTTTTTAAATTTTTTTAAGGAGTAAAAAAAGCGTTAATAATATTGAAACATTTTATTTCAACCAAACATCCTTTAGTTTAGGTATACAACAAAAAAACAACCGAAAAAAAAACAAAAATGTCAAAAAATAAGATACAATACATGTTGCACTTGGGTGAATTAACTTTTTCTAATCACTCGTTGCCATTGTCATGGTTCCTTGGGCCACTTTTAAACTCCTGGTTTCATGGTATTTAACCAAATGTATTTTTATGGCAGTTTTAGGGTCATTGCGCTAGTTTCCGTCCAGCTCTAGTTTTCGTCCACTTGACGGAGTAGCAAATAATATATGTACCTAATAAAAAATTTTTATTCGCTACTAGCCAAATATCATTTTATGTAGATAGATCTATTGTTTAGACATTAAGGATTGCAATAAGTCCAAATTTGTGCGGCAAGGTAGGTTTATATTCAAATTCCGGCAAGTAGACGAAAACTAGCGCAATGACCCTAAGCCCTTTCGTTAATGGGATATCTGCTTAGCATGTTAGTCGAACGTACTTCTAACAAACTATGCAACTATTATCTTCTGGCTGACGGGACAGAATAACAATAAAAGTTGATTCACCCACTTATATTGGAAGTAAATTTATTCCTTAGGTTTGTCAGCACTGGTCACGTGCAAGAAGAGAGTGATGGGGCAGTGGTCGCTGCCGTACACTTCGCTCCGTATGACGCTGTCACACAGAGATGGGAGTAACCTTTCCGACAGTAAGAAGTAGTCCAGTCGCCTGAAACAAAATCTAATTACTATAGATGCTTTTAACATGACTAACCTGCAATAAACTCCACCAATTCCATCATGACCTACTTGAGTAGAAGTAGATATGTTGCAGTCAAAAGTGTGAACTGGCCAAAAGAACTTTTAACCGACAAAAACAGGCAAAGCTGCTTTTGACTGAGCATGTTGGTCAAAAGTAGTTTTACCTGAAAATCATACCTATTTCTGGCAGCAGTTTCGTTTTTAGGGCGTAGCAAAAAAAATAACCCTAATCTACCTATCTCTGGGAACAGTTTCATTTTGGGCGTAGCAAAAAAAAATAACCCTAACCTACTTATCTCTGCGAGTACTTTTGACTGATAGTAACAGTCACAATTACTATTAACCAATGATTTTCAGGTAAAACTACTTTTGACCAACATGCTCAGTCAAAAGCAGTTTTGCCTGTTTTTGTCGGTTAAAAGTTCTTTTGACCAGTTCACACTTTTGACTGCGACATATATAAGGTGCTTAAAATCGGCAAGACTCTCGACGAGTCTACTTCGGCCGTTGTGAAGTGTGGAAATTTGATGATACCATTCTTGACTAGCAGTTGGCTTGCTGACGAGTTATACAAACGATCCCTTCATTACCGTGCTAAAAAGTAACCTCTACGAGTATGAAATCTGGGGACACTTCCATTTTGACTTCATTCAAGGTGCTCAAAAAGATAATTTCGGATTTGGGTAGGTCGTTGAAGGGCCTCTTATAGCAGTTATAGCAAAGAGCAGGCTGGATACCAAGTCCAGAAATTTTAATAATGCGTGGATCAGGTCAATACTTTGCGTGATCTACTAAAATCTTAATCTTATATTTTAGTAGATTGAAGTCTGTATTCAGTTTCCCCGAACTCAATATTGTAGATTTTCTTGAGTGCAGTATTAAAAAAATCGATAAATTTAGCTCGGTATACCGATAAATAACTATAGTATGACATGTATTTCATACAAAAAGGGATTTACTCCGCTTATCCCAAAAAAATATGCCAAAAATAGAATGAGATAAGGAAAGCGTAAATAAGGCCGTCAAAAGCAGACTTAGCAGACCCGGTGGCAGACTATCGTTGTTGGAGCGGATGCATTGAGAAGACTGAGTGAACTCGAGTACAAGACCGCTCGGGATGGTGACGCTCTGTAACGTCCCGACGACGTGGAACTATCTTTTTTAAAAGGGCAATATACACATTCAACGCATCTCAGTTTTAACTTTTTAAGTAATCAACATCACTTACCATCCAACATTCTTCGCCCTGGCGTTCGACATATAGGTCCAGAAGGTGTAGGCGCCCGTGTCGTCAGGCCGGAGATGCCGGTACGAGTCGACGAGGCCGTCGCCGAGCAGGTCGGTCATGCCGGCGCGCTCCTCCGGCGTGAACCCGGCATTCCTCTTGTTCGCCTTGGGATTCGCGAGATCTGAAACCGGTAACTTAATAGTTAAGTTTGAACGTGCAGAGCTCAACCAGATGACGCTGCACTAAAATAATTGTAAGTGACAGGTGTGAGATCTTGAGAACGAATTCCAGGTTTTAAATAAATATATGGAGTTAAAAACTCGAAGCTCCCTGCAAAAAAAACTTAATTTGGTTGTTTGGTATATCACTGTTGCAAATCTTGGTAGTCTGTTCGGAAAAAGAAGAGTAGTGGAATGTATTGGGCCCCATATATTCCACGGCTCTTCTATTTCCTCACAGACTATAGTAGTGAAGTTGGAAGTTTTTAACCCCATTACTAAGAGATTTTTAAGTTCGCACAAAATTTTGATTTTCCAGACAAGATTTATCAATATGCAGACTGCAAAAGATTTGCTGAGAGCCTTAACTATAGCCCTAGTCGCCTTTCAACTTTATCAGCAGACCAGAGGGTCATTTGAAAGTCTAAAATCATACAACTGATGTAGTTACTTACCAATTTCATTGTGTGCAACGTTCATGTCACCGCAAATTATGACAGGTTTTTTCTCGTTAAGCGCTTTAACATACTTGCGGAATTCGTCGTTCCATTGCAGTCTCTTGGGTAACGTGACTAGTTTCCGGCCCGCGTTGGGCACGTACGTGCAGATGAGGTAGAACTGTTCGTACTCAGCTGTGATCATGCGCCCATCGGCGTCCAATTCTTCGTTACCCAGTCCGTATTGGACGCTTATAGCCAGCTTCGTCGTGTAGATCCCAACCCCCGCGTAACCTTCTGTGTCACTCCCCTGCCAATAGGCGTGGTATCCTGGCAAATTAGCTATCTCATCCGGGAGCTTGTCTTTAGCACACTTTGTCTCCTGTAGACACAGTATATCGGGCTTCTCGTATTTTATGTAGTCGAGACCCCCTTTATTCATCCAAGCACGTATTCCGTCGACGTTCCAGCTGGATATTTTTAGATTCCACTCTTTACCTTGCACGGTCTTTGATGAATTCGAAAAATCTATATCCTCATAATTAGTTGAGGATTTGTTTTTGAGTGGGGCTTTACTTTTTTTGTCTTCGGACGATACTGGAAAATGAATATGAAATCTAGGTAAAGTGTTTTTCAGCAAAAACAAATATTCTGTTTGTAAAGTGGTTGGCAGTCAAGTGATAAATAGCTCCTAATCCTCATATTGTGTTTTATTAACCTTTTCGACGCCGTGTCAAACACAAAAGCAGTCACCCGGACGCCACGTCACCGAAGTGTCAAAACTGAAATTGAATTTTATGCATATGCACGTAGGTCCTTTATGCTCTGTGGTCTGTGACCGATTAATCAGTATTTGGCGTTGAATCTGCGGTGCGGATATATTGGTCATTGGCGTCCAAAAGGTTAAATTTGGGTACCCAAA
Source organism: Cydia splendana (assembly GCF_910591565.1). Classification (NCBI taxonomy): domain Eukaryota; kingdom Metazoa; phylum Arthropoda; class Insecta; order Lepidoptera; family Tortricidae; genus Cydia; species Cydia splendana. Next base: position 10,570,806 of record NC_085962.1, read on the forward strand.
TATTGTTGCTTTTTAGTGTTCCGTGCAAAACTTTGTTCACGGAACACTTATGGGATCACTTCGGTCTTGCAAATCAGTTAAATGCGTTTTTAATGGGCTGTTTATATCAATGAATCTTAATCCTTTGAACGCCACGCGCCACGCCTATTGTGCCCGGTGTGTCGTGAACCTTGCCGAAATGCACATATCTGACGTTCCACGGAAAAAGGTACCTTATGGCGGCTGGCGGTTACGTCTAGAAGCACCGCAATAGTATTGGAGCGGCGTTAATAATAGCGTAAGCGCCAACCGCCATAAGGTACCTTTACCTTTGGGACGTCACATATATATTGGGCTGTAGCCGCGCGCGCCAATTGACGTTTGTGCCGGTCAAAGAGTTAACAAGTTTCTCATGCTGGTTCTTTACTTTATTTGTGGCGCTCAACTGATAAAGAAGTGTATCGTGTCGTTTAGCCGCTTACTGTATGAGCAGTAATAAGTGTTATCTAAGTAAACCAAATATACCATATTTAATACTTGCCAACCATAAACCATAATTATTTATACAAGATGCATGTATAAGATCTAAGTAGACCCCCAGGGACCGCTCCTTTGGTTAGTAATTAACTACAGGCCTTAATTATTGTAAGTTATTATGAAATTATAGGTAGAAAAGCTTTCCTTAAATGTCATTCTCGTATGGCGGCTTTCAATCCAATAGTTATTAAATTTCAAAGAAATGGGGATGATAGATAAATAAAAGCATTCAAAATAATAATATTTGAAAAACCATTTATTAATAAAACATGTTCCAGAGTAATATTAAACACAAAATAATTAAATCGGACATAATTAACAACATAACGGTATTTAGTTACCCTTTTCGTCGGCGGCCTTGCGACGTCGTTTGTTGGCCGTGTCGCCGGCCTCGGCGGCCTCGTCGGCCTCGGCGGGGCCGTCCTTCTTCTGGCCGCGTTTGCCCTTTGCAGGTTTTGGCTCGGCAGCTGCTTCTTCAACCACCTCATCTTTTACATCACCTGACATAAAAATGTTAATGTTAGAACGCAAATAATTTTCAGACATATTTTCAATGATCTATCAAAAGGATATAGAAATGTCCAATTAGAATATAAAATGTCATTTATGTGACAATGCTTGACTTTTGCAAACATAGACTTGACATTGACATCAGACAAAGCAAGTAGGCCCGTGCATGGATTACAGGGGGCAGCATAGGAGCCGTCAGATTTTTGGCGCGAGGTGTAAATGTGTCGTTTATGCTTCCGATGTAGCCCACAAGGTGGCAGAACCTACTACGCACAAGGAAACGTACTGACGAGAACGGTAGATGGTAGCACTTGCTTTGACAATGTACATATGCACATACGTTTCCGATTCAGGCCACAAGATGGCAAACGCTCCAACGCGCATGGTCCCTATTTATTTCTAAGGTAACTTTACACTAACTTGAACAAAACAAAGTGAGGTGTCACTATAAACATCATATTTACATAGAAATGTGACATTAATGATGATAATGCCTCACTTGGTCATGGAAAATGCGATGCAGAGTTATCTTTGTCCAACTGTATGCCTATTAAATCTAATAAAAATGGTGTGAAATGAAATAGAAATACATGTCTTCCTCAAATTTGTTAGCTTATAATTATGGCTCTGGGTTCTATGTAGCTGCGATTAAGAAGTAATTAAAAAAAAAAGAGTGCTTTGTATGCCAATCATAAATATAGCTGTAGATATTATGATTGCATCAGTGCATCACTTTAGTGCTAAATAGAAAATACCAATAAATAATAAGTTTTTGGCAAAACTTTAATTTTTGGTACAAGCTTTTATCGCTGACTGTACTTTTCTTACGACAGACAACTAATACTCATCGAGACAATTCTAAAAACCCCTAACACAATTAGGTTGCGTTGTTTCATCACAGAGTTCCTATGGCCACCTCCTGTCTCCATCATCAGATCAGTTCGACAGTACCATATTATTGTATTGTCACCAGAACTACATACAACTGCGAATTTTCATGACGCTACGATCCTTGGAAGATGGTTAAATTAGTTACCTTAGATTCCATTACATAGTTACATACAGGGGCCGATTGCATAACAAACTACAACTAATATTACAAGCGGAACTCCTTTTCTAATTTCACTTATTAAATAAGGAGTCCCGCTTGTAATATTAGTTGTAGTTTGTTATGCAATCGGCCCCAGGTCGAGAGTTCCTATGGCCACCTCCTGTCTCCATCATCAGATCAGTTCGACAGTACCATATTATTGTATTATCATCAGAACTACATACAGCTGCCAATTTTCATGACGCTATGATCCTTGGAAGATGGTTAAATTAGTTACCTTAGATTCCTTTACATAGTTAGTATACAGGTCAACCTAATAAAAGCTTGTTAAAAAAATTACCTTTTCCATCATTTTTTGCAACTTTTCTTTTTTTAGAAGCAGGTTCTGGTTTAGTCTCCTCATCTTCATCTTCTGTTTTTGCTGTTTTTTTTGCATTATTTTTTCTACCTTTAGGTTCTTTTTTCTTAGGTTCCTCAGCAGGTTTGTCTTCAACATCCTGCTCACCTTGCTCATTTTCTGGAGTGTTTTCTTTAGCAGGTTTTGTCTGTCCTCTCTTTCTTCCTTCTTTTTTGGGAGACTCCTTGATCTCATTGTCTGGTTCACCCTTTTCCTGTGGTTCAGATTCCTTGTTCGTTTTTTGTGCAGCTTTGCGGCCTCTGCTCTTGGCTGCGGGCTTGACTAGATCTTCACTTCCTTCTTCTTTATCTTCACTTTCAGTCTCTTGCTTTGTGTCTTTTTTACCTCTCGCTGACTTTGGTTCCGATTTGGGTTTGCTAGCTGCCTCTTTTTTTGCTGACTTCTTTTTCCCCCTTCCTCCTGATGTAGGCACTTCCTCTGCTTGCCCATTACTCTCTACTTGTGCTTCAGATTCATTGTTAGAGTGAGAAGTTTTATCCTCATCAGCATCTACACCATTACTTTCTTCTGAGGTGTCAGTCTTCTTCTTTCTACCCTTTTTAGCCTGAGGGGCTTTTTCCTCTGTTACTCCATTTGTTTCCTCTTGTCCGTTGGCTTCAACCTCACCTTTTTTGGCGCGTTTGGTTTTCTTATCTATGACAGGAACATCACCCACCACTTCAGTATCTACAACATCAGTCTCTGGCTCTTCCACTGTTTTTGTTTTTCCTCTGCCTTTTTTAGGTACTTCATTTTCTGCAATTTTTGTGTTTGATGTTTTCTGAAATTTTTTTAATTTATGTTTATCAGTTCAGCTATAATTATTATTGTTTAATGAACTGTTATTTTGTATAGGGTAATATATGATACGAGTGACATACTGAATGCTATAGAATATAGAAAAAATCACATATATGTAGAGTAACATAATATTGTATGTTTTATTCTAAAAAGAAGTAGATGTTCAATTGAAGATATGCTGATGTGAGGGTACATTTTTGATAATACAAAGGGATGAAAGAAAACTTTCATTGTAAATATAAATTAAAAATATTCGAGTCTATTTTACACAAACTGACCAAATAAATTATTATTATGAATGCCTTAATGCATTTGGCTGATTTATATTTGTCATTTTATTAAACATTACAAAAAAGTGTATATTCACAAACAAAAGTGTCACATAATTATGTTATAGTGGAAAAATAATCTAAAAGAGGCAAACATGAGCTAAACATAATGCATATATGGATTTTTAAGATGAAAGTGAATGCCACACCTAGAACATGTGCCCCACAACACCATGTTGTACAATAACAGAGTATCTATCTTATAAAGGGATGTGTAGTCTCTCTCAATGAGAGAATCATCATGATGTGCTTATCATGAATAGTGGCATAAAACAAAATGAAATGCCGTTCGATTTTAAATCTTACCAGTAAAAGATAGAATATTAAATGCAATAGCATTTCATTTTGAGTTGTGCCACTATTGGTTTAACATAAAGAATTGTGCTTGAGATTAAGGTTCATTTTGCATAAACATTCAAAATCTGTATTAATAATAATATTTTAGTACATCCTTACTAATGTTTTTAAAGCATAATAAAATTGTTCCCAGATAATAATTTGAGGTTAATGGTTATGTTTGTAACTAAATTCTCCACAAATTTTGAAACCACTATTGTTTAATTTATGAATTTATCTAACTTCTATGCTATAAAGTTTAAATTAAGTGAGAGAAAGAGACCTATAGGCACTAGGCAGCACAAACATATCTACATACAGCATAGAGGGTACAAGGTGGTTATAACAAACTAACTTTTTTTTCAACATTTATTTCGGTATTGTCTTGGGTCGTCCCATTCGTTTTTCGTCAAGTTCTTAAATTAATCCTATTCTGCTTTCGTCACTCATTCTACATTCATCACAATCGTCGGTGGCTTTCAATGTAGAATGAGTGACGAAAGCAGAATAGGACAAATCTAAGAACTTGACGAAAAACGAATGGGACGACCCAAGACGATACCTTTATTTCCTTCATGTGTCAAAGAAAAGCATAATCTGTATAACCTGACTTAGTATAAAATATTGTTCCTAGCAATTAGATTCAGACCTGATTCTGACTGAACGCACAAATGAATAAAGCCTTAAGTTGAAATGAAGTAAAGTAATGCGCATTTAACATTAGAAAGGACGCCCATAAAACCGATTGTGCTCATACGATTTAAGAACAATGAAAACGAGTCGAGGATGACTCAACGCATCTCTTGTCAGTTGAGAGCAAAAGTTCAAATTTGTATTCATTTTTATGCACGCTTTATCCTAAAGAGGCGCTAAGGGTGTTTACACCAACACGCGGCAAAGTCGTTATCAGTTAAATTACTACAATAATTGAGTGGATCGGTTGATAAGAATAAATCAAACAACTTCATAATGCAATTACGTTAAAAACCGGCACTTAAAACACTGAAACTTTTACAGAAAACGAGCATTTCAATGATGGTCACTAACAAAGCGAACCAGTTTATAAAAGTGGAATCCATCGAATCTACACAATAAAAATCACTGTTATTACTGTACCTTGGCTTTTGCAGTCCTAGGTGCCATTATATTCTTAATTTATAATCAAGAAGCACTTAATTTAACTGCTAAGCTTGTTGTAAAAAGAAAACGGCGGGACTTGCGCGTCTTCCGAAGGATGGATTTGGATGGCGGCCGGCGGGTGGCGGGCGAAATTTCCGGTAAAAATGACAGAAGCATAGATGACAGAAGGGTGATTACGCCTAGTGATGTGCTGATAAGTGTTTAGAATTATCGATTCGAATTTGCTTAGAATTTATAGTGCTTGCACTTGGAGCATGAACTGGAGCGCGTATAAACTTGGTACAAACGCGACTTACTTCCGCAAGCAGATACGTTATTTGCCGTTTGACACGAGTAAGGCCCCATTCGCACGACAGCTTAAAAAGCGTTGCGTTAAAACCCGACGTTGGCGCTTTTTTACCGTTTCCAATATTTGTGTTCATATGAACGCTTAAAAATCACTTGTGAGTCGTACTGCCACGTACGCATCTCAGCAAAGTCATACTTTATTTGCTATTATGACGTATTATTTGAATATAGCTTGAATATTTCAGGAATTTGTAAGCATAAGTTGACATTTTTAAGGTGAAACTAATAATAATCTTGACGATTGACACCAAAAATTGACACATGACAGCCAACTGACAGCAGCGCCGGCGCTTTTTTAACGCTTGTGAGAACAGATACACGGAGTTCCGTATGGTCTATTCAATTTGACGCCAACGCTCAACGCCGAAAATCGAACAGTGCTCGATAAAAAAGCGCCGCGCTTAAAAACCGCCTTCGTGTGAATACATACATGGTTATCCATTTGTGTCATTCAAACGCTTTTTTAACGCGCGTTGAAAAAGCTGCCGTGCGAACGGGGCCTTAAGCTAGATGAGCCGTACGCGAATAATTAAAAACCGGACACACTGGACTTTAAAAAAATTAAGCAGTTTTGAGTATGACTCGAACTGAACACTGATTGTCAATGTCAATAATGTCAGCATGTTGACGTTGGTGATGGCAGTTCTTTCGAAGAGAAGCGCAACGTGTGTTCTGTGAAATATTTAAGTAAACTTAGTTTTTCCTACCTAAAATTTACGGTAAAAATGGTAAGAAATACACAATTGACATCTTTGTTTCACTATTATATACTTTTTGTATACATTTTGGAGTAATAACAGAGCTTATGTCAACTTATATTATTTGTACCATATTTTGTTAGATACTTGACAGAAAACTGAATTAAATAAAATTTTCAAATAATCAGTCTTATTTGATTCAATAAAAGCTACCTTATTGTTATGTGTTCAAGTTATACTATTAATTGTAGAAGTAATAATAACTCTATAATAGAAGGGCTATGTCCTCTAGCCGCCCAGTGGCCTATAAAAAGGTATCCAGTCAATTTAGAATCTTTACTTTGACAAATCAAAATTAAATTTGTCTTGGCAAGTCTTGATGTGTGAGCGGCTAAACGGCTAAAGGATATCTAAACTTCTGCTTATTGATTTAGATCTTAAAGTCTGATGTAAGAGGAAGTAAATGTTATATATCTGTGAAACATGCTGCAATTATAATATTTCCCATGGTGCTTATTTCCATTAAGTTTTCTTGAACAGTTTTTGTAGTGCTAATGGTTGAAAAATATAAATATTAAAATGTGAACTTGATCATAATTTCTATAATTGTATGTACAGATGTCAATCAGAATGAAAAATCAACAATGATCAACTCTGGTCAATGTGGGACTTGAACCCACATCTTTGGATTGCCGGTCCAATGCATTACTAATTCCACTAGCTGACCATCTCTCATTTAAACCATTGCAACTGTGACAACGTCACTAGCGACATCTGCATTTAAACACAATGCACGTACCACAATAATAAAAGGAAAAAATATTTAACATTTATATCATAATTTCAGGCAACACTGGACCGAAAAGGGACTTTTAAGGTTGAATACCTTCAGGAAATAGAGAAACAGGTGCAAGCAAGATGGGAAGCAGAGAAGGTCTTTGAGGTTGAGGCGCCCACAGATGGCCGGCCTCATGAGAAGTTCATGTGCACCTTCCCCTTCCCATACATGAATGGCCGACTGCATTTAGGGCACACCTTTTCACTTTCCAAATGTGAGGTAAAATGTTTTTATTAATCTTAAGTTAAACAACATTTAATGTGTTGTTATTACTACTTTGTATTATTTACATAAATACCAATATTATTTATATACTTGTGAAAAAAGAGCATTTTACTTAAAATAACAAGTACCATTAAAATTAGTTTTTGTTAAACAGGATAATAATTTCCATACCTAGTATTATTTAGTATATATTTCGCAAACAGTCATTCATATAGGTAGTAAAAAAAGTTTTTTAAGGCAGTCGATATGTATGCTGGCTTGCATTTAGAGCAAACTGGAGGTACCCACAGATTGTCATTTCTACCCACATGTGACATGTCAATATATAACATATATGCCTTTTCCACAGGATAGATGACACTTCAATTTACTATTTATAGTCAGTTAACACTGCATAGTTGATGAACTTAAATTGTTTATTTATTTTATAACCTTCAAATGTTTGGTCATTCAGTAACTATTGGCTATTTGCATTATAATTTTAACCATAACACAAACTCTTTTTTACTTAAACAGTTTGCAACAAGATATTACAGACTGAAAGGAAAAATGGTGCTATTCCCCTTTGGCTTCCACTGCACTGGCATGCCAATCAAAGCTTGTGCTGACAAGCTGAAGAGAGAGATGGAACTATTTGGCTGTCCTCCCGTTTTCCCGGAAGAGGAAGAAATCACAGTCAAAGAGGAGACTGACTTAGTACCAAAGGACAAGAGTAAAGGGAAAAAAAGTAAGGCTGTAGCTAAAACTGGCTCTGCCAAGTATCAGTGGCAAATCATGAGGAGTCTAGGGGTGCCAGAAGAAGAGATCAAGCTGTTCGCTGATGAACATTACTGGCTGGATTACTTTCCGCCGCGGGCCGTGAATGATCTGAAGAGGATGGGCATACATGTAATCATTCTTTCTACATAGAGTTAGTCCAAGAAATGTCTGCAGCGATTTTGATAGCCCACGCAGTGCAAGTGTTATTTAATATGTCATAATTTTATAGCAGTTTGACGTTTAAAATAACACTGGCAGTGTGAGGGCTGCGCTGCAGACTTTTCTTGGTCTAACTCTAACAATTTAAACCAAGTAGTCCTTATATCATGATTTTTTTGTTTTTTGCCTATAATTTTCATTGGTATCTTAGGATACTAATAAATATAAATTGTAATATTTTTAAAATTACCTTAAGTAAGATGATCTATGAGTAAAATTTAATTGTTTTAGCAGTTCATTTCACACACACACATTAAACCTCTGCTGAGTTCTGGAATATGAAATGATTTAATCCTTATTTTACATGTGTGATCAATTTGTCGCATGACAGGTTGACTGGCGGCGCAAGTTCATCACGACGGACGCCAACCGGTTCTTCGACTCGTTCGTGCAGTGGCAGTTCCACCACCTGCGCGAACGCAACAAGATCAAGTACGGCAAGCGGCACACGATCTTCTCGCCGCTCGACAAGCAGCCGTGCATGGACCACGACCGCAGCGCGGGCGAGGGCGCCGGCCCGCAGGAGTACACGCTCGTTAAGATGGAAGTTGTTGAACCGCTGCCGGAGGTTTTCAAGTAAGCACTTAACACCGCCCTCAAGACCATACAAAGAAAAAAAAGTAAGCACTAAAGTTTTCTAGGGCATGGTGTCCTTACAGTATTTACGTCAAGGCTATGGCTTATATAAATTACTTACATGGTCCCGTCAGTCATTGTTATATTAAAAAAACTTATTTTTGTTCCATGCAAATATTGCAGATGTTACGAGTATATCTCTATAACTATGATTATATGAGCTTTCAGCTGTTTCACTCACATCGACACGACAACAGTTTCACTCACTTGAATTTTGAACTGTTTCTGGCCCGTCGGAGGTCCTTCAGGCTCGAGTGCTCGCGGCGGCTGCACTTCGTGCAAGTGAGTGAAACCGTTGGCGTCTAAACAGTTTAATGTCTCACGAAAGTTTAATTTCGAGCTGCTAGCTGTTGACGATATCAATAGTGTGTTTTCCATTTCAGACTTAAAAGAATGTAAACAAAAAAATAAACACGTGACTCGGCCATTCGCGCGTTCATGATATATACGTAGCCTGGTACTTTATTATATTTATGAAATTTTATCATCTCTCAGGTCTTTCAAAGGCAAGAAAATTAGCTTAGTAGCGGCAACTTTACGGCCGGAGACCATGTACGGCCAGACAAACTGCTGGGTTCATCCCGACATCAAATACATAGCGTTCGAGACCGTCAAGGATGGGATATTCGTGTGCACACGGCGCGCCGCGAGAAACATGGCGTACCAGGGCTTCACGAAGAAGGACGGAGAATTCCAGGTTCTTAAGGAGATCGTCGGTCAGGAGCTATTTGGTGTAGCCCTCAAATCGCCTTTGACGAGTTATCCAAAGATCTACGCTCTGCCGATGTTGACGATCAAAGAGGACAAAGGTACCGGCATCGTCACGAGCGTGCCTTCAGATTCACCTGACGATTACGCTGCCTTAGTCGACCTTCAGAAGAAACCCGCTTTCCGGGAAAAATACGGAATCGCAGACGAAATGGTCCTTCCGTTCAAGCCGGTGCCGATCCTCGAAATTCCGGAAATTGGAAACCTAGCAGCCGTGACCATGTATGAGAAGCTCAAAATCCAAAGTCAAAACGACAAAGACAAACTTGCTGAGGCAAAAGAGTTGGTTTACCTGAAAGGTTTTTATGATGGTATTTTGCTTGTTGGAGAGTTTGCTGGGCAAAAAATTCAAGATGTGAAAAAACTTCTACAGAATAAGCTTGTAGAGGAGAATGGCGCTGTAGTATATTTCGAACCTGAGAAAACTATAATATCTCGGTCAGGGGACGAGTGTGTAGTGGCTCTGTGCGACCAGTGGTACTTGGACTACGGGAATGAGGAGTGGAAGGCGCAGGCGGAGCGCGCGCTGGCCGGCGTCAACACCTATCATGATGAAGTGCGCAAGAACTTCCAGGCCACGCTGAAGTGGCTGCACGAGTATGCCTGCTCAAGGACGTATGGACTGGGTATGTACCTAATTCATTCTAGCTGTCCATAGTCACTCAAGTTGAACTCTTGATAATGCCCTACCCTAAACTTCAGTAATGAACCCAATGTTTGTTATTTAATTAGGTACAAAACTGCCATGGGACCAACAATGGCTGATCGAGTCGTTATCGGACTCTACGATATACAACGCCTACTACACGGTGGCGCACTACCTGCAGGGCGGGTCGTTCCGCGGCGACGCGCCCAACGCGCTGCAGATCACGCCGGACCAGATGACCATCGAGGTCTGGAACTACATCTTTTTTAAGGATGCTCCGTTCCCCAAGCACACTAAAATACCGAAAAAGTCGTTGGATCTGATGAAGCAGTCTTTCAACTTTTGGTAAGTTCTCGGAAGTATTTTTAAGTAGGTAATACTGCTGAGTACTTACTCGAATGTTCGTTTCATTTCGTCATTAGAATTAAATTAATTCAATTTTGAATGAAGCTTGTCAGGTGGCGTTTCGGTATGTATGATATTGATGCTGCACACCCAATATTTTGTGTTAAATTTCTTTCTCGTATTCATTCGTTGTATTTCAGGTATCCCGTCGACGTAAGAGTATCGGGCAAAGACTTGATCCAAAACCACTTAACATACTACATCTATAACCACTGCGCGATCTGGCCGAGCGAGGAGGACAAGTGGCCGAAAGGCATCCGAGCCAACGGGCACTTGATGCTCAACTCCGCCAAGATGTCCAAGAGCGACGGGAACTTCCTCACTCTGTCGGAGAGCATAGAGAAGTTCAGTGCGGACGGAATGAGGCTGACCCTGGCGGACTCTGGGGACTCCGTAGAGGATGCCAACTTTGTGGAGAGCACGGCGGATGCGGCCATTTTGAGACTGTACACGTTCATAGAGTGGGTGAAGGAAATGATGGGCACCAAATCGTCATTGAGGACAGGTAAGTAAATAAAAACTCTTCATTTATAACTAACTAGCACTTGCCCGCGACTTCGTCTGCGTGGAATTTGTGACAGCAACTAAAGTAGGTATAGCGCCTGGATAATGCTAATAGCAATCATTCAATTCGCGCATTGCTTACTTCAAATATTAGGCAACAGGCAATTAACTCTTTCAATTTCACCCCCCTTTGCACTCTCTTCAGGGATGATTTCCGGCATAAAAACCATCCTATGTCCTTCCCCGGGACTCAAACTATCTCTATACCAAATTTCAACTTCAGCGGCTTACGCGTGAAGAGGTAACAGACAGACAGATAGACAGACACACTTTCGCCTTTATAATATTAGTAAGGATTTAAGAAAATTTCTTTAAACAGTTCATTCTTACTTCCGCTATATTAATGTGTAAATATCTATCGACTTAGGGCCAGTTGCACCAACCACATTTGACAGACTGATCAACGTCAGCCGGCGCGCCCCGGCGCTTTACTATGAAACATTCCATACATAAAAATTTAGCGAACTCTTTGACGATACGAACAGTTTGGTGCAACCGACCCTTAGACGTTAAACGTTATGTACTTAGATGTCAAATCGTTTCAGGGGAATACAATTTCCACGATAAAGTGTTTATAAGCGAGATGAACACTAAAATTCAGCAGACCGATGAAAGCTACGACAAGATGTTGTTCAAGGTCAGTTACCATGTTTTTTCCGTTGTTAGTCCATACCTAAGTAGAGAATTCAGATGCCTGCGTTTTTGCATAGTATAACCCACAGGGGTCGGCAAACTTTTGAGAAGAAGAGCCAACGGCAGTAGAAATCACCAGTTTTAGGAAGCTCAAAGCGAGACCTCTCAAGGGTTAATTTTACGAGTGTCTTAACCTTTTGGACGCCAATGACCGATATATCCGCACCGGAGGTTCAACGCTAAAGACTGATTAATTGGTCACAGACCACAGAGCAACATAGACCTACGTGCATATGCATAAAGTTCAATTTCAGTTTTGACACTTCGGTGACGTGGCGTCCGCGTGACAGCTTTTGTTTGACACGGCGTCGAAAAGGTTAAAGAGCCGCAATTGTACCTCCAAAGAGCCGCTTACGGCTCGTGAGACGCGGTTTGCTGACCCCTGTAAAACCCTGGTATAACCAAATGGCAAAAACATAGACAAAATGTAGACCTTGTACCGTAATCATATAGATTTCGGTTTTTAATTTCAGACCATGTACTATGCGCCTAATAGGTAGAAACTGAGCATCAAGAAAATTTTAGTTTGTATTCCCTAGCAGAGCACATATTATTTGTTTCTAGAATATTTTTTTTTGAATGGGTCACAGGAAGCGCTGAAAACGGGCGTGTTCGAGCTGCAGGCAGCGCGCGACAAGTACCGCGAGCTGTGCGCGGACTGCGGCCTGCACGCGGAGCTGGTCACGCGCTACATCGACACGCAGGCGCTCCTGCTCGCGCCCGTGTGTCCGCACGTCGCCGAGCACGTGTGGCGGCTGCTGGGGCACGTGAGTCTCTGTTTTTTGGTATTACACGTTCCATGAGAAGATAATTTACAGTTTTATTATCTCACGGCTGCCGCTGAGGAAGTCTTCAACTGTTTAATGTTTCTCGGTAAAATTACAAATACCTACTCACGAGGTAGGTAAGTATAGTAATAACTGGAACACAAGTACCTAAGTGCAAAATGTAGAAAGCAGGTAGATGTTATCGAAGTTGTACGGAGTTTCGACATGGCATAGTTTGATGTGACTACTTTTCATTAAAATAGCATTATACATTAACTAGCCTCTGTCCACAAATTTGCGTACTTACTTACTCCTACTTTCGACCTCTGCTTTATCTTAAGTGCCGAGTTCCGGGATCCAAAATATTCTCCCTTTTCAGGTTGTAAACTATCTGTGTACCTGTAGGACAAAAATGAAGTTACCTAAGGACTGTATCGTTTATTATGGGTACAGATAAAACCTGGTCTAACTGTTGACGTGTGTATTATTTTGTATTACTATGTTCTTAAGGTATAATCTGGGGGTATTTTTAAGCCATATCTGATATAAGAAGGTTTTACATTTATTTTATTTTAGGGACTTTATGATGATTTTAATACCGTCTAGCAAATATAATTTGGACAAGCCTATCGAGCTTAATTTGAGACTATTTCACCGATTCCTTGGTACGATTTAAAGAAACAAAAGGTTAATATGCTGCCAAAATATGCCATCTAAGTGTCCTTTTCATGATAGCTCAATTGAACATCCACAGAATAAATGTGGTGAATTTTTATCTTTACCTGAAAACGACTTTTTATGCAACATTTTGGATTCCCGTCAATTTCTGACGCAAGCGAAATGAGGGAAACAGCTAAAAAGAATCTACCGAAATCCAAAGCCTAACGGACATTCATGGCGTTGAACCATGGCTAGAACAGGTCGATAGAAACGCTCCATGATGGTTATATTGTATACCAAAGTCGGGGTTGTCGTATGTAACATGCCATATTCTCTAAAAGGCCACCATGCACAGATCAAAAACTTTTTTTCCAACTAAAAGAAATTATTAGACTATGCTCAGATGTTTCGCTTTACGAATCATATGTAATTGCTGTTTACATAGTACGATTTTTTTGTGTAATATCTCGTCTTGTTCGCAAACCGCAAATTTTCTTGTAGTATTTGTCCAAAATCGTTGTAGTTACTCGGGAGGATTAGGTAAATATTGTCCAAACCATATGCTTTACGTGATCTCCCAGGACGAAATGTTACTTATTATTAACGCACTAATTAAACTATATGTGTAATTTTTTAATAAAAATATAATACCAGAAAAAACGGCTAAGTAAAGTTGTACCCATAATAAACGATACAGTCCTTACATTTTTATCGATGCACCTTTTTTAGTTACCGTTACATAAGAACACAATATTGTAACAGAAAACCAGCATCCTGCACGCTCGCTGGCCGGTCGCCGGCGACGTGGACGAGGCGGCCGTGAAGGCGAGCAACTACCTCATGGAAGCGACGCACTCGTTCCGCGTCTACCTGAAGAACCACTGCGCCGCCAAGAAGCCAAAGAAAGGCGAGGCGGCCAAACCTGAGCGGAAACCGGACACCGCCGTCATCTGGGTGGCTAAGGAGTACCCGCGGTGGCAGCACATCATTCTCACCACGCTGAAGGAGCTGTATGGGGTGAGTTCTCAATTTTGTAATGGCATACGAGCTACTGCGTTATTCTGGCGATGCATTTGTACACTAAGTGCCCCAACTTAAGTATCCATGTCGCCATAATAGTTATAATAGGAAAGTGGATACTTTATATTAGGGTACCGATTGTATACATCCTTAGTTTGTGGAAAACTTTATCTCGATCTGATTAGTGGCATTAGAGTGGCCCTTTCCCACAGGATCATCCCGCTTTTTGCTAGGTACGGCTTTCTGCAGGATCCCGTTTAGTAGTGTATGTTTATATACTAACGTTCACACGAGCATCCAATGTGCAGGATGGGATCAAGGAAAAAACGATCTGGTCGAATTTTGCTGTTCAGATTTGCCACAGGATCCAGTTTAATTACATGTATAGTAGTATGGGAGTGTTTCCATTAGCTTCCTGCATACCTACCCTCTTTTACTGAATGTAGTGCTGGTAGCAGGGGGTTGCTCTACCGCAAAAAACAGGGTCCACTAGTTTGGGTGTGAAACACGAATGATTTTTGCAGGATTTAGTAAAAATCCGCTTCCGCTGAATTGGACCTGCGTGGGAAAGGGCCCTGAAACATCGCCACCAACAACCTGTTAATCGCACTGTATTAGATGTCTCACATCAAAACATCTCCTTAGCCGTCAGGTCTCCCCGACAACAAGGTGATCTCGAGCAAGCTCGGCGCCGTCTCGGAACTGAAGAAGTACTCGAAGCGGGTGATGCCGTTCGTGCAGATGACCCGGGAGCACGTGGAGCGCATCGGGCTCGACGCGCTCTCCGTCGGGCTGCCCTTCGACGAGATGGCCGTGCTCAAGGACAACCGGCAGTATCTGCTCAACACTTTAGATGTAAGTCTCATTCTAACGACTTTACACTGGCGACCCATGAAAATGTTAAATACAAGCATTAATAGTAGTAGCATGGAACAACGCGCCGAAAGTAGTCTGCCATCTTTGAATACTTTTGACCCTCGAATCCGAAAACGAATCCGTAATCCGTTAGAGTATGATATCGTTTTGTTTTTCAGCTGGATAGTCTAGAAGTGAAGTACACAGAGGATCCCGGAGCGCCCGAGAAGACGCGCGAGGACTGCGCGCCGGGGCTGCCGCACATCTCGTTCAGCGCCGCGCCCGCCGTGCCCGTGGCCGTCGTCAACCCGGAGCCCATGAGCGGCCTGTTCACCGTGCACGTGGCGCTCGCAGACCAGGACACGGTTGACAAGATCAAGGCGAAGATCGTCAAGGAAGTCAAGGCTATCAAAGGTTAGGGACGCGGAATTTTTGCCATTTTGCTGCCAGTAAGGGGAATTGAATTACAAACTGGAATTATTAAAAGTCCTCCGCCTTTCGCGTAGGATGCCTAATGAACTCCCGTTGGTAATCCCCTTCTTACCGCCATTAACATATTGAGTGCCGGGAACCCGCTCGGCGGGTTAACTGTTCGTAGTCGTTTTCCTCTACGAAGCGGGGAAACGCTGGGATTGGCTACGAGCGTAGCAATACGATAACGTTGCGAACACATTCACCGCTGAGCTACGGTCGTAGTGCTACGTCGCAGCCGATAACATGATTTCCCGGTATGTAGCAGAAATGCTTCGTAGAGACAAAACGACAACGTGTCGTGATAAGCGCTTAATGGGAATTACTCTAGCTGGGAACCTACAGAGGAAAAAAAACAGTAATGAATGTTCCGCAGATGCGAGCTCTCTGAAGCTGTGGCGCTACACGGACCCGGTGCTGGGGCCGCGGCGGATCCCGGCGGCCGGCGACCTGCAGAGCCGCTGCGCCGTGCTGGATGCCGGCGTGCTGCTCGTCGAGCCCGCCGCCGGCCGAGTGCAGCTCGCGCTCAACGGCTCCAGCCTGGACCTCGGCACCACCCTGCTTTATACTTATGATAAATAGCTATAAATAAATTATTTATTTATTACCGTTACGTGTTTGTTTTGCTCAGGGTGCTATCACAATCCGTATCTGGCGTATGCCATAAAAGACGGAGTAATTTATGGCCAACGTAGCAATTCTAAATAGTATGTATTCATTTTTCTTTTACTCAGAAGAAACAAAGTGGGACCATGCTACGGTACTAAACTTCTGTGCAGTCGACCTCAAAGAAGTTTAGGTACTATTCTGCGTCTAGTTGTAACACGGTGCATTTCCATTTGTTCCCGCCTCATGTATAGCGGCGGTCACGTGAGGTGGGGACAAACGGGAATACACCCTAAAAATGTACGTGACGTGGATTTTACACAACAGTCAGAAATGATGAAGACTGAATTTTCGTCATTGGCATTTGAAGACTGTTTCTGCTACTCGTATATGCGTCTTCGGAACGGAAAATTGGACTTGCCTCGCCATTGTCTTAACCTTTTGAACGCCAAACGGTGCATCCATTTGCATTTGTAGAATTTAGTTTTGCGAATAAATAATGCCAACCTATAAGTGGGGTGTTTTTCAGTAGATTTTCATCAAAAAACGATCGACGTAAAATGCCGTCTTTGGCGTCGTTGTCACGATTTTGCGTTGACGTCAATTTCCGTCTGTGGCGTTCAAAAGGTTAACCCTTTAGTCCGTAGCGGCAACATACTTGCCATCATACTTAGAACAAAAACGCATCTCTACTGTAAGATTTACGGTTCGAAATCGATTGACTAGAAAGGAATGTCAAATGGTTAAGGCACAGGCAAGACATCCTCCAGACTGAGCATAGTAGCTCTACCCCCTTTGCCTCAAATACGGTAGTTTTACTCCATTTTCGAGTCGAAAGTGTCTTTGTGTGACGTCCGTGTCTTTGAACGGACCAATCATGGCACGGGACCTCGCTCACCTTGTCCCCCGCACCCCCGTATTTTTGGCAGCATCTTTTCATGAAATAATTGCTCCAAACTTTTAGGGCCACTGGCACCATCCCCCTAACCCGGGGTTAATCGGTTAACCCTGTGTCAAATTGTACTGGTAACCATGGTAAGTCCGGGTTTAACTGGTTAACCCGAGTTAGTGGCATGGTGCAAGTGGCGCTTAATCCTTTAGATCGGCGGTCAGCAACCTGCGGCCCGCGGGCCGCATGCAGCTCGTGAAACTGTCATTTGCGGCCTGCGAGCCTCTCTGGCTATATAATATTGAGTAACGACAATGTCTGATAAAGGTGTGCTACTCTGCAGCGGCGCCACCATAATGAATACCAACGAATTATATGGTGAAATGATGTACCTAAAAGGTACATCATGTACGTATAATGTTTATGGCTGTACCTGTGATAGGAAACGAAATAATCGGCATTGAAAGTGGCGCCGCTGGGGAGCATACTCCCCAGCGGCGCCACACAGTACTCATAGATAGAAATGATATTAGCTATTTTTTTCTTATGTAAATTGATGTACTAATGCTGCTGATTACGTACCTATTGAAAAAAAGAATTATATTGCATTGATTAGTGATTTTATTTACATTTTAATTCCGCGTTCCACCTAAACGGTATGAATTGTAAGAGAGGCGTGCGGGTGAGCGAGATGGAGATAGAAATTCTTACCGCGGGACCGCGCTCCCGCGGCCCGTTCCGATTTTCAATAATAATAGTTATTTTCACTTCTCATGCTCAAAAAGTGCACCTTTATGTCGTGCGTAGACGACATAAAATTGCATTTTATGCTCTAGAGCATAAAGTAAAATCATCTATTACGACCCTTATTGACTTAGCAATAAAGTCCAAATTCTGCCATACAAACTGCCAGCCCTGCCGGCGCGCCCACGACCGGCGCTCTCCCGATCGGCGTGCCCCGCGCCTCCGACCGGCCCAAGCACAATTTTCTTTAGTCTTGAATAAATACGTTAAAATAACCCAAAATATTTGATTTTTTGTATATTTTCCTCGCAATCGAAGTGAAAAGCAGAGTGTACAACAAGGGCATAAATGTCCATTTTTACCCTCGTCTACTATTTTGGTCTTCGCTTCGCTCAGACCAAAAAATTGCCTCGGGTAAGGGTAAGAATGGGTCACTTTATGCCCTTGTTGTACAATCTACTATTGTTTTACAAGGGGGCAAAGTTGTTGTTTAACCGCTCGTGCTAATATTGATACCCGAGCAAGCGAAAGATTCCAAAATTGAACCACGAGCGTAGCGAGTGGTTCGAAAAATGTAATATTGAGCGTTGCGAGGGTTTTAAAGCACGAGGGTTAAACAAAATTTGTCTCCGAGTGAAACACAAAATTTTTTACCTCACCAACCCGAAGCAAATATTAAATGTTAAATACCGTCATTATAGCCAACTTTGCCACCAGGGGAAACTTTGCCCAAAACGACAATTTTAAACATTAAATAATAGGTTAAATTATTAAATATTTAAAGGAAATAGGTTAAATTTGTGACAAAACTATATGTATATACCAAACATATGCTCAACTTGACTTGGGAATTTTCAGCGAGTTGTCAAATATAGGGTATATTTCGGCGGGCAAAACTTGTTGAAAAATGAATGCAAGTAGAAAAAAAAATGACAACACTGACAAATATTTCCGGGTTTCAGTTATAAAACATGAAGCATAGATTATGTCCATTGAGGTTTAATCTAAAAAGGCCTAAAGACACAAAAGTTTTGGCGGTGGGCAATGTAATCCGGTAATTTACAGACCTATGGATGCCAACATTGCCCAACACTTAAAACGGCTTAGGGTTGTCACTTTTGACAAATTTACCCAACTTCGCAAGTAAGCGAATGTTATGGTTATGTTTTGTACACTAAAGTAAGTTTATAATTATATACTGTATTTGATTGGTCTTATTATCCTTTATTTAGATGTTTTATCCCTTTAACGCATGAAAACTACAGCAAAACTCATATTTTAGTCCATTAAACTACAGGTTTTCTCTCAAGTGACAACCTTAGCCTTTGTAAAATGCTTAGGTGAGTCTTGTATGGAAATGACCAAAAACGGGTAGCCAACATTGCCCACCAATTCAAAAGTTATTACACTTATCGTTAAGTTATTAACAGGGAACGGTACCATTGCCCAAAACCATTAAATAATCCTTAAGGGGCCCACTGATTCATTCTTAACTTTATAACTGTAGATAATCACGTTCTAACTGACAGGCCGATACAGTCCACCGGACGGTATCGGCCTGTCAGTTAGAACAAAATTTTGACAGTTCCGAACGACTGACAGGCCGATACCGTCCGGCGGACTGTTAATCAGTGGGCCCCTTTAGACATCATCATCATACATACGAGCTGTATTTGAACACCAAATTGACGTGGGCAATGTTGGCGCAAATCCCGGATATCTTTGCCCGCCCTCTAAAACGCCAAAAAAAGTGGGTAAAAACATGATTTAAAAATTTTCTTCAATTAAACTGATGCGTTTGATCACTATGGACGTGCTGAGCAAAAAAAGTCATATGATGTGTTATATTTTTTTTTTGAGAAATTCGTGTTTTTTCAAAAAAAGCGGGCAAAGTTGGCTATAATGACGGTATCAAACAAAATCAAATCAATTTCAAATTAATGTTATTAAATATTTATCATCCAAAATCATAATTTAAAAGTCAACTCTACCAGTAAACATGAGAATACAACTCAAAATTTGCATTTGATTACTTTGCCTCACATGTGAATTACTGATAGCAAAGTGCAACTTTGCTATCCGTTTTTGAAGTGCAAAGTAAGTCTTTTCGAGCTGGTGTGGTGAAAATTAAATTACCTAATGCAAATTTTGAGTTGTTAACTTATACGTTACGTATTATAATATGTATTGTCTTCTGTTACCGCGATTGTATATGTTACTCATGAAATAAAACTATTAAAACGGATTATATCGCGTATAAAGTTAGACCAAAGGAAGTCTCAGTTCAGTTCAGTTCAGTTACTTTATTGGTAAAAATATTTTAAAATCTGCAGCGATTTTGATAGCCCAAGCAGTGCAAGTGTTATATATATCGCGGTCCGAGTACCCACAACCCAATAATTCGCTTTTTTATATAATTTTGGAATCTTGGACAACAACTTTGCCCCCTCGTAAAACGAATAACTATTTTTCTTTTTACAGACACATAAACATAACGAAAGCCAAAACAAAAATATTATTTATGAAAATAAGTTCAAAAACTAAAACCCGACTACTGAAAATCGCAATGAAACAAGATGTAATTCTTACCTGAAACTATCATACAGAAAATGTTATTTAATTATATACTTTTAAATAAAAAAAAATACAACGTACTTAATATAATTTTTCTTTTGATACAGAAGTACAGACACAGAAACATAACGAAAGCAATAACAAAAATATTTATTATTGAAAATCGGAACGGGCCGCGGGAGCGCGGTTCCGCGGGAAGAATTTCTATCACCATCTCGCTCACCCGCGCGCCTCTCTTACAACTCATACCGTTTAGGTGGAACGCGGAATTGAAATGTAAATAAAATCACTAATAATGCAAAATAATTCTTTTTTTTTCAATAGGTACGTAATAAGCAGCATTAGTACATCAATTTACTTAAGAAAAAAATAGCTAATATCATTTCCATCTATGAGTACTGTGTGGCGCCGCTGGGGAGTATGCTCCCCAGCGGCGCCACTTTCAATGCCGATTATTTCGTTTCCTATCACAGGTACAGCCATAAACATTATACGTACATGATGTACCTTTTAGGTACATCATTTCACCATATAATTCGTTGGTATTCATTATGGTGGCGCCGCTGCAGAGTAGCACACTGATAAAGTCATAAATATTAACAAAGTGCGGCCCGCGTGTTGACGCGGGCCGCACTTTGTTAATATTTATGACTAATACTCATCGTTAACTACGCTACTAAAACTACGCAAAAAAGGTTGCCGACCGCTGCTTTAGATGGTCGTTATACGTTGTGTTTCAGTTAAAAATAAAAATAAATGGATCATTTCATAACATAATTTAATTATTAACATATAAATGGTTATTCACATTAGAATGTTTAACATTGCGAGTACAAGTAGGAGCTGAGTACGAGTACGATATGGCTAATATTCACAACCGGCTACACGATGCAATCAAAAACGTATCAAAATTTAAATTATACATCCATTTTAACAGTCTCTTGTCGCAGGCAGATGAGGCAAATTCTGACACCTATTATTACAATATAACCTAAATGTAGATATTTATATGAAACGAAGAACCTTCAGAGCATTATATTTAGCTATACTGATATTTAGAATTAGGAAAACTGAACTGACAGTATTTATATTTAATTTAAAAATAAGATCGACAAGGCATTAGAAGCCATACAAATCAATAAAGTCATAATCTTATGAAATACACTGTCAATTCACTCTTGCTAATTAATCTGAATACGAGGAGTGGAGAGACACTCCTTACTTCGGGCAAACTCGGCTCGGTTCGGTATTGCTTCGAGCAATTATTAGGGTTGGCACCACTTGACTTCATTTTACGTGCACGACCACAGATAAGATAATGACTTGAATTTTGACAACCCTAAATAACAGAAAGGGACAGCATGATTCGTCCCTTAATCGCTGTCAAACTTCGGTTTTGTAGGAAGTGTCCTTTACTATCGTAATAGTACTATTATTTATTCTGTGATACGAGTTTAGATTTCATGGTTTGAACATAGTTTGAACATTTGATTTCCTCCGATTTTTTCAGTCACATATTTTAATCTAAGACTCACGGTCCTAGCCTATAGGATTTTTCAAACTGGAAGAGTGGAAGGGTACGATGATAGATGTCAATTTAATACAATTTTGCGACATTTGGCATTTAACGTTATAAATTGTATAGAGATGAGTAGATGACATAGCTATCATCGTACCCTTCCTGTTTGAAAAATACTATAAGTACATTACGTATATTGAGTTCAATGAAAATCGAATTATTTTCAATAGGGAGTGTTACTGCAATGTTCTGCCGCCAGAGTGCAGCACTAGCGCCTTTAGTAAACCATAGAGTAACGTATACATACTGTGCCATAAACTGTTTTTTTGACAAGTTTTCAGACAATAAAATATGACATGAAGCATCAAGGCGGTTTGTTAACAAGGGTCTACCGGGAAACGCGAAAATCGAAATATAGAGTTATCTGCCTCTTTATCGCTTGAATATGCAAGTGATAGGGTTATATAACGAAATTTCGATTTTCTAGTCACGCGGTAGACCCCCAGATTGTGATGGATTGTGGTGGTAGTGGCGCCCCCTATGCATAGTTTCGCGTAATATTCCCTATTGGAACAGAATTGGATTTGTTTTGTATTGTTCCATTTTCAAACATCACAAAATAAACCAATTTCACTATCAAATTTTGGATATTCCTTGGCCCTTCGAGGTTATACTTACTACGAGGTTAAGATAGACCTTGAATCCCCTGGCGCACGGCCCTCTGTACACGGCCCAGGCCCATGGCATATGTACATTGTCTACAGTTTAGTTCATTATTAACTCTGCTCAATCAACTCGGAAACAGTTTATTGAGCACTCTGCTTAAGTCTGCCTCATAGTCTAAGTTACATTCAAATAATTGATTTGTTTATTACTGATTCAAAATTCATAGTTATATTTATTTACATCAATAATCATCAGTAAATTAAAATTATAAGGTGACCCATTTGTCACACGTCTAAAGCGTCTTTTCATTTTACACATAAACAGTATAATACAATACAGTAACTGTATCCATCTTTCGCTCGCAGGAAAGTAAGGATGAAAGTTTGACACTCTTGTGCAAAACTATTGACAAGTGGCATTAAAAATCACAATACACCTTACGTGAGCACGATCAGTCATTGTTTAGGAACATCACTTTTTTTTACAATCAGTCAGTTTACAAACAAGTTCCTATGGTCCACCCCGGCAACTCACGCGTTATATACTGTTTTTCATTATGCATATAATATGTGGTATTTCG
This sequence comes from Cydia splendana, assembly GCF_910591565.1. Classification (NCBI taxonomy): domain Eukaryota; kingdom Metazoa; phylum Arthropoda; class Insecta; order Lepidoptera; family Tortricidae; genus Cydia; species Cydia splendana. The sequence continues at coordinate 10,594,036 of NC_085962.1, forward strand.
TCTCATTTTGTATTGTATACGTAACGCGCAATCGTTGCTAACAAACGTTATTTATTATGGCACATAAGCGACGCGACATACTTTCAGGGAAATAAAGTAAATGATTTGCGTGCCACCGCTACGGCTTTGAATATGTTTATGATTAGGTATATAAAATTATGATTCTAGCCTCAAACGTGACAAACCTAGGTTTTGTTGAATTTTTATACCACAAGCAAAGTATAACGAAATTCATACCTAGAATATGCTCCTATCGTATAGCCGGATTTATCTAATCAATTTCAAAATAATTACCGTCCGCTAGCCAGTAAAGTCCTCAGAGATGTACAAATGGTCGGGCCGGCCAACAGTGTATCACAACTTTCCGATAGCGTTTCACCATCTCTATAACGCGTCGACGGTCACTACAGAAAAAGCTACGAGTATAACATAAGATCCATATTACGCGCGGCGAACCCCCGAAAATCGAAATAAATTGTGCCGCTCCGAGGTAGCTATATCTGCAAACCTAACTGACGACCGGGGTCGGAGAACCTCTCATTCACACAGTCACAGTCGCAGGTCTCGCGAGAGAGATAGCGCAACTCGCCCGGGCGTCGGTTTGGTTGGCGGCTGGTATTAAGGTTCCCGGATGGATGGTGGTCGGCGGCGCTAGGTGGGCGCGGGCGCGGGCGCGAACAGGCCGGGCAGGCCGGCGCCGCCCGGCGCGTCCAGCGCGCTGCGCGGCGGCTCGCGGCGCGCGCTGCTCATGTGCGGCAGGTCCAGGATGTACACCTCCTTCTTGAACAGCTGCCCCACGTTGCGACCGATCAGCTGCGATCACAGAATACAACATTTATTTATACGACTCGAGTTGAAGGTGAAGCGGAATGGATTGACCGAATGACACGAGCAATAGTATTTTTGATAGTTTCTTGAAGTGAATCATTGGTCATTTCCGTCTGTTTTCTTCTGAGGTTAGGGGGCTGCAGATCTCTACAATTCAGGCTCGGCCCTATATGCAACCGGCATTTTGGAATATAAAAAACATAAATTTAGAATACGAGCGATTATTCTGTGCACGGATCACCCGACCGATCGAACGACACTCACCCTAGCCGTGATCTTCTTGAAGAGGTCGCGCTTGGTCTTGTCGATCTTGTTCTGCTTGGCGTTGCCGGGTGCGAGCTTCTCGTCGAGGCGGCGCAGGTCGTGCGCGTCCACGTCGGGGATGGCGCGCAGCACGCCCGCCACGTGCGGGAATCGCGGCCGCAGCGTCTCGTACGCCTGCAACACATACAGATTCCAGGCCGGCCGTTTCGGACTGTTGCAGAGTACCGGGATCAAACCAACGGCCTCATTCAAACAGTTTTGAATGTTACGTGAGAAGTGAAGCTCCGACTTGAAAACGGCGGAAAAACGCCTCCTACGGTTATGCATTTCAACTTTAGCTACTTTAAATAACGAATCGTTCGTACTACTAGTTCACGACATCTCGATGCCTTATCTGTTATTTTTGTAATTATGGTAGCGAGACCTAATTTATCGAGACTTCCAATATAGATGTATTGGTGGTTGAATGTCAGAAGGTGATACCTGCACGGCGAGCGCCAGCAGCGCGGCCTGGTTGGCGTCGTGCTGGCCGTGCGCGCGCAGCGCCTGCAGCACGGCGGCCAGCGCGCCGCTGGCCTCGGCGTCGCCCACCAGCCCCGCGTCCAGCGCCGCGCGCAGCGCCGGCCACGCCAGCGCCGTGGCGCGCAGCGACGACGTCGAGTCCGGCCACGTTAGCGCGCGGAGCACCTGACGTGTTCACAAAACTTGTTGTTCATTACATTTCGCAATAAACTAGAAACAATTAACTTTTAAAGCTAAGCGTGTCAGCAAAAAGGCTCAAGCTCAGGTTCGGTGACGGCAACGCTTATCTTCAGCTTGTTCCCTGTTGCGATCGCAGCCAATACTTAATATTATTCTTTTCGTTTGTAATATTTGATGACGATCTTTTTTATACAGAATTCATCGATGTTTCCTTACAATTTAAACGGGATGACGTGATCGAGCGACGGTCGTAACTTTGTCGCGATATAGTTAGTCATTATTGGTTCTCCAACTTTTTTTTAAATAAGTATAGGAGGCCACAGTACGTACCGTGTGCAGCACGGCGGGCCCGGCGCGGGGGGAGGCCAGCACCATGGCGCCGAGCTCGGACACCTGCTCGGGCGCGCGCTGCGTGCTGGCGGGCGGCGGGCTGTCGTCCTCCATGTCGCCCGCACCCGTCACCACTTCCGGGCTCACTCCGCCATCCACTAGTGACACCTGTTTTACAATGTATTCCACATTTTACGGGGCGTAAAGTTGCGTCTGGTGGTGTCGTCCATAAGATCTCTTTGCAATTTTTTTTTTTTGCGATTTTGACGCAGCTCAATTTATGGTGCGTTTGTGTATTTTGAGCAGCGGCGTGGAGAGCATGCTTTAAAATCGTGACATTTACGACGAGTCACTGCAATTCCGCACCATCAGTGTTTTTTAAGCAGCAGTGTGGAGAGCATGCGGTAAAAACGGTACGAATACGATGCGTCATTCCGTAACGTCACCGTTTTTCGAGCAGCGTTGTGGTCGCGTTTTGGTCGCGATAAAATTAGAAAGGAACAAAAGATACGGCGCGCCGCGCGGAACTTGCGACGGATGATTTGGCGATTGCGCGGGTTTTAACATTTTACCGCAATAACTCTAAAAGTATACGTCTGTTTAAAATCGCTCGAAAAGATGGCGTCAAACAAATGTAACACATATCAGCAGACATAGAAGTTTTTGTGGCATAAACGAGTGTTTGAGAAAATGAAACATCGATAAATCTGTTATCGATAAGTCTGTAACAGATTAATAATTAAAAGATGTAACTTCTACTTGCTGTAAATTACCGACAAATTTTAAGAACGCAAATCAATTAACATAAATTTACATAATTTCTTTATTACTATATTTAGTGTACTTAAAAACAAAAACGTTAACTGTAGTATACAGTGCCAAAAGAATAGAAAACTAACAAAATATCAAAGAAGGTATCGAACATGTTGTGTACTTCGCGGTAGCTATGTTATTATACAGTATTATAAATATCTATGATAAAGTTAAGGTAACATCGATAACAGACATGTCGATATTTAATTTTGCCAATCACTTTTGCCACAATAACTTCTATGTCTGCATATCAGTGAAAGAACAATGGCGTTCTAAAAGTTTTAATTCTGTATCGAAAGACGGCAGTAAATTTATTGTGATTACAAAATTTACTTTGACAATACAATACGCAATAACAAAAAAATTAAAATAATTAAATTATCTTTGATAATACTAACATATTTTGAGTACTAACCTTGAGCACCTCCAGGTGTTCCCTCGTCAGGTGCCTGACTAGCATATCTTCTAACACTTCCTGTGACTCGTTGCTGCCCTCCTCCTCCAGCTTGCCGGACTCGTATAGGGAAGCGATGTATTCCCATCGTTGTGATAAATGTACTAACACTGTAAAATATATGTATAAATAGTGAAATCAAAAGTCAGAAATCAGAAATTTTCTCGTTTTAGTACAGAAGGGGCTCTATTGCTGAACTGATATGATTTATGAAAGTCGTTAGATAATTTTTAGTGTTCCGTACAAAACTTTGTTCACGGAACACTTATGGGATCACTTCGCTCTTGAAAATCAGTTAAATGCGTTTTTCTCAGAGACCGTTTGACGTAGATACCTAAAATTTGGAACAGTTATTATATTTTTGTACTGTATGGCGGGTTTATGGTAAAAATCACAGATATAAATTATTTACAAAATTTATTTTAAACGAAGTAAAGAAGTTGTAAGTACGAGTCTAAATACAATATTAGGCGCCATGAAATGAAACGTCGATGTATCTATATCTGAAGTTTTGGAACCATTACATTTTCTTTCGTGCGTTCCTCGCAAATTTGCTCTGGCGTCACGCGGACGTTTTTTTTACGTCGGATGCTTGGCGCTCAAAGGGTTAACAATCAACTCACCGACACAATCAATCAAAGTCACAATGAGGTAGCGTTGTTTTCTCACAGAGTTCTTATGGCCACCTCCGGTCTCCATCATCAGCTCGATAGTACCTTGTTACCCAACTTCTAAAGTATGTGAAGTTTCAGCTCAATCTAATAAAAAGTGGCTCTTATTTAGCTTGCAAAATTTGATTACGCACGGGACAGATGAAACTAAATAACAGCTGGCGAAAAAATGCAGAAATTATGATAGATAAAATACTTCAAAAGCCTAAAAAATGAGAAGTTTCTATTGAAGGGCAGATTTTTTATTCGTTGTCGTATTTTTCGCAGAGTTTTCCGTTTTCGTAATTCAGAGGAAGACTTTGTAGGACATGTGGTGACACATTTATTCACCAAATTTAAACGAAATCAGACGAAAACAAACAATCGGCAACAAATAGCCCCGATATGATATCGTTAGTGAATAGTTAGCCATAATAGTTAGTGTTTAGTTTGGTGTACGTACTGAACGGCGCATGGTGGTCGAGCAGCGGTAGCGCCAGGTCGGCGTAGTGCGCGGGCGGGCAGTGCAGCAGCAGCGGCTTGAGCGCGTGGCGTGCGATGGGCCGCAGCCAGTGGTCGGGCAGCTGCTGCGCCGCCAGCACCGAGCCCAGCAGCGCGCGAGCCAGCCCCGGCGCGCCGCACAGCTCGCGGCCCAGCGTCGTCGCCGCCGCGCCCACCAGGTGGCACACCTGCCGGTGAATCGACTAGTCAGGACTAGGAACTCATCTCATGGGCATACATAATAGTACATTATTGTCGAGGCTCGGAAGTAGCTACTTGCAGGCTGAGGATTCGTTTTAAACGGACGACCTTGGGAGTCCGTTTAATTGAATCCGAAGCCAGCAAGTAGCCTTCCAGCCGAGTCATATATAGTGCTTTTCTCAAAAATGGTGCAAGAAATATAAATATCATAGAAATATTTTACAATAGCAACGTTCTTACGTATATATTTTCACAGAAAAAAGTAGAAACAATTGAAAAAATTAGCTATGCCGCCTTTTTATTTTTTTAATAAAAAAATAGAAGTGTATTTTTCTGCCGAAAATACGCCAACCTATTTGAGACAGCTAAATAGTCGCGGTACTAATCATCTGTTTGGCTGTTTAATGGGCCTGTGCCTTCATTTGATATGGCCATTTTAACTTTTAAAAAGTTTGGAACTCGACAAATAATGGAATTTGTATGCAACATTGCAGTCCCAAAATCGAGACTGCAATGTTTTTAACTTTTTAATTTTTGACTGACCATAAACTTACGCGCTTCGCGACCTACTTTTTAAACGGCAAAGTCGACTTTGCCGTCCATTTTTGAGAAATAGTACATTATTGTCGAGGCTCGGAAGTAGCTACTTGCAGGCTGAGGATTCGTTTTAAATGGACGACCTTGGGAGTCCGTTTAATTGAATCCGAAGCCAGCAAGTAGCCTTCCAGCCGAGTCATATATAGTGCTTTTCTCAAAAATGGTGCAAGAAATATAAATATCATATAAATATTTTACAAAGCAACGTTCTTACGTATATATTTTCACAGAAAAAAATTAGTTTTGCCGCCTTTTTATTTTTTAAATAAAAAAGTAGAAGTGTATTTTTCTGCCGAAAATACGCCAACCTATTTGAGACTGCTAAATAGTCGCGGTACTAATCATCTGTTTGGCTATTTAATGGGCCTGTGCCTTCATTTGATATGGCCATTTCAACTTTTAAAAAGTTTGGAACTCGACAAATAATGGAATTTGTATGCAACATTGCAGTCCCAAAATCGAGACTGCAATGTTTTTAACTTTTTAATTTTTGACTGATCATAAACTACGCGCTTCGCGACCTATTTTTTAAACGGCAAAGTCGACTTTGCCGTCCATTTTTGAGAAAACTAATATACTACGTTTATCAATAAAAATATACTTCGTTTCAACCGAGTCTTGCACGACGATCACGCATTATTTACTAGTACATATGTATTTGGTATTTTACGCTAGGTGGGCAATATGGTACACAATTTTAAAAGAATGTCGTATGAATTTCCCTTCACGCATCCCTATTATAATTTAAACTTTAAAGTAATGGACCTGCATAAAATCAGTTATTTAAAGAATTATCAAAATAATTGCATTGACATTATTGACATTGACAATAACAAAATCTAAACGATCAAAACTTCATTCAAGTTGAACAGAAGCTAGTTCTAGTTCTAATGCTTCTAAAAATGCTATGTTTGGTCTAGTAATAGTAAAATTGACAGTATATTCCCGAGCTTAATAATGTAGGAGGTAGGTAGGGGACGGTAGGTAGTTCTCGTGGGACGGCCCACTCTTGTGGACTCACGTTGTCGTGCAGCGTGTGCACGTAGGCCTGCATGCGGTCGTGCGGCTGGGGCGGCGGCGCGTCGGTGTCGGCCAGCCCCAGCAGGTGGCGGCGCTCGGCGGGCGGCGGCTGCAGCGCCTCGAGCGGCGCGCGCGCGCCCGGCCCCGGCGCCGGCGCCGGCGCGTGCAGCTCGTGCAGCGCGCGCGCCAGCGCCAGCGCGTGCGGGAACAGCGGCAGCACGTGCGCGCCGCAAGGGTTGCGCCAGATCGGGTTCCCGCTCGGCGTCGTGCCCGCGCCGAACCCGCCGCGGGACGCTCTGCCAAATCAATATTGCGTTTACAAATCTAACTTAATTTGATCACATACATACTAAACTTATATAACCTGCCAAATAACTTGTTATGCCGAACAGACGTTATAGCCACACAGTCCATACGCTTAATAGTTTACTTTAACTTATCCAAAAAAAAAAGGCAGAAGAAAATATAAAATAGTTTTTGTGTATCAAAGTGTCAATAAGGCCTCGTAGCAGATCATTTAGATCTGTATTACAATGCAGCAATTACAATTAATACAAGCTCTCAAATGATAAATTACTCTTTAAGAGTCTGAATATCACTACTCTGAACGTAGTAACGGACGTAGTCTAGTGTAGGTTGCGGGAATAATCTGGATGAGAGCAAAAAAGAACCGAATACTGTTGAAAACGGGAGAGATCCATGTCGAGAACATCAGTTGGCGGGTAATGATGAGTATGATATAAAGTTATGCACTTGTCAGGGTCGGTGGGCACGGTGGTGCGCTTGACGACGCCGAGCGTGAGCGTGAGCGCGTGCAGCAGCGTGCGGCGCGCCTCACCGCGCTCGTCGTCGGCGGCCGGCGCGGCGTCCAGCCCGATGAGCCGCGCCAGCGACGCCGCCGACGCCAGGTGCGGCGCCAGCGCCGCCCAGCGCGAGCTTACGTCGCCCAGCACCTGTACGGGCGAACGAAAGGGTTAACAAGGGGAGTGAAGCCAGTAAAATAAGAAGGGAACAGACATGTCGTGAACACATAAGACTTTAAAACGATTTCCGAAATAGCCAGGAGCAAATGTTTGTGGTTGTTGCAACGTTACCTGTGCCACTAGCGCGCTCTGGCGCTCGTAGCAGCAGAAGTGGTTGGACACGAGCAGCAGCGCCTCCTGTATGGTGACGCTCTCCATGGCGCTAAGCCCGGGCCGCGCCAGCGCCGCCTGGCACATCTCGTGCAGCCGCCCGAACACCGGCAGCAGCAGCAGCGGGTACTGCCAACAAAAATCGCACATCAAACCTATGTAATTAAACATAGGGTATTCCACCTATCCAATTTCTTTGTCCAATGTGTATTGCGTCTCACATTTTGTTTTAATGAGAGAGTGAGACGCACTGACATTGGACAGGTGGAATACCGCCCTTAAGTTCACGCTAAAAATCCATTCAGGAGCAGTAGTGGATTATAATTTTGTCGAAAAGTCTTCTAGAAGTCGCTTTTCGCTCATGTCATCGCGGATATGAGTATTTTGGTATGCACTGGCATTCAGTATGATGTCCTGAGCATCAAATATATGAGCTGACAAGGTGGGAGTAGTTACTGTGACGTCATAAAGTCGGCAGTGCAATCTTCGACCTTGTTAGCGACCCTGCAATACGGTCGTGTTCACCTTGGAGCCGAGCTTGACGAGCAGGCTGGCGGCGTGGCGGCGCACGTTCTTGACGGCCCGGGAGCGACGCGGCGGCGGCGTGTGGTTGTCGGTGAGCAGCGCCGCGAAGATCTTGTCCAGCACGCGCGGCAGCAGCTCCGCGCCCGCCACGCCCACGCCCGGACCTGCACCAAACGGTACTTTCTTACATTTATTCTGAACTGAACCGATTCACTATAAAGGCTTATGCTCTGGTTTCCTAGGATAGCGGTGCCGTCTCCATACAAATACTACGACATTGATATTTAGCCGTATTATTTAGTATGGAGACGATTTCGCGAGATGGTATCGGACGGCTGACGTGACGTACCTGCGATCTGGCTGCAGGCGCAGCTGAGGAACACGAAGAGCGCGGACACGAGCGACAGCAGCAGCGACAGGATGAGCGGCGCGGGCGGCGCGCACGCCACGCAGCGCTGCAGCAGCTGCAGGCCCTCCACCACGCTCGGCCGCGGCTCGCAGTGCACCAGACGCGATAGCACCACGTCTAACACCTGACAAAATGCGTTACAGATATCATTTCATCACCATTGGCCTTCGAGTCAATTACAAACTATACAAGCAGTGTTAGGTAGGGAGACAACGTTTTTCGTGGCTGTGTAAGCCAATACGGGAGCGGCAAACACGACCACAGGCCTGGCAGGTGTGATGTGCCCGTGGCGAGCAGGTGTCGGGCTGATGACGCTTGCTCGCTTACTTGCCAGTGTCTTAAGTTAAACCAAGCGTCGTCGTGAATTTTACGCCCGTCAAATACCAGTTTGCGCCACTTTACTCTGTCCTCGGCAAGTTTCTCCCATTTGTGAACCGGGATGTTGAAGGCGTGCATGTCTCGCTTGGCGCAATCCTTATGTCCTAACATTTACAGATAAAACCTTCAAAATTTAATGCTGCCACGAGGTTGAGGTCATGTAGAACTTATTTCATGGTAACTAGCACTTTCAAATAATGATTCATGTTATGATCTTAAGCTAATATCATTATATTCGTATTTTCGCTTGCGGCCCGCGGAAGTTCGATTGTCGATCGTTCTTATCACCACTGCTAATTAATCTCTGCATCGAACATGACACAGTTAGCACATTAACGCCCTCTTGCGGTGATAATACACTTGCATGCAGTGCATATAGACTACTCCACTCGCTCTTCCGAAAAGCATTACTCTTGATATAGTTATTCCTTCTCCATAAATGTAACCCGCCCAAAGATTTTAATATTACCACAGAATAAGTAATAGTATTATCATACAGAACGGACACGCACCGCCCCGCCCCGACTCGGATTACCTCGCCCCGCGACTGAGTTCTGACGGACTTCTGACATACTCTCAGTTCGGCTAGCGACGCCGCGACGCGATGACGCAACGTTCAAAATGCCGGTGTATTGTGTGATGTATGGTTGTTTGTCAAATTCACGAAATAAAGAAAGAAGTTTTACTTAATGAAATAACTAACTTTTCCTTTTTTATATAAAAAATAGCGTTTTGTAATTATATAAATTTAGACCACGCTAAATGTGTACCGACATGGCATTTTTGGTAATTTTTTGCTGCACCATACTTCACGTAATATTTTACGGCCTTTACGGGTTACGGGTGAGTTTGCATATACGTTTTAATAATATTAGCTGTGCCCTGTGAATAGAACAGTCAACAGTTTATTATAGCAAGGATCTAGGAGAAAATACCATCTTGTAAATTATGTTATGTTTGTTTCTTTAATTTTAGGAATAAAAATGTTTGATATTTACGTTACGAGTACAACGAAAACGCTCCGTGAACTCAAAAACATGTAAGCCCTAAGCGACTTACTCACACAATGACGCGTGTACAGACGTGCCGTTCACACATATACACGCAAACGAGTTTTGATGTATGGCGTGTCCGCCCTGTGATATTACTCAATAAATTTCCGCTATTATAAAAAAGTTGTGACCGGTCAGCAAGTTTTTATTGGTTAAAATAACATTCTTTATTTATGTCAAACCTCTTGCGCGGCATTCCAATATTTGGCGTTGTCAAACTGCGCCAGGGGGGTGTCACTACGCAGTTTAGGTACATTTGGCCGGCGGGCCTCCCGGGCAGGGCAGGCGTATGGCAGTGGGCTGCCGCTCGACCGCACGATAGTCGTGTCACGTGGCGCTCGCGCAAAGAAGATTCACCGTTCGTGCGCGGTTATAAGTTTCAATTTTGTTGCAGGCGGCGAGTATAGGTATAATTTTATACCTAAATCTGACTTTTGTGAAGGAGTGAATTTTCTGTACGGTAGTACTATTAATAGTTATTCTATGACTGCGCGTCGTACAGTTTAGCCGCTCGCGGCACATACACGTGGGGTAATTTTGAGGTCTAGTAAGCTAAATCTCAAACTTACTCAGTCTACGGGACTACGGGCTAGCAGACTGACCTGCGACAAGGCCTCCCACTCCACGTGGAGGGGGTGCGTGTGGTCCAGCTCGGCGGGGCACGACTCCACCTTGTCCAGCGCGGCGCGCGTCCACTGCTCCACGTACGCCCACGTCACCAGCGGCGCCGCGCACATGCAATGCCTGCAGACAATATTCACAATATTAATGTCACTCCTTCTTGTCCGCGCACCTGGGTATTATAATTGTGCTCCACAGTCCATATGACTGAATTAGTAAAAAAAAGAGAGACCCCTTATTTTAACCCACTTAAAGGCGATTATCGATTTGTGATTTTTTTTATGTATATTTATTTAAGAAATGATAGAGTATGCTTTCTACTTGGTCCCATTTGATAACTACGTCAGGATCTGATGACGGGAGCGGCATATTATAGGCAAACTTAATAATCCGGTATTTTTTATAGTAACTTGGGCATTTTGCTTTTGGAAAGCATCATTTTATAAAGTGGAACTGTTGATGAAGACTATATAAAATTAAATGATGGATGGCAGTTTAATACAAATGAAAACTATAAAATATCGAACACAGATCACCTAAAGCAGTCAAGTATCTCGGTGCGGCAGCGGTTGAAGAAGACCGCGAACTCCTGTTCGCTGTCGTAGTCGATGCAGGCGTACGTGGCCGCGTCGTGCGCGCCGCTCGCGCGGGTGGCGGGGTACGTCACCTGCGAACACATATATTCGCTGTTAAGGGTGGTATACCACCTATCCAATTTCTTTTCACATCACCTAATCGAAAAATGGATTTTTCTTCCCTGCTAGGAGGGATCAAAGTGGCACTTTTCTGTTCAACGACATTTCATTGCCAGTTTAAAATATTAATATAATTAACTATGAACATCGTATGTACAGCATGGCAAAAAAGAGTAGAAATTAAAAAGTGGCAACACTGTAGTGTCAACACTAAGATTTTTTTATTTTCCTCATAATTGATGTGAAAAGCAGTATGTGTCACACGGTATCAAAATTATTTCGTCTTGGGCGTTAACACTTGAATCCCTCATTACGCTCAGGATTCTACTTTAGAATCCCTCACTACGTTCGGGATTCTATTGTAGAATCCATCGCTTCATTCAGGATTCAATGTACGCCCTTGACGGAAATATATCATTTTGATCCCTTATAACACAAACTAAAGCCTGGCAAGTTCCTTTTTGCCCTTGGCCACGTTGCGGATTTTCAATGGAACTAATTTATTTCAATGGCAATGATTTCTTTTGACAACAGACGTTGGAAGTCATTGAATGTCACCGATGTAAACATATCGAAAATAATTGTATATATTTCAGGATAATAATCGATTTTGAAATCAAAATGCCCAAAAAAATTCACCCCGATGCAAAAATAATAATTTTAAACACATTTAAATACTTGCGGCAGAAAAAGGACGAAGGATTCAACAGCATTCCATTAAACAATGTTTTGAAATTAGTTGCTGACATGACGGGTACTGATATTCATAGTGCGGTTGTAATGAACTGGTTAGTTTATTGGTACTAAATATGTATATTAATTATTAAATTATTATTTTTTTCTCATTCAAGGCGTCTGTAGTACTACAATCAAAAATATGCACAAAAAGAATGAGACTTTGCCGCCATTGCCACCGATACCAAAAAAAAGAATACAAATAGACGACTTCGACAAATGTGCCATTAGGCACAAAATTCATGAATTCTATGCTGTGCGAAAGCAAGTACCAACTCTCAAAACTCTGCTTACCGAATTAAAAAAAGATATAGGTTTTACCGGTAGTAGGGAGTATTTGCGATTGCTATTGCACAGTATGGGGTTCAAATATAAAAAGTGCAGACACCAACGGTCCATATTGAAGGAGCGTTCGGATATTGTAGTTTGGCGGGAAAGTTATTTAGACGAAATAAAAGAAGCGAGGGACAAAAATATGCCTCTTGTTTATTTAGATGAGACTTACATCCATACTTCTCTTAACCATGCAAAATGTTGGCAGAGTGAAAATGAACCCGGTGTGTCGAAATCCGTTTCAACCGGCAAACGATATATTATCGTTCATGCTGGTGGACCATCGGGATTTGTTCCTAATGCACTCTTAATATATAATGATAAAGAAAAAAAAGCCGATTATCATGACTCCATGAACAGAAACAATTTTAAGAAATGGGTTTTGCAGAAATTAATTCCCAATCTCAGTGAACCCACGTGTGTTATAATGGATAATGCCCGGTACCATTCTTTCCAAATTAACAAAGCTCCAACATCAAACGATAGAAAACACATCATTGCTGAGTGGCTGCGTTTAAATAACATCTCATTTCCACAAAACGCATCTAAAGATAAATTGGTCACAATTTTGAGACGTCATAAACCGGAACCAGTATACGAAATAGATACGATTCTCTCAAATCATGGTCACAAAGTGATAAGGTTACCGCCCTATCACTGTGATTTAAATCCTATTGAGATGATTTGGGGCATCGTGAAGGCAAAAGTGGCAACTAAAAATGTTTCCATCACAAATGATGCCTTCCTAAAGCTCGTTGAAGATAGTTTTCAGGTATTTACATTTACAAATGTTTAGAATTTTATTGAATAGTTAAAAATATAACTAACTTAACACTTTGTTATTATTTAGGAAGTCCCTATAGAAAATTGGAGAAAATGCTGCGACCACGTAAAAAAAATAGAAGACGGATATAGTACAAAAGGTCCTATAAATCGAATCACAGACAGAAAGATTTATAATCGAGGTTGGTGGTCCCGAAAGTGACTCATCAACTGATGAATCAAATGAAGATTCATCGGAGCCAGAATCTGATAAATATATGGATGTCGAATATTTAGAATCAGATTTTGACGGATAGGTTAGTTCATATTTAATTATCAATTAAACATGCTCTTTCGATTACCTGAAAACATAGTTTCACAATCTACAATTACATAGGTATTTGTATATCTCACTCGCTCTTGCACGATGCCAATACACACTGTCCCGACTATTCGTGACGTAGACGTAGTATTGCTATATGTAAGCTGTTTGTAGCGACACTATATCAGGGTCAAAAAGGAACTTGCCAGGCTTTACTATTGTCCAATGTGCATTGCGTCTCACATTTTGCTTAATGAGAGAGTGAGCCGCACTGACATTGGAAAGGGGGAATTCCACCCTAAGATAAGAGAGCCGTAGGCGGTTTAGTAGCAGGATGTGCTCGGCGCGAATATACTCAAGTATAGGCGCGTCTACCATAACACTTTCCAGGGATAGTACGATTTATCGGCCACATAAGCGCCATTAGAATTTCAACTGTGGCATTCCAATTGAAGGTTCAAATTTGCTTGCACTTTCAGGTAATGCGACTTGTCTTCAAATGATTCATCAAAGCTGGAATTAATTGGATTTTTTGGGAAAACCTTGTAGATTGGTGCGGCCTGGAAAAGGGTTAGTTTCTAATTTAAATTTTATTCACTCGCACATCGCAATGAATCGTCTGCCAATGACGACGATCCAACAGAGCTGGCCTCATCTACCTTGAGCAGCTTGGGCGCGGCGGCGTGCAGCCAGCGCGGCACGACGGCGGCCACGGCGGGCAGCTTGCTGGCGTGCTCGTGCCGGAACACGCACAGCCACACGCTGCTGACGGCGTGCGTGAGCGTCAGCGAGGGGTGCGACGTCAGCAGCAGCATGCTCTCTAGCAGCACCGGCATCCAGAACTCCACGCCCGTGGCGAAGCTCCACAGGGACGTTAGCTGCTGCCCTAACCCCGCTACCACCTGCACAATTAGGTTTACTTATAAAATAAGATAACAAGTATAAGTATAAGTATTTATTTGCAAAGAATAAGTAGGTACAATAGTGTCTTAGGTGGTAAGTGACAATTGGTTGCTAAAAAAAAAAGAAGTTGAAGTTTAGGTAATAAGACTAATAAGGGTCCATCTGACTTAATTTCTATTTTATTTGGAGATAAAAACCTGTGACAGTAGTCAAGGGTTGTTATACTTATATGTATGTATGTGTTTCCAGGAACCACCAGTTGTCCACAGACGTACAACATTAAGCTGACAAGATTTTTTTCTTTGTATATATTGCCCCCCTATACATAACAATAGTTGTTTTTTTTTAGCATTAGAAAAAGACTACGCGATCTTGACGTGTCTTTTAATTGAAAAACGCTTTTTAAAAATCAGTAACTATTACTTATGAAAGCAAAATAATGTAAATAATCGATTAATATACTTCATAATTGTTACATATTTGCCGTGACTTATTTTTCAAAAGTGTTTTTCAATAAAAAGATGCATCAACATTGTTTACCTTTTTTCTAATGCTAAAAAACGAACTAGGTATACTCAAAAGCCAGAAAGTTAATCTTAAACCCTCCAACCTGAGAGAGCTTCTTTAGGAACAAGTAGTTTTTTTCGTCCGCGACGTTGACGCTGGCCACCGCGGCACGGTGTATGCACGAGATCGCGTCTTCGCTGAACAGAATCATCAGCGGCTTGCGCTCCTTAGTCTGCAATTGGCACATTAATGAGGAATAACATACGGCATGGTTGTACTAAACCGGCACAATTTGTTATTGTTACATTTTATTAATCGTGAGTCATGATAAATACTTAAATGAAGTTGTAGTGTTAAATTAAGTTTTAAAATTACCTCCGACGTTTATAAAATATATATCTGAAATTTTCAAAATGAGGTTTCATTTGATTAGTATATATAGTTTGATAACTTTATTTTTTCACTTTCTCATTAGCCCCCAAAAGTGGCCCCCATGTTTAAAATTCATTTGTTTACGTTACATATCCATCTTTGTATCACTAATTTACATATGTGTACCAAATTTCAACTTAATTGGTCCAGTAGTTTCCAAGACAAGCTGTGACAGACAAGACGCACGAGTGATCCTTTAAGGGTTCCGTTTTTTCCTTTTGAGGTACGGAACCTTAAAAAGAAGAACAGTGAGTGTGTTAACACTCACCGATCCTTTCCTGTTGACCACCTGCAGCAGGCACTCGGCGGCAGGCAGCTGGAAGGCCTCGTCCTGCAGCAGGACGCACAGGATCTGCAGCAGGCGCCCGTTGGTCATCACCACGTGGTTGGTCGACACCCACTCCACGAAGAACAGTAACACACTCACCGATCCTTTCCTGTTGACCACCTGCAGCAGGCACTCGGCGGCAGGCAGCTGGAAGGCCTCGTCCTGCAGCAGGACGCACAGGATCTGCAGCAGGCGCCCGTTGTTCATCACCACGTGGTTGGTCGACACCCACTCCACGAAGAACAGTAACACACTCACCGATCCTTTCCTGTTGACCACCTGCAGCAAGCACTCGGCGGCAGGCAGCTGGAAGGCCTCGTCCTGCAGCAGGACGCACAGGATCTGCAGCAGGCGCCCGTTGTTCATCGCCACATGGTTGGTCGACACCCACTCCACGAAGAACAGTAACACACTCACCGATCCTTTCCTGCTGACCACCTGCAGCAGGCACTCGGCGGCAGGCAGCTGGAAGGCCTCGTCCTGCAGCAGGACGCACAGGATCTGCAGCAGGCGCCCGTTGTTCATCACCACGTGGTTGATCGACACCCACTCCACGAAGAACAGTAACACACTCACCGATCCTTTCCTGTTCACCACCTGCAGCAGGCACTCGGCGGCAGGCAGCTGGAAGGCCTCGTCCTGCAGCAGGACGCACAGGATCTGCAGCAGGCGCCCGTTGGTCATCACCACGTGGTTGGTCGACACCCACTCCACGAAGAACAGTAACACACTCACCGATCCTTTCCTGTTCACCACCTGCAGCAGGCACTCGGCGGCAGGCAGCTGGAAGGCCTCGTCCTGCAGCAGGACGCACAGGATCTGCAGCAGGCGCCCGTTGTTCATCACCACGTGGTTCGTCGACACCCACTCCACGAAGCCGGTCAGCGTCAGCAGGACCACCTGGCGACGTAGCACCAAAGGGTTTATTTCAACATTTAACATTACCATACGTCATCAAACGACAGACAGGCAAACATGAATGAGAAGAATGTCCATTTATAGATTTGTTATACTCATGGTCTAATAAAACATGGTCTTCTATTCCCAGAGTGACACGGGCCTACGTCACAATAACATTGCCACTTTATTTCAACATAACATGTTACATGGGTACATTATAGCTATGGTTAATAAGTTAAAATATTTCTTTACAATTTTATAATTTTCATTTATAATGTATTTTATCTTAAATTTTACAATAACACGTCATTTTTAATTATTCGGTAGCAATATCTTCCGATTCACGAAAGAAATTTCAGACGTTCGGGTAATTCTGTTTACATTACTGGCAACACAGGATAGCGCTGTCACATTTGACAATTCGGATCTAGATAACTTCATGCCCTGGCCGTCATCCTTGTCGAACGCGTGTTAATTGTTACTTCCTTCTCGCTCAGTGTCAGCAGTCGCAGTGTTTTCCAAACTTTTCACGTCGTAAGCTTGGTAATTAATGTGTAACTGTGAATTAGTTTTTTAAACGTTTGTCTTGTATAGATAAATAAAGTTTAGTTTAATACATTAGATTAGTTTTATTTTACTATGTTTCTACATGAATAACTTAAAATTAATGCCGTTAAAATAATTTTCACCGTTGGTTAAAATTCTCCCACATTTTAAAGTTTGAGAACCTGTAAACAGCATGATGACGTAGGCCCGTGTCAGTTAGGTCATACGCGAATCTCGGAATAGAGTACCAGGCGGGGTATATTATTATACCATGGTTATACTTTAGTTTTTATTATTAGTTTTAATCATAAGGGGCCTATAACTGAACTTTAAAGAGCCAAGTTTATGCATATTTATCCAATATACAAATGGCTGAAGTGCTTAATTTAGTGCAAGAACGTGGTTTCCCTCATAAAGCCTAGGATGTGAGGCTTTACAATGAAGGTTTTCTAATCTTTCAATACAGTGGCACGATAGCATGGTATATTTAATTTTATTTCAGATAAATTATACCAAATTTATAGTCACGGACTTTAATTGTTGATCCATTTAGGGCTCACTTCACATTGGACATTTCACCGTTAATATTGACCAAATTATCTTGAACCCTAAATGGATCATCAATTAAAGTATGTGACCGTACCTGCACAACCCTGCCGTTGCTGGCGGCAGCGTTGGAGTCGCCTTTGGCGGTGTGTTCTCTGAACTCCTGCACGTGTAACTCTATTAGCCGCATGAAAAACGCGAAGATCTCGGCCATGTTGCTCGTCAGCGCCTGGTAGATGTCCTTGCGCCGTTGGTGCTGCTCGAGCGTCTGTTAATATAAACCAGAAGGTCTACTAGTGACTCTACTTGGCGACACCAGCCCCATTATTCAGTAACAGCTAAAGACATTTTGGTTTTAAATATATAACAATACAAAAATACAATATGGGGAGTGCATATTTCATATTTATATATTTCGTAAACGCACGGATACATTACACCTAAATAACTAACTACGAGTAAATAAATTTTAATCAATCATCAGGTTATAGAGCTAAATAATGTGTTCATATGTAAAACTAAATAATGATACTGAATATTAAGGACTATAGAGGTGTCACATAATCGGTTTAGAGTAGTATGATCCACTAAACTTACATTCATTTGTGGCTTTCCATGTCCTTATGCTTCATGTGCATAAGCATAAGGACCCTCCTTTTGATGGAAAGCCACATTTAACTGATCAACTATGAGAGTGATTCTCAAAATAGTGGCATCTACAGGTTAAAGTTAACGAAAAAAATTTTTTTGTGTTTTTTTTTTCAGTTTTAAGAATGAAGAATATTTTTTTAATACTTCAAGTAACCCAAATTTCAAAAAGGGAACGAAATTATGGCAAGTTGAAGTTTTGAGATACAGGTTAAAGTTACACTACACAGGTTAGGAGGGAAATGTAGCAGGTTAAAGTGAGTTTTACTATAAAATAATATATAATCAAATTGAAAGAGTCTAACATCACGTCCTGCATTTCCTGTGTGAACATCCAGACGGCCAGCACGAGCTGACGTTATTATGCTAGTGAAAGCGGACATATAAAGACTCAAAGGTCTTGTACATTTATGTATCGAGACAGAAGTCACTATCACCTGTCAAGAATTACATTAACCTGTACATTGATCACAGGTTAAAGTTAAGCAGGTTATAGTGAAAAATACATTCTTTTCTATTTTATCTCTTAAACGGATAATAATACGAATGTCTCACTTTTAGCATAGATGAATATACCTTCATACAAAATTAAAATAATATTATTACATTATGCCCCATACCAATTTCGTAAAATAATCGAGACAAGTGAAAGTTAACATTTTGTTACACAAACTCCAGATTCCTTGTCTCTCCGAAACTACGACACTTGGGTCATAATGGTTCCCTACGGTGGTTAGTTTGATACTTAGCTAATATTTTGTCACAGTTATGATCTAAATATAATTTTGTGTGCGTGAGTGTGATGCGATACCGCGGATGTACTGGTTACAGTGAAAATATCCTTGGACAATTTCGTGCGTGCATATTATTGTACAAAAATTATATATAAGACCCGTGCAACGTACATTTTAAAAGATATTGTCTATGTTATTATATAGCATGATATTTTATTAACGTTAATTGGTGCCTATAAAATCTAAAGAACTAAAACTGGAAGAGCGATGCATTTGGACAAAACAGGTTACAGTGAAAAGTGGTACTCTTTATTTTTTTCAATATAAATATTAAATAAAAATAATGACTTGCCCTCGATAAACATTGTTTTTGTTTATCTATAAACATTTTTGTTTCATATGAAAAAGAGCAAATGAGCATACATTCAATTCAAAAACTCGATGACAGGTTAAGATGCCACTATTTTGAGAATCACTCATAAACTTTAAACACACATTTAAGTACTATGCTTTAAATAGGATAACAAAAAAAATAATTGCCCAAGTTATAAATATAATTACATTTTGTGTTTGAAATCTCTTATTTACTTTATATTTAGGTCATGAGCTGAAACTAGGTGTAAGAAATCATTAATGTCAAGCGGTGTAGCAACAAGCGCGCAAGTCGTGGCGCGTCAATTAACGACACAGCTCTTATCTATCAATTTCATGCCTAACTTTGTGACTGTAAACAATCTTACTAAACCTCAAAATGCAGTTTAACCTCCAAATAGAAAATTTTTAAAAAGGCAAACAAGGATGTACAATCCATGAAATACTGATAGTACACGTTTTTTAAATTAGTAAATATACTAATTATTCATAGTCATGTAAATAATGTGAAATATTCATGCACACACTATATTTAATTATAGATATGATTGTACTGCAGCCAAGTATTGTATGAAAATAATTAAAAGCTGTATTAATACACTAGCTAGTTGATTAATATTTCTCGACATTAGTAGTGTCAATACTACTTCACTGCTTTTAAGTCCCGGGGGGGGTTTTCAATACCCAAGCACAGAACGCGCTTGCAGCGTGTGCCATTAAAACCTTACACTCACCTCTAATGTGGTCACTACCCCAGATGTATTAATACGAGCAGTACTATCTGGGATCAGCTCAGCAAGCAGTTTGGTCCACAAGAGCCACTCACCTGCAACGTGGCCACGTCTTCCACCAGCCGCAGGAAAACGTGCAGCACGATCTGTGTGTGCGCGTGGCCGCGCGCGCACGCGTCGCTCAGCTCGGCGAGCAACGTCGGCCATTGCTGCGGCCACTCGCGCTTGATCATCTCCACGATGACCCGCGCGAGTGCGTCGTTCAGGTGCCCCGGCTCCCACCCGCCAATGTAAAGCAATTTCATGGCATTTTCCTGTAACACAAATGTGTGACTTCTTAACTAGTTCAAGCAATGTTCACCTATACACTGCGGCAAATAATGTGTCTTTTAAAACAGGTAAATGACTTCAATTAAAATAGGTGTATGCTATTTTACAGTGTATGCAGCATATTAACTAAACTTTATTGTCATAATGTGACTCTGCTGGGCTCGCTAGGATCCCTATTTCCTATCCCTAGTTTATAGCAAAATTATATGGCTGTGTATGCAGGGTATACAATTGAAAATTGTGTATAAAAATTAGACATGATTTCAGAATATTTTTTTATCAAACCAACCTATAAAGGTTTTTGTTAGATTTTGCACTTGCAAATATAGTCTCGTTTCCGTGTGAACTTATACATGGCATTTGCTAGTTCTTAAAATGGGTAAAATTTCAATATAAATGCAAAAAGATTAGTTAATTTAGCTCTTAAGTTAACTTTCTTAGCGCCACTTGCACCATCCCACTAACCCAGTTAAACCGTTAACCTGGTGTCAAATTGTACTGGTAACCATGGTAACTCCAGGTTTAAACGGTTATCCCCGGATTAGTAAATGGTGCAAGTGGCCCTTAGTGCCAAGTAGTGTCAATAAAATGAATTGCAAGAAAAAGTTTAACTTGTACTGAATTAGTTGTTTGTGCAGTTGTGTGAGCATCACCTAAATGAGAGAATATAACATAGTACAAATGATTGCCACACATAATCATTATAGCACAAAAGTATGTCAGGGTTATCATAAAAGCAGATCTAGTTTTTGCAGTAAAACTCTTGTAGAATTTTTGTTTAATTATATCAATATTTTCATGCCCCATTTATCATAAAACTTATGAGTTTAGTTGAAAAATGTACCAGTGTTAGTGATTTTAAATATTTACTTGTGTGTTGTCAATATTGATACCAAACTATTTCACTCACAATAAATAAAATGTGACTTCACCTTGGAGTATATAGATATCTATGAACTAAATCTGGGAAGGAAGTCACTAGCATTGCCTTTTTCATGCTAGAAAAATCTGTAGTCTACTCATGGATCATTATTCCATGTCAGATTTCTTAGGGTCATTGCGCTAGTTTCCGTCCATGCTCTAGTTTACGTCCACTTGATGAATTCGCAAATAATATATTTCATTTCAAATTTGCTACCAGGGAAATATTCTTTTTATGTAGATAGATATATTGTTTAGATATTAGGGATTGTTTTCTTTCTTCAGTCGGTCCCTCAATACTGAGGATCGTGACATCATATCCTTCTGTTGAAGACCAGGTTCCTCCATAGGGTTCTGTTCCTCGCTAAGCGCATGGCCTCGTGCAGTTTTAATTGCATAGGTGCCGTAATTTGAGCATACCATCTAGTAGGAGGAGGGCCCTGAGGTCTCGTGCCTTCAACTTTGCCCGTCAGTATTACTCTTTCCAGGCTATCTGGAAAGCGTCGTGAGAGGTGTCCGAAGTATGACAGCATTTGGTCCTGGCATATCGTTGACAACCGGCGATTTATGCGTAGCTCCTCTAGTATGGACTGATTGGTATGCATTGCCGTCCACGGAATTCGTAAAAGTCGGCGCCAACACCACATCTCAAACGCGTTAATACGCTTTATCATATTGGCTCGTTTGTTCCATGTCTCCGAACCATACAGAAAGATTGGGAAAACCAGACAGCGCACAAGTCTAACCTTTGTCTGTCTTAATATACCACAATCCTTCCAAATCTTATCTATCTTAAGGATTGTAATAAGTCCAAATTTGTGCAGCAATGTAGGTTTACATTCAAATTTCGTCAAGTGGACGAAAACTAGCGCAATGACCCTACATCCAAGTGAATAGCAATTATTTTTTTATTTAACCTTTATTGCACAATACAAGAAAGTACAAATACCAATTCCATACCATATAGTATAATATTCTAGATACCTTTATAAATATCTTCTCAGCTTGCGTGATCTGTGTCCAACGGTACTTCACTGTGTGCTCCATAAGTTGCAGACCAAAGTGTTTGACAACCGCAGAATACTGTCCACTTGCCAGCAATAGACCAGCTTGAGCACACCATGGTGAGCTCTCTTTAAAGCTACAAAAAAACAAATATTACAGATTTTTATTATTAAAATAAAGTTACAATAGCTAGTGAAACATTGACATACCTTTCGCAAGCATTATAGGCCTGGTTGCGGGCCTCATGGGAGACTGTCGGGTTGAGAGTGAGCTCCACGGCACGGCTGAGCTCGTCGGCGATGAGCGCCACCTCGCCGCCTACCTCCCCCATCCCACCGACGTTCATTGAGCTCAGATTCTGGACATAGAAACAGTCACAAAACATTTAAGAATCATCTGTGTATTATTTCATATTTACCTCAAAGCTAGTTTAATAATCTGCCAAGCTTGAAATAACGAAGATTAGACTATTACCACGCGCATAATTGTATGGATCTATTATATAAATAAGTGTTTATATCTATTGAAATAAATAAAACAAATGGTGTAAAAGCAACTTTTTTTTATAATACCTGCTCGCCAATATTCTATATCCATAGAACAATGTTCTTTTTATTCCATTACATGCGTATCACGACACTGAAAAAATATTGCCCATATACACTAGTATTATTGCAAATTAAAATTTGACACCTGCCCGGTGTGCTCTTAAATACATGCAATAATGCATTTTTCAAATTGATGGGCAAACTTACACATAATAGAGGATGTGAAGTGAAACTAGATTTGTTTTGGTGAATAAGTAGTAACAAGTGATTAGATTTACGACAAAAATACACCAAATAAATTTAAAAACAAAAGTAACACCTCATGTGCAGAATTTTCGGATTTACAATGTTCCATAGACAAAACGATTGTTATATTTCGTACACCCAACTTGCCAGTACTATATTCGAAAAAAAAAAAGACAACAACCGTCAATATAGTTTTAAAAACCACTTTGTTAGTAGAAAAAGTCACAAAATTTAAATTAAACCTTCGCGCTTACATTTTTTAAATTTGCGGACATTTTCTACTGACGAAAAAGGCTTGCCTGACTATATATGGTGCAGCACTAGTTGAGAAAAACCAGTAAAAACAAGTTTGTCCATGGATTTTGTTGTGTTTTTTTTTTGTGCTGTCAGTTTTCAATTTGAATTGAATAGAAATCGGGCACAAATTAGAAATAGATGGTGCCAATTTTTAATTTCCATTACCAGCAGTTAAATCTTACAAACTGCTAAAACGTGTATCGTGAAATCTCGTAGCTATGGAAGAGGAAACTACACTCGCAGAACCATCATTGGACAAACAATTAAAGGGACATAAAAATGCTATCACTTCGCTCTATTACAACGTAAATGAGCATCAAATAGCAACAGGATCTTTAGACAACAGTATTCTAGTAAGTAAAAAATGATAGTATCTCTTATTTCATCGAATCAATAGCTAAACTTTGCATGAATATTTCAGTTATGGCAGCTACATGGCTGTATGAAGAGTTACCGGTTCCAAGGGCACTCGGAAGCCGTGATGGACGTGACGTTCTCACCTTCAGGCAAGCACATGGCGTCGGCGTCTCGCGACAAGACCGTGCGGCTGTGGGTGCCAACCGTAACGGGCAGCACCGGCGTCTTCAAGGCGCATTCGCAGACCGTGCGCTCAGTGCAGTTCACACCCGATGAGTCAAAGGTGCGTTAGAGTGGAGTGGCATGAGTAATGAGTATGGCATAAATATTTACAGTTTACCTTTAACTTTACATTAATAAAAATGTCTACAGATCTTAACAGCATCAGATGACAAAATAATCAAGCTGTGGTCCAGTGATAGATACAAGTTCATATCATCTTTTGTTGGTCACAAGAACTGGGTCCGTTGTGCCCGGATTTCAAATGATGGCTGCATTATAGCCTCCTGTTCTGATGACAAGACAACAATGCTCTGGGACCCAGAGTCTGGAAAAGAGGTCCACACTTACAAAGATCAGAAAGGTTTCGGAATGTGCTTAGCATGGCACCCATCTGGTTGCTATATCGCTGTGGGAACAAGCCAGGGCAATGTCAAACTGTATGATATTAGAACTCATAATCTTGTACAGTATTACAGGTAAATTTGTATTGATGGATTATTTATGTATTCAATGTATGAGCATACCTACTCTAGAAAAATAGCCCCATTGCCCCATTTTGGAAATTATCCTGTCTTCAAATTTCATCTCATTAGCAACATGTCCCTTTCTAATTATCTCTTTTTTCTCTTAATTCTCTGATTTTCATTGCATAATCCAGAATCACTTAATTTTGTGTTACTGTATTGTGTTTCAGTATACATTGCGATGCAGTCACACAATTATCGTTTCATCCAAGTGGCAGCTACATCCTCACAGCTAGCAAAGATGGAAAAATGAAGGTAAAAAATGTGCAGATGATTTTGATGGTTTTAAAAAAAAAGTGTCTTATCCAATTCTATTTTATTCCAGATTTTGGATTTGCTAGAGGGTCATCCTTTATTTACCCTGACTGGGCACACTGGTTCAGTTAATGCAGTTAATTTCTCTCCCAGTGGAGATACATTTGCATCAGCTGGTGAAGACAAACAGGTTGGCATGAGTTCTCCCTAAGACCGAGCTTCATGCATGTTGCTGTAGGCTGTAGCAGCGTTTTTGTGCGACCTATGTAGTTAAAATGATCCATAGACTTGTGGGACACAGATGTGGACTGTGGACATTATGTTTAAGAAAATGTACTACACCTCTTTTGCATTATCACTAATGATCAAATGAATACAATGCAACCATACATACAGCATTCACTCTTATATGTTGAAAAATTACTTGTAATTTATTATTGCAGGTACTCCTATGGAATACCAATTTTACAGAAGTTTCAAATGACGTGAAAGAAAATATGGGATCACAGAGATCTAAATCTACAACTTCAGTAAAAGGGAAAAAACAGGTTGTGAAAAAGCCATTCCGAGTAGCTTGATAGTACCTCCATTAGTTTAGTAAAAATAGAAACATAGTAGATGTATATACATAGAACATGAATATAATATGCATGTAGAGACAGAGTATGTTTGTATATTAAAATAAGCTCACTAAAATAAAATCTTTATATGCAGGACTGGTCAATGTCTGCTGTTTCCTCAGAGTACTCTATAGCCATTCAGAAACTAGAGTTCAGAGATAATTGCAACTATATTAGTCATATTAAACATTCTTAATCATGATAGATATAATTTAAAAAAACTAATATATTCAATCATATGCATATCATCAGGGGACCAAGATTTGGTACCTATGTTATCATAGCAGCAAGTATCCCGAAACATCTTTTGTCCACATTGATCCACCTGAAAGCACAGGGTGTGGCTCAAATGACTGTCAGAGACCAAATGTGGTACGACAGAGTACCCCAACTAGTTGGGGAAGTGCAGCTGGATGGTTTACCAGAAGGTCGAGTCCTTCAAGCAGTGCAAGATCAGCTATATTTAGTGGACTACTCAAAGCAAACAGCACTATATCACGCCTAGTGGACGCTGAAGCTTCCCGGAATTCTAATCACCTAAACATGACAAGGTCTGAGCTACATACAACATGCAATTCGGACGAGTGTGAAAGTGTCGGCACGGTTGGCGACATGAGTCATATACCTCGCGTGCCACCTTCTCGTACCACTTACACCGTGCCTTGCATTCCGGGCAATAATACTTGCGGAGTTCATACTTCAGAGGAAGATTTGTTTGGCATGATTAAGTTGAAAGAGAATGATGTCTGTTATACAAGTGGAACTATAGAATGGGTCGGTAGAAAAAGGAGCTTCCCAATCAACAGTGGATTCAAACTTTTGAATGATACTTTCAGACATGAACCTCTTGTAAAGAAAGTCAAGTCAGATGTAACTTTTACTTGTAATAGTAGTCACTTGAAGGGCTGTGACTGTGCCGATGTCCTGCCCACTATGAATGCAATTGTGGACCATTTGAATGCTCTCCATGAGGCAGTGGACCTAGTAGACCTAAGAGTGAACACTCTTGAAAATGCTATATAGCAGTAGTTTATAGTAGTTATCTTCAAGTTATTAAAAGTACATAATCTTATGTTTAAATTGTTTTCTT
Source organism: Cydia splendana (assembly GCF_910591565.1). Taxonomy (NCBI): domain Eukaryota; kingdom Metazoa; phylum Arthropoda; class Insecta; order Lepidoptera; family Tortricidae; genus Cydia; species Cydia splendana. The sequence continues at coordinate 10,620,423 of NC_085962.1, forward strand.
TTGGTGGATGGTAAAAAAAAATAGTACCTAGGGGTACTTATATTAAAAAAATATATTTCTTAAAATACTGTAAAAAAAATAAACAACTAGTTTTATATATGTCTCAAATATCTTTGTCACAAGGAAATATCTGAACTAACAGTACACAGACGTAGATTTGACGGATTTAGGCGGCCAAAAGTCGATTTTGCAAAAATCAACCTATTGATAAAAAAATATCACGTGGGGGTAGCCTATAGACCCAGGTATATTGTGGTACCCTCCCCACTCCTTATCGTCAAACCTGAGCCGCACAACAGGCAGTCGAACTTTGACTATCGCTCAGAGCGCACGTTTCTGTTCTCGACGCTCCTAAAAGTTACATGTTTTCCAAAGTGTATATATTTTTTTTCTGGTATTTTCATAAAGTTTTATTGATGGAATCCAGTTACTCAGGGAAGAATTTATATATTTAAATCATTTGATATTATATTTTTGACGTTTATCATATATTTTGAGCCAGTTAAATATGACCTTTCACAAAATGTTGTTTTTTTCATAGATTTGGTTTTTCAAACGTCTTTTTGTTGTACTTCAGGGTGCGTCCCTGTAGTGTATTGTATATATTTGAATAGAATGCTTATTCCTCTTTATGTTGTTTACAAAATTAGCCGCAACTAGCCGCAACTTCCGGACTTAGACGCTTTCAAAGAAAATTCCTTTTCGTTTAAATTGATTAAAAAAATATATTATTTTTACAGGTAGGTAAACCTAGTGCTTCGGGGAGAAAAGTTCTCACTCGAAAATATATTTTAGAGTAAATACAAGAGCAAAATTTACCTGTTTTTAATTTTTTTATTTTTTTAAATTGATAAAATATAATTGTCTTTAATATAAAATCACGTTTTATAATGTTTTATCCCATTTTGAACTAATATAAACCCTAAAATAATATTGGCCGCCTAAATCGGTCAAATCTACGTCTGTGCAGTAGTACATATTTACAACCAAATAAAATTCATACTTAATTAAAATACAGGCACTTTTTGTTATTTGCAAATTATGCATTTCTGAGTTGTCACTAATTTGTCTTAACCTTTTCGCCGCCATTGATTTGATATAAAGTCAGTACATTTCGTGTCCCACACACCACAACTTGATATGTTATACGGGTTGTCTATGTGCAATGTTTCACATGGCTTTGATGACATTTTATTACTTCATTGACATGGCAGCGAAAAGGTTAACTTTTTGAGTTTTTTATAAAAAATGTATTGGTCACATCACATGTTAACCGATTTGGTGCGGATGGCACGACAGGCGTGTCATCAATGTTTTTAACGTGTGGCGTATGACACGGTAGGCGTGCCAGCATTAGTGAGTATTATATTCTTTGGCCAGCATATTCTATGGCGTAAGGCACGCCTGTCGTGTCAAGAAATAATTGTTCGCAGCCACAGCCAAAAGTTTTCGAAAATGGAACACGCAACGAATCGGTTAACTGACAATAGTACATTGTGCAAAGATGGGGGTAAGTGAAAAGAGGGTTTTAATTCACGACAGCCTCTAGCTGGAGTGAATTAAAGACTCGAGTTTGCAATATACTTCCTTGAGTTAAACACAATGTCTTTCATCACACTTGCAAAAAAAAACTTAATTTTAAGTAAAATAATTCTTCCCCATTAAGAATTCCCCAGAAGAAACATTTCAAACATTGAATCCAGTCCCATCCGGCATTCAGCTACAATTGATAATTGTGTAATAATATTATAGACTGCTATTGAATTAAGTACATATTTTAATTAAACAAAATTTTCAATTATAAACATCAGTATTTTAAAAGTAAAACTTAGTTATTCCTAATACTTAGTATGAATTAGTGACATTATTATAAAAAAAAGCTAGGACTTCCTAGGGAGTTAAAGCTTTTTTTTTCACATTCATAACTCCTGCGGGAACAATATAGGCCTTTGTCAGTACACCTGCATGAAATAAGGTCTTTTTTGAGCAAGTGTGATGAAAAACTTATAACATACTTTTTGCATGATTGGGAAATTCTAATTTAAAAAGAATATATATGTACATATATATCAAGTGAAACATGTGTACTTACTGCAGTACTAGCTATACAGAGGTACTAAACCATTCAACAGGTTGATTACCTTAAGCCCTCTCCAGACTATGTGCGTGAATCGCGGGCGAAGCCGCGAACGTCAGTGTGGAGTCGATTTCGCTGTCTGCGAAAATCGACGCCACACTCGCGTTCGCGGCTTCGCGCCGCGATTCGCGCACGAGTGAGGAGGGGGCTTTAGAATGCTGCAATTTTTGTACTTAGAATAAACCTTTTAAAAAAACATTTGTATATATATTTAATTCCCACTATGTTTATATGCTATTATTACAAGGTTTAATTGATTAGGGTGAAGATATAAATACTAGGTATTTAATTTTGTTTCCTTAATAACTGAAATAGTGAATCTGTTCTATAAAATGCTTATGATGCACTTGATGAGCATTGAAAACAATAACTTTTTACAAAAAAAATCTGTAATGACCTTTTTTTTAATTTTTTATCAAGTGTAACAAAATGTAAGAAACATAAGTATGTAGGAGCCAGCCCCCCCCTGCCCCTGGTTTAACAAATAACTCTTATCTAGGCAGTCGCGTTTTACGGTTCTGATTATTTGCAGTTACTGTGTTCCAACATATGTAGTCTTTTTGCCCGTTTTTTTAATGACTTCTAGTAGCTGATCTGCACTAAGGGTTGAGGTTACAGAAACCTTCTGTTCTGGCAAGCTAATGGCCACAGCGTCTACCCCTTGGCCCTTGAGCCTGTTGAGGACTCTCTCCACTGCTCCAGAGCAGCCTTCGCAAGTCATTTCTACATTGAAAATATGAGTCTGTAACAAAAAATAATTATTTTTATTACAGCATTATACACTACTTCTTCATTCCAAGAACAATTCGGATGACAAAGCAAAAGAACAAAGCGTGAATAAATTACAATAAATATCAAATTGATAACATTACCGACGACATTATATTTTGCTTCCAATTTATAGAGCTTGAATTTTTACACTTGTCGATTTTATGGTGAGACTATACTTGGATTTGGAATAATTAGGATAATATTTATCAGACTTGTTGAAGGAATTGAACTATTATGAACGTCAACGTCATCACTGACAAAAAAGATTATCACTATCAGTTATTATCTGTCAAAAGGCTATTCACTTAAAGCTGTTACAGACCGGGTATACCGGACCGGACCAAGGTGCGGTCAAAATATCTCTGTTTTGCTTTTACTTATAGCTGCGTCCTTTAATGGACTACTTACACACGACCGAACGTGTAAACTGCAAGGTCGCGGTCCGGTACGCCCATCTGTTAAACCGTCTATTTCACACATTTCACTTTGGTATGTTTGAGTTCTTTTGTAAAGGGAAAAGATTTCCAGCGTTTTTATCATGCAACGAAATGGCTTTTTTTCTTGTCTATGCTTTGCGATTTTGACATTGTTTGACAAATGGTACCGTATGTCTTTGAAGATTGGCGACTGGTGTGAAATTTTTGTATAAAAATTCTGAGGAAGAATGAGCCGCAAATAAAAACATGTCAATTAGGGAAAATCTTGCAGAGCTGGGCTGGTAATTAAATGGAAAAGAAAATGTTTAGTTGACTTGTCTCTGCACTATTAGTTAATGACCGTGTGATTCTTTCAGGCACATTAGTCAAGAAGGTTTTGATACTATTAGCGAGAACGGAGCAATTCAGGATGTAGATGTTCTAAGCAGACGTGCTTTAGACGTAAGTATTTGAGGGAGCGAGCAGTTACAGCTCGGCATATGTCAAGCGAGCCGATTTAAATTCTAACACGAATGTTTTCAGTACGACCTGCGGGACATTGGCGAGGCCGCCTTTCCTGAGGACTTCCCGAAGGACCCGTCGAAGCTCGAGAAACCGATCGTTGTCCAAATACAAAAGATAAGGAATGTGTCGGCTCCAAAAGCTAATGAAGAGTCAAATTATGCACCTCGAATGTTAAAATTGGTTTTAAATGACGGGAAAAGTTCATGCACCGGATTAGAGACAAGCCCAATCTCTAGTATAAGTATAAACACTCCGCCGGGAACCAAACTGTTGCTGAAGAATGAGGGGTTGGAGGTGTGCCATGGGGTCATCTGGCTCACACCCAGTGTGGTCACTGTGCTGGGGGGTAAGGTGGCCCACATGATTGAGAAGTGGGAGTTGGTCCGGAGTCTTGCCAAGCACACTAGGGGTGAGTTTTGTTTAATACAGAAAATGGTCTATCATACAGTAAATTAAAAACCTAAAAACTTATCCTTCCATACCAACTGCAGGTCAGGTCACTGAAATTGACAGCTACCTACAATCATAAACTATCAAGACAGATATTTTGTGTAATTATAAAGCCAAAACAAATATCTTTGTGACAATTTTTATACATCAAATATTTTACTGGGCACATCTAATTAGAATTTAGCCTCTTAAGTCCCAGCGTACTTGTACAAGTACAAATTAAATTCCACTTATGAACTCTTATAGAAATAAAAGAAAGTTCCAAATTCAAAAGTGCGAAAATTGGCTTGAGTCTTATGAGGATAATAAATATGTTTTTTTTGCATATTATTAGTACCTATACGTGACTTCTGGGCGTAAAGGCACCAAATATGAGTAATATGACTATATTTACAATGATGACATTTTATGAATAATACAATTCCCATACAGTAAAAAGAAAATGCAACCAAGAACCTATAGGGTTGTAATTTGTATTGGCTACAAATATAATGACCACCAAAAAATACTTCGGTACCCTAAATAAAAAAATCATGCTTACCAAAAAAAATTACTGAACACCAAAAAAATAAGGCCTAAAAATACAAAAGTACCACCATTTTAATTACGACTGCACTTCAAATTGTATTCAAATACCAAATATATTGAATGATCACCAAAAATCATTAATGATCACCAAATCTTGAAGACCAAATTAATGCGATATTTTCACCTAAATAAACCACTATGATTACCAAAAAATGTATACATATTACCAAATAAAGTAAATTGATGCCAAAATTACTAGCCCCTCCCGCTCAACCCCCCGTTTGCCCGCACCGCATATCTACCTAACCTAATCTACTTTTCTAGTAGCATTTCGTTATGCTACTAGAAAAGTAAGTTAAACTGCTATCAGTTGACGACCGGTCTGGTCTAGTGGATAGTGACCCTGTCTGCTAAGCCGATGGTCCTGGGTTCGAATCCCAGTAAGGGCATTTATTTGTGTGATGAACACTAATATTTGTTCCTGAGTCATGGTTGTTTTCTATGTATATAAGTATGTATTTATCTATACAAGTATGTATATCGTCGCCTAGTACCCATAGTACAAGCTTTGCTTAGTTTGGGGCTAGGTTTGATCTGTGTAAGATGTCCCCTAATATTTAATATTTAGTTAAGTGGGTTAGGTTAGGTTAGCACTGCGACCCTTACAGAAACGAAATGGTACTAGAAAAGTAGGTTAGGTTAAGTTTCAACTGCTACCCATACAGATACGAAACGCTTCTAGAAAAGTGGGTTAGGTTAGGTTTGAACTGCGACCCTTACAGAAAAGAAATGCTACTAGAAAAGTGGGTTAGGTTAGGTTTGAACTGCGACCCATACAGAAACGAAATGCTACTAGAAAAGTGGGTTAGGTTAGGTTTGAACTGCGACCGACCCTTGCAGAAAAGAAATGCTACTAGAAAAGTGGGTTAGGTTAGGTTTGAACTGCGACCCTTACAGAAACAAAATGCTACTAGAAAAGTGGGTTAGGTTAGGTTAGAACTGTGACTGTTCCAGAAATAAAATGCTACTAGAAAAAGGTGACGAAGTGGATTAATTAATTTAATAGGATAACGATATATTAAATATTTGCAAATTTTTAATTAAAATGTGGTTACAATTTTTGTGATCATTTACTATTTTTGCGTTTACAATTATTATTTTGGAGTCATTTGCTTTAGTAGGATAGCAAGATTTAAAAATTTGGTTATCATTTTACATTAAAATGGAGTTCTAATTTTGGTGGTCAGTTACTATTTTTGGGTTTACAATGATTATTTTGTTGTCATTTTCTTTAATAGGATAGCAAGATGTATAAATTTGGTTATCATTTCACATTAAAATGGGGTTTGAAATTTGGTAAGCATTGACTATTTTTGGGTTAATAATGATTAATTTGGTGTCATTTCCTTTAAGAGCGCTATTACATTTCGGCGTTGAGCGAGTTTAGGTATTTTACGCGCTGCGGCAGGCCGTGCGAGCTCAGTATGCCGATCCCTTCTACCACACTCGCACTACAATGATGGATTAAACATTCTTGATCCTTCGCGAAGCATATTGAAATCAACCATAACAACACTAACTGTACTTAACTTTTAAAGTTCTAAAACTGTTATTTGGTAAGTACGAAAATACTAAATGCAGTGCAAATGTACATAGGGGCTGTTCATAAATTACGTCATCTATTTTTGACGATTTTTGACCCCCCCCACCCCTCAAATCATCCAAAAATCAAGCTTCGGATGAATCTGTTTCCTCCTACGTCATGTTACCATCATCCGATGTCCAGACCCCCCCCCCCCCACTCCTCCCATTTGAAACGACGTAATTTATGAATAGCCCCATACTCGTACTTATGAAGGTATATTACTCGAAAGAAATTATAGGTACCTACTCGCTTATTTACATGTTTCGTCATTGCATTTGGTACCTATAGGTTGTAAAGTTTGTATCAACGAGGGTTTAAAAACGAACTGGTACTGAGGATCTGATGATGATTAAGGTGGTCACGGATACCAATCAACCATGTAGTAACATGATTAGGCTCGTTTGATTCGTCTCAACAAGATCTTTGACACTGAAGATACACAGGGTCTGATGATGGAGCTGGAAGGTGGCCACGGGTACCAGTCTATCATGTAACTAAACAACTTCGTGTTTGGGCTCGTTTGATTTGTCTCAACAAGATCTTTGACACAAGACAGTACTCAGGGTCTGATGATGGAGCTGGAAAGTACCATTACCAATCAACCATGCAACTAAACCACATCGTGTTTAGGATCGTTTGATTCGTCTCAACAAGATCTTTGACACTAGGTGATACTCAGAGTCTGATGATGGAGCTGGAAGGTGGTCACCGGTATCAATCAACCATGCAACTAAACCACTTCGTGTTTAGGCTCGTTTTATTCGTTTCAACAAGATCTTTGACACAAGATAGTACTCAGGGTCTGATGTTGGAGCCGGAAGGTGGTCACCGGTACCAATCAACCATGCAACTAAACCACTTCGTGTTTAGGCACGTTTTATTCATCTCAACAAGATCTTTGACACAAGGTAGTACTCAGGGTCTGATGATGGAGCGCGAAGGTGGCGACGGGTACCTGTCTATCAGCTCCATCATCAGACCCTGAGTAGTATCTTGTGTCAAACATCTTATTGCGACGAATCAAACGAGCCCAAACACGAAGTGGTTCAGTTACATGGTAGACTGGTACCCGTGGCCACAGTCCAGCTCCATCATCAGACCCTGAGTACTAACTTGTGTCAAAGATCTTGTTGCGACGAATCGAACGAAGCCAAACACGAAGTGGTGTAGTTGCATGGTTGATTGGTACCGGTGACCACCTTCCGGATCCATCATCATACCCTCAGTACTACCTTGTGTCAAAGATCTTGTTGCGACAAATCAAACGAGCCCAAACACGAAGTGGTTCAGTTACATGGTAGACTGGTACCCGTGGCCACAGTCCAGCTCCATCATCAGACCCTGAGTACTAACTTGTGTCAAAGATCTTGTTGCGACGAATCGAACGAAGCCAAACACGAAGTGGTTTAGTTGCATGGTTGATTGGTACCGGTCACCACCTTCCGGATCCATCATCAGACCCTCAGTACTACCTTGTGTCAAAGATCTTGTTGCGACAAATCAAACGAGCCCAAACACGAAGTGGTTCAGTTACATGATAGACTGGTACCCGTGGCCACCTTCCAGCTCCATCATCAGATCCTGAGTACTATCTTGTGTCCAAGGTCTTGTTGAGACGAATCAAACGAGCCTAAACACGAAGTGGTTTAGTTGCATGGTTGATTGGTACCGGTGACCACCTTCCGGCTCCATCATCAGACCCTGAGTATTATCTTGTGCCAAAGATCTTGTTGAGACGAATCAAACGAGCCCAAACACGAAGTGGTTTAGTAGCATGGTTGATTGGTACCGGTGACCACCTTCCGGCTCCATCATCAAACCCTGAGTACTATCTTAAGTCAAAGATCTTGTTGAGCCGAATCAAACGAGCCCAAACACGAAGTGGTTTAGTTGCATGGTTGATTGGTACCGGTGACCACCTTCCGGCACCATCATCAGACCCTGAGTACTATCTTAAGTCAAAGATCTTGTTGAGACGAATAAAACGAGCCTAAACACGAAGTGGTTTAGTTGCATTGTTGATTGGTACTGGTGACCACCTTCCGGCTGCATCATCAGACCCTGAGTACTATCTTAAGTCAAAGATCTTGTTGAGCCGAATCAAACGAGCCCAAACACGAAGTGGTTTAGTTGCATGGTTGATTGGTACCGGTGACCACCTTCCGGCTCCATCATCAGACCCTGAGTACTATCTTGTGTCAAAGATATTGTTGAGATGAATAAAACGAGCCTAAACACGAAGTGGTTTAGTTGCATGGTTGATTGGTACCGGTGACCACCTTCCGGCTCCATCATCAGACCCTGAGTACTATCTTGAGTCAAATAAATACATATAGAATGTCAGGTCGTTTCAAATATTTTTAATCCTGTCCGGTAGTTTATTAAACTGTACCATTATAAATTATAATACTATAAAAACAGTGCTAGGATCAAAGTCTCTCGTTGCGGTTTACACGCACACAGTATAGCGTTTTACACGGCGCCCGCCGCACACAATGATAAAAAACCTCGTCGTCGCCGTTGAAAATGTGCGGAGCCGACCGACACACATCCTGCCTCTACAAGCTCTGCCGCGGCACTGAGCTGGCGCAGCGCGCGTCATCGGTAATATAGAGTAGTTTTCAAAAAATTGCCAAAAAATTATAGTAGAATTTCATAAACACTAATGTATACCAACAGTATAAGCAAACGTTGCAGATTGCTTGAGTATGAAAATGACTTCGATATTAAGTAGATTTTCGTAGGAATTGACACTTGTTTCGGAGAGAAAATCGAGTTCGTTTTACTTTGATTTTCTCTTTCTCAAAGGTATGTAGGAAAAATATAGTTTGATATGCCTAAAGTACAGGGTATTAGTAATACAAAATAGCCAGGTTTAGCAGAGTAAAATTCTCAACATTTCCAAATAAGAGCTCGCCATTCAGTGCTTCACGGGGTTTTTCGGAAACGACCATCAGAAAAAAAATCATTACTAATTTAATAAGTCCTTTTTCTAATATTTACAACGATATTTATAAAGATAAGAAGACGCTTTTACTGGAACAAGTACTCATTGTTTCTAATAATGAGCGCAAAGTCCTGAATTTCGTCGACTAGTATCATCAATTTTGCATTATTTCGACTTTTCTTGTAAGAGCGCTCTTAAAAGGATAGTAAAATGTAATAAAATTGGTTATCATTTCTCATTAAAATGGTGTTATAATTTTGGTGATCATTCATGATTTTAGAGTGGTAAAATAGATTTTTTTGGTATTAAATTTTACTAAATCTGGTGATCAGTTAAATAGCAGCCATTTGTATTCAGTATTTTTTTTTAAATCTTGATAATGATATACAGTTTCTGCACTCTTGCATCCAAAAGTCCAGTCTTATATAGTTGTGTCAAGAGGTCATTCATACTGAAAGAGGTGAAAAACAGGTGCTGGTATTTTCTTATTAGAGTTTTCAAAGACCTCTAATATCTTGATCTAGGCTTATAATTCAATGAATTTGTATACAATTAAGTTGGTCAAAATATATTTAAGTATAAATTGGGTGATGAGATAAATAACCCAATTCTCTAGATCGACCCTCTTATTGATTTCATTAAATAATTTCAAGGGGGTGTTGGAGTGGATGGAGGCCCTCCGCCATGGATCCCTTTTGGCCAACATCTAGAAGCTGTCACTGTGGACAAGCAATTCAAGAGCATACAAGAGGCCGCTAAGCAGGACAATGCTGAGTTTGAAGCGCAAAGGAAAGGTGCTATCGCTGAGGCTCAGAGGTTGTCTGGAGTTAGAAAGGTAGTTTTTCCTTCGAATTATGATTGAAATTTGCATATTACGTGAACCCTTTACAAACTAAATTGTTTTTATTTCCAATGTTATTCAACAACAATGTTCCAAGATAACATTGAAGTTGTGCGGTTAATAAAAAAATCTCAACTTTTTTTTTATATTTATGCCTAAGGTTGGTACTCCACCTGTCCAATATCTTTGTCCAATGTGCATTGCGTAATGCGTCTCACTTTCTCACTAAGCAAAATGTGAGATGCAAATACACATTGGACAGGTAACTAAGGAAACCTTAATTTCAATACAAAACGACTGAGTACCTAAAATCGCCATACAAATTTGGCCTTGGGAGAATGAGCCATGTGCATATTAGGGTAATTTGATCCTAAAGAAAATTGTATATGCATGATCTGAGAAAGAGTTTAGACAACCAGTAAAATAAAGTTCAATTCCCTAGATACTATACTTGTCCTACAAATAATTTAATTCCTTAATACCTTTAGATAAAAATAAATAAAATTTTACATCTATGCCAGTCACTTACCTATAAGTAAATAGAGTCGATCAAACAAAGCTAGCTTGTAAACCCTAGTTATTGGAATCATAATTGTATACAAGGTCACTCTTACTTTGTTGCATAGTGTAAAATACGTACATGTTTTAGGTCTTTGGCGGAGGCACGAAACCCCTACTGGACGCTAATGTGCAGAAAATTATTGATGCAGGCTTCACCGAGGAGCAGGCTGAGAATGCTCTGCGTTATACAAAGAATAATGTTGACCGAGCCCTAAGGATGCTGCAAAAGAGAGACAACTCTGAGAACAGGAGAGAGAGGCAGCAGAAAGAGCCAGAGCAACCCAAGCGCAAGGGGCGTAACAAGGAGCCTAATGATGACGACAACATAGCAGTCAAACCCTCCGGAAAAGTATCTCTGTTCGACTTCTTAGAAGATAAACTACCCAACGTTCCCGAAAAGGACAAAAGCAATCGTCAATATAACAATAACACTAATGACGATAGGGAAAGTAGGAATTACAGAGACAGGGATAGCAGAGATAGAAATGGTGGCAAAAACAATCAGCGGCCCCAAGGATCGCGGTTCGACGGCAACAACAGGCCCCGGCCCGACAGAGGACACTACAATGACGGCCATCACTCACACAGGGAGGACAGGAAATATCAGCCTCCCAACGAGAAACCGCCTCGCTTCCAGAAAAAACTGGAGGAAAAGAATAAACAACAACAACAGCAGCAAGCGAATTATAATTTAAACACTAATCCATACGGCAACTCTTATCACAACCCGCCGCAGCCTCAATACGGAGATAGGAATATGCGCAACGATAGGATCAATGACAAGATGCAGCAACCTCAATACCGGAACAACAACCACATGGACAGCCTGACGGAGGCGACGTCGAACCTAAGCCTGCTGTCGAGCCAGCGGCCAGAGTCGCGCGGCTACCCCGAGCAGTACCACAAGCCGTACATGCCGGCCGCCGCCGCCGCCGCCGCCCGGGACGTGCCGCCCTTCCGTCGCGCCGCCGACGCGCCCAAGTACCAGGAGCCCTACCAACGGCGGCAGCAGCCTAATGGGTATGATCTCATTGATTGCACCGCTAGTTCTTAAATCGAGCCTTTTAGGTCCACTAAGAACGTGGGTTACAAACAAATTAAACTTAGAACTATACCATTTCTGAATTATAACTCATGACATTTCTGAATTAATGTCCATAACTAATATAATTGGATGCGTCCTTTTGCGAAAAGGATTCATCCTCTAAAATTTGTCATTTAATTAAATGACTTTTCGTTTTGACAGAAAGTTCAAATTCTATTGACAGTTTTTTGTGGATTGGATCCTTTTCCCTAAATGACGTCCAATTGTTTTCTACTATTATTTAACCCTTTTAAATTTCGTCTCGCGATGACGCGTGCCACCTCCATAATTAGTAATCACTTCAGCGTCTATGACGCCGAAAAGTTGTGGAATCGCTGTGGCGATCGATGTGGATTACAATAGAGGTCGTCGACAGGTACATGGAGGCAGCGTGCCTGTACGGAGCGCCGGCCTCGGCGCCGGCGGGCGTGGGGTACAACTACTCGCGGCCGCTGTACGGGCACGGGCAGCATGCGCAGCACGCGCAGCACGGGCAGCACGCGCAGCACGGGCAGCACGCGCAGCACGGGCAGCACGCGCAGCACGGGCAGTACGCACGCGAGCGCGGCCCGTTCCTGCCGGGCTCGCTGCTGGGCTTCCAGAACGCCGCCGTCAACGAGCAGGCGCGCGCCATGCTGGGCGTAGCCGACATACGCTGGAAGGTCGGCGACCGCTGCCTGGCGCTCTACTGGGAGGACAACAACGTGAGTGTGGCCCGTACGGTCGATGTGTTCAATATCGACACGGACAAAGTCCAAAAACATGTACACAATACCTTAATGTGTGGGAAATAAGGTCGTAAATATATATTTTTGACACTATCTTAAAGCTTTGACTGAACGGGCGCGAGCTACTACTGCTCGCGGCTGCTGCACTTCAGCAGTAGATACATACGCTATGATCAATCAGATGTAGATGTAGGTAGACCCTGCCACTGGTTAGTACAAATAATTATGTATCTACTGCCGTATGCCATAGAGATGATAATTGATAAACGTTAAATAGCATTCTAAATCTTTTTTATGGTGCCTTCCGTTTGTGATTTAAGGGTGGTATTTCACCTGTTCAATTTCTTTTGTCCCATGTGCATTGCGTCTCACTCTCCCACTAAGCAAGATGTGAGATGCAAATGCACATTGGATCAAGATATTGGACAGATGGAATACTACCCTAATACGAGTATATAACAAATATATTTTGTTATAGTTCTACGAGGCGGAGATCACCGGTATATCCGCTAATACGGTAGTAGTGAAGTTCTGTGCGTACGGCAACCACGAAGAAGTCCTCAAATCGAATTGTCTGCCCTTTCCCAGCCAAGGTTAGTACTAGATTTTATTGAATTTTTAATTGTTTTATTACCTGTTTGTTTTATTAAAGCCGCTTTTAAAACGACATTGTTGCTTTGGCACGCGCCCAACACGGGAGCTGACCGATCGCACAAAATAAACAATGGTTTAACAGATTAGGGTCTTAGGGTGGTATTCTACCTGTCCAATATGTATTGCGTCTCACATTGGACAAAGAAATTGGACAGATGGAAGGTATTCCATGGGTGGTAACCCATAGGCGTAAAAATAAAAATCATTTGAGAAAACTCATGTTATAACCCGACAGGGTTGTACCATTGTGTAAGTGACTAAAAATACGTGAGTTATACCGCAACTTAATATATTTAAACTATTAGGAATGGTTTGCGGTTAATTTATCCTTGCACTTTTTATTTATAAGCAGGTGTAATAGGTATTTTCCCCTTTCTGTCCTTCTTAATCATTTGGTAAATTTTGTCTCTTTCCAAGAATATAAATGTCAAAATGTGCGATTACCAACGATTTGTTAGATTTGACAGACGTTTATGAATAACGCCATTTCGCTGGCTCAATATTACAGGGTTCTATGTTACATTTTCAAGATAGTTAAATTCGACTTAATGTCACTATGACAATGTTCAAATTTCAGTTCGATAAAAGTGAAACATAGAACCCTGTAATATTGGGGCAGCGATTTGTCGATACCGAATATTCTTAGCATATTCTCTGCTTAAAACTAGAAGACATGCCCAAAATTACCGGAATTGACAGTAAAATATAAAAAAAGTTGCCTAAACACCCCAAAAATTGCATACTATGCAGACTCTTTATAAATGTATTAACGTGTTATCGTTTGCAGCTGCCCCAGCGCCGGCGGTAGCGGCCGGCAGCGGCTACCCGCGCGGGGGGTTCCCCGCCCCGGCGCCGGCGCCGGCGCGGCGCGCCTAGGGGCACGACGCGGCGCCCGCCCGAGCGTCGCCCGAGCGCAGCTGACCGTCGCCGAGCCTGCCCGTGCCCGTCCACCACGGCAGACTTCTCCAAGTGCCGTGAGGCTAGGCTCCCCCGGGACATTTTATCGACCACCTATCGGTGACGTTGTCGGTGGCGGCCGAGGAGTGCCGGAGCCTGTCTGCGGCCTCGCTTAACTGTCGCGGTCCCGTAGTCGTTTTTCTTCGGTCGCCCGACAGCGTGTGAATGATATTCTTTAGGAGCTAAACGGTGACGAAACGTCGGCCGGCCTCTACGGCAGCTCGCTTTAATTTTTAGGGCGTGAGTCTTTAAGGCTCGACGGAGCCCTACCTCGTATATATTAATAGTCGGTTGATGTGTTACTCACTTGAAGTGAATGTCCGATTACTTGTGTGACGATCGGCTTTTAGGGGAAAGGTGTACGAGACGATTACCATAAGCAGGAATCGAAGAAGGATATGCATATTTTCATGTGAAACAAATAGGATGGCGTTTACTACTTTCATATGTATCTATCTTACTTTTTTCATACTCAAAATATTTATACTAATAAGTTTTCATAATAATATACGGGTATATTATTTTTAAAACCCTAAAAAGTAGTCATCTTACACACCCCGGTAGTTAAAATTATACCTACGATACTTTTCCGTAAAATTTAACGCGTCGTTCACGCTGCCACTGCAAATGAACTGAGGCAAAGGGGCATGCGAGGCTGCGTTTTGCTAAAGAATTGAACTAGATGGCTTCAGCTGTTTGTATGTAATGGAAAAGGATTATCTTTCCTCTTGAGATCAACTCGTACACCTTTCCCCTACACCTAACGCCTAAATCTAAACTGAATCAAACGGCTGTATTATGATTGTCGCTACTTCTCCGTAACTAATAATAATAATTATTTAAGCTTCTTTTCTCACACATCCATTTTAAGATTGTCTTTTCATTTGTGATATGTTCATGATGTGATGTGTGACCCCTTGAAGGTAAAAGCCTCCTCCATCTTTTTCCATTTCTGTTTGTCAGTTACTAACTATCCTGATCTAATTTTGTGCGACTTTAAATTTGACCGCCCCTTCAAGTCTACAGTTTAATTACTAATTAATTCGAGTGAGATGAACCGGCACTAATTTAAATTTTCTAATCAATGTATGTTACTATCGCATAGCAGAAGTGCAATGCGATAGTGTACTACGCTTGACCATATTCTACTGAACGTCTAGACCGGTCCTGCGACGGAAGTATATTGCTAAATGTAAAACGTAAAAAATATAATATAAAAAATACTAGAGTACCTATGTTTAAAAAAAATGAGGCAATGGCTAATCACATTTCAGAGAGTGAACAATACTTATATTACGATTTTCGGTTTCTTGGGAACTACAATTCTTTTATTTGGACTGCTTCTGATTTTGATGTCTTTTTCATTCTGTTCTGGATATTTTTTTTTATTATCTCGGGAATTTGAACGACCAGATACCGGACTCGGATTGGAACCCTAGCCTAGGTAGAGGTAGGTACTGGAACTGGCTGAAACATTTTAGATATGCACTTTGTTTTTGAATGGTACCTAAATGGATATCTTAACGGACTTTCCTAGGACACCAAAAGTTGATGCCTTGAGACCTTCCCGCCGATGATTAACGAGAAGCAATTTTTTTCATCGCGGGTAAGTGTTTTCTCTTAGAAAATGTTATGTTTTCGTCGGCAGTGTGAGTATAGTCTGCGATCAACGATTAACACATTCACTGCCAAGAGCGCCCACTAGGCGGCTAGTGGGCGCTCGTAACTTTTACTCAGATGTCAGACAACCCACCAGGCGGGTTGCTGCTATAGGTAACGCTACGCCAAAGCGCACATCTAGCGGGCGCACATCGCACACCAGTCCGGGGTTCGCACCAGCAAAGAAGTTTTATTTATTATATTATTTAGACATTCATCAATATTAAGATTATTAAGCTTTAATGTTTGATATGTAAATAACGAAATCCATTTGGGATTGTGTACCTACTTATGTATGTTTTACATTATTTTGGCTTACATTAAAATTGCTTTTAAATGCCTTATGTAGATGTGAGACTAAGAACTAATAAAATAAAAGTAACAGGATGTTTGATTACTTTGATTCTGAAACTTTGCACAACTCTGGCGCCTGCCTTGTACTGTGTTGATCGTTATGTGGCCTCGCCAGTCCGTCAACCGGACGCCTATAGATAATCATGGTTGTTGTAGTATTTATTAATTTTATGTCTGGCAGTGAATGTGTTAATATACGCATCTCTCACAGGATCACGAAAATAGTGAGTTTGATGATCTGGTTGATCTCTCGCTGTCTGTCAGACAGGTGCCATATGAATACAATGCACTATAATTCAGAGATAGAACTCCCTCTGTTCATCACTGACAAAGGTTCCCTTCCACGCTTGTACGGGTGACGGCAGCTCCTCAAACCTTTGTATAAATTTCTTACTACACGGCCTAACATGCCTACTCTAGTCTACCTATATTAATACTTCTCGAGCCTTTATACTCATAGAGGCTTGAAACAATATAAAGAAGAGGTTCCGATTGCTCGTCTCTTAGTTTACAAGCGACTTACTAAGGGCTTGTGCACAAATCACGCGAGGTTCGATAGGGGGAGGGGGGTCACGAAAAAATCACGATAGATCACGTTGGGGGAGGGGGGTATAAGGAAACCTATCGTGTATTTTTCTGCAGTGAACGAAACTAAGAAAAAAAAACCTACCACATGAGTAGATACTTTTTCTCGGTTTCGTTAAACATAAATCTTCACTCTGCACTTCAAAATAGCGAGTCTATTTAACGAAAATAGAAAAATAAACAAGATTTTCTATATACAATACTATTTATCTTAAAATTAGGTCGAATGAAAAAAATTCAAAAAAATACACGTGAGGTTATGTGGGGGGAGGAGGGTAGCCGAAAACACCTCGCGTGATATGTGCACAACCCCTAATATTCAGAACTTTTTCAGAACTATGACTATATCGACTGTGGCGTCCAACGGAGTTAATTATTTCTTGTAACTCGAAATCAACGTACCTACAGTGAGAGACTGACAGTGTTTGGCACGTGACAAAGTATCAAGCTTTCTATTGTGCTAACTCTACGCATAATAAACGATGTGCAAGGTCGCTTTTATTGTAAACGCGTTTGTTTTTTCTTAAGTGCGCTAGTGTGCACGTTGATGGGCTTTTAAATTATGTGTAAAAAGCACGTACCTATCTCTTATATTAGACTTGGCTAAGGATGGTATTCCGCCTGTCCATTTTCTTAGTCCAATGTGCATTGCGCCTCACTCTCTCATTAAGCAAAATGTGAGACGCTAATAATCACGCAAATACACATTGGACCATTAGAATAATATTCGAAGTTTCCTTGCTTACATCTCTATCACTTAGCATTGTCGGAGTTGGAGATGGAGATTCAGAACCTCGAATTTAAAGAACAGTAACGTTTGGTTGCTTCAATCTAGGCTTCATCGCGCCTCTGTTATTCTATTACCAGTTAACGCGACGAAGTTTGGATAGAAATAACCATCATATGAACTTAACTCAGTGCGTGGTCACTAGGGAAGATGAGCATTAGCGAGAGCATCAATGTTCTTTTTTAGAAAAACGTCGCTTGAGGAACGGTAGTTGGTGGGTTAATATTTAGTGTAAAAGGATATAACTCTCTTGCGATAATTTATTGACCTGTATGTAACCAATCGTAGCACGTAGCTTGTATAAGTGTATTTTGTTGTATTTTAGCGCAAAACAATGTAATATATTAATAATTGCAGGTTGATGTCAAGATGTTGTTTGAAAAGTATTTTTATTTACCTTAACCAGTGTATACACTTGTGTTTTATAGTTAGCAATAGTAGCAATCGTGAATAATGAAGTTTTATTTAAATATTTTTTTTACATTTAATTTATTTTACACCAGATCTGTAATATGTCGACACACCTTGTGCTGTCGTCATAGTTAATTCGCCCTAAGATTATTCACGATAACGTTCGTATCATCAAACTGGGCCTGTATTTGAAGACCAACTTAAAGAAATGTATACATAAGTACGACGTGTGTGTACTCTCTGGACATGTACCTACCTATAGTTAGCCCCCAATCTCACGAGAGCTTTTTCAACGCGCGTTAAAAAAGCGCTTGATTCCGTCCGCACGCTAAATTCGATTTTAACGACCAACGCTTAAAGTCGAAAATCCAACAACGCTTGATAAAAAGCGCCACCGCCGTCGTGTGAATAAATACACGTGTATCCATTTGTGTCATTCAAACGCTTTTTAAACGTGCGTTGTAAAAGCGCTCGTGCGGATGAGGGTTTAAGGTCTTAATTTGTCTAGGTAGGTAGTACAGTCGCGTACTTAGCCCCCTCTTAAACAGTTGTAGACAGTTTACGAAATAGCACTTGCAATTCCGTACGTATCGTCCATGTGCGAGCCAGGGGCGCATTTTGAAATTTGGTGCCCCGGGCCAATAAGATTCGCCGCCCCAAAAGTCAAGGAAGAAAAACAAAAAGCAATCGGCCTGGGGCGGCCTTGGCGTATTGGCGCACCGGGCCATGGCCCGGATGGCCCTTGGGTAAATATGCCCCTGGTGCGAGCGCGACACACTAATTAATTTTGGTCTCCGAATTCAGTCCCATGTTTAAAGGAACATAGAGTAGAGTTAGACCAAGAAAAGTCTGCAACGATTTTGATAGCATACGCAGTGCAAGTGTTATTTACACGTCATAATTACTTAGAAGTTTGATGTTTAAAATAACACCTCGTTGCGGACTTGTCTTCGTCTAACTCTAAAACATTAAGTTTTACTGTTTAATCATGAAGTGCAAGTTTGTCAACGGTTAGATTGAACACGTTGTTGCTTCGTTGGATACATTTTGTATAGGTAGATACCAATTTTATGTTAAGGTAACCGTTTATTAACAAAAAAGCTATTAAAAGAAAGTGTACTATGCAGCTGTTTCATTCCCCCTGTTACTGTCGATCCACTTCCGCCCTGCAATGTTATTGTAATTATTTATGAGTAGCGGTGGTCACTGGGGGACAAATGGACTATCGCTGCAGTAATCCCTGTGCTCTACCGGTCACCGGTAGATGTAAACATTTGGCGCTCCCGCACATACATACCTACATACTACTATTACTATTAGGAGCATGCAAAATAATACTTACCTATCCAAAATTATTTAAGTTGACACTTGACAGTAGGTACCTATGTGCAGGTAAAATAGCCCACGTTCTGTAGTCAACTGGGAATCCTTGCAGGTTCACTATGCCCGTCTGTCTGTCTGTCGGTCTGTCCGGCCGCAGCTTAGCTCGATGTTGAATTCTTGAATACCATCGTTGATAAAGTGAATAAATATCACCATGCCAAAAAGATAAGCCCGCTTTAACTTTTGATTTAAACCTACCATCTAATCCGACTTTCAATTAAAACTATCATGATCGTTCGGCTAAGCCACGGCTTTGTAAATCGCGGAGGCTCTTTGGAGGCTTAATTCAATTATCACTTAAGAGTTGTTCTTAGACCACTCAAAACCTACTACGTTAACCTAACACTGAGTAGGGCCCGATAAGCTCTTGGCCGGTTTATTGCCGTTTTGGCTAAGGAACTCCAAAAATGACATCTATTTTCTGACAGAATATTAGCTTGGACTAAGTACCTAGAACTAAAAGATAGATCATTAATTATTATGACCATAAATGGCGCTTCTATATGTTGGGTAACTGCTTTCTACCCACCATGCTAACCATAACAATAACATTAGGTATACAGTTTTAATCCTAACGCTGGCAATAACAGCGACTATTTACCTAGTGAGGCGCCCGAATTGAATGCTAAGTAGGTACCTAACATAGATTTGCTAATTTTAACATGCGCCAGACTCATAATCATAAGCTGACCTAGTGGTCGCATGGCGTACAATGGGAGTTCAGACAAACCACATACCGTGCCGGTAAAAACATAGAATGCCTTCGAAGGTTGTTAGTCCCTTGGTGGGGAGAGGCACGCGAACTCAGAAACAAAACCAGTCGAGTCTTTCCCACCGACCGCAGCATACAGCTCGTGGCCTGCGCTGAATGAACTCAAAACTTATCCGTTGTAAATTGGACAGTGACGTAATCACTTCTTAGATAGTAAGAGTGATGATAAAGTGAAAGGTTATCAGTGAATACAAAGTTGTGGCACGTTGTGTTGTTGGATTTCGCGCCAAACTCTAGAGAAGACGCCACGACATAAGGTGACAAACAAGTTTTGTTGTTGATATCCAGTTAGGATAGTTATTTGTTTTGTTTCTATTGAAAACGCTATAATAGCAACTTGACAATTTCCTCCATTTCTCGGAATTGTAACTTGAGCCTTACAACTTCACGGGCTCATAAATGTACCTAATCTTTATACCTAGGTAACTTTTAAAAATTATTGGTCTTCATCAATGGCACATGAACTTTCACTTAAAATTTGTTTTACGTGACGATTATAATATAATCAGTTACTGAGAGAGCTTAGAGAAGGGACCTGCGATCAGATGGACCTTGTTTTTGCTGGGAGATCACCTTGAGTGAGTGTTAACACTCGTAACTCATGCAATGGGTGGGATTAGTATTCAATATCAAGTCTCGTAACGCGAAACGGATATACCTACTTTGTATTTAAGTATGTGCAGCGTGCAGTTTAGCCGCGTCGTGCATGTCATATTTATTGCACCTGTAAAAGTGAAAATTGCAAACTACGACGTCAAGTAGATATGTACCACCTAGTTAGAGGGGCAGTTGGGTTACTTTTACTGGTTTTATTACATTGTATGTAGGCCTTTTATAAGGTATATATTATTTCAATAAACGATGATAAATATGATAATGATAATACTTATATGGATTAGGTAATTCAATCAAATAAAAATTAAAGTAACATTAATGGAACCAAGTGCGATTAAATTGAGACTCACGCCTCAAAGGTTCCGTAACATCACACAATTTTTAACCGACTTCAATTTCATAGAAGGAGGAGGTTCTGTATTCGGTTGTGGCTTTGTTTTTTTTTTATGTATGTTCACCGATTACTCCGCGACCCGTGGGCCGATTTGAGTAATTCTTTTTTTGTTCGAATGAAGGTACTTACTTCCAAGGTGGTCCCACATTAATCTGGTGCTGTTCTGATGATGGGATCCATGAGGAATTGAGGGAACTCCTCAATTTTTAAATGCACATGTATGGTGATTTGGGTGTTTTCTTAAGCAACTCGAGCATTTTCTCTTGAAAACCACCAATTTGATGAAGTGGACCTGATGATGAAGATTGTCTTGATGATAATCATGACGATTTCTTAAAATGTAGGACGTTCAGCGATTATTCCGAGACCCGGCGTGGAGCGATTTGAGCAATTCTTTTTTTGTTTGAAGGGAACTGCCTCCAAGGGCGTTAGGTTAGAGACACATCAGAGCACATTAATCTAATGCTGTTCTGATGATGGGATCCATGAAGAATTGAGGGAACTCCTCAATTTTTAAAGGCACATGTATGGTGATTTGGGTATTGTCTTAAGCAAATCAAGCATTTCCTCTTGAAAACCACTAATTTGATGGAGTGGAGCTGATGATGATGATTGTTGATGATAATGATGATGATTTTATACATGTAGATTACTCCGGAATCCGTACTCCGATTTGAGTAATTCTTTTTTTTGTTTGAACGAAGTTACCTCCAAGAGGTGTTCCCATAATATTGTTGGTTCTAATCTGATGACGGAATTCATAAGGAAATGAGGGAACTCCTCCATTTTTAAAGGCACGTGTATGGCGACATCGTTGTTTTCCAGCATTTCCTCCCGAAAATCACCAATTTGATGAAGTACAACTGTAGCCTTATCACGAGTTTGATACTACATATTCGCTAATAACTTACTTTCTATACATCTCGCTTGCACTAATGGGATATGCCAGTACGAGCGGGATGCATAGAAAGTAAGTTACGCACACGCTAGCGAATATGTCAGTGTTAGACTTATGGTAAGGCTACTGAGGAGTCGGGAAATGGCGGTTGAAGGGTTGGTGGTTCAGGGTTCCGGGTCGAAGGGTTCCGTGATCAGTGGTTGATGTGCTGTGAGGTTGAGTGAGTAAAAATTGCTCTTTAAAAAACATATCGGCAATCGCATTGGTTTTATACTAGCACCAACAAACATGGTAGGGACTGCGCCAAGGTGGATTGACGGTGCGGTGTGTTCTTAGGTATGTACAGAAAGTATGATCATTTCTGTCGTGTAAGGCAATCCAACGTACATACATATATTATAGCCACCATTCTTATCGAATCGCCCTAAAATCATATGGTATATATGCTTCAAATTTGGCTTGGCACCGACTTCAAACATATCAGTTGGTAACGCATATACTTAAAAACGGATAATATTTTATTTTATCTTTTTTGAAGTCGGTTTTCTTTTTGTAAAAGTTTTTATGTATATATACAAGGGGTTCGCGGGGGATGGACAAACAGTTTATTTAAACACATTAAATATTTATACATATATGTACATACATATATATTTGAGATTCTCGCATTGAGCTCATTCATTTGATAGGTAGGTACCTACATGGCATAGTTTTCTAAACATATTAAACAATCTCTGTAATCTAATTTATCCATCCCTCAAGAGTGGCTCCCATGTCTAAACTTCAATTAGGTACGTCGTCTTTGGAACTTACCTACGTGTGTGATGTGTGGACCAAATTTAAATTCACTCGCTCCAGGAGTTTTGGAGGAAATTTGCTGTGAGAGACTAACCACGAGACTAACGGACAGACAGGACCACACAAGTGATCCTATAAGTGTAACGTTTTTTGAGGTACGGAACTCTAAAACACCAGAAAATACGTATATTTTATGAATAAAGGGCAAAGCCTTCTAGATTACTGGAGTGACTTTAGTAACGTTAAAAGTATAGTTATGGAGGAAACGAAACAAGTATTGCGATTAAGTTAATAACGATGCACGGCGAAATGGTGTAAGTAGGTAATACTTTTAATAACAATACATTAATTATTATTGCAGGTATATGTGTTAACGGTAACGAAAGTTCAGCTATTTAGGTATATATAGAAACGAAATATCCAGTGCTTTTTAAAATGGTTACCAATGCCAATATGACACGCATCTATATATTTAATAGTAGGTAGGTACTTATATGTAGGAACATTGCAGCCGATTTGTACTAATTCTGTAACTTTTACTTGGACTTGGACGTAACGGCGTTTATTAAAGCGATTTATAGGTATTTGTATACCTACTTATGGTATAGGTATGTTAACGCCCATAACGCCTATTCGATAACGCTGCATTCTTTCATAGCACGATGGGTTCCATCAACACACTGTGGGAGATCAACTCTAGTGCAATGTGCAATGCAACTCGTGCAATGGGCGGGTTTAGTATAACATCAATATCAAGTCGCGTAACGCGAAACGGATTTACCTGCTTGTATTTAAGTAAGTATTATGCAGCATACTTATATATTGCATCTATGGGATGGGGGTTTTCAGAAAAAATGGTACCATTTACTTTTTTCGAAAAATCATTTTAACTTTTGGGTTATTTAGACTCAGAATCACGAGTACTATCGAATGAGACAAAGAAAAACAGTGTCCCCAGTTTTTCATACTAATTTTGGGTGTCAGTTTTGTAACGGTCCATACAAAATGTACGTGAAAATGTGTTACAAAACTGACAAATTTTTGGGACACATTTTTTTCTTTTTAAATCGTGATTCTGAGTAGAAATAGCCCAAAAGTTAATGGATTTTCGAAAACAAGTAAATGGTAAGTGGGTCATTTTATTTAAAGTTGTCCCCTACACTTTTTTTTCAAAATTGGGATTTTTTATGTTATTTCTACTCAGAATCACGAGCTCTTTCTATCCTAATAGGAGAAAAAAAGTGTCCCAAGGTTTTTTCCCATTCCGTTATCATTTTTTCATAGACTTTGTATGGCGGTTTCGGAATGGAAAGATCGAAAAATGTATGGAAATCGTGGGACACTTTTTTTCTCCTATTGGGATCAAAATAGCTCATGATTCTCAGTAGAAATAACATAAAAAATCCCAATTTTGAAAAAAAGTGTAGGGGTCAACTTTAAATAAAATAGCTCAAGTACCTACACTTTTAAGTGAAAGTGCCCCTATAACTGAATCTGAAGTTGGGTGTTGGATGTTACAGGCCAGCCGACGAGATGGGAATGGGCGGCACCATGGACAGCTGCGGCCGTTGTATGAAGTTCTCACTGATATGCATCAACGTTGTTACCTTTGTAAGTAAGTTGGCTCTTTCTAGTTTACCTGTGTCAGGACAAACTCCTGTACAGTCAGTAGCAACCAAAGTGGCCAAATGGCTCGTCACACCGCGTACTAAATATAATTATGGTGTAACGAACTATTTGACCACTTTTGCAGCTATAAAGTAGGTAGGTACATATACATACAGGGTAGGGTGATAATCTGATTATGTCTATGTCTAGCCATAGGCCATAGGCTAAGAAGGGAATATGTAGGTCTTACTGAATGGAATTTACTATCAAGTAACTTTTACTAATCGTGATTAAAGAAACAGCTGTTCCTAAGAAAACTTTGATATATGCACGAGTATGTATGTTTCGCCGAAAGGTAAAAGAAACAGCTATTTTTTTTCGCGAATTGCCCCATAAGTAGCCCCCATAGTAAACGTCGCTTATTTACCGCTCAGGGTAGGTATATAGATATAGACAGTTTGTGGATATTTGTATACCCTGAACCTTCGAACACCACAGCGACCACAACAGAGTGAAACAGTGACCCACTTATATTTTCCAACGCAGTTAGATCTTATCTTAGCTTCCGCGTTGTAAATGTAGGCGTGGGTGACGCCAGGATAAATTATATAGTATAAATCAACGACACCTCTGCCGTACACCACCCTTAGTAATTCACACGCGATGGAAGCCCTTCGTTGTTATGGTTTAATTTTATTTTTATACTACGTAGGTACTTAAATATATTTAGAATTTTCGCCATAAAGTCAAGCTTTGTGTTCAATTGTACCATATACTAATCATTTGGGGAATTGGACCCATAGACTAGGAATCCTCTTGACGGAGTTTAGAGCAATTATTTCATGAAACCGATGCTGCCAAAAATACGGCGGTGCGGGGGACGAGGTGAGCGAGGTCCCGTGCCGTGATTGGTCCGTTCAAAGACACGGACGTCACACAAAGACACTTTCGACTCGAAAATGGAGTAAAGCTACCGTATGCGTGGCAGAGGGGGTAGAGCTACTATGCTCAGTCTGGAGGATGTCTTGTCTGTGCCAGTACCCAACTAACGTAGCTATGGGTTTTAATGGCTTTCTAAACTGTACTGTAAATTAATTTTTGTTTATAATTAAATAAGAAAGGTTTAGCGATTGTAAGTGGTATTTGCATATGTTTAATTGCAGATCGGTGGGCTGCTGGCGCTGGCGCTGGGCGCGTGGGTGTGGGTGACGCGTTCTTTCTCCAGCACGCTCATGAGCAACAACATGTTCATCGCGTCCGTGGGCGTGGTGGTGGCCACGGGAGCGGCGGTCATGCTACTCGCGCTGCTGGGCTGTTGCGGCGCGGCTAAGGAGGTCAAGTGCATGCTGCTCACGGTACGATAACCTACTCTTGTACTAGGTACCGTGGTGGTAGCCACGGGAGCGGCGGTCATGCTGCTCGCGCTGCTGGGCTGCTGTGGCGCGGCTAAGGCGGTCCAGTGCATGCTGCTCACGGTACGATAACCTACTCTTGTATTTGGTACCGTGGTGGTAGCCACGGGAGCGGCGGTCACGCTGCTGGGCTGCTGTGGCGCGGCTTAAGAAGGTCAAGTGCATGCTGCTCACGGAACGACAACCTACTCTTGTACTTGGTACCGTGGTGGTAGCCATGAGAACGGCGATCATGCTTTAAATGGTCAAGCAAATCTTGTCAGTAGAAAAATTCAAATTCAAATTTTCTATGAGACGATATCCCTTCGCACCTACATTTTTCAAATTTTCCGCCTTTTTCTACTGACAAGATCTGTCTTATACATAGTTGCGCTGCTGGGCTGCTGTGGCGCGGCTAAGGAGGTCAAGTGAGGCCGGTGGCAAATCCATAAAATGCGGGCATTAGGATTCTGTGCTTACGGCCTCTCGGGTAAATTGGGGCTTCTCTTGGGTCAAAGGGTCTGTGGCATTTTGCCCGCTTTTCCCACCGCTTACGACACTGCCCACGAGAGTAGCTAACAAACATATGGCCCGTCGTTGCTAAGCGATCAGAACAGCATGTACAAATTACCCTTGACAATCAGTAAAAGCTTTAATACGTAAATACCTACAAATAGGTAAATAAACGAATGAAAGTAGTGAGGTAGTTCAAAGAACCTTTTCAAGTTGTTTTTGTAATAATTACCTTAAGGTCGATATCGCGTGCCTGAAGACCCTTTCGTGTTAGGTATATTAGCAAAAACTTTAAGCTTGGAAAAACATTAATTAACGAAATAATTACGGTAACCCTCGAGATGTTTCTCGATGGAAATGCGATATATTTACGTAGTTAACTACCTTCAGTTTTGTAGGTAAGTATATCGTCACTTAATTCAGTTGTCAATACAGCATTTACAATTTCGCCACAGTTTTTGAGTTTTAGGACCAATTTAGGAGTAAACAATTTTTTTTTTATTGAAAATTTAACAGAAAAAATACAATATTTAGTACCTTAATCTAATGTTTCGCCAAACTGTGAGACAGTTTGTTGGCGGTGCGCTCTAAACTAATCTTAAGCTAAATATAGGTACTCTAATTATTAAGTGACAAGTTAAGTTATCATTAAGAACATATAAATTTACCTATATGTATGTATGTGTAATTGACGGACTGATTGAATCAGGAGTGAAGTCCGAATTTATTTTTTTTTAATTTTGGAAACGTTTTAATTTAACGGTAACAGGCGCTTTGGTGCGTGTGTCCCATATTTTTTCTTTGTTGTTGTAGATGTACCCTTTGTACGTTGCAACTCAAATTTCGTTAATTAATTAATTGGTTAATTTATTGTTTCAGTACTACATCCTCGTGTTCATCATTTTCGTGCTCATGCTTGTTGGAGGTATCCTGCAGTTCGTGTTTCGGGAAAAGGTATAAAACATACCTTATTACTATCCTAATGTTGGGGTTCTCAAACATTTGCTTATTTTGTGACTCTCTTGAAAATTAAGCGCGTAGGCGTAGCTCTCGAGTCTAGACAACGCCGCGCCACACCACGGATGTCGCGACACACAGTTTGGGAACTCCGCCCTTTAGTGCCCATTTTCCTCCCTGGATGCATACCTATATATATAATATGGAATTAGCTATGCTCCTTCGTTTGACTTTTTTTATTTTTTTTATACCACATCGGTGGCAAACAAGCATACGGCCTGATGGTAAGCAGTCACCGTAGCCTATGGACGCCTGCAACTCCAGAGGTGTTACATGTGCGTTGCCGACCTTTAAAAACCTATTTTGATAAGAGTTAGGAGCGTAAAACATATTCCATACACATTTTAAAATACAGGTGCTGACCACGCTGGACCGCGAGATGTTTGCATCCATACCGTTCTACGGCGTGCGTCCGGAGTACACGCGCGCCTGGGACGACACGCAGACCTACCTGCAGTGCTGCGGCGTGCACAACTACAAGGACTGGAACGGCAACGTGCCCGAGAGCTGCTGCAAGGAGGTCTACCCTGGGAAGGTGGGCCACTACCGTGTACAAAATTGATCGTCGTGTTTCAATTGATTTTATCATTTTTATCCATAGGTACTTATATGTATACGCAAGTATGTATAAGGTATACCAAAGAGAATTTCACTGATGTGTGTCAAATTTGTCAAATGTCAAAAAGTATCGCTATCTACTCGAGGATTGGCCAAATGTATGGCGTGATGGGTATAAAGCGGGCGTATACCTAAAGATGGTTAATTTGTTTCATTTTCACCTAGTATCTATGTCGCAGTCGGATCGTATAATCCGCCGTATTACATTACGGCTAGCCGTTTTCAAAAACAGGGGCGTTTTGAAATGCGGCGGTTTAACGATTAGCCGGATTGAATGCGGCTGAATGAGAATCCGCCGGAATGTATTCGGCGCCATACGTTCTTCAACACGGCTAGCCGTAATGTAATACAGCGAGTCATTAGCCGCCGCTTTGACAGTTTTTAGTTCCCATTTTTAACACCCGTGGCGCTGCCTGACAAACGCTGGGGTGTCCATCAAATCTGGAGTTCGTCGGACTGTTTCTTTTCAAAAAACATTTCTTTCGCAACTTAACTAGACGGAGCCCCGCTTCGCGGGGCTCCTATTTCTGAGCGGTTTGCCCTTCGGGCATCTGAAGCTACCTAACGAACCTAACCTACCTACCTATTGATTTAGTGAGACGTCCGTGAAAACATTACACTTTGGGGAAAAAAGCGTAGGTAGGTAAGTAGGTTAGGTTCGTTAGTGTTAAAGGTAAAACAGCAATCATCATCAAATAAAGGATTTAATACAATAAAACAGACATAACTTGGGAAGCTTGACCTACGACGCCGCCATTGCGGCGATGTTCATCTGTCAGTCCTTGCCGCGATATAGTGAGGTGACCATTTCTAATACCGATTGTTAGGCTTCACACGCGAAAGATCATTATCGGTTATCAGTTCGGCCTCCTGATGAAAAAAACACCTTCGCCCCCGAAGGTCAGCAATCAGCACCACAGAACTCTTGTCCTCGTACTCCTTGCACCGAGGGATTCGTGACGTAGGTAGCCAGTTGTGCTCAACGACTTCGCTGGACGCGATGTTAACTGCAGTGCTAAAAAATAAGAAAACAAAACCAACCGACTTGGTCAGTTCCACAATTCATCTTCCGATGTTTTAGGCTCTTTAGGCTACATCAAAATGTATTTTCTTGGTGTCATATTCGTAATGCCATTTTATGCATCAAAATTGTCAGATCATTGCGACTATTACGAGCTGGTAAATCAATCTTAATCGTCAGCTCTCAAGTAATAGTTCCGTTATGGTTCAAAACCAGGTTTATATTGTAAATTTCCAGTTTTCTTAAATAAATATCATGTTCTCCAATCGTCAGTTCTTTAAGCATATATAATAATATTATAATATCGTCAATTGTCATTTGATTACAAAAACTTCACCGATTACTCCTTCCTTCCTTCCTTCTTCAAGGTTCACCGATTAGTCCGACATCCGTAATCCGATTTGAGTAATTCTTTTTTTTTTTTTGTTTGAAAGGAGTTACCTCCAAGTTGGTCCCATATTAATTTGGTTCTTGTCAAGTAGCTCTTTAAGCCTCATCATAATTATCATCTTCCGAACTCACTATTTTAACTTCGCTGATCTGTAGATACTATATAAGTTCGCTAAATCAATTCTTAAACTGGTCTTGCAAAGGTGATCATATTCTTGAGCTCGCTAAGCGTACATATAATTTACGTATTAATTAATTACTAAATTCTTTTGCAAGTAATACTCGCTAAGTACCAGGCATGGGGTTCTCAACAAATTCAAAAATACTCGCTAAGTCACTTTCACGATCTAATAAAGTACTATCTCATTTGGATGAGCTCTTTCAGGCGAATATGTGCGCTCATTAAGCGTTGGTTCAGCTGTGTAAGACACTTTCAGGCGATAATGTGAGCCCTTGAGGCGATCATGTATGTAAGCCACTCAGGGGATCATGTATTTGAGCCCCTCAGGCGATAATGTATGTGAGCCCCT
Source organism: Cydia splendana (assembly GCF_910591565.1). Lineage (NCBI taxonomy): Eukaryota > Metazoa > Arthropoda > Insecta > Lepidoptera > Tortricidae > Cydia > Cydia splendana. The sequence continues at coordinate 10,650,411 of NC_085962.1, forward strand.
CAGGCGATCATGTATGTGAGCCCCTCAGGCGATAATGTATGTGAGCCCCTCAGGCGATCATGTATGTGAGCCCCTCAGGCGATCATGTATGTGAGCCCCTCAGGCGATAATGTATGTGAGCCCCTCAGGCGATCATGTATGTGAGCCCCTCAGGCGATAATGTATGTGAGCCCCTCAGGCGATCATGTATGTGAGCCCCTCAGGCGATCATGTATGTGAGCCCCTCAGGCGATCATGTATGTGAGCCCCTCAGGCGATAATGTATGTGAGCCCCTCAGGCGATCATGTATGTGAGCCCCTCAGGCGATCATGTATGTGAGCCCCTCAGGCGATCATGTATGTGAGCCCCTCAGGCGATCATGTATGTGAGCCCCTCAGGCGATCATGTATGTGAGCGCCTCAGGCGTTCATGTATCAAGCCGCAAAGGCTATCAACAATCAAGCCACTAAGGCTGTCTAGTACCAGGCCCCGAAGGCAAATCATGTATGTGAGCCCTTCAGGCGATCATGTTTGTGAGCCCTTCAGGCGATCCTGTATGTGAGCCCTTCAGGCGATCATGTATTAAGCCACAAAGGCTACAACCAAGCCACATAGGTTGTCCAGTACCAGGCCCCGAAGGGAAATCATGTATGTGAGCCCTTCAGGCGATCATGTATGTGAGCCCTTCAGGCGATCCTGTATGTGAGCCCTTCAGGCGATCATGTATCAAGCCGCAAAGGCTCTCGACAACCACGTAAAGCCTTAATGTATCTTGTGAGCCCTTGAGGCAACCATGTACTTAGGTACATCTTTAACGTACTCTTGTGAAACCTTGAGGCAACCATGTACCTACATCTTTAACGTACCTTGTGAAACCTTGAGGCAACCATGTACCTACATCTTTAACGTACCTTGTGAGCCCTTGAGGCAACCATGTAAACATTTCTGTGAGCCCTTGAGGCAACCAAACTTGGCGGACATAACTTTTCTTTTTCACCACCATGTCTTGACTAACTTAAGGCGACTTTACGCTTACATGGATTCATTTCTTTTATCACGGGCATTAACCTTATTTGTGACAGCATAACAAGTTTGGCAACAATAACAATTTTGTACCTAAGTGTAATAGCCCTGTCGGCGTTATCACCACACGACAACCAACTAGAGACCTAGAGAATCATTGTCACGCCAAATATATATATTTTTTTTGTTTTCATAATTTATCTACTCTGATAATTACATTAACATGCATACCTCAAACATAAGGTATGTTGCCTTCAGAAACGATTTTCATGTTTCTCTCATCAATTTGACCTTTGTCAACACTAAATAATATAGTAAAGTGTGTGATGTAAAGATATTACCAAGTAGTGAACAAGTAATTTAAAACATTGTTACCTCTAGGCATAAACCTGCTATAGGTACATAACTAATGTTTACCAATTTAACTTACAAAATGTTGTCTAGAATAATAGGTCGCTCAACAAGACCACTTATTTTCTTCTTCTGTCTGAGGTAGCTTTGAATGCTAGAATGATCTGCGTAAGGGGTATGTATCACCAGCCAACAGTAGGTATGCCTTAGCACACACAGTAGTTCAGTCACACAGCATACTATTCAAATATTATTTGTTTTGTTTACTAGATGGTTTTTAAATGTACCTATTATAGTATCCATCCATATTAATTACTTGATATTATAATGTCTTTGAAAAATTGCAAACAGACAAGACGTAAAGAGACATTTTATAAGTCATGCCAATTATCAGTAAAGTAGGCATAGGCAGTATGATTCATTTGCATGAAAACATCCAGAAACTTACTTCAAGTAGGTACTTGGTGAAACAACATGTGTTAATAATATTGACCATTACTATAAACTTGTAAACTTATGTGCCTCATTCAATTGGATAACTTTAGTAATAACATCTGCAGTCACTTCTCATTGCAGACTCTTCTTTCATTGCAACCCATTTCAGCTGCAGTTCAGTGAGGAAGAGGACTCACTTCAAGCAGCCGCACCGCCACGAGCCGCAATATCCATTCTAGGAGTCATATTGACTTTATAATAACACATGTCATGATAATACAACATTTAACAAACAAATTGAACATGTTGACTCATTGAATATTATCACTTCACACTGTTAATTTATCAATCATTTACTTTAGGTAATTAAGAAATAACATTATAAAAATCATTGTTTCAATATGAAGCCATACTCACACACAAATAACATATTAATAATTTTAATTGTTCTTGGAAGTACCCATCTACATGGAGCACACCATCAATAGACTTCAATTCCTACCGGCCTAATTTTAGCCAGTTAATACTTTTACTACCGGTCAACCAGTTTGCCCACAACCATATGAACAAACCGCCTCTGTGAGATAGATATCTCATATCTAACAATATTGGCAAGCTCTGCATAACTAATTAGAATTTAGTTTTCAGCCCTCTTAACATGACACAAATTTCATTCAATAACAAAACATTACTACCTACAATTCAATTCACACTTACAGGTTTGCATATACTATAACCATACCAGTTGTCTCCACTCAATTTGTTACTTCATCTCACCGCTGTTCTCACTGCCTCCTGCAGTGCATGTGCAAATTCAACGTACATGCTACTTCAATTCTTGGGGTTGCAATCCAACTGAACTTGTATGGAATTATCCACAAAGCACCGGCCTAGTAAGCATGCTAATCTGCACTATTTCATCTGAGAACATGTCAACAAATATCCATTAGTCAGTGTCAGTACTGTTACACTACACTCATTTTGTTCATTTAGTACATCTAGGTGTACATTTAAACAACATATTTTACCACAACAAAGTCTCCAATTCGCTTTTGAACATGCAAAGTATGTGCAGTAGCTTGTGTTAAAGTTGAATTATTAGTAAGTATATTTTACCACACAAGACCATCTTCTTCTTCTTCTTTATTAGGGGCTATATAAGGCTCCAAAGCCTATGTATCACTGCGACCATTCCTGATCTATTGTGATCGCCACCTATTACAACTCTCGATCCAACCCTGCAACTTCGAATAGCTGCAGGATCCTTTTGGTCTCGAGAGACTTTACCTCCTCCGGGCGTAATATGTGTCCGCCCAAGATTAGGTCACGAGTACGCATTAGGCAAGGGCACTCTGTGAGGATGTGCAAGGGCGTCTCCTCCGCCTCCATGCAGAGTCTGCACCGCCCTATGTCACGTTTCCCCATGGTGCGCATGTGCTTATTTAGGCCGCAATGCCCGGTAAGCACCCTTACCAAGTTGCGCAGTTGGTTCCTAGACAGCGCTAAGGCGTTCGAGGACGCCTTTTTGCTGAAGGCCTTGATAAGCGCTTTGGAATGGTTCAAACCTGTTGTTTCTCTCCAGAGTTGAATGGTTTTGTAGTGACAGTAGGTCTTTAGGGTGAGCCGCGTTAGGCTTTTGGGGATACCACAAAAGGGCTCAGGACTGTAGTTCTTCCCCTTAGCCCCTGCTCGCGCGAGTTCGTCGGCCTTCTCGTTTCCTACGATACCCGCATGCCCCGGGACCCAACGTAGAACAACCTTGTTCCTGGCTCCAAGGTTGTTCAATAGTTGCCTGCAGTTCTCAACCAGCCTCGATGTGGTGACATCGGAGGTTAGAGCTAAGAGTGCCGCCTGGCTATCCGAATGGATATAGATAGTATGGTTGCCGTAGTTGCTTTGCAGATTGATTGACGCACATTCTAGAATGGCGTATACCTCTGCCTGGAATATAGAGCAAAAACGTCCTAGGTTTAAGCTGATGCTTTTCCTAGGCGCTTCACCGTATACTCCGCAACCTACTTCAGATCCGGATTTGGAGCCATCAGTGTACCACCTCAGGCTTCCTTCTTTCCACTTAATTTGACTGTTTGACCAGTCCTCCCGTTTGGGGATTTCCACTGAGTAAAGTTTGAGTGGACAAAATTTGGGTGACATAGTGTCGGTTGGCATCCCAAGAACAGGAATATCGTACACTGATTCATTAAACAGTCTCAGAGTTTGCGATAACCAATTACCTCTCCTCACGCCCGCTATTCTAAGCATACTAGATCTCGCCTCCAATTCTAGATGCAAGTGGAGGGGTGGTAGATTTAGTATGGCTTCTAGGGCTGCCGTCGGGGAGGATGACATGGCCCCAGTGACGATGACACAGGCAGCTCTTTGAAGGCTGCCAAGCTTCATCACTGTTACCTTCTGCGTCGTTTTCCTGTACCATGCTACAGAGGCGTAAGACACTATCGGCCTCACTATGGATGTGTACAGCCATAAGGCAATTTTGGGTTTTAGACCCCATCTGTTGCCTGCCAAACGACAGCATATTGCCAAGGCTGATTTAGCCTTTTGTATGGTTCCGTCCACATGCTTGTTCCAGGTCAGTTTCTGGTCCAGTGTTACCCCCAGATATTTGACCTCTGTTGAGAACGGAATAGTTTTACCATTCATGACAAGTGGTTTAAGTTTGTCCAGTTTCCTCTTGTTCGTGAATGGTACTATAATTGTCTTATCTGCATTGATAGACAATTCATTCTCTCCGCACCATGTATTTATGGTGTTGAGAGCCCTCTGCATAAGGTCTGATAAAGTACTTTGGCAGTTGCCCCTCACCGTCACAACAAGGTCGTCTGCGTACCCCTGAGTGTCGATTCGGAGTTCCGCCATCTTGTGCAGAAGTCCATCCACCGCGAGAGTCCAGAGCAAGGGAGATAGGACACCTCCCTGCGGGCAGCCTCTCACAGTGGCCACTTCGAGAGTAGTGTTAAGCAAGTCTAGCCTAACCACTCTGCTTGAGAGCATGCTTTGCACCCAGCGGATAGTAGTGGAATCCACCTCCTTGGCCCTAAGCCCTTCCACCAGTGTCCGAATGGGTGTATTATCAAAAGCGCCCTCAATATCTAGGAAGGCCGACATGGCTATGTCCTTGTCTTCCAAGGCCCTTTCCACTCTGTCAACTAGCTCCAGCAAGGCAGTCTCTGTAGATCTGCCCCTGCGGTAAGCATGTTGACTGTCGTGTATGGGTTTTCTCAGAAGACAGCTCTCCCTGATATACTTATCGATTACCTTTTCCAAGGTTTTAAGGAGGAACGAGGAGAGACTGATCGGTCTGAAGGACTTGGCTAAAGCATAATCCTTCCTCCCAGCCTTCGGTATAAATAATACCTTGACCTTGTTCCACTGTTCTGGTAAGTGTCCCCAGGCATAACTAGCTCTGAAAATTCTAACCAAATGCGGGATTAGGACTTCAGCTCCTCGCTGCATTAGCACAGGGCTTACTCCGTCCAGGCCGCACGTCTTGTAAGGTTTAAAGGAGTTTATAGCCCACTTCACTATCCCGGGCCTTATGACGAGGGCAGCTTGCCTCCAGTCCTCCGGGCGAGGCCTGTGCAGGCCTCTGACCACCTGGGACTGGTGCGACTGTCCTGCCCCTGGGAAGTGAGTTTCAGCTAAGAGCTCCAAAGTCTCCGTCTCACTAGCAGTGAAGGAGCCATCATGCCTCCTGAGAAGGCCTACTTGATTGCTTCCAGCTTTGGAGAGTATCCTGTGAAGTCTCGCTCCTTGAGGCGTATTTTCAATTTCCTCGCAGAACCTCCTCCATGACGCTCTCTTAGCTTTCCTAATCTCTTTACTGTATTCATTTAGGGCTTTCCGATAGACCTCCCACTCCCCTGTCCTCTTAGCCCTATTGAATAACTTGCGTGTTTTGTCCCTGAGCCTCCTAAGGTTGGAGTTCCACCACGGGACCACACGTTTAGTAGATTTGACCTTGGGAGCACAGTTTTCTTCAAAGGCACTTACAATGCCATTTGAGACCACCTCTACCGCAAGTTCTAAACTCTCCCGCGTTTTGATTACCTTCCCTGCGGATTCCAGATTACGTTCTAGGCAGCTCCTGTAGCCTTCCCAGTCAGTCCTCCGGGGATCCCTGAAGATGACCGTTTGAACGCTGAGAGAAAAAGATATATTAAAACAGATGTGCTTATGATCTGACAACGATTCTACATCACTTACCCTCCAGTTCTGAATATGCCTGGCTAGATTTGAAGATGCAAAAGTCAAGTCCAAAACCTCCTTCCTAACCCTAGTGACAAAGGTGGGTGAACATCCTATGTTTAGAATTTGGAAGTTATTGCATAGAAGAAAGTCATGTAGTAACTCACCCCTATCATTGATGTCGGTGCTCCCCCAGTTGGTGTGGTGGGCGTTGGCATCACATCCCACCAGTATTTCTGCGTTGTGTTTGCGGGCATAGTCGGCCACGGTTGTGAGTTCCGCAGAGGGGTCGTTCCTATCTCCAGGGAGGTATGCCGAACAGAGTATAACTCTCTGCCCGCTCCATCCCTTGAAATTTACATACGCTGCTACCAGGTCGTCTGTGCATAACTCTGGAACAGGTAAAAAGTCAATGTTCTTGCCAAAAACAATGCAAGCCCTAGGCTTAATTCCGTTAGTATTGTATAAAACTTTACCAACCGAGTTCAGTCCTAGTATGGTTGAGTTCCGCACCCAAGGTTCTTGAAGTAGTGCGAGGTCGACGTGTCCTGCAAGCCGGCTTTCAACAATGGCCGTGGCTGCTGCCGCATGGTGGATGTTTGCTTGCAGGACCCTCGCGGGTGCCGTAGGGCCAAGGCCTTTTATTTGGCCCTCTTGGTGACCCGTTGTGGCCCTCCCCTGCCTCTCGCAACAGGAGTCCTTTGAGGCCCTCCTGTCACCGAGGTTATGGGTCTGGCCCTACCGGGTACCATGCCCCTCGTCATGCCCCTTGTGCCTCTAGCTGCCGGTTGCCCGCCCCCACGGCCACGAGAGCCCTGGGGTATAGGAGTTCGGCCGCTAGGTACCATGGTACTTGGCCCGGGAGTAGATTCAGCGAGGGGCTGGGGTTGCTGCTCCGTCTGCTGTGCTGGGGGAGCGTTTGGCCCCCCTTTTAGTCGGAACAGTACCTTCTTAAAGCCAATCGCTACCTCCCCACGATTGGCCTTAAGGGTTTCGGCGGAAGGCTCATCCAGAGCGAAGGTGACCACCTTGCCACCCTGCTCAGCCTTCTCCCCGAGAACTTTCCAGAGCTCTGTATTCAGGCCAAAGTTCTGGACCCTGATCAGCGCCAAGGCTTCCTCCACTGAGGCCGCCTCGGACTCTGGAATGAACGTGATGGCCGTGGCTGGTTTGGGCAATTCACCCTCCGGGATGACGGAGAGTTTCGCCTCCGGCCACGGCTTTAGATTCGGGACCTCATTCACAAGCCAGTCCCTGCTAACCTGGTTGACACAGGTCACCAGTATCCAGCCTGTCTTGTGAATGAAGCCCAGAAACTGTGGTGCACCGCCCTTCGCGTTCGCCCATTGGGTGACCATGGCGAGATTTAGGTAACGGTGGACCAACTTCATCTGGTCCTCACTCATAGGGTCCGAATTACGGATCCCTACTCGTGAGGACCCCGCTACCTCCCTGAAGCTCGGTTGACGAGGCTCCCCAGACACAAGACCATACTTCATTCATAACCAATAGTTGATTACATAATACACAAACACATAAGAACCATACACAGTAATTCATCTCCATGTACTCACTTTGCAAAGATTAGGCAATTTGCAGCCACCAACATAATGTTTGACATGACTAGGTCTATAAGCATTTTATTGTGGAGGACTGTACACACAAAACAGTCAAGTACTTACAGCAATACTTTCAACCGATCATCAGTAGACCTTATGTTGTTGGAATAAAGTTTACAAACTGCAAGTTAATAGTGTGTATATGAAATTGTCTGTGACATTTTAAATTCTTGCCTCATTTAGCTAAATGTAACTCAATTCATTAATAATCAACTCTAGTCACCTCTATAAATTTCTAAAGCTATACAGCTAGTTACACAGTGACAATTCATTTCATATAGGTAGTCCAGATAATCATCTTTTGATTTACATGCCCAGCAACAATCTAAGAGTTGCATTTATCTTACCGTAATCTAATATAGCAGATAATATAATACCACTGCATTTTATGATAAATTAAAACATAACCCAACAATTTATTCAGTACTTATTGCATTAACACAAGTCATAATTTATGATCTCCAAATATTATTTATTATTAAGCCACACAAATTTGTTGTGACACTCCACTAGATTTCATGTGCCTAAATTTTACCACAGTGAGTGCACAAGCTTGGATGAATCCAATAAAGATCTTTATTTCTATTTTCTGCATAGCGCATACTATAAAATATCTAACACACTAGCCACTTCAATGTTCCTCATAATTGGGTTGTAAGTAAAGAACCATGACAATGATTAAATCAATTATTTCAGATACCTACTATTATTTTCTTTTTTCACTTTTGAAATAAAGGTGATTGAATCAATGGCTCGTTTACTCAACCAGTAAACCGGCCAACTTATTTAGTCACAAGTTTTATAAGCGCTATGAACATAGAACACTGCTATGGAAATTACTGTATTCTGACCACTGTGAGGCCAATTAGATGATATTGATTGATGATATAATTGTAACAATAGCCTTGTCATTTCTGTATAATAATTCTATGATTACTGAACTCCGCAGTAGCCAAGAGTGACCAATATTTATTTGGCATGAGTAAGTATTTCATACTTGCCAATTATAGTAATGATTTTAACTTTTTGAAATGATTACATACTTTCTCATACTATGTGGATATGTCAACTTGTGATTTTACCTTAGATTTCTGATAAAATTAAATATTTATCACAGCAAAAGTTCACTTACAAAACTATTCACAAAACTACTACAAAGTTACACCATTGTAAGTCACACGACTGTAATATTTTTCCCAACAAATTGGAACGTTTCATCAGTGGTTACTCTCATAGAGTACGTCTGAATGTCTGTCAAGTTAAACCAGTTTGACAGCACTGGCTTCCCTCGAATGCGGATGACCCCAAATTGGAACGATAACTCATAGCTTACCATACATTGTAATCCAATTTAACATAGATTATCTGATCACAAACTTGACCATAACTCAAGGTCACGTACACAATCTTGATGACGTGTAAACTGATTAACAGCTTTTTAGTATAATCGTAAAGCCTTATTACGGCTACAGAAACTATTTATGTCTGTTATTCAATGATGATTGATGCGAATTCAATTAAATAATTATGATAAAATAATGCAGACCGGCATTGTTTCCATGGCAACCATTGTGTGGTTGAACTACATCATTTAACAAAGTAAAATGTATTGTGGACGGAAATTACTTATCCCACTTCTGAACTGTTAAAGGTAAAACAGCAATCATCATCAAATAAAGGATTTAATACAATAAAACAGACATAACTTGGGAAGCTTGACCTACGACGCCGCCATTGCGGCGATGTTCATCTGTCAGTCCTTGCCGCGATATAGTGAGGTGACCATTTCTAATACCGATTGTTAGGCTTCACACGCGAAAGATCATTATCGGTTATCATTAGGTAGCTTCAGTAGGGCTACCGCCAATACCGAAAATCGTCAATTGCGGGCATTTTTCTCTGTCACTCTAATTACGCCTTCATTGGAGTAAAAGAGTAAGATCCCCGCAATTTGCGAATTTCGGTTTTCGCGGTAGCCCCTCTGATGCCCGAAGGGCAAACCGCCCAGAAATAGGAGCCCCGCTTGCGGGGCTCCGTCTATTTAAGTTGTGAAGGAAATGTTTTGGAAAAGAAACACATGTAGTGCGGTGGGACCATGGTAAAAATAAATTAAATTGCAAACATTGTCAAACTCCGGTTACGTAGGCGACCGAAAGAACTGGTCACTCTACAATCTAAAATAGTAGTACGATGCGGCTAAACGTTGGCCGCCTTATTGAAGAACGTATCGCAATGACAATCCGGCTAATCGTCGAACCGCCGCATTTCAAAACGCCCCTGTTTTTGATAACGGCTAGCCGTAATGTAATACGGCGGATTATACGATCTGACTACGACATCTATAAAAAAAAACAACGGGTAGCACTCCGGGAGTGCCGACAGAAGTGAAAACTCAATAACTAGTCCAAAATGTTTGCAGCACTATGTATAATTGACCCATCTTCCTTTCTATTGAAAAACTTTAGTTCCAAAATTGCTGACCAGTGAACTTAAATTTGTAGCGTTAATTGTTTAAAATTGGAATAGAAATTGTAAAGTTACCTTGCAGACCTCGCATCCAAATATATTTTCACTTCTCATGCTCAAAATGTGCACCTTTAAGTCGTGCGTAGACGACATAAAATCGCATTTTATGCTCTAGAGCATAAAAGTAAAATTTTCTCCTAAGACTAAGGTAATCGGTCTGAACAGCCAAACAGTTAATAGTAGATTGTACAACAAGGGCATAAAGTGACCCATTTTTACCCGAGGCAATTTTTTGGTCTGAGCGAAAAAATAGTAGACGAGGGTAAAAATGGACATTTATGCCTTTGTTGTACACTCTGCTTTTCACTTCGATTGCGAGGAAAATATACAAAAAATCAAATATTTTAGGTTATTTTAACGTATTTATTCAAGACTAAAGAAAACTGTTCTTGGGCCGGTCGGAGGCGCGGGGCACGCCGATCGGGAGAGCGCCGGTCGGGGGCGCGACGGCAGGGCTGGCAGTTTGTATGGCAGAATTTGGACTTTATTGCTAAGTCAATAAGGGTCGTAATAGATGATTTTACTTTATGCTCTAGAGCATAAAATGCGATTTTATGTCGTCTACGCACGACATAAAGGTGCACTTTTTGAGTATGAGAAGTGAAAAACATATTGCACAATTTTACTGAGCAATAAAATTGTGTAGATGACGTAACTTGTTATATTATTTTATTTTTGCTACAATTTATTAGAAATCCGTATTTTCTGTCATTAAATCACATAAAATAGGAGTCGATTATCGTTCAAAAATGCTCCGAAATGTTTGACTTGGCAGAAAACCAAGCGTCTGAAACTCTGATCACATGTTGAAAATTAAAAAAAAAATTAAAAAGTTAGTTGGCTGGAATTGGTTATGTATTATGTTCTTTCGCTTTACGACAATTTCGTGGTGTAAATTGCCGTGAAAAATATAATTATTTTCCTCGCAATCGAAGTGAAAAGCAGAGTGTACAACAAGGGCATAAATGTCAATAATTTTTACCCTCGTCTACTATTTTGGTCTTCGCTTCGCTCAGACCAAAAAATTGCCTCGGGTAAAGATAGGTCACTTTATGCCCTTGTTGTACAATCTACTATTGGTCATGATATTTTGAGTTTTATTCACCAGTACTAGAGTTCACTTTTATTAGCGATTTCATCAAGATGAGACTTTATTGAATTATATTGGAGTGATATAAAGTTAGAATGTAACTGAGATCCTCGTATTTCAGCCCGTACAAGATTAGAACATTGAGCTTTATTGCTTAATATAAATGTCCAGTTTTAAATAATTGACCTGATTATGATACGTTATGACTAAAGTTCTTTGGTGAATAACATTGTCCGTCACACATGACATAAGTCACGCAAGCGCCCTGCGCCGCCTACATGAAACAGCCGGCTCAGGCATACATTTTCGCCGTGCGGTAGAAAGAGAGGAGAGACGCCTTCGCGTTACGCGTTACGCTGTCCCGAGTTTATCATTTTTTCCCCACCTCAAAAAGTGCTCAGCGCCGCTAAAGAAGTTTTCACTTCAAAAATAAAATAAATAAGGGCTGATTTAGACGGCGCGCGATCTCATATGCGATTTTAGTTACTTTGCGGACTGTTGGTTAGGTACGTCCAATTCAACCGACCGCTCAAAAACCGCAATGTAATGAAACTCGCATGCGAGTTCCCATACAACCATTTCCAGTCGCCGTTACGACGCGGTGTTGACACATCTTGTGTCGACACCGTCTGTTTCGGTCACAATTCCAGTCGCAGAGTCGTCGCCGTGTCGACACAGTTACCAGAAATGGGGAAGGGTCGACACATGACACAAAGTGACATAAAGTGTGGTCGCCGTGTGCACACATTGTTTCGGGTTTGCGACTACTTTATGCCAAAATCATTCGTTCATTCGTTCATTTTGTTCCTGTCAAATGGAAACTGTCAGATGGAAAAATACTTAAATTAAAATAAGTGACATTAATACGCCATCTCTAAAACGGATTACAAGACGTAATTATATATTGTTTGCATTTATATTACAATAGGACTTAAATTATTATGGGGAATTAAACTGCTCGAGTGATTTGATAAACTAAGTGTAATATAATCAACGCGCCACCACATTGTTTTAGTTTAGCCGGAAATGAAATTGTTTACTTCTCAGTGCCTGTGTTCATAACTATATTATTTGAAGCATTTTTAGTACTTCGATGCGTATACTATACTTAAATAACAGAAATAACGCTTTACATACTACGAAACTTGTTAATTATGATGTATAAATATGGTTTAAGGCCGAGAAATATTGCAGTCACAAAGTAGTTGCAATGTTTCGACTTTGTGTCGACTCTGTGTTGACACATGACACGCGCTGTCAAAAGTAATAACAAAGTTACTGGTATGTTACTGGATTTGCAAAATGGCTCCTTGTGTTGATTTGTTTTCAGATATTCTCAAAGTGTAAAAATTCCGTGGTCAGAGATGGGCATTAATCGATTAACTGTTTATTCGACTAATTCATGGAATAAAAAAAGTTAATTCTCAAATTTTAATCGCGATTAGTTTAGTCGACCTAACATAGATTGAAATTGAATTAATCTGAATATTAATCGAATAAATTATCGATTAAATCTCGATTGAAAGTTGACAGGGGGCCATTTTTGTACGTAAAAATAATAGAAATGTCTTGCATGCAGATGGTAGCAAAACACTTTGTCATAAAAGTCGAGATGGGTGTCTATATATAGGTTTTAGGGAGTGCCGATTTCGAAAATAATGACCATTTTGGAATCCGAAATGGCGGCCATGCACTGTGTCATAAAAGTCGTCATGGATGTCGTTTTATACGTTTTAGGGGGCCCCAATTTTGAAAATGATGACCATTTTGGAATCCAAAATGGCGGCCATGCACTATGCCATAAAAGTCGTCATGGGTGTCGTTTTATAGGTTTTAGGGGGCGCAGATTTCGAAAATGATGACCATTTTGGATTCCAAGATGGCGGCCATGCACTATGTCATAAAAGTCGTCATGGATGTCGTTTTATAGGTTTTAGGGGGCCCCGATTTAGAAAATGATGACCATTTTGAAATCCAAAATGGCGGCTATGCACTATGCCATAAAAGTCGTCATGGGTGTCGTTTTATAGGTTTTAGGGGGCGCAGATTTCGAAAATGATGACCATTTTGGATTCCAAGATGGCGGCCATACACTATGTCATAAAAGTCGTCATGGATGTCGTTTTATAGGTTTTAGGGGGCGCAGATTTCGAAAATGATGACCATTTTGAAATCCAAAATGGCGGCCATGCACTATGTCATAAAAGTCGTCATGGGTGTCGTTTTATAGGTTTTGGGGGGCGCAGATTTAGAAAATGATAACCATTTGGGATTCCACTTTTATGACAAAATACGTAGCCGCCATCTTGGATTATAAAATGATCATCGTTTTCGAATTCTGCACTCCCTAAAACCTATACATCGACATCCATGACGACGCAAGTTATCTTTATTTTCAGATCTAACAAATTGCTACAGAATACAAAGGACAAAAAAGAAGCGAGGAGGTAATGAAACAAGCAAAAATACAGATGATTCCTCGACGCAATTGGGTGATTCTTAAATTGTGTCCAGATTTTTTTTGTCATAAAAGTTTTTATTTTTCACATATTACTCTCACAAGTTCCGTGACATTTCGACCTTGTAATTTTTTAAGTAAATGTTTTTGTTTATCTATGAGGATCTCACTAGAATAGTATAATCAAGGTATGTTTATATTTTATGAATGAAATAGTAACGCAAAAAAAATAGTACATTTCGATGCTAGTGCGGAAGGTATGTCATTACTTCACGAGTACCGAGATATCTTGCCACGAGCCGCAGGCGAGTGGGAAGACTCGGGACGAGTGAAGAATGACATTTCCGCACGTGTATCGAACGACGTTTTTTAATACAGTTGCGAAAAAATAAGTAAAACATTGTTAGTCGTACATTAAACAAAAGTGGTAACAGTGACAGCTCGCTTAGACGTCGTCTTTAAGTATATTATATCTATGGGCGTTTGGCAGCTATTCCGTTCCATTCAGACACCTTATTAAGAACGGAATTTTCAATATTCAATATTAAAAAATAAACGTGTTATAATGATGATGAAGAGGTAAGTATTAAAATATGAAATATGTATATTTTTCATATTCTTACATTAACAGTAGGTTTTTATGCTGATTAAGACGTTTAAAGGAAACTAATATTAACACTCATCAATAAGTAGTCGTGAATTGGAACAAGTATAAATTTAAAAAAATTGGAAAAGTAAAAAGCACTAGTTCGACATAACCAACTTTCCGCACGCTAAACAGCTACGTAAAGTAGCACTTTGTGAGCAACTGTATTAAAAAATATATTTGTGTCTTATATTCCTGCCGAAGACTTTTATTTTACCTTTTCCTTCTACACAAGTTTGGCCAAGTAATAAGAATTTAGGGCTCTCAATTTTATTTTGACTTCTACAACAGTAAAGCTATGAGGCCATGTTTGGTATCGTTTTCGTATAAATTCGCAGTACCAAATTTAGTTAAGGTATCACATTGACACCATTCCGAAGTAAAAACATATAAACTTATTAAAATACTTTCTTTTAAACTCCTCTTCACGCTTAAACTGCTGAACAGTTTTAATTTAAATTTGGTACACATATATTTTGAGTCCCGAGACAGGATATAATAAGTTATCTCAAAAATCATCCTTTAAAGGTGTGAAATGAGGTGTAGGGGGGAATTCAGAATTGACTTCTTGAAGTTAATACTGTTTAAGTTTAGGTTTGAAGTCATGTTTTTTCATAATTTTTAACTAAATCAAAGATGTAGACCATCCCAAATTTCATATAAATCGGTTCAGCAGTTATTGATTTCCCGTACAAATTTCCACGCCACTTTTCACACCTTCAAAAGATGATTTTGGTTATAAGATCTATCCTATGTCCTGTTCCAGGACGCAAACTATTTCTTTACCAAATTTCAACGAAATCGGTTCAGCGGTTAAGCGTCAAGAAGAGTTTCAAAAAACCGGCCAAGTGCGAGTCGGACTCGCGTATTAAGGGTTCCGTACATTAAGTCCGACTCGCGCTTGACTGCACATTTCTAATAGGTTTTCCTGTCGTCTATAGGTAAAGAACTATTTTGTGTATTCAGACGGACATACATACAGACGCACGAGTGATCCTATAAGGGTTCCGTTTTTTCCTTTTGAGGTACGGAACCCTAAAAAGATTTATTTTTATTTTGTGGAATGGTGTCAATGTGATATCTTAAATGGATTCAGCACCCCAGATTTATACGAAAACGATACCAAACACGGCCTAGCACCTTCACTGATATAGATATATCAAGATAAAATTGAGAGCCCTAAATAAACTTTCCAGAGCGGATATCTCAAAAACTATTCAACATATCGAAAAAATTGACTGAATAAGTTTGTAACAAATTAAATTAACTTTCATTTTGTATAAGTGGCCATGTCGCTGAGATGCATAGTTTCCGAGATATAATCGAAAAACGGGAAAATGGGACCTTCAAAGCCCCCTCTCTCCCCCCCGCTCAAGGGCTACGGCCGGGGACTTTTGATATGTTCACCTCCTAACTTGTCAAACCGAGTTACGGAGTCAAAAATTGTGTTCCGAGCATTTCCCTCTACAACTTTTAGAGCATTCGTTGCCTGACCTAAGTAGCTTATTGAATTTCTTTAAAAACTTTTCTGTAAAAGGTTGACGGGTGTTGGGTGTTTATATGGTTTCGGTCGATTATTATCATTTGCATTGCCCATGATGACTTACTAGAATTACGAGCACACGAGACACTAATAGTAGTTTGACAAACCTTGGTTTTCAAGAGGTATTTTATATTGACATTTGCTGTCACAAATTTGCTGTCAGATTTAGTCGCAAACCGCACGCAAAGTGCACACAAATGTGTCGACACCTTGTTACGGAAAAGTGTAGACACGGCGACGACACTTTGTTTCGAAACAATTCTAGACACATTGTGTGGACTCTGTTACGACACATCTGACATTTAGTTACCACTTTGTGATTCTGCGACTGGAATGGTTATATGGGTTCTCACACCGTCTAAATGAGGCCTATATCTGAGGACATCTTACACACACCAACCTAGCCCCAAACTAAGCAAAGCTTGTACTATGGGCTGCTAGGCGACGATATACATACTTATATAGATAATAAATACATACTTATATTATATACATAGAAAACACCCATGACTCAGGAACAAATATTTGCGTTCATCACACAAATAAATGCCCTTACCGGGATTCGAACCCAGGACCGTCGGCTTCACAGGTAGGGTCACTAACCACTAGGCCAGACCGGTCGTAACTATGTAAGGTTTTCAGATCTTCCTTTTACATGTCCTCCATGTCCGTATAAGACATTACTTTTATTCCAAATTTCATGTTTCCTGATCAAACTAGTATAGCTAATTCTTTGTTTGTTTAGCGAATGGACTGCAAGTACTCCGGCAACCCGGCGACCATGTACATGGACGGTTGCCTGCCGCTGACGGTGGAGTTCCTGCGCGAGAACGCCGTGTACGTCGGTGTCATCGCCATCATCGTGGCCTTCATCATGGTAAAAACGAACATCCAAACTAAATTGCAATTGTGACTGTATCGCTGTGGCGCACGCAGCACTGCGGAAATGTTAATTTTCTTAACGGCCTGGCCACGGCATTGCGCGACTGGCTTGGGCTAAGGCGAACACCATAGGTAGGTGCGAAAGTTCCGATCGCTGTCTCGCTCCAACCTAAGGTTGTCGCCTTAGCCGAATCCAGTCGCGTCGCGCAATGCCGTGGCCAGGCCGTAAGGACATATACCCAATATTTGACGTTTGGACTGATTGTTTGAATTTCTCTGCTATAAATTGAAACTGACCAGCGATTATCCATTGTCTCACGTACCGTAAGGTGAGGACAGCGCCTGTGTAGTAGCGACGTAGTAGCTTTACTACAGTCAGTTGTTGCAATAGCCCATTAGGTAGCTTATTTTATATATACCTAAATCATATTTATTAGGATTCAAAAAAATAAATATAGTCGGGGAGTGTGTTAGAACATCGGGAAAGGCAATTTCAATAATTATAAAAACTATTTTCAAGGCCTTCCTACCTAACAGAGTAACGTTTGCAAAACATTTCAGCGTAGGCACAAGGTCAATTGCCTTAGTGATTAGTGTAATTAATTATTAACGATTAAAGATAATCTAGTCACGATT
Organism: Cydia splendana; assembly: GCF_910591565.1. Taxonomy (NCBI): domain Eukaryota; kingdom Metazoa; phylum Arthropoda; class Insecta; order Lepidoptera; family Tortricidae; genus Cydia; species Cydia splendana. The sequence goes on from NC_085962.1 coordinate 10,667,806, forward strand.
GATCAATGTCATGGGTCCTTCGAACCCGATACTTGTTGCACTGCCAAGTAGTTTTTTACATCACATTATTCCTAATATTCCTATATGTTAAAAAAATGTTAGCTAAATATAAATATCCCGATGTTTATTAGCCAAATTGGCAAAAACGAAATCTATACCGGGTGTGGCCTGTAACACGAGCAAAGAATTAAAACATAGATTGTACTCCTCAAACGGTGACACTTTTGTTCAACAACTTTTAAAAATTATGAAGTATTTAGACTCCCTATTTTTCATACAAAATAAATATTATCTTCAATGGACGCCATTGCCACGCCATATCATTGTGATTGACGTTGCTTGTCACGCCTTAAACATAACAAAATTCGCAATACATTGCGTCTTAGAATAAACTTTAAAGTGTATTAAAAATCAAACCACAAGTTATTTTTAAAAGTAGCTGAACAAATGTTGGTCAGTATGAGGAGTACACTGTACTCAGTACAGCCTACAGTTTAATTTTTTGCTCATGTTACAGGCCACACCCGGTATATGTATTTTCGTCATGTCCATATCATGTCTGTATCATCGCCCACACTGTTAACTGTACATTGGTGGACCTTATGTGTAATAAGGTCTACCGATGTACAGTTAGTGTTGCTGTTTGTACGTCCATCGGTCTGACTGCTAATATATTACAACCATTTTACTCAATACCTACATACTTTTGACAAAAAGTACTTACTTTAAACTGTTTTAGTTGAGCTGTTATTGAGTTTATCAACAAAAAACTCTTTTAATATGTATAAAAAAACATAACTGCCGGGAATATCCATCCTATTAAATCCTTTTGCTTGTTGCTCTATTCATATCGTACAAAGGTTCTCCATTGTGTTCTATTTAAGTACAATAAATTAATAAAGAGGATTACTAATGTGGTATTTTTTTGCAGTTGCTGGGTTTGATATTGTCGTGCGGGCTCTTCGTCAAGATAGAGTGAAATAGTGCAATTTATATTGCTCTAACCAGTCTAACAGATGTCGCAATCTTGCCTGGCATGCAAGAGCAGTGTATACAGAGCCACATTGGTGATGGCGCCTACACACTTCGCCATATTTGAGCTAACAATGGTACTTTCCTTTCGTAAAATGTCGTTGATTGGGTCTTTCAAAAATGTTATGAATTCAATTCATATGTACAAGATCCTTTCGCAGAAAGTATAGCATTAATATGCATAGCTTAACCGATCATTTTAATATCATTAACTCATCATTGGATTTATGTCTAATGGCTCCTCTACACGATGCGCCAACGTCGGCCAATCCTAGGGACGCAGCTATGCGGTAGAATGAGATAGCAATATCACTTGCTCCCTCTAACGCATAAATGCGTCCCTTGGATTGGCCGACGTTGGCGCATCGTGTAGAGGAGCCATAATGAGATGAGTAATGACACATTTTATTTTTAAACGACCTTCTGTTTTTGGAGTTTTAGTTCTTATCGTCTACCCTACAATTAGTATAACCACATATTTTTCTGTTGTGTCTGCACGACTTGTAAATTTGTAATACATATATTAGGGCAAATTGTGTAAGCGCCATTACAAGTGTACGGAGTAGGTATAGATCAATGTAAGACCGTGGATGGTATAAAAGCCACTGGTGCAACACCGTTTACAATTTCCTAACTTATTCTATATACTTTTATAAACATAAAATAATATGACAATGTATAATATGCACATTATCTTGAATTTCTTCTATAATGACACGTTTCTCTTCACGTATTGAGGTTCATGTACCTATTACTATTTTTTTACTTTATTTTATATACCTACTCTTCTAAATCCAACTACTTATTTTGGAGTGATGAAATCTCAGTAACCTGTACAGTACAATTTATATATTTATTTTAAGCAGTGGCGGATTTGCCCTAAGGCCAAGTAGGCCCGGGCCTAGGGCGGGAAGATATTAGGGGCGGCAAATTGTGACTAAAAATTCGCTGATGATAACAAGAAATAACTCAAGCGCTGGTGGCCTAGCGGTAAGAGCGTGCGACCTGCAATCCGAAGGTCGCGGGTTCAAACCCGTACCAATGAGTTTTTCGGAACTTATGTACGAAATATAAAAAATCATTTCCAGTCGCTTTTCGGTGAAGGAAAACATCGTGAGAAAACCGGACTAATCCCAATAAGACCTAGTTTCCCCTCTGGGTTGGAAGGTCAGATGGCAGTAGCTTTCGTAGTAAAAACTAGTGCCTACGTCAATTCTTGGGATTAGTTCTCAAGCGGACCCCAGGCTCCCATGAGCCGTGGCAAAATGCCGGGATAACGCGAGGAAGAAGAGATAACAAGAAATACTTAACTCAAAATGTAGTCACTATGATGAGTGCTGGGAAAGGGGCGGCTACAGGGCCTGGGGCCTAGGGCGGCAAAGACTGCAAATCCGCCACTGATTTTAAGTACTTGAATATAGAAACTTATATGTGTAGTCATAGTTTTAGCTGGTATATCTATAAGCCGGTATCATAATAAGCACATGAAGTTAATGGTTATTCGTAATAATTATGCTACAATGTGCACCTACATACACGCGAAAGGAGTGAAAGTTACTTATAGGTAGTATTTAATGATCTGATGTTTAATGATACTTTTAAAACTAACTTTTGTGGGTTCAAACTTTGTAATAACAAAACCAAAAGTCACATCAATAATATATCTTTTCTATCCCTTTCGCTAAAATAATTTTGTAATAGGAAATATTAGGCAAAGCTCTGCGTAGGTGGCACCTTTGTGGCACATACAGTAAACAAACCACATTGACACATCACACGTCACGTCAATCACGTGGCCTACCGCGAAACAAGAAAATCGAAATTTCGTTATCTAATCTCTATCACTTTTGCATATTCGAGCGATAAAGCGGCAGATAACTAAATTTCGATTTTCGCGTTTACCGGTACCGGTTGTTAACAAACCGCCTTGATGCATCAATGTCATATTTTATTGTCTGTGAAAACTTGTCAAAAAACAGGTTAAGGCACAGTATGTATAAGTTAGTTTATGAATTTACTGAGTCGGTAGTGCTGCACTCTGGCGGCAGAACATTGCAGTAATATCCCCTATTAAGCAGACAAATGATGCCACAATGAGAAATAAAGATTAGAAATGGAAATATTCACTGTCTCGTGCGAGACTCGAATCGCGACTCCGGGATAAGTACCAGCTCTCCGATCTACCAATTTCCACCTTATCCTTAATATGGGTATGGCAAGGAGGAGGGATTCATTTATTTCCCTTTCGCTAAACGAAGCGCATAGCCATAACATACGAGTGACTCACAGACTGACAACTATACTATACGACAACTATACGATACGATACGATACTATAATTACTATACGAGTATACAATGCATGACATCGTCAGAAAACATGAGTAAAATTAACACAAACTGTGTGCATGCATGCACATACAGTCTTACAAATATGACCTAATTTTCTTTGCTTATTATTCATTATGGTATATTTATTAGATCCACTTTTTTCGCGATAAGCTATTTACGGGCCTGTTGTATTGTATCTGGCCTACAGTCTTGTAAACCGTCTATTTGAGGTAGGTATAGAGATAAATAACGTCCACTATTTGTACTTTTTTTAAATTGTGCAATAAACATTGTAAAAGTATGCAGTATGTCTTTTGTATATTAGTCTTAAGTACCTAAATCCTAAATAACGTAAACTCGGGTTACTTTGACCCAATGGAGGGTAACTTTGACCCACATGAAAACCTCATTTAAAAGGGTCTAATAAAAAACATAAAAATGTCAAAGGTTAGCTAAAACCAACCTCATGGCATATTTCCATAATTATAGCGCAATAATATAACCTGGATCGAGTAAATCTCAATGGCCAAAGTTACTCTCCAGGGCTAAAGTAATCCGACTTTACGGTATTTGTTTTCATACCACGTCCACGGGTATGGGCACGTCCAATTATTACACTAGATATACATATGTCCAATTGCGCATTGTGCCCAAAAAGCACAGGCGCACACAAACAGTATCGCGTGCGCGAGATGTACCTACGAGGGTGGTCCCAGAAGTGACCGACCTGACACACTTAAAGAGGTTTTTATTTTGAGTAAATACTTTTTTAAAACAGAATACCTCTTTATAAAGTTTAAATTTGAAATTCGAACACATAGCGTCGTTTGTCTTTTGTTTAGTAGCCATCAATAGTGAACGCTGTGAACAAATTTTCCGACATGGAGAAAATTGGCCATCGTTATGTGATACAATACTTTCATTTGAAAGGTTTTAGTCCAACTAGTATTAAAACGGAGCTAGATTCTACTTTGGGGGAGTCTGCTCCATCGTTTACAACAGTAAAATATTGGGTGGCAGAGTTTAAACGAGGTCGCTCTAGTTGTGAAGATGAACATCGATGTGGTCGACCAAATGAAGTGACTACGCCAGAAACTTTTAAAAAAATCCAGAAAATGGTATTAGATGACCGTCGATTGAAAGTACGCGAGCTAGCAGACATGGCAGGTATTTCAAAAAGTGCTGTACATCGCATATTAACTGAAAATTTGGATATGAAAAAGATGTGCGCAAGGTGGGTGCCGCGATTGCTCACAGACGAACAAAAAATACATCGCGAAGATATTTCGACCGAGTGTTTGGCAAAATTTCACAACAATAAAGCGGAGTTTTTGCGGCGTTATATTACTATGGATGAAACGTGGGTGCATTATTTCACACCAGAGACGAAAGAACAGTCGAAGCAATGGACTCGAAGAGGAGAACCGGCCCCAAAGAAGGCTAAAACAGTTCCATCAGCAGGAAAGGTCATGGCCTCCGTTTTTTGGGATTGCCGTGGGATAATCTTCATAGATTATCTTCAGAAAGGAAAGACTATCAATGGCGAGTATTATGCCAACCTTTTGCATCAATTGAGTGAAAAAGTCTGTCAAAAACGACCACATCTGGCGAAAAAAAAAATTTTGTTTCACCAAGACAATGCACCAGTACACACGTGTGCCAAGGCCATGACCAAAATCCGCGAGTTAAAGTTCGAATTACTTCCTCATGCACCCTATTCGCCTGATTTGGCCCCTTCCGATTATTTTTTGTTTCCTAATTTAAAAAAATGTCTTGGTGGTAAAAGATTTGCCAGCAATGATGAAGTGGAGGCTGCGGTTGATGGGTATTTTGAAGACCTCGACAAATCTCACTACAAACAAGGTGTTGAAGCTCTCGAACATCGCTGGGCTAAGTGCATGGAACTAAAAGGAGATTATGTAGAAAAATAATAAAAAAAAGTTTAGATTTTCTTTTGTTTTCTTTGTCAGGTCGGTCACTTCTGGGACTACCCTCGTAGGACGGGCCTTACGGGCACTAAAAATGGTACTAATTCAACGGTGTTACTCACGAATTCCAGTCAATCGTGCAGTCTAACGCAACTAGTTGCGACCAATAGAGCGCGTAATGCGAACTCATCAACCAATCGCGCGCATGATGCGAACTCATCAACCAATCGCGTTGTAGCGGTGGCACACCGATGTACTGGCCCCTGTCATGCCTCATTATTATTGCCCGTAAAGCCAGTCCCTTACCTACTTACCTTTTATTAATACTGGTAGAAATGACGGGTAGTTTATCTCGCGTGCGAGATACTGTCGCAGTGCTCCTGTGCTATATGAAGAACGTACTTAATTAAGCTTGAAAACAACTTCCGATGTTTCAATGACGGCATTGTCTTCGAGGTTTCCAAGAATGACAACCCCTTTTTACCCCTTCCCGTCCCTATACAAATTGAATAAGTTTAAATCATTGTTTACCATAAGCCTGTTTTATTAATCCAAAGCGTTTCAGACAATATGGTGTTCACCTCTTCCGCCTCGGCGGGAAGGTCCTGGTGTTGGTTGCGCCGGCGCGGTACTGCCCCTTGCGCGAGTAGGCACCGCAGGCGTGGACGACGCAGTCGGACGTGGTGGTGCCCAGCGGCAAGCCCAGCGCGCTGATCCGTTCCAGGAACTGCGCCGGGCCTGCTACTATCTATACATAACAAGTTTTTATTAATATATTTACAACGTACTTGATTCTCTTTCGTATTTCCCTTGCGCACGCTGCTGAGCGGCTCAATTTCAATTTTAATCTTGCTCAGCCTTAGTATTCGAAAATTGCTTATAAGATATCACAGCGATACAATACCGATCTGTCAGTGTTAAAAGTGACGTGTTGGTTGAAGACGTGCCACTTGACAGCTTTATAATTATAAGCATTGACATTGTTCGAATACGGTCGTGGCTACCTACGTCCTATTTAAATTTGCGAATGAATGAAAAGCGACCGCTATCGTGGTAAGAATTTACTTCGAGCGGTTTCTCAATATTTTAGGACGCAAGTTATATCTTCCCACTTGAAGTTTTTGACCGGCTCGCAGTACCTACACCTATATCGTAATACTAAATGTAGGCAAGTTTAAGTATAGCTAATGCTCTATTATATTTGGCTCAGTCGATGATTGTAAAGATTTGAAGGAGAAGAAAGAAAGAGCCTTAGTAGACAAAAAATAATATCTTATTAAAACTTACTCTTCCGAACACTACATGCTTTCCATCTAACTGCGGCAATGGCTTAAAAATAATGTTGAACTGGCCGGTCACTTCGTTACCCGAGGTAACGACCATAGACACCACACCTGTGAAGTGTTATACAAATTCATATAAATATTCATCTACATATATCTAAAACCACAAACAGATCTTTCCATTTATTTTTACCTATTGACAAACGGCGCACAACCTGAACAATAGGTTGGTAGAGCTCCGATAAGAAAGTTTTTATCTAGGTATAGTTAGCTGCAGAGAAATACAAAGGTGCTAAAGCGAATAGTATTGTCGCCTGTAGGTACTTTTATTCGGGTGAACTTAGTGGTGGAGGCTAGTAAGTACCTACATCATACAAATGGGAATACATAGTTAGGCAAGTCAACATTTATGTCCGAAGGCTCCTAGTGGTTATTAAGACTTACCTTACACCTAGAAGTCAATTCGAGCATAGGTACCTCTACATTTTGATGTCATTTTGTTATCATGCACCCATGCGTCTGGGGTTACCAGATGACAGGAATTTTCCTGACATGTCAGGAATGGGGACGGAACACGAAAATGTCAGGTTTTTTTTGAATTGATAGACTTTTTTATAAAGTACCTTTTTATTTACTTAAATCAATACAAAAAAATAAATTTAATAAAACTTAAATTAATAAAACGCGGCTAATGGCTCAATCGGGTGGCCATCGCTAACGGCTAGACTCCCCCCACCCCCAGGGCAGGAAAAATATTCGGAAATCAGGAATTTTGTCAGGAACTTCTACATTTGTACTAATACATGTCGTATGAACAAGAACGAGAATGATAACAAAATGACATCATTTTGATATTAAAGTGAAAGTAAGAATTGGCCTTCGTGTTTCTAATTTTATTACAGTGCTAAGCTTCCAACTATAGTTTCTGTTTGGTCTCGTCTTTCTGTTATAAAGCTTTGACGTATTATATCTAAGGACGGGCCTTACGGGCACTAAAAATGGTACTAGTTCAGCGGTGTCACTCACGAATTCGAACCAATCGTGCAGTCTAACGCAACTAGTTGCGACCAATCGCGCGCGTGATGTGAACTCATCAACCAATCGCGTTGTAGCGATGTCACACCGCTGTACTGGCCCCATTCTTACTGCCCGTAAGGCCAGTCCTGAAATATAATACGTCAATGTTATAAAGCGTTAGGTGCGTATGCGCACGGACCTGGCACGGTGTGCTTGAGCTCAAAATTCTCGGGGGCGGAGGGCTCGACTTCGCTTTCGGGTATGAAGCAGCCGTAGCCGTTGTCTTTCTCCACGTCTCCTCCCCGGCAGTAAAGTTCAGGCACGATCCTGGTTCACCCAGAGAACAAGGGCTGAGTTAGACGATGCGAGTACATATATATTGTGGGTTTTGATCGGTCGGTTGAATTGGACGTCCGCAATGTAACTAAAATCGCATGCGAGTTCGCGCGTCGTCTAAATCAGCACTAGTGACGTTAAAGAGAGAAAACAAGGGAATGAATAGTGCGAAAATAATAGCTAGTGTAGGAAAATCTGACCCCCACTAGGTCACTGATCTAAGAAAGCACATATTGTTGCCAGTAACAGTCAATTTTTAGACTATTTCGATAGGTGTTGTTAAAATAGGCATTTATATATAGTTTTCTAAATATTTACGGTAAACAATAAGAGTTTATAAAATACCTACACAATTTTGAACCACCTTGAACTACGGGTTTGTCGGGCCTTATAGTTCGTTTTTTTTAGCATTAGAAAGAACTTGAAAGAAGGTAAGCGATCTTGACATGTCTTTTAAATGAAAAACGGATTTTAAAAATCAGTAACTTAGTTATTACTTATGAAAGCAGAAGAATATAAATGATCGTATTAGATTCATATTTGTTACATATTTGCCGTAACTTATTTTTAAAATGTGTTTTTCAATTAAAAGACACATCAAGATTGTTTACCTTATGCTAAAAAAAACGAACTATAGTGTAGGTTAATGTGTGCAAGATGCACATGTATGTATTCTATTCTAACCCATTTGATTTTTTCAATAATTATAAGTTTTATACAACCTGATATATTTGTATACTTTCATACTACCTGAAGATCCTACAGCCGGTGTAAGCGAAGCCGCGTTTGTCACCTTTCACGAGGCTTAGAAACAGCTGGCACGTCCGCGGCGCTATGTCCGAAAACAGCTCGATCATCACCTTGCCAATCTTAGAGCCATTCAGCACCCGTATGTCCAGGGCCACCCTTCACATCAAAAATAATTTACACGTTAATCAACCGGCATTTAGAGAATAGAATAGAGAGCGTTTATTCGAGGCAGAATAAAAGAAGAAAACAACACGTACCTAACACAACTTAATTTTCGTATTGTCCAGATGCCATGATGTATCAGAGCGGTCAAGACGAAGATACCCCTATATCGGTTTGCATCCACTGATTCCTCTGATTTCTTTTCGATTCATCAGAAGCACTACCACCAGTTTTAACATTGACATATTCACTCACGTTTAAGTAACTTACTTTCTATGCATCTCGCTCGTACAGTCACCAGCAATATTATGTTACTGTTCGAAGGCCGCAAAAATATCTGACACGATCTTATTTGTAGAGCCATAAGAGCGTGTCACATATTTTTGCGGCCTTCGAAGAGTAACATATTATTGCAGGTGACTGTACTCGCATATTAGTGCAAGCGAGATGTATAGAAAGTAATTTACGTAGACGCGAGCTAATCTGTCAATGTCAAAACTGGTGGTAGCCGTACTGATGAAGAGTGTATCTACCTACTTATCTACCTATTTAGATTATCTTACCTAATGAATCGGGCCGAGGTCACGGCCGACTCACTTTATGCGCAGACTACTATGATCAGTCGTTTCAGTAAAAGTTAGTAAACTTACTTGCTTCGATATATATTCATAGGCTTGTCAAAAGCGGGATCGTGGACACCGCGATCTATTTTTTCAGTCTTAAATAATATAAACGGTAGTCTGAAATGATTACTGACGTATTAGGATGGAATAGTTATTTGTTAAGCAAGCGACAAATATATTGTATAGGTGCCTCTCTTGTTAATGCCCAATATTAAAACCTGAGCGGGCGAATGATTCCAAAATTATAATAGGTACTTATTTAACAGGATTTCAAGGTGATGCAAACAAACTTTACTCTCGAGTTAAGTACTACTTAACTGTAGAGCAAATTCAAATTAATGCAATTAAAATTTAATAATTAGAAAACATAATTATTAATCTTCAACCTAGAAGCCAAGTAAAGGTGCAGAAACAACATAACATTTTCATCGAATTACTTTTGAACGTTAAGAACGTTAAACGATAGTGGACGACCGATTCTATAGACAAACTTAGTCCCAATTTTTCTCCCTGGATATATTGACGTTATTGACATTAAATATGCAAAATATTTTTACACAATTTTTTGTGTAATCAATGCCTCTTCGTTTGACTTTTTTCAATATTTAACCTTTTGGACGCCAATGACAGATATATCCGCACCGCAGGTCCAACGCCAAAGACGAATTAATCGGTCACAGACCACAGATGCACAGAGCAACATAGACCTAAGCGCATATGCATACAGTTCCATTTCAGTTTTGACACTTCGGCGGTGGGGAGACAGTCCTGACTTCGGTTGAACTCGGCTCCGTTCGGCTCAGCATTGCTCCGAGCAATTATTAGGGTTGGCACCACTTGACTTCCTTCTGCGTGCACGACCACAGATAAGATAATCACTTGAATTTTGACAACCCTAAATAGCCGAAAGGAATAGTGCTATATATTAGAAAGGGATAGCATGATTCGACCCTGAATCGCTGTCAAACTTCGGGTTTGTAGGAAGTGTCCTTTCTGTATGGTAGTACTGTGACTAGTCGTATGCCTATTGCCTAGTATTAACCACATTTTTCATTGAAACACAGAAAATAAAAGGAAATACCTTGTAAAACTAAAGACCTCTTCAGTCGCATATTTCATTCATGATTCCATCGAATATTCTAACAATTGAAACTTGAAGCAATTCCATGGTAATCCATAATACTTATCACGTGTCTTTCTTTTTTTTTTTATTCTCTATTTTAACTTAGAAATAAACAAAATAAACCCTCAGGAAATAATCAACAACAAATTGGTATTGACGTTGACAATAAAACTGATGAAGACAGCTCGACGTTCCGTTACGCTGATGCTCTAGTACAAATTCGAAACATAAAATCTAAAAATTCATAAGATAAATAAAAATATTAAAATAATTAATTCTCTATATTCCGGATGTCTTAAATAATATATTAGATACTAATAAACATAAAAAAACTTCAATACAGGAACGTTTTTCAGAAGTAAACTAAAAAATATCTCAAAGAAAAATAATGCTTACAAATTCGTACGTGATGAGTTTTCGAACGTTCCCTTTTATCATAATTTAGTCTACTCCAACTGACTACTCGACTATTGCCTATGAATGTGTGCGTAGATGTCATTAAAAATAGCTCCGTCTTTCTCTAAACTGCGTGAGTAAAAAGGACATGATTTATATTCTGAAGTAAGCAATAGTGAACCTTAATATTTAAGACATATGGTTTAGTAAACAACCTGGAACTTATGATCTTTCTTCTTGAATCAAACCTTGTTACACGCCACGAGGTTAGTGACATCTTCCTCAGTTCTGGTATCCTGGTACTTTTGGTAAACGTTTGTCTCAATAAGACACCTGTTGTCGGTTACCCGCCCGAGGCAAACGACCTCTTCTGCAATTCTGCCATCCTGGTACTTTTGGAATAATGTTTATGCTATTATGTCGCCGTTATGTCGCTATTATGTCGCTGTTATGTCGCTGTTGTGTCGCTGTTATGTCGCCAATATGTCGCTATTATGTCGCCAATATGTCGCCGTTATGTCGCCAATATGTCGCCGTTATGTCGCCAATATGTCGCCGTTATGTCGCTATTATGTCGCCAATATGTCGCCGTTATGTCGCTATTATGTCGCCGTTATGTCGCTAATATGTCGCCGTTATGTCGCTATTATGTCGCCAATATGTCGCCGTTATGTCGCCGTTATGTCGCTATTATGTCGCCAATATGTCGCCGATATGTCGCTATTATGTCGCTGTTATGTCGCTGTTATGTCGCCAGTTGTCTTTGTTTTGATTCATGTCGCCAATATGTCGCTGTTATGTCGCCGTTATGTCGCCATTAAGTCTTTCTAGGTAATGTCGCTATTATGTCGCCAATATGTCGCCATTATGTCGCCAATATGTCGCCGTTATGTCGCTATTATGTCGCCAATATGTCGCCGTTATGTCGCCGTTATGTCGCTATTATGTCGCCAATATGTCGCCGTTCTGTCGCCAATATGTCGCTATTATGTCGCCGTTATGTCGCTGTTATGTCGCCGTTATGTCGCTATTATGTCGCCGTTATGTCGCTATTATGTCGCCAATATGTCGCCGTTAGGTCGCCGATATGTCGCCAATATGTCGCCAATATGTCGCTATTATGTCGCTGTTATGTCGCCAGTTGTCTTTGTTTTGATTCATGTCGCCAATATGTCGCTGTTATGTCGCCGTTATGTCACCATTAAGTCGTTCTAGGTAATGTCGCTACTATGTCGCCAATATGTCGCTATTATGTCGCCAATATGTCCCGTTATGTCGCTAATATGTCGCCGTTATGTCGCTATTATGTCGCCAATATGTCGCCGTTATGTCGCTATTATGTCGCCAATATGTCGCCGTTATGTCGCTATTATGTCGCCATTATGTCGCCGTTATGTCGCTATTATGTCGCCGTTATGTCGCTATTATGTCGCCAATATGTCGCCGTTATGTCGCTATTATGTCGCCGTTATGTCGCTATTATGTCGCCGTTATGTCGCCAATATGTCGCCAATATGTCGCTGTTATGTCGCCAGTTGTCTTTGTTTTGATTCATGTCGCCAATATGTCGCTGTTATGTCGCCGTTATGTCGCCATTAAGTCTTTCTAGGTAATGTCGCTATTATGTCGCCGTTATGTCGCCGTTATGTCGCCGTTATGTCGCTGTTATGTCGCCGTTATGTCGCCATTAAGTCTTTCTAGGTAATGTCGCTATTATGTCGCCGTTATGTCGCCAATATGTCGCCGTAATGTCGCCGTTATGTCGCTATTATGTCGCCAATATGTCGCCGTTATGTCGCTATTATGTCGCCGTTATGTCGCTATTATGTCGCCGTTATGTCGCCAATATGTCGCCAATATGTCGCTATTATGTCGCTGTTATGTCGCCAGTTGTCTTTGTTTTGATTCATGTCGCCAATATGTCGCTGTTATGTCGCCGTTATGTCGCCGTTATGTCGCCATTAAGTCTTTCTAGGTAATGTCGCTATTATGTCGCCGTTATGTCGCCAATATGTCGCCGTAATGTCGCCGTTATGTCGCTATTATGTCGCCAATATGTCGCCGTTATGTCGCTATTATGTCGCCGTTATGTCGCCAATATGTCGCCGTTATGTCGCTATTATGTCGCCGTTATGTCGCCAATATGTCGCCGTTATGTCGCTAATATGTCGCCGTTATGTCGCTATTATGTCGCCGTTATGTCGCTATTATGTCGCCGTTATGTCGCCAATATGTCGCCGTTATGTCGCCAATATGTCGCCGTTATGTCGCCATTAAGTCGCCGTTATGTCGCCAATATGTCGCCGTTATGTCGCCGTTATGTCGCCATAGTAAAAAGGTATAAAAGGCCGGTGCGGAGCGTTGGGGATGGATTCATTCTTCGACCGGGCTAGCAGTGACTCTGGTTTTCGGGTGTAACTTAGTGCGGGGAGGTGAAGTTTCTCCGCGACTTTTTCTGTGTTTGTTTTTTACTTGGAATTATCCTAGTGAATTTAAACTTAGAATTTGTGTCTGTGCTTGGTTTTGCGGGGATTTTAATCGTCGTAACGCTAAGTTTGGACTGTTGTGGAGATTCTTTACTACCATGTGTGGGTTTTTAGTTATTGTGAGGTTTTCTCTACGCTGTGTGTTCTAAGTGCCGTCATGTTATGCAGGGACAATGTCAATGCATAGCCGGGGCTAGGAATAGTGTCTGTGTTTGGTTTTGCGGGAAGAAATTCTCGTAACGTTAAATATAGATGACAGTGTTTAAGGGAATTTCACTTTTCTGTTGAGTTAGTTTAATTTAGTGATAACTTAGTTATTTTAGTGTTTTTCTATGGGGTATTTTTGCTATTTTAAAAGCCAGATCATTGTTTGGACTGACAGTTTGTCCAGCTAAGCATTCACTCCGCCTAACGGTGCCAAAGGATTGGATGGTTAGGAGTCTATTGCTCCAAGTTTGAGAGGACTTGGCGTCTCTTTTATATCAACATAAGAGACGAATTATCTCACTAGTCTCAAGGCCCAGCTGTTTAGATGGATGTGGGGACGTCACGTGCGCGTCATCCGGGCCCACTGAAGTTGACAGTAATTGAGACTAGGTCTCCTATTAAATTTATTTATATATTTCGGTGCTCCGGTTCATGCTAGTGCTGGTTGCGGGGGCAGACTTCTGTCGTGACTGATATTACACTTAGTCTTTGTTGTGGCAGAGTTTCCCTCGTGATTAGTGCGTGTGTGTGCTAGGGTACTGATCCACTTATATACACGGAATAGGGCGACTTATTCTTATCCACCATGCCCGCGGGCGATAAGGAGGGAGTCAAATACACTGGCCTGTAGGTTGCCTTCTCGGTTTCGCCTGCCGAACTTTACAGCTTCTCGTAGGGACCACACTTGCGTATATTACAAAGCATTAGGTCGATGGTAAGAACGAACTATGCTTTGAATGTACTAGATTAGGGACAATGGGTAGAGTTAGGGTAGAATCACACACTCATTTTATTGCTTATTAGGGTTCTTTTTTAGTTCTGGTCTATACAATTGATATGGTTGATATATATTTCTCTTTAAGGGTTTAAAAATATGGTTTCTTAATCCTAAAATACGAGTGTTTAAAAGGTGAAGGGTTCATCTGCCTAAATCTTCCTAATTTCTCATTTATATGGGGAAAGAACCAAAGTTTCTATAAATTCTTATTTCTATTTTTCATTTCTGGTTGTCTGGTGTAGGGACGAGGTACTGAGTAATATAATCAGGTAATACATACAACAACATACAACATAATCTCTTAATTATCAATCTGAATTTAGGAACGCAAACTATTCTGTGATTGAAGAACGGTTTGCTTTAGGGAACCTTTGTCAGGCAAGAGCAGTACAAAGGATAAATTGAGTGAATACTCAATTTCGGCCTCGATTAAACATAATAATTAGTGAATAAACTCGGTACTTCGTTTATACATCTAGAGAACTAGGAATTCTGTCTAGATTATCAGCTTTGGGGAATGGGACTATGGGATTAGCATCCCTAGCTTTTGAACATAAAAAAGATAAGTAATTATGATGATTGATGGATACTTTGACACTTCTTTTCATCATCATCTAGGTGCGTTTAGGTTACGAAGTGTTGGTCATAGCCCGTCTGGCTAAACTGGTAGGGTAGGTGTTCCGATTAATACTTGCAAATCGGACTAAGAGCTTCCAGACCTGCATCGGACGTACGGAGCAGCACGTGTGATTAAATCACACATCGTTTAGAAGATGATAGTTAATTATAATTAACCTTGAAATGCTAGGGTGTAAAAGAGCTTATCTCAGGAGTGCTGCTTCTATGTTATCCCGGAAGCTTAATAGGTGTGGCAGGATTTTACCAACAACATTTTTATATATTTTATATCATCATATATGCTGCAATACTTAAATACATTATAGTAAATTTTACACCATCATTTACATTGCACTAATAAATTCTAATAATTTTCTATTTTTGTAATTCATTTTTCTTTAAATTATTTCTTACTTGCATAAATACTTATTTTATTACCATAAATATCTGTTCTCAAAATCTAGGTAATAATAAATAAAGTCAGAGTCCAAAATTTAGCTGATACTCATTAAAGAATTTGAGGTTCCCGCGGTTCACTTCAAGGGGTCCTAACCACTAGCTAGACGATCACATGGCCATATTTTAAGGGTAAATCGAAAGGGGATGTTATATTAAGGTAGGTAAGTTAGTTAAGTAAGGGGGGAGTTACATTTTGGTGAAACCGTGACGCAGGATGTAGTTTACCTGGGTTACTACGGTTCTTCAAGGTATATGTATGTAAAAGTAGCCTTTCAGGCTACATTTTGTTGGCGTGAAATGGAATGGGTACACTTGATTTTGGACTCTGTTTTTATTATGGTTTAAATAAAAGTCATAAAGCATTAATTTTATTATTCAATAGTTATTATATACACGTAGAAAGGTCTTATATAAAAGTCATGAAACATTAAGTTTATTGTTCAATAGTTACTATGTACACGTTGGAAAAAAAAACTATTACTATTCTACTGTAGTAAGGGTTACTATCCGCAGGCGAAAAAACGTAATTATCTCAATCGGTTTATTTATTACAACACTAACTATGTACAATTACTCATAACTTGTGCGTGGCTGCTATGACCTCAGCAGGGGTATGCACTTATGCAGCCAACCAAGCATTAATCTTCTCCTAACTTTAAAAACGATCGGTAATTTGCATCTCGGATATCAAGATTCTACGTCGACACATCGTTGGCGCGTTCTATCTCGGAGGTGGCGCCATCTCTTGACGAGTTTGGTACTACATTTTTACTCGTTCTCGGCTCGCCGTAATTAGGGATTTCCTTTTCACATTTCTGAGTTACGATGTGTGTCTTCACAAATATCTACTTTAGATCCATGTTCTTGCGTCTTTGATATCTGAAAAATAAAGTAACAAAATTGCAAAATTAAAGCCATGTAGTTAGCACTTATTAACACTTATTTTAAGCGCAAACAGTCAGACTTATTTCTAGTGCGCCATAGATTCATTAAGAAATTAGCTTCATTGCAGGTACCAATAATAATAATAATGAAATAAATATTTTAGGGACTATCTTTCACATATCAACTTTGCCATTACTTGGAAACGCATATTCGTGGTAGACGCGCCTTTGCCAGGCAGCATTTGTAGACAGGGGTACTTCAGTTTGGGTTAGGAGGCTGTTACCATAGTCTAGAGATAAGTTTAGTTTACCTAAGTTAGCCTAGGATGTGGTCAGATAAGATATCTAGTTGTGTAAGAACATATACTTTAGTCGAAAAATCATGGGGGCGTGAAACTGTTCACTTCACTTAGGCTTTCTTGAAATATTACAGAACAGGGGGCGTATTACAAATATATACATTAGTTGTACAATTATGGGGGCGTGTAATTGTTCATTTACACGCAGGAATACTAAGGCATAGGGGGCGTATTTCACTACTTTCTTATGCTCCCGTCTTAAAAGTCGGCAACGCACTTAAAACCACTCTGGTTTTGTGAGGGAACGGTAATCATTAATCACCGGGTATATGTCTGTTAGTTTGCCTTCTATATCATAAAAAAAAATTGCTAGGTACTCGTGTGTGATAGATAACATTGGAGTTCCATCTTTGTTACATGCTTTGTTTACTGATAAGCTGTCACTATAATAAACTAGTTAAGTTACAGATTGCATAATATGTATGTACGGTCCTGGATAGGCCTGTCGATCATAGAGTAAGAGTAAGAAACAGATATTACAGATAATTCTGTTAGGTTTTATTTGCTTCACGTGTGGGTCCGAATGACAACCACACATGCCAGTAATAAGCTTAAATTTCATTAATGTACGAAAACATCATACATTTGCTACTGTAGGATAAGAAAAATGAGCATATATGTATGCATGAGCTTGGATTTGAATAGGAAATCGTATGTTAAGACTATTTTTAGACCAATTTATAGATATTTAGGTTAAGAAAAGAGTAATAGTACATGCTGCAATCACTATTGGAGCATAAGTAGAACATACACATTTGTATGAAAGTTTATCTACATATTTTTCAGTACGGAACCCTAAGAGTCACAACATTTATCGAGAACAGCGCTGAGATATGTATAGTTTACTGGTTATAGTTATTACTATTATTTACAAGGACTCCTGCGAGCTGCCTTGTGAACCTCATTGTCATTATTAAAGCCGCTCAAATAATTTCATGAAAATCAATTGAGAAATGCAACACGCCAATTAGTTGGACGAACAGCGTGCATACAAAGACATATTTGTAGTATGAAGGTAGCCTGTTAACTTAGGATTACAGTACAGTTCTGCTGACGGTACTTTTTATTGTATTCTGATTGCGATCAAGTAATACTTAGTCGGTAAGCTAGCACGCTAGTACCTAAGCTCTGCAACACGTTTGCTATTTTCTTTCTTGTATTCATTGAAGACTAGAGCGACCTTAGCAGCAAATTCTTGAGATACGGCCATCAAACAGGAGTGTTGAAGTATTTAAGTCAGAGGTTCTTGGTAGCCTGGAATAAATTAGGCAAGTATTAGGAAACTTCAGAGAAAAGAGTTGAATAAGTACAGTAATAGTAGTAAAATATCAACAGTCATTCATTAGAGGGGGCGCGTCATTATTTTATTGTCAAATACACTCATAGGAAATATTAGGTTTCACAAAAGTAGACTAGACAGTACTTAAATTCTTCAAAATCCAAAAAATTTTGAGAATCTTTGCCTTACAGGGCACATTTCCATAAAGTGAGGTCACAAATAAGCTAGATTAAATTACTTAGTCAACAAAATCATAATAGGATGTAAGGTTAATGGAGGTTTTCATATCTCTGATCTTTCATCCGGAACCTCTTCGCTCATTATTTTGAAATATTAGAGTCAGACATAAGTTAAGAGTTTTTATAGCTTATGATAAGTTTGGTATTTATATAATGAAATAAAATACCTGTCATGACTGGAGACAGTCTATAGATGTACATTGAAGGCAGGCATATTGTTACTGCGGAGCGATGCCATTTCTCCGGGAACTCTGAAATTGATAAAGTATAAAAGTTAGCTAAAGTAGGGTATATTTAAGAGAACCTATTTATAAGTGTCATTAAAAGTGTTTATTATTTAGTACAAGTAGGGTCTTTACAGTCAAGATAAAAATAAAATCAATTTTTATTTTATTTTTGAGAGCGATGAAAAATTTTGAAGTTCGTTTTTCTAGGTACATATGTATATGTTACAGTAGCTTTTTAGTAGCATGGGTGTTATACTTACTAGGGGACTGTTGAAAGGCTCGGAAGAACCCATGAGGGCATCAATGGAAATTTGCTCCGCTCACTGACAACTAGATATTGGGTTTCGGTTGCTGAAAAATAACAGCATATATTGTAAGATGTATTGCAAAAAGAGGAATATTTATGACAGGTCTAGGGTTAGGCCCACAAATTGTATCAAATTTACCGGAAGACTGCGGGATCCTTTTGTAAAGAAAATACATATTTATTAACAAATTTTCATTACCATGCAAGAAATCCTGTTTATTTTTAGTTGACATTATCATATAATTATGATTTTTATAATATGTTGCACTTCCAAATTTAGGAAGCTAGTATTTCCGAAAGAAATTGACCCGGGTCATCTTTTTAGAGCGACAAGATTTTTCAAATTCCAAAAGCAGTATGGTCAAACCAGTGAGTAAATGTCTAATAGTAGAAATATCATACTTACGTTTCACAGTTGTTTTGATTCATCGAAAATAGCAAGGGAGTCTTCACAGCAAAATTTCAACTTCTTTTCTTTCGATAACGATATATGTATACCGGGGTTCATTCTAATAAAGTTGTCAGCTTGCTGAAAAATCAAATATACTTTGTAAATCTTATTGCAGCAGAAAACAAACATGTAGTGAAGAACAAATATTACATTAGACGGACAGCATAAAATCAAAAATCAACATGTCATTCCTTTAATACTGATTTTTACTTTGATCACTTTCAAGTTTTGCAGAAAAAATGTGTTTTGTTGCTGAACAAAGAATAAAAATAAGGCAACTCACATAAAAACATTACAAGCGTAATGATATGAAATTAGGGAAACCTTAATGTTTGTCTGTATTCGATAAGACCAAATAGAAAGCAGATTTATTGATAGATAGGTCAATTTGTGATCAATTACTTTTCACTAGTTGATATTCTAATAAGCGAGACAGTTTTTGAATAGGAGCAACTTGTTTAATGAAGGAAAAAGAATAAAATCTTACCTTGCTCAAAGCAACAGTTTCCACATTTAAGTCCATTCCATTCGTACTATCGACAGCTAGACTCATTACACATCCTTTTTACTAGATAGTTCAAACACTAGGTCATAGTTATGGGCACTAGGTTCACAGAAAAATAGAAGACGCAAGCTGGGAAAAGGTCAGCCATGCGGCGACGAAACAGAACTTTCACTTCATTCGTTTTATAGTAAATTCTTCAAGGGGCTATATTTTGGAAACCATTAGGGCATTCTTGGAGGCAATCCTTACTCGCTACATCGGGTAAAGCTTGCGTCGTGGTATTTTACTGTAGGAAATCATTGTGAAACAAACGCAATGGCTTGTATTCAAAATGGCGTTTTAATGTTTTGAGCGATTGTCAGATGTTTAGGTATTTAATCAAAATGTCACCGGAAACTGAGGTAATTTTAATTATTAACATCACGATTAGTTTACTTGTATTAAGGATAAATTAATTCATCATCATCATCATCATCTCAGCCATAAGACGTCCACTGCTGAACATAGGCCAATTAATTACGTTTCAAAAAATAAGCATAATCTGAAATGACAGCAGTTATAATTTGCCAAAGACAAAATTTCGTTTCACTCATGTTTCACTGTTGAACGTTTATAATTCAGTCTCGAATAGTTATTCAAAACCACTTAGTTATTCACGCCATCTATCGGAATTGTTACTTAAGAAGTCGTACTAAGAACCCGACCAAATTGAGTGGGTTGTGCTTGTTATGTTGCCAGGAGTATTAGAATGTGTTTTTGATTTTGTCGCATTGCATGGACGCACGCGCACCCGTTTACACTCTCGTTCCGTGTCTCGTTTCGCGGCTCGTCTCGCCGGTTGTCTTGTACGCGATTGTAAATTGGTTATTAGTATTTTGTCTATGCGTAAAAACTTGTTCACACGAACGATTTCGTTTAGTATTGATAATAATTGCAAAAATCAATAGATAGCGATGGTAATGGTAGCCCCTCACTAGGTGACAGAACGGGACAGTCTTATGTATCTTTCGGTAGGAGTGGCAGCGAAAGCGCTATTATTGGTTGTCCTTGTTACGGTCTCGTGTAGTTGCGTATGTTTTGTCCCTCACGGACGCGCGAGTATAGCACGTCTATAGGATTCTACCATCTATGACGGAAGATCATAGATGTCGGAAGATAATGGATGACAGTCGTAATGGTGTTGCTACTCACAAAAACAATTATTGAAGAGTTATAGTTAAATTTATTCGCATTTCTATAGGATCCTATTCTAATCGTAAAATGAGACTGTAGATGGTTTAATAATGGAAATTCTTATGTCAGATAAATGAAAATCATTGTGAGGTTTAGTTTAAGTGCAAATCAACAAACCGGGGCCATGTTGTCTGGTCAAAACGTGTTAAAATAAAATATTGCGGTTTCGTAAACGAAACAACTTTGGTTTGAACGGAAATATTTATGTTATTAAGAAGTGATAAAATAGAATGGACAGTGTTTAGATACTAACCCGGAAAAGGTCCATAATTGAGTGCAAATGTGTATTTGAGCGAGAAATGGTTAGTTTTACGTGCATTTTGCGGACGCAGGTAACGAGTGCATTTTGAAAACAAATAACAAAAATCATGTAGTTTTCTGTAGTAAATCTATATTGAAATAGTAGAATAGTGTAGTGGGTGAAATTAGTGACGTGATAAAGTGGTGAAAATAGTATTCATCTGCAAGAAACGTGCGTTTAACAAATAAACACGTGAGTAGAAATTTTGGCAAGCCTAGAACAATTGTTGAATATGTTAGTATATAAAACGCATATAGCTTGTTTACATTATATGCAATAATACTAAATTGACGTTCAGATCTTTCAAGCGTTTCAATATGAATATAATCACATGCTTTCTTGATTTTTCTAAATGGAATTCGGTTAGTAACACATTTTCAATGGATTCCATAATAATGTGTTCGTAGGTATATACATAGGTATTTGCATTATTTTACATGGTTTTCATGTGATAAATAAAATTCTTTGTTAGTCATTTAGTGCGAAAAACACTTGAAAAATAAAACAAAACAATAAAACACTTTGTTATGAAAGCCATTGTTAAATTTGTCGTCACTTGTAACTCTCCCGTGGTCTAGTGGATATCAAGGTGGGCAAATGTATGAAGATTACTTGAACGTGGAGTGGGTTCGAATCCCGGCGAGCAAATAAGTTTTTTTTGTTTAGTTTTTTTTTAATAATTCGTTTTAATTTATTAAACAGGTTTGCAAGGTTATTAATATATTTAGGATCCCTTTAGAACTTTATTTTATTTTATTTATTTTTGTCCTGTGGTCTGTTTGCTTACGAAATTCTTAAAAACTATGCATAAATAAAATTTATTTTGGATATGTATCTACGAGTAGCGTTATAAAATAAACTGGAGTTATGAATAAACTTATGTTCAGTAGGCTATTTTTTTTAAATTATTTACACAAACTAATTGTTGCACAATGTTTAGATAAATACTTACCTACTTACTCTTTGATCAAAGATGGATTCATTACCTACCTAACCCTTCCAATGCAGTTGTATTTGTATTAGGAGCACCTGGGTACTTAGTTCTTAAAATACCTAGATGTTAACTCACGTATTTTTAATCACTCGCGCGGCATGTTTTAGGGTGCCTAGGCCTCCATTTTTAAGCACTAACACTAACAGTGCATAAACGAGTTAGTACATCTCACAATAGTAATTTGAATATCATGGCTAATAATATTATGATTTGGATTTTTTTTATAGGTACGTTAAGTCAAACGGTGTGTGTTTTATAATGTAAATAGGCTGGTAAAAATGCATTAAAACGGATAATAATTTTATAAAATTTTAAAAAATTATTTAAATATGTTTTGCAGCATTTATGTTACTATACTTTATGATTCGTCGCTACTATAATTTTTGATTTATCATCATCATCATTCATAGAAATCATCATTATAAATGTCTTATAAAATTTATTTTTATTTATTTGTGAGCATGTTTGCATTATTTTGGCTGGCCAATGGGCTAATTATATAAAAACAACGTACAAGTAGAGTCTTTCATTATGGTTTTAAATGTATTAATCGCATAATCGCTTTAGGTCAGTTTTTTTTATATATTCGTGGCTGTGCGTGGGTTTTGGAGTAGTGAGATTAAGGTCGTTTAAAGGCTATACAATGTACGGTTATGAGCAATAGTTAGATGTTACAAGCAGCCGTGTGAACTGCCAGGGTTTGGCAGCGGAATGGTTAAGCGCGTTTCAAGTCCGACTCTTCTTTGTCTGTATACTTCCGCGGTGGTTTATTGCATAGTAGGTTGTCGATGCTGCGCGTTGAGCGACAGTAAGTGAGCGAAAGATAGGGATTATAGAGAAATTAATCGTGGAGCGTTATCATAAAATCTAACAACAAAAGTGCAGATTTTTCTTTATGTGCGTATCATTTGATTTTAATACCTAGTCAAGTGTTTTTAACTAGTAATTATTAAATAAATAAATATAAAATAAAATAATTTATTGGAAAATTGAGGGATTTTAAAATCATCTGGGAATCATCTAGAAATGTTGGGCTAGTATGGGGTTAGGACAAAATGAGTAAGTTTTTTTTCAAATGATTATGTGGCTATAAATATAAATTTATATATTCTCATTTTGATTACTAATCGACGCGTTGGCTGTCTGTAGAAATCAGTGTGAAAGTGTAAAAGAGGAGGAATGAAAATGTGTGTGCATTGAGTGTTTATAGTTATGACTTTGTGGTGATTTATGAAAGAGATGTATGATATGAGATGACGGATGCTAAGTGGACGTATGTACTTTTATTGGAAAGATTGGATTGATACAGATAGACAAAAGCTGGAGGGTAATCAAACTAGATGTGTCGGTATTTGCAGGGGAACAAACTGGGGAGGGACGGGGATACACAACTAGCCAGAAAAATCTTATCGGTAGGTTAAAATTTCGACCCATTCACAAGGGTAGGTTTTTATGGCTAGTACTACACAAGGTAATAAGACCCTTACGAAACCCACACACTCATATTGGGTGAGATATATCTGACACTCGACATATTTTAAGAGCCGTGAGCGTCTAAAAGGACGAGGCTCTTTTCAAGAGGTTAATTAGATACAATTACATATCTTATGTTGCTTTCAATATGAGGTATAATAATAATAAGCAAATATTTTGTTTATTTTGGTATTTTTTTTTGAAACAAAAATATCTTTATCATACCATATTGGGGTATATACTTATGTCAATTTTAAGTTTGTTTATATATAAAAAAAAAAATACACATCCAAACAAACTTAAACGTCGGTATATTTTATTCAAGTATGAGACACGCGCCAAGAAAACGTGGTTGAGGGTGATAAGGCAATGAAATTGGTTCGAATTTTGGCGATGGAACTTGAAAGCTTCGTACTTATAAAAATTAAAGGTCTCTTCGTTTTGCTTGGGGAGTTTTTGCTGTCTCATCAGATGCTCTTCTACGGAAGTGTACGGCGCAATTCGGGTAGAGACAAGAGTAATACTCGACGCGGCCGGGTTGAGCTGGCAAGGACGGGTTAACTAGTAGCCTATTAGATTCACAACCTAATATCTTTGGTGGAGCGAGGTGACTGGGGAAAAAGTTATCATGGTTCATTGACGGAATTCTGATGAACTAATTTCAGAGCTGAGTCATTAGCGGTCACTTAGTATTGAGACACACACTACACGTATAGAAAAGGGGGGATATATCCGACTAATCTAGAGTAGATTGAAGTCTTTTACAAATTACTGTAGTAATTCATAAAACACTTAAATCGGGGGCGAACTGTGACTAGTCGTATGCCTATTGCCTAGTATTAACCACATTTTTCATTGAAACACAGAAAATAAAAGGAAATACCTTGTAAAACTAAAGACCTCTTCAGTCGCATATTTCATTCATGATTCCATCGAATATTCTAACAATTGAAACTTGAAGCAATTCCATGGTAATCCATAATACTTATCACGTGTCTTTCTTTTTTTTTTTATTCTCTATTTTAACTTAGAAATAAACAAAATAAACCCTCAGGAAATAATCAACAACAAATTGGTATTGACGTTGACAATAAAACTGATGAAGACAGCTCGACGTTCCGTTACGCTGATGCTCTAGTACAAATTCGAAACATAAAATCTAAAAATTCATAAGATAAATAAAAATATTAAAATAATTAATTCTCTATATTCCGGATGTCTTAAATAATATATTAGATACTAATAAACATAAAAAAACTTCAATACAGGAACGTTTTTCAGAAGTAAACTAAAAAATATCTCAAAGAAAAATAATGCTTACAAATTCGTACGTGATGAGTTTTCGAACGTTCCCTTTTATCATAATTTAGTCTACTCCAACTGACTACTCGACTATTGCCTATGAATGTGTGCGTAGATGTCATTAAAAATAGCTCCGTCTTTCTCTAAACTGCGTGAGTAAAAAGGACATGATTTATATTCTGAAGTAAGCAATAGTGAACCTTAATATTTAAGACATATGGTTTAGTAAACAACCTGGAACTTATGATCTTTCTTCTTGAATCAAACCTTGTTACACGCCACGAGGTTAATGACATCTTCCTCAGTTCTGGTATCCTGGTACTTTTGGTAAACGTTTGTCTCAATAAGACACCTGTTGTCGGTTACCCGCCCGAGGCAAACGACCTCTTCTGCAATTCTGCCATCCTGGTACTTTTGGAATAATGTTTATGCTATTATGTCGCCGTTATGTCGCTATTATGTCGCTGTTATGTCGCTGTTGTGTCGCTGTTATGTCGCTAATATGTCGCCAATATGTCGCTATTATGTCGCCAATATGTCGCCGTTATGTCGCCAATATGTCGCCGTTATGTCGCTATTATGTCGCCAATATGTCGCCGTTATGTCGCCAATATGTCGCCGTTATGTCGCTATTATGTCGCCGTTATGTCGCTATTATGTCGCCGTTATGTCGCTAATATGTCGCCGTTATGTCGCTATTATGTCGCCAATATGTCGCCGATATGTCGCTATTATGTCGCTGTTATGTCGCTGTTATGTCGCCAGTTGTCTTTGTTTTGATTCATGTCGCCAATATGTCGCTGTTATGTCGCCGTTATGTCGCCATTAAGTCTTTCTAGGTAATGTCGCTATTATGTCGCCAATATGTCGCCGTTATGTCGCTATTATGTCGCCAATATGTCGCCGTTCTGTCGCCAATATGTCGCTATTATGTCGCCGTTATGTCGCTGTTATGTCGCCGTTATGTCGCTATTATGTCGCCGTTATGTCGCTATTATGTCGCCAATATGTCGCCGTTAGGTCGCCGATATGTCGCCAATATGTCG
Source organism: Cydia splendana (assembly GCF_910591565.1). Lineage (NCBI taxonomy): Eukaryota > Metazoa > Arthropoda > Insecta > Lepidoptera > Tortricidae > Cydia > Cydia splendana. The sequence continues at coordinate 10,693,934 of NC_085962.1, forward strand.
CCGATATGTCGCCAATATGTCGCCAATATGTCGCTATTATGTCGCTGTTATGTCGCCAGTTGTCTTTGTTTTGATTCATGTCGCCAATATGTCGCTATTATGTCGCCAATATGTCGCCGTTATGTCGCTAATATGTCGCCGTTATGTCGCTATTATGTCGCCAATATGTCGCCGTTATGTCGCTATTATGTCGCCAATATGTCGCCGTTATGTCGCCAATATGTCGCCGTTATGTCGCTATTATGTCGCTATTATGTCGCCATTATGTCGCCGTTATGTCGCTATTATGTCGCCGTTATGTCGCTATTATGTCGCCAATATGTCGCCGTTATGTCGCTATTATGTCGCCGTTATGTCGCTATTATGTCGCCAATATGTCGCCAATATGTCGCTGTTATGTCGCCAGTTGTCTTTGTTTTGATTCATGTCGCCAATATGTCGCTGTTATGTCGCCGTTATGTCGCCATTAAGTCTTTCTAGGTAATGTCGCTATTATGTCGCCGTTATGTCGCCAATATGTCGCCGTTATGTCGCTGTTATGTCGCCGTTATGTCGCCATTAAGTCTTTCTAGGTAATGTCGCTATTATGTCGCCGTTATGTCGCCAATATGTCGCCGTAATGTCGCCGTTATGTCGCTATTATGTCGCCAATATGTCGCCGTTATGTCGCTATTATGTCGCCGTTATGTCGCTATTATGTCGCCGTTATGTCGCTATTATGTCGCCGTTATGTCGCCAATATGTCGCCAATATGTCGCTATTATGTCGCTGTTATGTCGCCAGTTGTCTTTGTTTTGATTCATGTCGCCAATATGTCGCTGTTATGTCGCCGTTATGTCGCCATTAAGTCTTTCTAGGTAATGTCGCCGTAATGTCGCCGTTATGTCGCTATTATGTCGCCAATATGTCGCCGTTATGTCGCTATTATGTCGCCGTTATGTCGCCAATATGTCGCCGTTATGTCGCTATTATGTCGCCGTTATGTCGCCAATATGTCGCCGTTATGTCGCTAATATGTCGCCGTTATGTCGCTATTATGTCGCCGTTATGTCGCTATTATGTCGCCGTTATGTCGCCAATATGTCGCCGTTATGTCGCCAATATGTCGCCGTTATGTCGCCATTAAGTCGCCGTTATGTCGCCAATATGTCGCCGTTATGTCGCCGTTATGTCGCCATAGTAAAAAGGTATAAAAGGCCGGTGCGGAGCGTTGGGGATGGATTCATTCTTCGACCGGGCTAGCAGTGACTCTGGTTTTCGGGTGTAACTTAGTGCGGGGAGGTGAAGTTTCTCCGCGACTTTTTCTGTGTTTGTTTTTTACTTGGAATTATCCTAGTGAATTTAAACTTAGAATTTGTGTCTGTGCTTGGTTTTGCGGGGATTTTAATCGTCGTAACGCTAAGTTTGGACTGTTGTGGAGATTCTTTACTACCATGTGTGGGTTTTTAGTTATTGTGAGGTTTTCTCTACGCTGTGTGTTCTAAGTGCCGTCATGTTATGCAGGGACAATGTCAATGCATAGCCGGGGCTAGGAATAGTGTCTGTGTTTGGTTTTGCGGGAAGAAATTCTCGTAACGTTAAATATAGATGACAGTGTTTAAGGGAATTTCACTTTTCTGTTGAGTTAGTTTAATTTAGTGATAACTTAGTTATTTTAGTGTTTTTCTATGGGGTATTTTTGCTATTTTAAAAGCCAGATCATTGTTTGGACTGACAGTTTGTCCAGCTAAGCATTCACTCCGCCTAACGGTGCCAAAGGATTGGATGGTTAGGAGTCTATTGCTCCAAGTTTGAGAGGACTTGGCGTCTCTTTTATATCAACATAAGAGACGAATTATCTCACTAGTCTCAAGGCCCAGCTGTTTAGATGGATGTGGGGACGTCACGTGCGCGTCATCCGGGCCCACTGAAGTTGACAGTAATTGAGACTAGGTCTCCTATTAAATTTATTTATATATTTCGGTGCTCCGGTTCATGCTAGTGCTGGTTGCGGGGGCAGACTTCTGTCGTGACTGATATTACACTTAGTCTTTGTTGTGGCAGAGTTTCCCTCGTGATTAGTGCGTGTGTGTGCTAGGGTACTGATCCACTTATATACACGGAATAGGGCGACTTATTCTTATCCACCATGCCCGCGGGCGATAAGGAGGGAGTCAAATACACTGGCCTGTAGGTTGCCTTCTCGGTTTCGCCTGCCGAACTTTACAGCTTCTCGTAGGGACCACACTTGCGTATATTACAAAGCATTAGGTCGATGGTAAGAACGAACTATGCTTTGAATGTACTAGATTAGGGACAATGGGTAGAGTTAGGGTAGAATCACACACTCATTTTATTGCTTATTAGGGTTCTTTTTTAGTTCTGGTCTATACAATTGATATGGTTGATATATATTTCTCTTTAAGGGTTTAAAAATATGGTTTCTTAATCCTAAAATACGAGTGTTTAAAAGGTGAAGGGTTCATCTGCCTAAATCTTCCTAATTTCTCATTTATATGGGGAAAGAACCAAAGTTTCTATAAATTCTTATTTCTATTTTTCATTTCTGGTTGTCTGGTGTAGGGACGAGGTACTGAGTAATATAATCAGGTAATACATACAACAACATACAACATAATCTCTTAATTATCAATCTGAATTTAGGAACGCAAACTATTCTGTGATTGAAGAACGGTTTGCTTTAGGGAACCTTTGTCAGGCAAGAGCAGTACAAAGGATAAATTGAGTGAATACTCAATTTCGGCCTCGATTAAACATAATAATTAGTGAATAAACTCGGTACTTCGTTTATACATCTAGAGAACTAGGAATTCTGTCTAGATTATCAGCTTTGGGGAATGGGACTATGGGATTAGCATCCCTAGCTTTTGAACATAAAAAAGATAAGTAATTATGATGATTGATGGATACTTTGACACTTCTTTTCATCATCATCTAGGTGCGTTTAGGTTACGAAGTGTTGGTCATAGCCCGTCTGGCTAAACTGGTAGGGTAGGTGTTCCGATTAATACTTGCAAATCGGACTAAGAGCTTCCAGACCTGCATCGGACGTACGGAGCAGCACGTGTGATTAAATCACACATCGTTTAGAAGATGATAGTTAATTATAATTAACCTTGAAATGCTAGGGTGTAAAAGAGCTTATCTCAGGAGTGCTGCTTCTATGTTATCCCGGAAGCTTAATAGGTGTGGCAGGATTTTACCAACAACATTTTTATATATTTTATATCATCATATATGCTGCAATACTTAAATACATTATAGTAAATTTTACACCATCATTTACATTGCACTAATAAATTCTAATAATTTTCTATTTTTGTAATTCATTTTTCTTTAAATTATTTCTTACTTGCATAAATACTTATTTTATTACCATAAATATCTGTTCTCAAAATCTAGGTAATAATAAATAAAGTCAGAGTCCAAAATTTAGCTGATACTCATTAAAGAATTTGAGGTTCCCGCGGTTCACTTCAAGGGGTCCTAACCACTAGCTAGACGATCACATGGCCATATTTTAAGGGTAAATCGAAAGGGGATGTTATATTAAGGTAGGTAAGTTAGTTAAGTAAGGGGGGAGTTACAGTACTATTATTTATTCTGTGACTTCGGTGAGGTGGCGTCCGAGTGACAGTTGTTGTGTTTGACACGGCGTCGAAAAGGTTAAATTATTATGAGAGTTAGGAACGAAAATCAAATTGCGTACCTACCACATTTTTAGAAACTATTAACTCTAACTATATCGAGATTAGGTAGGAGAAAAACCGTGAAAAACTTACGATGCCCCAAGGATCAGTTTTTGCTTCGTATCTTTCCACATGTGATCAAATTCTTTTGTCAGCGGCTGTTCTGATCGCTATAAGAATTAAAATTTTGGATATATAAACAAAAACATAATATTATGTGCAACAAGATGCAAAGTGGTATTTTGCTGTCAAGTTGAATTTACTTAAGCAAGCGAAATACTTCAATTTAGAAACTTGAACGTAGCGAGAGACTCAAAAAGCACGAAATGTGATTAACTTTTATCTCGTGTAAACATACAACTTCTCACGTATATAGTATAGGCACCTATCTATTTATTTGGCATAAAGGGTTGAATCAACTTCGACAAACCTGCAAGAAAGCAATACTGTAATAGTTGGAAAACCGGTACCATTTCTGCAATTTAAGATGACTGCACTTTAAGACATGTCTACCCAGCCCAGCTAAAGAATTCACTTTCGGTTGACGTCGCTGCTAAAATCTTTCAATTCCATGGCAATATCGACTAACTTGACACCGATGTAGAGTATAAGTGCAAATTAATATTACGAGGATACGTACAGCGATGAGCAGCCTATTGTAGAAGTATTGGTTCGTAACTAGAACTGCGTCCATGTCGCGTTGTCGCTTTTTCACCATGAGCTTGTTGTGCTTGTTGTTAGGCTGTGGCCGCGCCCAGCAGTCTACGAAGCCCTGCATCGGTTATAGTTAGTAAATTGACTAATTAATACTTCGTTTTAACCTTTTGAACACTTTATGTCATAAACAAAAACGTCACTGACACGCTTAGGTCCCGGGCGCAAGCGAGCTAATGTAAATGTAAACTAAAAGTGTGAAGGTTACTTTGACAGCGTCTGCCATAACAATTATAGTCCCTGGCGCTGTGGGCAACTGGGCAAGACTATAGTCACGACGACTTTATGTGTTCTTGGCGTTCAACAGGTTAAAGACTAAGCCACACCGGTTGCGTAGGTACATTACGTGTAGAATTATGTTTAGGATTTATGAAAGGGTTAGTGGAGGTTGATGATGACCTTGTTATTTATTTTTATTCGATTGTCAGGTTAACCTTTTCGCCGCCACGTCAATGAAATAGGCAGGTAATAAAGTGTCATCAACGCCAAGCCATAAATTGTACGTAAACGTGGCATGTGGGGCTCGAAGTGTACTGACTTTATATGAAGTCAATGGCAGCGAAAAGCTCAATGAGATATTTATGCGAAAGCCGAATTTACAGCAATCAGCAAAAGCTATAATAATAGCGATTCTATATAGCCAGATATATCTACGCATCTTAGCCCGTATTTGTCCAGTTTCAGTAAGTACCCCAGTCCTCTGTATGATGTTGATCTTCTTGAGCAGATCCTTGTTGACTTGCATGTTTTGCTCGAGCTGCCGCGCGTAGTAGTTGAGACGGCGCGGTTTGAGGTACATGTCCGGGAACAGCTCCGGCGGGTGGTCGTCCACGATGTGCTGCATCATTTGAAGCTGCAACCCACCGACGATACCGAATAACTATGTACTAGTGGATCTGTGAGCTGTAGGCCTCGCGAGCATAGCTTAAAGCTGATAAAGGCTCCGCCGTTTAGAATACCTAATTTTGAAAATTTAAATGACAAAAAAACATATCTTTTTAGGGCTAGTTAAATAAAAGCTCGTAAAATGAGACGAATATCCTTAACCCTTTTCAAAATAAATAAAAACAATACGAAATTAAAGTGTAAAAAATTACTGGGGATGGAACCATCAGGGACCTCCTTACTTCAAAGAAAATGTACGCAAACTGAGGGGCTACCGCGAAAACCGAAATTCGCAAATTGCGGGGATCTTACTCTTTTACTCCAATGAAGGCGTAATTAGAGTGACAGAGAAAAATGCCCGCAATTGACGATTTTCGGTATTGGCGGTAGCCCTACTGCGCCATGATAGCTCTTGGCGAAACTTGCCTACTTATTCTCGTACAATAAGGATTACATTTGCAATTTAAAAATAACGGGTATTACCTGTTTCACATGGTTGACCCATTTTTCATAGAAGTCATCAGTAAGCAAGAAGAATTTTGGAGGCTGAAATAGAACAAGTCCCGTGTTAGTTATAAAAGTATGAGTGAAAATCGCGTTAGTTTAAAATGTTTAAATATATGTATATGTATTATGAAATAGAACAAGTTGTAAATACGAAGAAAGGAAGAACGAACGAAGCGACAAACGGCGCAATTCGGGAAATGAACTAGGCATTAACTAGATACGATATAGTAAAGATATTATCTTCACTATTTCATATCTAGTGAATCTCTAATTCATTTCCCGAATCGCGGCGCCAGCCGCCATAAGGTACCTTTTGTAGTGGAACGTCACATATATTTACTATTTCATATCTAGTGAGTCTCTAATTCATTTCCCGAATCGAGCCGAAAGGAATGTTCTAACCGGCGACGAAATCTACTAGCGATTTAGGTACCTACAGTCAGCAACAGAAATTGCTAAGCGGGCCAGGTGTTCAAAATGATCTTGACGCGACTTTATTGCAAAAGAAAATAAGAGCCTGTCAAGGTAATTTAGAACTCCTCGCCCGCTTAGCAACTGCTGCTGCTGACTGTAGGTACCTATTATGTGTAGGTAATTTTCGCTTTTAACCCTTTTCCAGGCCGCACCAAACTACAAGGTTTTTCCCAAAAAATGCAAATTATATTAAAATTTATGCAGAATTTTATGATTAATTTAATGATAAGTAACTTTTCCCGAAAGACCTATCGAATATGAACCTTAAATCGGATTCCTAAGGTTGAAATTCTATTGGCGAGTATGTGGTCGCTAGGTGCACTATGCCTGGAAAAGGCTTATTAATACACGTAGGTAAGTACTAGGTACGTGTTACCTATAGTTGTAGGTACAGATGTAGTGTATATTTTTTTTCCATCGTATTTTCACGGAAAGACGGAAACGTACGAAAGTGTCTTGTTATTTCAGTCAGTCTCGGTACAAAAAGTACTGAGATTTACTGAAGTAGCATGATGAGAGCATGACAAATACCTAGTAATTAATGTTTCCGAGAAAATACGATGGCACAATTATGCACTACATCCATACCGCAAGATGAAAAACATCGCATTCCATCTTGCTAATCTTTGGATTTTTATTAATTACCTACTTAAGTATGTTAAACCTGGGAGATAGAGAAACGAATCGATTGACACCAGTCGAGCACACGACAAATACATAATCCATAGCATAAACAGTGATTTGAGTGAGTTGAACTAAGTGGTCTAAGTGTTTAAGAGTATGATCATACCAATTTACCAATATCAAATCAAAAGTTTTTTTTTAAATTCGGAATGCCACTCCTGTACTAGCAGCAAGTCTTCGTACGATAGTATAATCCCCAAAATTTGAACTTTAAAACTTCAAGGGCGAAATCACCGATGATTGGCCTACTAGGCGTTATAAAAATACAAATTTAATTTCTTTATTGTCAGATTTAACAAATGATCCATTTTTTGGTTAGTGTCTTAAAAATCTTAAAAATAAATGTTAGTAATAAATTCTATTAAAACTTAGATTCCAAAGGATCATGCCGAATTTGGCCTACGATTTGATAGCATGCTATATATACTTATATATACGATAAATTTAATCATATTTCTTACAATCTCATACATATATATTAGATTCCAACGGACACTTTTTAGTAAAGAAAATAAGTTAAAGAGTAATTAAACCAAATAAATACATCCCACGCCATTACATAGAATCAATGACATTTCATAAATGGACGTCCAGAGCCAAACAAAAAAGGCTACAAATATAATGACCACCAAAAAATACTTTGGTACCCTAAATAAAAAAATCATGCTTACCAAAAAAAATTACTGAACACCAAAAAAATAAGGCCTAAAAATACAAAAGTACCACCATTTTAATTACGACTGCACTTCAAATTGTATTCAAATACCAAATATATTGAATGATCACCAAAAATCATTAATGATCACCAAATCTTGAAGACCAAATTAATGCGATATTTTCACCTAATAAAGTAAACTGATGCCAAAATTACTAGCCCCTCCCGCTCAACCCCCCGTACCCCGCACCGCATACCTACCTTACCTAATCTACTTTTCTAGTAGCATTTCGTTATGCTACTAGAAAAGTAAGTCAAACTGCTATCAGTTAAGTGGGTTAGGTTAGCACTGCGACCCTTAGAGAAACGAAATGGTACTAGAAAAGTAGGTTAGGTTAGGTTGGAACTGCGACCTTTACAGAAACGAAATGCTACTATAAAAGTGGGTTAGGTTAGGTTAGAACTGCGATCCTCACAGAACCGAAATGCTACTAAAAAGTGGGCTAGGTTAAGTTTCAACTGCTACCCATACATATACGAAATGCTACTAGAAAAGTGGGTTAGGTTAGGTTTGAACTGCGACCCATACAGAAACGAAATGCTATCAGAAAATTGGGTTAGGTTAGGTTTGAACTGCGACCCTTACAGAAACCAAATGCTACTAGAAAAATGGGTTAGGTTAGGTTTGAACTGCGACCCTTACAGAAAAGAAAAGTGGGTTAGGTTAGGTTTGAACTGCGACCCTTACAGAAAAGAAATGCTACTAGAAAAGTGGGATAGGTTAGGTTTGAACTGCGACCCTTACAGAAAAGAAATGCTACTAGAAAAGTGGATTAGGTTAGGTTTGAACTGCGACCCTTGCAGAAAAGAAATGCTACTAGAAAAGTGGGTTAGGTTAGGTTTGAACTGCAACCCTTACAAAAAAGAAATGCTACTAGAAAAGTGGGTTAGGTTAGGTTTGAACTGCAACCCTTACAAAAAAAGAAATGCTACTAGAAAAGTGGGTTAGGTTAGGTTTGAACTGCGACCCTTACAGAAAAAAATGCTACTAGAGAAGTGGGTTAGGTTAGGTTTGAACTGCGACCCATACAGAAACGAAATGCTACTAGAATAGTGGGTTAGGTTAGGTTTGAACTGCGAACCTTGCAGAAAAGAAATGCTACTAGAAAAGTGGGTTAGGTTAGGTTTGAACTGCGACCCTTGCAGAAAAGAAATGCTACTAGAAAAGTGAGTTAGGTTAGGTTAGGTTTGAACTGCGACCCTTACAGAAACGAAATGCTACTAGAAAAGTGGGTTAGGTTAGGTTAGAACTGCGACTGTTACAGAAATAAAATGCTACTAGAAAAAGGTGACGAAGTGGATTAATTAATTTAATAGGATAACGGTAATTATATTAAATATTTGCACATTTTTAATTAAAATGTGGTTACAATTTTGGTGGTCATTTACAATTTTTGGGTTTACAATGATTATTTTGGAGTCATTTGCTTTAATATGATATCAAGATTTAAACATTTGGTTATAATTTTACATTAAAATGGAGTTCAAATTTTGGTGGTCATTTACTATTTTTGGATTTACAATGATTATTTTGGTGTCATTTTCTTTAATAGGATAGCAAGATGTAAAAATTTGGTTATCATTTCACATTAAAATGGGGTTTGAAATTTGGTAATCATTTAGTATTTTTGGGTTAATAATGATTAGTTTGGTGTCATTTCCTTTAAAAGGATAGTAAAGTGTAATAAAATTGGTAATCATTTCACATTAAAATGGTGTTATAATTTTGGTGATCATTCATTATTTTAGGGTGGTAAAATAGATTTTTTTGGTATTAAATTTTACTAAATCTGGTGATCAGTTAAATAGCAGCCAACAAAAAAGTATGGCAGCAAAATACTCTTCTAAAAACATTCATACCACTAACGACATACTGTTTTAAGCACTAAGTATCAAAATTGCAAAAAGAACTGCGATACAGTAAAAACTTTTTATTCCAATGACTTGACTTAAATTGTAACATACCCAAATGACTTACGTCAAAAGTGAATAGCGAACGAATATGGAACGAATAGAGTCGCTGTGGATTGTGTTTTCATATTAATTATTACATATTTATCTGATAGTATTGTATAAAATCTAGAAGAGCACCAATTTACAATTAGCTTTCACCGGTTTTCCCCAATGAAGTCGTTTACTTCTTTAAAATTGATTAACTTTTTTAATAAAACCTTATCTGATATCAGGGTATGAATATAAATAACACGAAAATAGGTTAAAACTTAAAAATACATTAAAATAAAGGGAAAAATATATATCTAACTTTATTTTATAAATTACCTATATGATAATACAAAAAAACCTACAAAATAGGAATACTAACTTCTTTGAAATAAATTAAGTTATTTGTTCTCTTTATTTATTAATCATCTTAAGTTAGGTTATTTTATAATATGAATATAAAAGTAAAATATAAAAACACTTACAAAACAATAAAAATTAATATAAACACATTATAAAAAACCTAACCTAGGGTGCCGCCAGCAGCGGGGCAAGGCCCAAGCTACCGGTGGTCAGGGCTGCAGAGAGAGGAACCGGCGGACTATCCGCGCCGTGTCCAAGATCACCGCCTTCTGCATCTGACCCTTGATCCAACCACCTAGCGAGAGTCTCTCAAGGTGTTGGTCGAGACTCTTCGCTATTAGACCGTTTACTGAAACGACTATCGGGACGATGATCGTCGAATCAACATCCCACATGGCGGTTATCTCGTGAGCCAAGTCTAGGTACTTACTGGACTTGTCCTTCTCGGCCTTCACGAGATTCTCATCATGGGGGATGGTGATGTCAACGAGCACGGCCCGACGTTGCGATCGATCTATTATCACAATATCAGGCTTATTGGCTACAATAGTCCTGTCAGTGATGATAGATCGATCCCAATAGAGCGTGGCACGACCATTCTCGAGAACAGGCGCAGGTAAGTACTTGTAGTACGGTACTTCGCGGTCCACAAGGTCATATAGAAGAGCAAGTTGCTGGTGAATAATCCTGGCTACGAGATTATGTCTGTGCAAGTACTCGCCGTTAGCAAGATGAGAGCAACCGGAAATGATATGCCTGAGTGACTCTCCGGGACGGCGGCATGCCCGACAGATGTCGACCGTACCGTCCTTCAGGATATATGTGACGTCCCACGGGTAAAGGTACCTTATGGCGGTTGGCGCTTACGCTATTATTAACGCCGCTCCAATATTATTGCTGCGCTATGCGACGTAAGCGCCGGCCGCCGTAAGGTACCTTTTTCCGTGGAACGTCACATATTTCCGATAGTTGTTCGTCATCATCACTTCGTCCGCAATTGCACAGGCAAAACCCTCGGTTTCTCCGAAGAGGTCCCCGAATCGTAACCAGTTCACCGACGCGAGCAGGTCCACATCGGGTCCCGTGAGGGCCTTGTAGAACCGCCCGTGTAGCACCTTACTCTCCCATGCCGCCTTGCGATCCGCAGTACTTAGTACCACAGGTTTGCGCCAGTTCTCGTTTGCCAAGGAAAGCGGCGTGAGGTTCCTATCTACTGCCACCACATCACGATGCATCCCACACTCGTTGTTAAGGAAATAGTTCCTGAGATTGTACACCTCGTGGTTGTGGAGATCCTTGGCGTTTAGGAAGCCTCGGCCTCCACACTTCCGTGGGATGTACAATCTCATAACTGACGAGCGTGGGTGTAGCATGCGATGTGCGGTGAGCAGTGATCGGACCCTCCGATCCAGGGCGTCCAGCTCGGTCTGAGTCCACCTTAGTATGCCAAAGGAGTATGTGAGTAGGGGCATTACCCAGGCGTTGAAGGCGCGCACTTTGTTGCCTCCTGACAAAAGACTGTTAAGGACTTTTGTGAGCCGACTGAAAAAGCGCTCCTTCACCGACCGTCTAATACCCTCGTCCTCAATACCCAACGACTGTGACATACCAAGGTATTTATAGGTTTCTGATTCAGAGATAGATCTGAAAGACATTGTCTCAGAAAGTTGTAAATTTGTTGAATTTACAACCCTCCCCCGCTGTACATGCATAACCGCACATTTATCGACACCAAACTCCATGTGGATGGCACTACTGAAGACTTCGGTGGTTTTCAGTAGCCCCAACAAGTCTATTAAGTTTATTATTAAGTGACTTTTAGGCAAACATTGGTTTTTGAAAAATTCTTTTTTGGAATGAGTTACTTATCGAATTCATTATAACAATCCTGTGATTGTTACTGTATTTCTTCTCTCTCTCTATTGATTGATTGATTGATTGGTTTTCCATTTGATGCTATAACTATTTTTACTATAAAACAGCTCTAGTTGTTATAGTCTATTTCGGTTCGCATGCTATGTCTTATTCATTTAAGGAAGTCGTATTAAGTATATTATTAAAAAAAATGTATTAACCTAATACCAACTCATTCGATTTTTGTTCCTTGACAGCCTTATCTTCGATATGTTTACACTATTACGGCACCTTATTTCCTTGTAATAAGACTAATAAGGCATAATAATATTTAACATGGCCCGATACTAGGCAGAATTCCTAACCTCAAAATCGTAGAGAAATTCCGCTTTTATAATGTTCTGTGAAGTGTCCGTGAATTTCTAATAACTATCGGGACTTTCATTTCATGTTTGGAGCCTAACAATTTACCACCCATGTTTAGCGAGTGTTGGGCCAAACTTGTATGGGAGCGGAACATCATCCTTTGTTGTGCTTACAATTTTGAACTGTCGTGGGCGGCGCTCGCGTGGCGGTCGCGGCTTCACGGGCTCGGGCGGCGGGGACGACAGCAGCGGGTTCTGTAGCACCTCATCACAGATGCGCTCGCGTAGCGGGTGCATCGTGTATTTACTCTATCTGCATACATAAGCAATACAGGCATGAGTTTCAGGTAATTCAGGGTCAATTAGGTTGCCCAGAACTTGCGCTATGAATATCCATTGCTGCTAACTTGAAAATAACATAATACATACTTATAGATACTAGTATGAAAATGCAACTTCTAACTACCAACTACCTACGTAAATAATATCGTCACACTGACGGGCCCTCCAAAATTAAGAAAAAAATTTGGTTGTTTGAAAATGAGCGTACTGAAATTCAAGTTCGTAAATCTCATCAGGATAAAATGAAGATGATAGTTGTATTTATCACAAGACGAGGAATTTTAGATAGAGTAATTTTGTGGTCAGCGTACAGTCAGCAGCAGAAATTGCTAAGCGGCCGAGGTGTTCATAATTACCTTGACACGCTCTTATTCTCTTAATAAAGTCGCGTCAAGATCATTAAGAACACCTCGCCCGCTTAGCAACTTCTGCTGCTGACTGTACATCAGTTATGGGCTATTGGTAGGTACATAAAAAAGAATTTGCCTGATGGTGATCCAAAAACTCAAAGAGCTCCGTCCAAAGCCAAGACTCGGTAGTTGGCATTCACATCACGATAATGCTCCTGCGTTTAGGTCGCGTGAAACTGTGATCGTTTTACAAGATATTGGAGTAAAATTGGTTGAACGTCTTTTGTACGTACGAACGTCCTAATCTTGCGCCCTGTGCTTTTGGACTGTTTCCAGTCATTAAGGAACAGCTCAAGGAGTTTGCTACAGGTAGCTACTTGGAACCTGGCTTGTAACGATCTTCCAGAAGAAAAATTGAAGCAAATCGGATTATACGAATGAATAAATGTATATGCTGTGGTGGTAGTTATTAAATAAAGCTGTATTGCACGACTTATCTAGTGGCATTTGTACTTAACTATTTGGGAGGACTTACCAATATACTTACTATACTCTTTGGACTTACCTCGGTTCTATACACGAGCGATAATCAGGTGGGGGTTGGTATGTAGTTGCGCTTCTGTTAGATATTTAGATACACCAGGACTTTGCATGAAGCCTCTGTATACAAAGAAGTAAAAAAAGTTAATGTATTTCATAAACTCTAAAATTTAGCTCATTACAATTGTTGTGGAAGCCATTTTGACACTATCGTCATTCCACTGATTATGATGGATGAAAGGCACGGGAAGATAGCAACAATCCTCTTTATTTGTTTTTTATTTGTTTCTTTTCTCGGATCTTACCAATAGGGAACCTCTTTATGATCATACAATCATGTAAAATGACTAGGTGCATAAAAAAAACAAAGTTGCGTCAAAATTGGTTTAAATGTCGATTTGAAAATTAACAAAATGACAAAACGTAATTTATAAAGTTCTTTAGTTAATGCTTCCTTAAATTATTTTCAATATGAGAAATAGTGGTATAGTTTTATTCATGTGTGCGGGTCTGCTCCTGGTAAGTACCTATAAATGTTCAAAATGTTGCTAAAGCTTCAATAATTTTTGTATAAACATATAATTGATGAGTATAAGTACCAAATGTTTTTCAAGCTTCGGCAGTTCGCTATAAAAGAAGTAGGAGGTAAACGCAGCAAACGTTTGTAAAATATTATACCATTTAGAAGAAATCTACAGATTTAGATACATAGCCGTGAATCCCAAGTGATTCGCGGCAGTTTTTAGCAGATGACACCTTATGTAGTTCCATTTATACAAATAAAAAATACAACGATTCAAAAATTTGGTCACTAAGATACAGAATTCATTTTTAACGTACCTACCTAACCTACCTAACGAAGACTAAAATGAACACGATTTTAGAGCGGCGGAGCGATCCTGGGCGGCTCGACGGCGTGGAGCTTGCTGCGCATGTCGTACTATTTCTGGACCTCGGACCTGACCGTCGAACTGGCGTCGACCGTGGCGTTCGTGGCGGGCGCGCTGTTGTGCCTGCCGGTCTGCTGGCTGGCCACGCTAGTGCCTTACCATCCGAGGTCGCAACCGCTGTTCGCTACGGTAAATTTTGTAGACTACTTGACTATTGTGCGGCGCCGCCCTTAGTCGGTGTGGGACAATATTGCTTATGTGGCAGTTGGCAGCTGCTAATTAGTATGAAAATGCCGTCCTACAAAAGTTCATATTTTCACCAGATTGTATTTTCGTCACGCCATTTTATTAGGAACTTTAGGAAGTCTCATAGTTCCTTTAAAAAAACCGGGCAAGTGCGAGTCGGGCAAGGGCAAGGGTTCCGTACCATAATGCAAAAAACGGCAATAAAAAAAACGGTCACCCATCCAAGTACTGACCCCGCCCGACGTTGCTTAACTTCGGTCAAAAATCACGTTTGTTGTATGGGAGCCCCACTTAAATCTTTATTTTATTCTGTTTTTAGTTTTTGTTGTTATAGCGGCAACAGAAATACATCATCTGTGAAAATTTCATCTGTCTAGCTATCACGGTTCGTGAGATACTACAGCCTGGTGACAGACGGACGGACGGACGGACGGACAGCGGAGTCTTTGGGTACGGAACCCTAAAAATACCATAACAAGAACGTGCCGAAAAAGAAATATGTACCTACATCGGTTTCTTAACTAACATATAGTGTTCATTATACTAGAAATTATATGAAATACTGTGTATAGCTGCTGTGCGTGGCAATGATGGCGATGCTGATGCTGACGGTGGGACAGTGCTCGCTAGGCGGGCTGGCGCGCGCGCTGCGTGAGCCCGCCGCGCTCAACGCCAGCATGCACCGCGCCATGAGCCTCCAGGGTGTCGACTCCGCCATGCGGACCGCCTTCGCCGCGATGCAGCTCGAGGTAGGCATTTATAACGCCTCGCTCGACACTGACGCCGAGATTGTCTTGGCCGAGGCTTAAAGGTCATAGTCATGCTGACAATGAGTAAAGGAACAATACCAACTTTATGTTTCAACGTGTGCTGCGTTCGTTCTCATGCATTCTGTTGTATAATATATGTATTGTGACTAGACAAGTGGACAATTAAGATATACATACGCCTCTGCCACGGAACGCCTAAATATACTTAAATCTAAATTAAATTCTAAAAATCTTCCATCAGCGATCATCGGTTATCTGATGTAACGGCTTAAGATATTAAGTCTTCATATTCATTTATTTTAAATATTGATCACAAATCGATAACAGACAGTCTATAAGTACATATTATTATATAGGTAATTATTACTAGATTCCGTGTTAGGAACTATATAATCTGTTAGGTTAGGCTAATCCTTTACATTGGATGCTAATCCACACGCCGCTGCGGTGTGCCGTACGTCCGGACGATCTGCATCAGTGTAATAAATCGTGTTATGTGGTTTATTTTCGTTGCAGCTGCGATGCTGCGGCGTGCAGGAGCACTCCGACTGGTACAAGCACGGTCGTGCTTTGCCGCCGTCCTGCTGCGGACGAATAAGCAATTTAAAGGTAACTTTAAAAGCGGTTGAAGTTTTATTTAAGGACTGTTGGAAAAATGTTTTCACCACACCAGCTCGGAAAGGCTTACTTTGCACTTCAAAAACTGATAGCAAAGTTGCATTTTATTCATATGTGAGGCAAAGTAATCAAATGCAAATTTTGAGTTGTTTTCTTATGTTTGCTGGTAGAATTGACTTTTAAGTAATGATTTTGGATGATAAATATTTAATAACATTCATTTGGATTTGATTTTGTTTGATATTTTACTTTAATATTTGCTTTGGGTTGGTGTGGTGAAAAATTTTGTGTTTACTCGAGGGTAAATTTTGTTTCACCCTCGTGCTTTGAAACCCTCGCAATGCTCAAGATTCCATTATTCGAACCACTCGCTATGCTCGTGGTTCAATTTTGGAATCTTTCGCTTGCTCGGGTATCAATATTAGCACGAGCGGTTAAACAACAACATTGCCCCCTTGTAAATCAAATAACTATTTCCGATCCGTATTATTTCCATCTGTTACCACTAAGTTGTTACCTGCTGCAAGAAATGTCCTTTATACCATTTGTGTTTGATTTTATAGGTGATATTTGTTGATGTTTCTGCGCTAGTTTTCTAGTTTATAATTTAACCTTTTGGCCGCCGGACCTAGTCCGCAAAGACGCTCACTCACACGCCAGAGCAAACTTTAAGTAAACAACTAATAAAAAGTTTAGGGATTGCAAATAGTAATATCGATATTTACAATTTATGGTAAAAATCTTCTCAATTTGGCTTTGTTCTTAACCAACTTTAATTTATTTCGAAAATGCCAAAAATGAACATATTTTTTACACACGACAATGTTAAAAATAAAGGTCTTTATCATTAAAAACAAGCACTAAACAATATCGATTCATGACGTAATATCACCGCACTAGGCTGTAAGAGAAGTCTTTTATACAAGACAACGGCGCGCATGGACTGTCCGCAGTGCAGACCGACAAGGACTGTTTCCGCGCGGATTAAGTAATAATAGTCTCTAGGTCAACGGCGTAAGTGTTTGTCGGTACGTAAACTTTATAAGCGTAACGTTAGAGCCGCGCATCGTGTGTCGATAATATAAATGTAAGTACCGGAACTGCATTGGGGAAAATTACACGTGGGTTAATTGAATTGTCAATGAGTGAAGAACAATAACATTGGAAAAGGGTGGGGATCGGAAATGGTCGGGAATGCATGTTTCACATTCGACATGTTCCTTAGCTTCTCAGTTCCCGTATTACATCCTCCCTACCATGTCAATCTTTCGTCAATTTCAAATATATAACATTCTCATAGTTAGGCGACACTGACTAGTCCTAGCGTCCGCCTGTACCATTCTTGTGCGAAGCGGTCACTGCAGGGTATCACTCCCCGCTACATTATCATCTTAAAATGAATCTTTTGTTCTGCAAATAAACCACAAGGACAGATTTACTTGTCTGACTCTACTATCAACGGCTGAAGAAGCTCCCTGAACTTCAGCTATAGTTATGCCTGTCTCTCTCGTCTCGTTTTACGTATTCTAGTTACGAGCCCCGATGCACATATTTTCGTTTAGTGAGACCATGTTTTGAGGTTCTCGCGTTTGTTCAAAAATAATGTTTTAGTTTTAAAATTACTAATATTTAATGCTTATACTAATGTAATTTAATTTTAAATGGTAATACTCTGCAATAACTAAATCCAAATACAAGAAATACCGTTTGTACTGAAAGAAAAAAATAACGAGTTTTTTTTTTATTGACGGGTAGGATTGCAACATATGTGAAAAGGGCTATTACTAGTACCAATGTATTGACAATTTTGTTTCGAGCCCATGCATGCAGCAGTGCTGTAGGAGAGGACAATACGATTTGGACAACGTTTTTGAAAAGTACGTTTTTTCAGCAATAAAAGTCTCATACAATTTTATTATACGATTAAAATAAACTACATTAAACATTACTATTATGGTTCCCATTACTGGGTCATTTTATGTTCATGTGTAAAATATATTAGATATAAACAAAACTAAAAAAAAAAACAAAATTGTTGCGTGGAACTAGACGAAATAATTTGCATCGGGGCTCGTACTAGTTACCACCAATTGGCATATAACAAGTGTTCAAATGCTTAAATAAAACCAGATTTGCTATTTCATATTTATTTTGAATATTCTCATATCGAGTTAACATTCCCATCCCTAGCTGTCTTGTATACAAGACAACGGCGACGAGGAACATGAAAAAAGTTGAAATCTGGAGCGATTATTTTGATAGCCTTATTATAAAAGAATGGATTTATATAGCAGCTTTAAATGCATTTTTTTTTAAAACAAATAACCTAAATCATTAATATGAGTGTAAAAAAATGTATAATTGATATTTTTTCCACATTTACCGAGCGGTTGAATTATTGTCTTGTATACAAGACAGCGGCGCCAGTGTATCGTTCTATCGTTGTCTTGTATACATGTCAACGGCGGTCAAAGGGTTAAAGTATTTTGTTTCATATTATTTCAGCTATTTTTTATGCGTATGTGTTCGCCAAGCTACAACACTACAACGTCGACAGATGCAACTATTAGGTTACTCGTATCTCCGACATAAACTGCTACTTTCTATCCATCTACAAAATTCCTAAAGGAGCTGAGGGTTTCAATTCGGTTGTACCATGTTTTTTTTATGGTTATTAAGTAGGTACCTCAGAACTCCGTCATTTCTCAACCGATTTGGAAACCTATTATTTTGGCTGATAGTAGAGGTATATCAGGTATACTTACAGATTGGTCCCACTTTTGTCAAAAACTAGTTCTGATTAAATTAGGATCCATGCATAAAGGGCAGGGCCAGGGCATAAAGCCCATAAAGGGGGAACTCTTCAAAGCGTATAGGCATACAACATATTATGTACAGTCATTTTTGTATTGTCATCAACAAATCAAGCAATTGAAGAATGAAAATAAAAAGCAATTACATTAAAAAAAAAAAATATACGCGTCGACTTGAGAACCACCTCCGTTTTTTTTTTCGTCGGTTGAAAAAGTGAACTGCTGATGATTACCGGAAAGGACACCCTAAAGACACGTAGGTATTCCATGACGATATGTCTTCTTCGTTCATTGTAACAAGTATTATGAGATGCAGTATGGTCGTAAAGAATATTAACCGCATTTTTTAACGACATTTCAATCTGTTACTTTTTACAAGCTTTTATTTAGTTTCATCTGACCGTTGTCTGTCTGTAATTAAATCTTGCAAGTTAAATTTGATCCACTTCCCGGTTTCCGATTGAGCTGAAATTCTGCATGCATGTATAAATCGGATGACAATGCAATATTATGGTACCATCGAGCTGATCTGATGATGGAGACAGGAGGTGGCCATAGGAACTCTGTGATGAAACAGCGCAACCTAATTGTGTTAGGGGTTTTTAGAATTGTCTCGATGAGTATTAGTTGTCTGTCGTAAGAAAAGTACAGTCAGTGATAAAAGCTTGTACCAAAAATGAAATTTTTGCCAAAAACTTTTACTTTGTAGGTAGGTAAGTCTGTTTTATTTACATTAAAAATGTTGGTTGGTACAGCGCGAGGCTTTGTGCGAAGCGTCGCAGCTGCCGTCGCCGCAGACGGGCTGCCTCCGGCTCGCGATGGTAGAGCTGCGCAACTACGCCAGCGCCCTCTCTGCGCTCTCCTCCGCCATCATCATGATTTTGGTAATCGGAACTGAAATAACTTTATTTTTCTATTCCAAATAAACGTTGATACCTAGCATGCCTACGACAGCTTTCAACGATTTTAAATGGATGTCGCAGTCAAAGATATAAAATCAAAGCATCGTGTCGAGTGCCTCCAGCGCTTCGATAAAACTGTGATTTCTGTCATGGGACCACATGCTGCGCCTTATAAAATAATATTTATTAGTACTCGTTTTTTATAACAACATTATCGTTTGTATTGTATGAAACTAAATGCTTAGGCTATTTTAAAGAATTCGCTTCTGATTTAGTAAAAAATTGTGAATGAATAGATAGGTATTTATGTTTAAATGGTGTGGTGTAGGCGGTAACGGTGTTCACGGCGGCGTACACCCTGGCGTCGGGCGTGGTGGAGCGCCAGAAGTCGACGCTGCGAGTGGCGTACCTTACGCCGCCGCCCGCTTCGCTTGCCTGCTACCCGCACCATCTTCCTCCGCCCGCGGTGCCCGCCCCGACAATGCCCTAACATGTAATGTCACAAACGTATTTGTTGAAGCATCTTTCGTTTAGTATAGTAGTAGTAAATTACGATACAAGTGCGAAAAGTAGGAGATTCACAACGAGAGGCGATTAACTAAAACACGACCGAAGGAGTTGCGATTTAAGTGCGAAAAGTAGGAGATTCACAACGAGAGGCGATTAACTAAAACACGACCGAAGGAGTTGCGATTTATCTATTCGCACGTGTATCGCACAACGTTTTACAGTAGTTATGCCTACGTATGGTCCTTTAAATTTTCGACATAGGCACGTGCTAATTAACCATTAATTAAAAAAATAAAGTAGCACCATAATTGTACCGTGAAATTGATTAGTAAAATGTTTGAGCAATATAATATCATTCTATCCTAGTACGTACCAAACTTAATTTACTTTTTGAAAAAGTATTTTATTTAACTTTCTCCAATTTAGCTTGCTTCCGGCTTTATAATTTTTTATCACCACCTACGTATCAACCTAACATTTATTTTTTTTGGGTATTTATACGTTAAGTTAAATGCTAACAAAATCTGTCATATTTATTAGTTACATTATTTGTTTTTTTCTATTAAACTCCACTTTAGTAACCTACTTTAAAACCCTATTCTTGAGGAACTAGAAGAAGGAGCCATCAGCCAAAACTTTTTCATAATTTTTATTTTATTTATTTATTTTTGTTGCGCGAGCCCCCTGCAAGACCGATGCCCTAGGTGGCCTAGGTGACTACCCCAATAGGCCGCTTCTGGCCAGTAGTAATAAATACAAAATATTTTTTGTAACACTGTAATTACTAATACTTATGAATGCATTGGGTATTTTCTAGGACGTGGTTCCTAAGAACAAATTTAGCTACCTATCTCTATTGTTTCAGATTTTCCCTAAGGTACTGCACCACCTTGTCTGCAGTTCTGCACCATAGTTTGTAGCTACTCTGTATTTAAGGCTGCGGGGAATTTTATGCAGATTTTTTTACTATAGTTACTATAAAAAGATAATCGCTTATAATAACCGTCTATTACAAATGTACTTACCTATTTAATGTATCAAAATGAAATAAATTTCATCGTTGTTATTTACAATAAATTAAAAACCTGCAATTTCAGTTTTTTTTTATTTGGCACGGGTTAGGAGAGTAGGTATGAAAAAAATACAACCTTGAGGATATCTTTTTAATTGTAATTTTTTGAACACAATACAACATGCAAGCATTAAAATGCTTTATGAAAATTAAGAAACAATAATGTCTTTTCTATATTTGGTACCTATTTTTGGTTATTTTCAAAATGATTCAAGAAAACGATATCTATATAAAGACAAATAAAAACTATAATATATTATGAAAAATTTCGTACAACAGCGGCCTATCGAGCACGTCGGGTCACCCGCGCGCTCGCGCCCGTTTGTCTGATCGGCGCGGCGCGCGGGCGCGCGGGCGCCCGACGCGGCGCGCGCTCGGCGTCGCGGCGTCGCCGGCACCGAGCCGCCGCCGCCGCCGCGCGCCCGCAGCCTACACTACACTAATCAGTAATCGCGCCCTCCGCGCGGCGTGTTCACAGCAAATGTAGCGACACTATACAATATTCACAACAATAGCTAAATAGTACCGTTATAAGTCTAGTATAATAATTTGAAGCGATCGACGTATTGTTTAAATTTAGAATTCGAAGAGTACCTAAGTTGTAGCGATGAGAACGCACCGGGCGGAGGGCTCGGCGCCGCACGAGCACACTCGCACTCGCTCTATCACAACCTCGTGCCGCGCCGCATGCGCCTCTCGCGTGACCTTACACCCTACACATCGACACCCACGAACTTACTTTCTACAGGCGAAAATCTTCTATTACCTACTAATTATTTAACGCTCCCGTCGCGACTAAAGTGTTACAAACTTTGCAATAACAAACACTCGAGACAGTAAAAATAAAGCCGGCCAGACAGTGGCTGTCATAAAAATACGTACAGTCAGTAATACTATTGCTTAGCACCTTTGCTTACAAACTTCTATGCAGGAGGGGTCACATTTCCCTGCAGCTGACTATAGTACCTACATTAGGTTAACCTATATAACCTTAATAGAATAAGGTGAATATCAAACAATGATTTACGTATTCAGGACCCCAGTGCACCCGGCCGGCTCGTACGGGTCCAGGTGCTAGGTGAACGTCACGCGAGTCGGGAGCACGAAACACATCGGCGCCGGAACCGCTCGCTCCACGCGCCGCACTAATTATAATAAAGGCATTTGATCAAGATTCGCGGCACACCGTTCTATAACCTAACTACTCGATAACACTATAATATTGCTATAACGAAGATAAAATACTTTGATATATTCGACACTATCGCAACCGCGCGTTATAATACAGTATCACATGGCGGTTCCGGGCGCCGCGGGCGGGCGCCGCCGCCGCTAAGTTAAGGCCTCGGCGTGCGCGCGCCCGCCGCAATTGGTTAACATTAGGTCTATCTAGAATAAATAGTCAGGGGTCGGCGCGGCTCAGGGCGGCTCCAGCTCTAGCGCCGCGCGCCGCGGTGCTTGCGGTGCTGCGCCCCGGCCCGAGCGCGCCGCGCCCACGCCGCCGCCAGCGCCAGCGCCAGCGTCCAGCCCGGCCCCGCTCTACAACACGCGCATGTCACACACCTCACTGTCGGTACCGGCGTACGTGTAGGACTGCAGGTGCACCCTAACCCACCGACCATACATATTGCCACCAGAGATGAGGTCACGCACATGACGCACGCAACAACAACAACGCACGCAAATAGCTTGGGTACGATGACAGATGGCATCTCACAAAATATATTTATTTAACCTTTTGGACGCCAATGACCGATATATCCGTACCGCAGGTTCAACGCCAAATACCGATTAATCGGTCACAGACCACAGAGCAACATAGATCTACGTGCATATGCATAAAGTTCAATTTCAGTTTTGACACTTGGGTGACGTGGCGTCTGAGTGACAGCTTTTGTGTTTGACACGGCGTCGAAAAGGTTAACGTTTATAGCACAAAAGATAACCAAACCAAAGGCGAACTTAATGCCATAAGGCATCTTCCACCAGTCAACCTTAAGGCATAACTATTATATAACAAAATTGTATTGAAATGACATCTGTCACCGTACCCAAGCTATTTGAAAAATACTATAGTTGTGTGTGTAATCAATGTAATCATTCACCTCAACTCTGCTGCCGACATAATGCATTCGCCGTCGTGTCTCTTGACTATAATAATCACTTACACAAATATTTCATTCCGTTTAATGCTACTATGATTTCTGCGCATCCTAATTAAAATTATCATTATCAGTGTTTGTGCAACCGGGTAGAACAACATTTTTGTGCATTTACTTATTAGTTACGTCTCTTGTAAGGGTTGGAGATACTACACATCAGACTTGTATGAGAAATGCTTATAAAAAGAGAACTAGGTATAATAATGAATAATAATGATGACTACATGGACAGATTGACAATAATCGACACCAAAGCGATTATTTATATTTGAACAATTTCTAGTCAGCGCATTCAAAACAAAACTACTTACGTAGCCCCACGTTGGGCGCCACAATTGGTATTTTATTTAAGTTATCAATTATCAAAAGAAGTTTTTACTGAAGTGATTTTTTTGTGTTTATAATCATGATGGATGCTATTTCTACTTCTAGACTAGTGAAAGATTGCGATAAAATAAATAAAACTTGTATGCGCCATGTAGATATTTTGTTTTCGAAACATGCTACGTAAAACTGTTGCATCGGAAAAAATAAAACCAATATCACCATGCTCAATAGGTAAATGATGATGATTAAAATGAATAGACATGCAACATAATGATACCTGGAATGGAAGAGTGTTTGACTGTGATTTGTTAAGTATTATAGGCACGATTTCTTACTTACTTGATAAAACGTTCGTTCAAAAAGTCAAAATAAAGCATCATAATTATCGGTAGGTATGAAGTAAATTCTTAACTAAAAATTTTCTAAGTAGTCAGTTAATCAAGATGTCGGAGGTTTATACAGTCAGCAGCAGAAGTTGCTAAGCGGGTGAGGTGTTCAAAATGATCTTGACGCGACTTTATTGTTAAGAGATTAAGAGCGTCTCAAGGTAATTTTGAACACCTCAGCCGTTTAGCAATTTCTGCTGCTGACTGTACAAAAGCTAATATTTGGGCGCCTCTTAACAAATCCAACCTAAACACGAGCGACAAATAAACACTTGTTAATATAGCAATGTATGAATGAATAAAAGAGTGGGGTGGTTACCGATGCACACAACACGCGAGATTGCTCACCAAAGTAGCACACTGGCCTCCCTGCAACAAGCGAAACGACGCGATCACACGACCATCTCAAGCTGCTCGCGGTTAGTCAGCCCAAGCCGGGGCATTGTCAACGCAGGTCAGTTACACACATCAAGCGAGTTCCACGTGGAAGCGGAAAGGAAGCCATATGTTGCGACCGCGAAAATAACGTCTCGAGCTAATAGGGAATATTAGGCAAAGCTCTGCGTAGGTGGCACCACTAGCACATACAGTAAACAAACCTCATTGACATCATCAATGACACATCATGCGTCACTAGGTCAATCACATGGCCTACTGTGAAACACGACTAACGAAAGTTCGGTTTCTGCCTCTCTATCTCTCTTGCTTATTCGATCGATAGAGAGGCAGATAAAGAAATTTCGATTTTCGCGTTTCGCGGTAGGCCACCTGTAAACAAACCGCCTTGGTGCATAAATGTCATAGTGAAAACTTGTCAAGAAACTGTTTAAGGCCTAGTATGTATAAGTTACTCTATGGTTTACTAAACAAATTAGTGCTGCACTCTGGCGGAAGAACATTGCAGTAATACTCCCTATTTGTTTGACTCAGACGCTGGCAGCATCTGACATTTTTTTCGCGGTTTGCGGGAGAGAAATAGCGTTTGTACGAGTACAACTGAAAGTGATATTAGCATTAGTTTGATAACCTGCATACTTACTCAGTTCTCACTTCTCAGAAAACTGTCTTATCTTTGTTATAAATAGATAGCTATAGGCCCGGTAAAAGTTAGCTTGCTATATTGTCTTTATCACAGGCAGTTATTTATCGGTGGAGGTCAGAGTGCCAAATAATCTGAGAGTTTCCCTTCCACTAGTTGTAGTACCTACGTTGTAGGAATTATTGTTATTGATTAAGTTCATCTTCTTTAGGCCAGAAAGAAAGTTGATCGGAATGCATCGAATGATAAAATCGAGCTCTTTTCGCTCCACTTATTTAGGTACTTTTGATGATTTTAATGACAGTTCAATACTTTTCAGTCTTATTCATTTTGTTTCACACGTTCCATTTCCCACATGAGTAGAATATGTCAAATTCTTTGGCCAATAAAAAATTGCTAGGTTACAAGAGCTTCAGGCCGTGGAACGGTAAGAAAAACTTATACTGGCTGGCGCATAAAATATTTGAAGAGTTCTCAGGACAAACGTTAGCATGCTTCTGGCGCGACTAGAGTTAGAAGAGTGTGTATATGTGTGCGCGGGCAGGCGGCGGGGGCGGGCGTGTGTGTAGGCACCTGGCAGGCGCGGCAGTGCGGCAGCTGGCAGCCGGCCAGCTGCAGGCGGTGCGCGCGCCACGCGCCCTGTCCCGCTCCCTCGCGCGCGCAGCACGCGCCGCTCTCCTCGCACGCCGGCTCCCAGCAGTCCACCTCGCCCAGCTGCAACATGCGACATGTCAGGGACCTACCGTACTGGAGGTTACCACGCATCGTTTACGCGGTAGCCCAATGTAATTATATGCTAATTAGTGTAGTAAATAAAGGTAGTGGACCCCGCAGTAATTCCTCAGCCAGAAAAAGCTTTACAGTATGATAAAGTATCAATAAATAAAAAGTATTGTATAAATTTCCAAAGAATAATAATAATAGTATTTAAGTAAATACCTAAAGTCTTAAATCGTTAATATCTTTTTACGGAAAATTGCTCCGTTTAAACTTTCTTCTCCGGACATGTTCATGTAACGTATTGCAACAATATATGAAATATCAAAAAAAAAATCCCCGCAGAAATACCAATATTAACAAAATATAATTTTATGGCGTGGCTTGGACCGGAAAATTGCTCAGTCTAATTTTTTCACTGGAATGCCATTTTATTGCCGATTTATACATACAAATTGAAAATCTAAAATATTTTCCATGTAACTATACTTTTTTTCAGAAATTGCCTTTTTACTCGCTGTGGAAAATTTCTCTATCCATTTTATTTATTGAATTAAGTTCACAGTTTTCTTTCCATTCAACTATAAAAACATCCAAAAAAATAACGAGCGTATTCAAAACTAAACATATCGGGAGCAGTGTACAGTATAGGGAGCGGGGTGTACAAGGGATGACAGTTCTTTTGGATATTTTGGATTTAAGTATATACGTGACTACTTAGTATATATTTAAAAAGAAATCAGGCTGAGAAATTTTCCACTCTCAGTTTTTTATACATAGTTCTAAAATACATAAACTTGGGTATGCATTTTTTTTTGGATTTTCTTACCCACTACGCCAAATTATATTCTAAGATCATATAAGAAGGAAAAAATGGCAGAGCAATTTTCCGATGAAAATGAGCGCCAAAAAAGGAATTATCGTAAAAAAAATATTCTCATGTTTGACAAAAGTTTTAGATTTTTTTCTAGTATCACATACTGATACAAATAACTTATTTCGTAAAATAATTTTGGATGGAGGAATTACTCGGTTCAATATATAAACAGATTTGTATTTTTACGTATAAATACCTAACTTAGGAGTGGTTTTTTTTTTTGATATTTATATGTTAGTTTCGGCTCATACTATACAATAACCAAGCAAAATT
This sequence comes from Cydia splendana, assembly GCF_910591565.1. Lineage (NCBI taxonomy): Eukaryota > Metazoa > Arthropoda > Insecta > Lepidoptera > Tortricidae > Cydia > Cydia splendana. The sequence continues at coordinate 10,720,959 of NC_085962.1, forward strand.
TCATCGACTGAGAAATTAATGCATGGGTCTCCATACAACAACTTGCTTCGTTTACTACACTAAATGTGCGCAAAACTCGACCAAGCAAGGCGTAACAAAGTTTGGAAGTGCCATAATATAATACTGTCATCACCCTGGAGAATAGCTTGGTCCGAAACTATGAATCGATTGATAACGGGACGTGTAAACCTGCTCTACTTATGTATCTACTTCTACTTATGTATACGTGGAGTCAAGCGCCGGTTGTCGGTCCTAGGCCAGTTGTCATATTGCCGCGGATACAGCGTAAGACTTCTGCCGTGCCCGTGCCAATATGTTTGCAAATAACTATATGACCTGTAGTTTATTCAATATGTACTTCCAAAAAAACCTGACAACCGCACGACTGGTTTAAGCGGAAAAAGAAATAGGTACAGTCAGTCAAGAAAGTAAAGACCACCACTTTCTTGGCTGACCGTACTTAAGTGAGTGAGTGATACCAACCAGGCATTCGCAGATCTGGCACTGGTAGAGCCAGCGCTCGCCGCTGCGGAAGGTGACGTGGTGCATCTCCTGGTGCCGGCAGTGGAACCGCGGCTCGCAGTGCGGGCAGCATGCCGCCGGAGCGAACCCCAACACCTGGCAAATACAACACAAGATTCAGTAAACACTAGGTATTTTTAATGCGCACCAAATTAGGTATTTCTAGTTTGTGATAGAGTAAGTTGGCTGTGTAAACACTCTAGTGCATAAAGTGACATCATCTAATTAAGACCCTTATTGACTTGACAATAGAGTGCAGCTGGATTCAGCACCAGAAATTCCATTTATGTACATATCTAACATTTTCCTAGCAATCTAAGGAGAATGTAGGTACCTATACCTCTACTCTAAATATACACATTTTGTCCGAGGCAATTAAAGTTGCAAGTCTTGCTCTGTTGCACAATCTAGTAATGAATATTGTCTGGGTCTGGCAGCGGGCCACCAGCCACCAGCCGCCAGCAGTGTTACCTGCGCGGTGGAGTTAGCGTCGTCGCAGGCGCAGGGCGCGCGGCGGCACGCGGCCACGCCGCGGCTGCAGGCGCACGCGCGGCAGCCGCCCGCCTCGCTCCAGTGCGCCCCGTCCCGCTTCATCTCGCCCTGCCACCAGCATCCTGCGACATGTCTCACTCATTATCATTACTTTTCATCTGTGTAGGGGAAGTCTGGGATGAAAAAGCAAGAAAGAGCCCTTTGGATTTTTTCGCTTCGCAAGTGGCTTTTTCAAAACCCCGGTGTTAATTCATAATCTTCCCCTATAGGCATTATAATTATTTCGGTGGTACGCTGACGTACTGACCTAACTCGCAGTCGGGCACTTCGCACTCGCAGCTGAAGCCGCCGTCGGTGTTGACGCAGCGCGCGTGCTTCGGACATGTGTGCTCGCCTAGCGCGCACTCGTCTACATCTGCAACATCAAGGTGAATGTTCAAGTGCTTGCTTAATTATTGGGGAGACCCTCCTGACTTCGGGCAAACTCGGCTCGGTCCGGCTCAGCATTGCTCCGAGCAATGATAGCCGACCCGTCAGGGCAGGCTGAATTAAGAATATCAGTATACAAATATATTTGTGGTTATGATTAATTAGCAGAATTTGCTCTTGAAAATTTCCTTATTGGATTTGTCAAATTTTGAGAAAAGAAAACCTTATATACAGTATACGGATTTTCTAAAATCGAGCACATTTCGGAATTTACAAGCGGATCAGCGAGTATGTTAAACTTTATTTTTTCGTCATGCACACAGTGTAGGTACCCTTATAGCCAACAAAAACGAGTCACCTTCACAATGGTCCCGCAACGGGTCTTTCCGGTACCCGGCGCGGCACACGCAGTAGTAGGAGCCGGGCGTGTTGACGCAGTCGGCGCTGCTCGCGCACACGTCGGGCTCGCGGCACTCGTCGCGGTCGCGCTCGCAGCGCGCGCCGCCGAACCCGCCGCCGCACGCGCACCGCTCCGGCGCCGCGCACGACCCGCCGTTCAGGCACCCGCCCGTGCAGATCGCTGCAACCGGGAATCCTCCAGTACACATCACAGAACTATGTAGCTCGGTATCTATAGTTATTTGTACAACAAGAGATCAAAGTTTGATATTTCTTCGAGTGCTTATTTTGAGTCCCGTGCAAGCGAAAGATTCTATAATACTAATTTAGAATCTTGAGCGTAGTAAGGGATTCAAAAGCGCACGAGATGTAAATAACTTTGATCTCGTGTAGTACACAAAATTTTTCACCCTAAGCAGTGAGAACATACCTAGAGGGACAGAGATAATAGAACCCAAGTATATCGAACTTGTATTAGACCCCGCATGTTGAAATGACATTTGACTATAAAGGTCACTTGAATGTCATTTTGTCTCACTCAGTGAGCAAAATCGCATTTTGCTCACCGTTTTTAAGAAGCAAAGTACCCTTGTTCGAGCTGCTGAGGTGAAAAATTAATTGTGGTCACATTGTAAATTTTAAAAGCTGTCTGTTTTAGGTATAAGTTAAAGAAAGCAAGGTGATACCTATATGGGTGATGGTGACATATTATTTTTATGGTAAGTTTTTGTGTGTGTTTTTTATTAAATTGGCCGTAGTGGCAGTAGATACATATTCTTCTTCTTCTTTAGAACCCCCTTTTTTCCAGATTAAGATACGTGCATTTAGATGAATGAGACTCACGCGTGCAGGTGTAACCGTCGCCTTCGTAGCCGTCGCGACACCGGCACGTGTAGGAGCCGGGCGTGTTGCTGCACTCCGCCGCCTCGTGGCAGCCGTGCGTGTCGCCCGCGCACTCGTCCACCTGCAGCACCCGATATCCAACGCTTAGGTAAGTAAATCGATCGCGACGCATCGATCATTTTGAAGATTATCAGGAGATATTTGTCTAGTCCAAAGTCTTCTCTTCTGTAGTTTGACCGCCACATAATCGACCGCATGCTGCCCTTATCAAACAAGCATCTACACAAACGCATAGAAATACCGACAGTTGCTAGTTTGATGCCTCACGTTCGCGTTCCATGGTTCCATGGTTCCATGGTTCAAAGCGTAATATGCGTATTGATAAAATGCCTAGTTAATGCTGATGACAGATACCTACCATGGTGTCTAGAATCTTTCGAACCGCGATTATTGAAATATCGTATCGTATAATGTATATACTCGTATCAAAACACAGTTAAATATGAACAAATATATATTCCTTGCTTGCCCTTATGGGTATAGCTGCTGCTTGGAAGAGCTGTTATCAATAAGTTTACCTCGACGCAATTGAACTTGTCTCTCCTGGTATATCCGGGCAGACACTGGCAGACGTAGCCGCCCACCAAGTTGACGCAGCGCGTGTTGGAGTGGCAGTGGTGTCCGTACAGACCGCCGGCTTCACTACATTCGTCCACATCTGAAATATTACGGTGTACTGTTTAACCAAATTGAAACTAATTTCCGAACAGTTTTTCAAGGAACAAATTCGGATATAGTGTTCTACAGAAAATTAGGTACCTCTCGTAATAGTTCTTATCCACCATCACGTTCTCAAGTTTTAATCATATCTAGATATAGGACAATCAGCAATAGCATAAGTAACAGTTTTACTCAAAATTTACGTGCACTCACTCGATTCAATTAATAAAAGCCGTCATTTTCATAGGTCGCAACTTCTGCCCTAAAATAATTTAGTTTTTGAAGCTGCAGTCCACCAGAATCCTATAAGCCCAACAGTGGGTTGAGTGAGTTTACCTTCACAAGTAATGCCATCGCCTTCGAAGCCCTGGTTGCATTTACAAGTGTACTTGGTGTTGAGATTCATACAGGTCGCATTCTCGTCGCATGTGTGCCCCATACTGCAGTAGTCCACTCCTGAAATTGAGAAATCCGAGTCATATATTATGGAACAAATTAAATTGTGAGGCTGTTTGTCAACACGAAGGTAAAATTAAGAGATTGGTACAATTCTGCCATACCACGCATAGATAACAATCGTATGTGATGTTCAAGAACTCATTATTGTTTCTCGTAGGTATTCTCGAACATTCAATTTCAAGGTGATTAAAATTGATGTCACATAGGCGAGGCGTAGACGAGCTAGTAATAACTGCATTCAAAAGTTTGATCAAATGATCAGATACCGCAATGTAATGAAAATTGCATGCAGCAAGTTCTTGCTAACCTACTACGCTTTACGGTTGTTATGCGAGGTGGGGTCGAACTTTCTATACAAGTAAGACTTCTAGGGCCTTGGCCTTGCTAAGCATGATCAGCCTGACAAGCCTCGTATCTACGCTTGAATAAATTCTTCGCCTACAGGATCAAGAACTCAAAGAGATGTGTGGTATCTGATACCTATCGACTGACTTTCGTTAATACTTAATGCTTGTTTTTGTAGCTATTCCTTCCGTATCAAGGAGATGCACACGATCTTCGACATTCTCAGGTAGGGGACCATAAAGTGCGCCGTAAAAGTTTAGGTAAGTATGCATCTTAACATCCAATGGCTGGTAATGAAATATGAAGATGAACTCACCCGGACAGAACTTGCAGCACTCGCCGGGCACGGTGAACTGGTCGGGCGGGTCGCAGGGCAGCGGCGGGCACGCGCTGTCGGGGTCGACGCGCGTGCACTGCATGTTGCCGTCGTGGCACACGCACTCCGCGCACTCCTTCGGCGCGAACCGGTCACCGTGCTCGTATAGCGTACCCTTCAGCAAGCAGTGCCCTGGGCACGAAACGTATTTCGTTTTGAGTGCGGTGAAGCAACGAGTTAGGACCAGATGCACCAATCACATTTGACAGACTGATCAACGTCAGCCGGCGCGCCCCGGCGCTTTACTATGAAACTTTCCATACATAAAAATTTTGCGAACTCTTTAACGATGCGAACATTTTGGTGCAACCGACCCTTAATGTACTGTTACATTGTTACAAAAATAAAAAACCGGACAAGTGCGAGCCGGACTCACCCACCGAGGGTTCCGTACTTTTTAGTATTTGTTGTTATAGCGGCAACAGAAATACATTATCTGTGAAAATTTCAACTGTCTAGCTATCACGGTTCGTGAGATACAGCCTGGTGACAGACGGACGGACGGACGGACGGACGGACGGACGGACGGATGGACAGCGGAGTCTTAGTAATAGGGTCCCGTTTTACCCTTTGGGTACGGAACCCTAAAAAATGGGCAAAGAAAGGACGATTAGCATGAGGAATTTCGTACATTGACCCGCTTGTTCTTATGCCACGTGCTAAGCGTCCTTTCATTAATAAAGTTCCCTCAGTTGACGTTTATCGTATGATATTAAGGTATATGCCGTAGCCTATGCCACAACGGGCAACATAATGAATGTGCCCACTACGGGTTAAGTGCCATTCATCTCAGAAGTAGTTAAATGTATCTAAGAAATAATAATGTGACTGACCGGGGAAACGAAGCAAATGATTTTGTTTTCATTCTGATTTGGCCAGGCTTAAAATAACAAAATAAATAGTGACTGCAAAGGAAGCCAAATAAATATATCGAACGAAACCCATCCTTATTTTTATGGTAACAAAGGCGTCTTACGATATATTTGATGCTGACTGTAGGTACAACACTTACTTAAACACGTTGGACAGCATGCTCCAGGAGGCAGCACTGGGTTTTTGCAGTCGGTCCTTTCGCACTCAACTGGCCTGCACGTTATTTCCCCGTGCTGAAAGTAGAACATATAATTTAATGAACCAAGTAAGGACGTAACATGACAGCAGCCATATTTCAACACACAGTGTCCCTCCCCATCCAAGGAAAAAAACGTTCTTCAAATAGATGATTTACCCACGTGTACGATGTTTTATTTATGTAGGTACTTAAAATGTCTGAATTTTATAACAGACGAGGGTAAATATCTTGCAACGGATCTCAAGATAACTATTGAACTGCTGATCACGAAATAAATGAAGGTTGTATATGAACGAACCACGCAGGAGCAGCGATTGCAGTCTCCGGACTTCCAGGTGGCGCCGTCGGCGTGCACGGAGCCGTTGGAGTAGCACGACTTCTGGCAGTCGCACTGCTCCAGCCGCGCCAGCCGCGCCTCCGCGCCCACCAGCTGGAAATTGCGTAAGTAGGTATTTAATAATTTACGATAAGATTCGAAGTAAGGGGTTGTGCACAAATCACCCGAGGTGTTTTCAGTAGTGTCCGACCGAAGGTTCGGTTTCGGTTTCGGTTTCGGCCAGTTTCGGCCAAAAAATCATGTTTCGGCTGTAGTTTCGGTTTCGGCCAAAAAACGGCCGAACCTTTCGGCCGGGCCGAAACTTACGAAATGGTACTTCGTACTATGAAACTAAACTATGTGACAAAGACCAAAAGTTGGGGAATAAGTAGGACAACAATATTTATTAAGATGTACCTACATATACTGATTCATGTATAGGTACAGAAATTAATTGGTTTATTATAAAACACAATTCCACTAATGAGGGCGCCACTAGACGGTTGACGCAGACTTAAGAGGCTGTTAATACCTATAACGCGCACACTGTCTAATTGTATCGGAGTAAATGAGATTAGCACTGTCGCATGTTACTGGGCCTGGGCAAAGGAATAATAAGAAAACTCATCATCTTCCTCGCGTAGTCCCGGAATTTTTGGCACGGCTCATGGGAGCCTGGGGTCCAATTGACAACTAATCCCAAGAATTGTCGTAGGCACTAGTTTTTAAGAAAGCGACCGCCATCAGACTGATCTTCGAACCCAGAGAGTAAACTAGGCCTTATCGGGACTAGTCCGGCTTCCTCACGATGTTTTTCCTTCACCGAAATGCAAATAGTAGGTAAATATCAAAATTATATTTAGTATAAAAGTTCCGAAAAACTCATTGGTACGAGTACGTCAAGAGTACGTGGCCGGGGTTTGTACCTTGCGACCTTCGGATTGAAAGTCGCACCAGGACTCGCTTTTTAATACAATGGACATTGCTTGGAGTCTGTGCTCAACTACTTATCCTGAAGCCTGAAGCACGGCTTTGACTTCGCATGAAAGTTCGCCTCACTGGGGCACTTCGGACGTTTAGGCCCAGGTGAAGATCGGTACCCGGCCTTGCGATACTGTCAACAAAAAATTTGCGCTCGCTGCGCTCGCGTTTTTGTTTCAACCTGTATCTGCAATCATGTTGGCTTGACTGGTGAATGAATAGAGTTAGACCAAGAAAATTCTGCAATTATTTTGATAGCATACGCAGTGCAACTAGTGCAAATGTTATTTAAACGTCATAATTTCATAGAAGTTTTGGCGTTTAAAATAACACTTGCACTGCGTGTGTTATCAAAATCGTTGCAGAATTATCTTGGTCTAACTCTAGTAATTTTCTTAAAAAACTGCTTAAGTAACATCAATTTCAAGGGCATTGGGTGTTGACAGCCCCATAATATGTGTGTAAAAGCGGTTTTATGACAATTTTTCAACGATTTTAACAAGTCTACAAAAGGTTCGGTTTCGGTTTCGGTTTCGGCCGAAACTAGAGCCAAAGCCGAACATTCGGTTTCGGTTTCGGTTTCGGCAAAAAAACATGTTTCGGTCGGACACTAGTTTTCAGCTACTTTTTGACCCCCCCTCACCCTCCCCCTTGCTGATATTTGGTGAGGTTTTTGGCTACCCCCCTACCCCCACACAACCTCACGTGTATTTTTTTGATTTATTTTCATTCGACCTAATTGTATATATAAAATCAGAAAATGTTTATTTTTCTATTTTCGTTAAATAGACTCGCTATTTTGAAATGAAGAGTGAAGATTTATGTTTAACGAAACCGAGAAAAAGTATCTACTCATGTGGTAGGTTTTTTTTTTCTTAGTTTCGTGCACTGTAGAAAAATACACGTGAGGTTCTCTTATACCCCCCCATAGGAACCCAACCAACATTCTAAAATCATAGCTGCGAGGTCGAAGGGCGAGTACCTTTATACTGAGATCAGGTCTCAGGTTCAATCTCTCTAGCGACGAATCAGGCCTACCTTAAGCGAAAGGTCATGGATGTGCGTGGTGAGCTCCTGCACGGTGGCCTGCAGCAGCGCGAACTGGCCACACGTGGGGCACTCCGAGTCCAGCCCCGGACACTGCGCCAGGTAGCCGTGCGGCCCGCTCACCAGCCGCACGTCTTGTAGAGTACCCTGAAATGTACGCAATTTTAGTTACATTAAGCTTGTAGTTGTATGTGAAATTTTAAATTTGTTAGTTCATATTAGACATAGTCTAATAAAACATGGTCTTCCATTCCCAGAGTGACACGGGCCTACGTCACAACAACATGGCCGCTATATATAGCGCTATCGCATATTATCATATAGCGCTGTCGCATGATGACGTAGGCCCGTGTCAGTTAGGTGACCTAGAAAAGACGGGAATGGAGTACCAGGCGGAGTATATTATTATACCATGATATTAGACACTGCTCACGATTCTTTTTGACAATTACTTGTATTAATATAAATAAGATAAAAGATAAGTGACAGCTAAATCGGATTTGTTTATGTATTAGGATCACCAACAGACTGATGGCATTAGGGATAGGGATTCGTTATAATATATAGTCGTTTAAATTTGATCCTCCACTTAAAGGCAATCACAGCTTATCAATTTTAACATTGTGTCAACACTATTGAATCAAAAATAATACCTTGAATAATGAATGCTTGCTATTCCTCTGTCCGACCCAGAGCGTGAGTTGCGGCTGCGTGAAGTTCCGATCGGGCGGCGCGATGAGGCGGCGGTAGAGTGGATGGCAGTCGACGAGGAGCGTGGCCTGCGCGCCCGACACGGCTAGCGCCAGGCGGTGCCACGCGCCGTCCGCGAGTCGGAACGGGAACGTCTCCACGCGTGCCTCGCCCGCCTCGCGCGCCTCTCCCGCCGCAACGTAGTGCAGGCGCACTTCGTCCCGGCGTCCGCTCGACTGCACCTCCAGGTACCTGCACACCGCGTCAACTCTACTCAGCGAGACCTGAGGTCGCGCCGCGACATCGCTCGGAATGTCTCCGCCGCTCTCTCGCGAACTGTTCCGAGGTACACATAAACAAAGCAAACAAGAAAAATATTCGGACAGCGTACGGCGCACGACCGCGAGCGGACCTCGGCTCGCTCTACATCTCAATATCGCTCGGCCAGGATAGGGGACCATGTACCTCGGAACTAATCGCGATCGTGTCGACTAGCTGACGTGTCTCATAGCACTGCTACAAAGAAACAGAACTCTCGCCATGTGTCCGATATCTTTCACGGGGTTCTCCTCGGCCGGCGGAGAAGCGCCTTGTGGACGCCCGTGCGCCGACGCGACGGGCGTGAGCCGAGGTTACCGTCGGACACAGAACGAGAAGCACAATATGGATTCCCATGTCGCTTGGAATGCAAGTGCGGCCGAGCCCGGCGGCGTCCCCTCGGCGCGAGCGCGGCACGACAAACATCAACAGCCAGTAAACAGAGAGTCGGGCGTGAGGGTTAGACAGATACAGAACACAGCACGTCAAGACACAGAACACAAGACGGTCGGCGGGAACACGGGCCCGGGCGGACGCATGCAAGCCGGCCCGCCCCGCACAATTACGGCCATGCAGAGGTCACAGTGAGCGCAATGGGGTCAACGGATGGATCGAGGAGGACATTCCGAGGCACAGGACATTCCAAGATACATGATACTCCCCTATGCGCGCGCACGAATGCCGCCGGGGAAGCGAGATGCGTGCGCGCGCAGCGATGTTGAGATCTAGAACTCACCGTCAGTGCGCCCGCCGTGGTCCGCTCCGCCGTGGCCGGGCGCGCGCGGCGCCCCGTTCGTGCCGGTGCTTCATGGCCCTCTACCCGACATCAAACGAATTGCGTCATTAAATCATAGCAATCAATCACGCGCATGTAACACAGCGGGGAGTCCCTTGATTGGCGCGGCGCTACGCCGGCCGTTCGCGACACGCATCGCTGTCTTTACAACGCGCAAATCAATCATTGCTTTACTGCATTTCGTGACTCTTTGTAATCATGGCAATAACATTAAGGGAATCAAATTTCTAGCAAAAACATCAACAAAGTTACTGTCTAACATTCTTAATCTTAGCAAATGGCGCAGGTCAGGCGTAACCTCTAGATATTATAGGTATATTCGGCGACGTATTAACACTTGTATAATTAAATAGAAATACATACATAATATAATAAAGTGACCGCCTCTGTTAAATTTGTTTACGGATCATTATAATGTATCTCCTACTTCCCTACTAATATCATAAATAACTCTGTCTGTCTGTCTGTTACCTCATCATGCTTAAGCCGCTGAACCGATTTAAATGGAATTTGGCATAGAGATAGTTTGAGGCCCGGGATAAGGAGATAGGATAGTTTTGTCATCATCATTCCACGCAGACGATGCGGTCGCGTCCATTCAGAAGCTAACTAGGTAATAATTCCGTTTACATTAGGCCGTTGACGGCAGAGTAGTGAGCAGAGGGCCTACCGCGAACCAAGTTCGACGTGTTGCCTCTCTGTCGCACTTGTAAATTTGTACGTAAGTGTGTGTTTTGTTTTAGAGATAGAGAGGTAACATTAAGAGGAAGAAGGGTCGTACCTGTTGTACCCGTGGGAGAAAGAGAGAATGGTGCCGGAGTTGGCGGGCTCCTGCTTGAGGGAAGCCAGCACCGTGAACTCGGGCGACCTGCGCAGCAGCTCGGCGGCGCGCTCGAACGCCGCGCCTTCCACCTGCAGCGACCGCGAATCCCCTGCAATGTAAGTAAATTCAGCATACGAGTATAACACATTATTCTACAAGCACTCTGTTTACATTACCTACAAAGTTTTAATTAAGTAATAAGTAACTGTAATGACAAAATAATTCGACAGCTGCTATAATCCCTACTAATATTAAAACTGCGATAATATCTCTGTCTGTCTATTCTACTTCATGCTTTAAACGCTGAACCGACTTAGGTGAAATTTGACATGGAGATAATATGAATCCACATACTTAGGATAGTTTTATCACGATAATTGGATTTTGTCCGCAGATGAAACCTCGAAAAGAAGCTATTAGCTATATGTATATACTCATCAAAACTCATCCATTGAATAGGAAGAGGGGGGTAATGCCCTGAAATGAATAAGTTATAGATGAATCAGTATATTCAGTATGAAATCGGAACGATATTCATCTTTTTCATTATTTCAGATAATGTAAATGCGGTATCCTTCTTGCTAATGTTTAGAAGTAATCGCATACACATACTCGTATTATTCAGAGACTCAGCATTTTAGGTAGGTTCCAGTCATATAATATAATTTGGTTGGTTTCGACCTTAGGCCCGGTTTGCGGTGCAATAAATCGCGATACGATCGGAGCGGAGCCGCACACCGCACGCCGCGCTGCCGTGATCAGCAAGTCCTTGGCTCATAACGATCGTTCACTATTGGCGGCCCGCCAGCACCAACTATTCCATTTACGAATTGTCTTAGTTTGCATGCGAACTGGAATTATGTTAATTAATGTCTTATTAGGTGTAAATGCATGATACGAATTTACCGGAGAATTATATTACAGTCGTAACGCAGAGACACTGTGTATTTTGTAACTCAGTGAGATTTGTAAATATGAACGAGTTAACGTTATTTTAATTGGTACCTATTTATTATTATTTATTTATTAGCGCGCGTCGCCTCTATGAGGAGCTGTCAAAGCGCCTCATAGAGGCTTCCGGTGACCAGAGGGCTGGCCAATATTTTGCCCAACGGATCGGCATTGCTATCCAGCGGGGCAATGCGGCCAACCTTCTGGGCACCCTACCGAGCGACTACGTCTTAGGTAATTTTTTTTATTTATAGTATTAGTTTATAGTGTTTTTATTATGTTATAAAAATGTTAATAAATATATGTTTATATTTATTTATTTGTTTCACTGTGACAAGTTACAGGAAGGTACCTATAAATGGTAATAAAGTTCTTGGCCGTACTTATTAATTACGTTCTCTTCATAAGCATTTTATAGTCAGATTATTTCGACGAAGTGGTTTAAATTTTTTATAGAACTTTGTGTGCATGTAGTTAGGTATCCAGTTTCACTGGAAAGCAAAGTTTAATGTGCACATCCGAAGAAATAAAATCTGTGCCAAATCCAAAATTACGTGTCTATCTCATTGCAGTGACCGAAAACAACATCTGCAATGCGCACTGGGCTGGCTCTTGCGACTTAAATAACGATTAAATTTTAAATCCAATTAGATCTAAATCTAAATCGATATATGCCTGCAATAAAGCTGCCGCCAAAGCGTTGTTGCGAAATTATAATAATTAACGAAGATGGTTGTGCTGAATACTGCGTATTACCTACTTGCAAATTCAACTTCACTTAATGTTACTTTTTCAAAGCAAATGCTTAATTTGTGGAAAAATATACTAAAATACATAGCTATACGAATACATCATTATTATATGCCTAAAATACTTCTAAAGTTTCGCTAAATGGCGTCTATGTTTATGGACCACATCATAAGAACTGTCCTGTTGACAAAAATATAATTAAAAGAAAAATAAAATATGCTTCGAAATTGTATATGGTTTGGAATCGACAGAATAGACTTAACTTATAAAAAATAACTTAGGGTTTATTTTCAATATTTCATCCCCAGAATATTTCTGCATTATGATTATTACGATTCATATCATCGCCAATATTTACTGGCACGCGCCTGCGACGGTTTCAACGAGCATGTACTCGTAATAAAGTGCGCAATATAGAGGTTGAAATCACGGGGGAGAAGTGAACTTTATCCCACGACACGGGTGAGGGACAGTAATCGCCCGGAAGGGACGAGCCGCTAAACGCGGTCAGTGCAGTTGATTTCACGACTTATATATTTCACTTATGCGACTTCCTATTAACGCGATGCAGGGATTATTGAATTGGCTTTGAATTTCCCTCATTGCAAGCGATTATGCTGATAGATGGGTGACTTTCCTATGTAGTGTTATCATAATTACTTCATGTCATCCGAAAGTTAAAGTTTCGATAAGACAGGACGTGGACAATAGTTTAGTACACTGCCGTGTCTCTCGGTATGTTGCGTTATCTTCTTCGTTAGTATGTTATTTTAAACTAACACCAGGCGGCTTAGCACGGTCGCGTTTTTATCCCTTGTCACCATGCCTGTCACGTTCTAACAAGTACGTAAGTGCGAAAGGGACGCGCATAGTGATAGACGATAAAAATGGAACCGTGCTGCGCCCACAGGTTCTGAAACTGGGTGATTTAATTAACCCGTGGAGCGCCCTAGTATCACACGTGTGACACTAACTAAATTTGGGGCGTAGCGATTCAGTATCAGACGTGTGTTAGTATCAATATGGGTCAAATTGCTTTGCATCAATTTGTTGTATGGTGGACGGGTTAAATCTCAAGAATAGGTATCTCCCTAAATTAGCATTTGTATGTTACATTTACCTACCTACATAACTTATTAAATCATGAAATAAAACTATGAAAACGGATTATATCGCGTATAATGAATTTATAATACTTATACAAGCCTTTACAGTGATAAGAACAACGTGTCCAAGAATAATTGAATAAAATTGAGGCTACGCCGTAGCGGCCGTAGCAGAACATGTCTAGTCAGAGCCGCTACATAACACACTATGCGTGTGGATACTTTGCGTAGCAGGCACTTTTTCATCCACTATTTATCTACAGGACAGTACACAACGTATTCCAGTAGATGACGACATACTGCCCGATTCGAATTTTAAGATACGTCAATTAATAGATCTAGAAACGATATGGATTAGATGTATCAGTGTAAAAAGTGACGTTTATGTTTGAAGAAACGTCACATTTGACACTGACATATCTAATCCATTTCGTTTTTAGATCTATTAAATGACGTATCGTAAAGTTCGAATCGGGCCCATAGTTCCCAACTTCCCCGTCTAGAGTTCGATGACTCCGGACAGCCATGAGACACTGCGATATACCTCTACCTACGCAACATTCGGGGTTCGAGGAAAACCGCGAAATTTCGGGAACTGAGCAAATACGGAGTTGCGTAAGCCATTACAATATCAATTTCAGTGTTATTACAGTCTCCGTCCCGGTCCGATAATTTAATCTATCATTCAGTATATCAATTTAATCAATCAGTTTATACTACCTTTTTAGGGTTCCGTAGTCAACTAGGAACCCTTATAATTTCGTCATGTCTGTCTGTCCGTCTGTCTGTCCGCGACATTGTTCAGTGGTCGTTAGGGCTAAAATAGTTTTCTAGTTAGTGGGTGCATGTGCCAATAAAACCTATTTATATGAATAAAACCAATACCCATACGTCAAATTTACATTTGTTAATTGTTATATGTACTTAATTAATAGTTACTCAATACATTTATAAAACCCCATTATCATTTTTTTTATCTAAATGCTATTTAAATGTAAATTTGGGGCCGCAAAATTTTAATAATGGTAAAAATTTAATTTGAACCTGATGTTAGCGGAGGGATAATAGATAAAAGTGTATAGACTCTTCTCTAGCGTTTTTCTACATCTCCCCTTGGCAATTTTAGTTTTATATTTAATATCAATTTGTTTGCGCGGGTGGCACGAGAATAAGGCCAAGTTACCATTATCTGAAGAGCTACAACTTCTAAGCGTATTATACAATGACTAGAGAAGTGAGGGATCTTTGTAGAATGGTATCTACCACCCTCCAACGATGCGTCGAGGGGTAAAAGATTCATATGAAATTGTTTCATATTTCACTTGACTGTTGGTTGAATAATATTGGACTAAGATAGTCTTGGGGTGACTAACAATAGCCGCGCGTGTTACCTTGCGACCGCTATAAAACTAAATAAGGAGAGATTTATTATTAAACGGGAATATTTTTCTACGCGTTTTTATGGTGACTTAAAATAAAGTAGGTACCTATTCCAAAAGATTACGGAATTTTTACGACGTAAAAACATAAGACGTTTTGCGGTAAAACCCCAAGTTAGATGGACCGACGATCTGGTCAAGATCTCGGGAAAACCGTTGCTTAATTGCTTGTGGGCGGCGCATGGCGGCGCATGACCTATTGTTGTGGAAATCCTAGTCCAGCAGTGGACGCCTATCGGTTAAAACAATAAACAGAACAGACAGTGCAGATTGATGATTTGAGTGATTTTTTTAATCATTTAAAGAAAGAAAGAAAGAAGATAATTTATATCGCACAAAATGAAATCATAACAAATTGTCATTTATTGCCGTATTTAACATGGGGCAATAAAACTGCGCATTAAAGTTTAGCCGACCCCACCGTGTTTTGGTTTAATTAAAGCCCCCGATATCAATCCGGCAAATATTTGCTCAGCTTGTGTCAACACATGCAACAAACTTCCCGCGGAGAATTTATTTATTGCCAATCGTTTAAGACTTGCACACACTATTGACAGTTAAATGGGGTGTTGGTGTGAGACGAGAAGATTATAATGGAACTAGTTATTATAGGGTTACGATACTATAAAATAAATCCAACTGTGTCGCTTTCCTATACTCTATCAATATTTACCAGAATACTTTTTTCAAGCAATGGGAGATGATATCTCTTATTCAATTTGTCAATTCTCAATCGAGAGAATGAGTGATGACGTAACCAAAGTTATAATAAATGAAAATTGCTAACATAAAACTGTATAAGTACAATATAACTTTGTAAAAGTTAGTTGGCTCTCACCGCATAAAATCTCGGCGAGTCTCGTCTAAAAATTCACTTTAACAATTCATCCCCTACACCCCTTATTGGCGCTGTGCCAAAAGAAAACTGAAATGTCACAAATGCACTGTGGCACAGGTACAGTATAGCAAATTTCAATTGTAAAGTGAATAGAATTAGGTTGTTGAGGCGATCATTTTAAACAGGGGTATCGTAGGGGTGCGCCGTTTTCCGCGTGATCTCACAGTGAGCTCGGAGAGCCGAGATCACCGATGTCCATTGACGCGCGTGAACATTGTGGGCAAAAGGCTATGTAGATAAAGATAATTGCCGGCAACCCTTTGTGGAAAAAATATTTTTTCATATTCACGAAGCCAGCTTGTTACAGTGAAATAAAAAGTGCGATTATTTTTGTAAATTGATCGAGGCGTCATTACTTCAGTAGGCTTGTGAATTATAAATATTATAATATTTGGCTTTTTTGTTTCAATAGGGTATTTCAGTATTTTTTTTCAAACTGTGGACAACTATGGAATTTATATGAAACACAGAACAAGTGTCGTCACCGTCAAGTTACGTTAGTACAGGCCTACTCGTTATAGTTCTATCCAAGTTATCAATAGAAATTGCGTCTAAAATAACTGCTATCTTCTATTTTCTAATCATTTTCACTGCTTTATTTCGTACATGGTGTGACATAACATATTTTAAATACGGTACCTAAACATCTCTATTATCTTAAAATAAGGAAGAAAGTTCTATGTTCTATATACCTATACCTATTTTTCCCATATTTGTCGGTATCATGAGCTATTGCATAAATTGCAAAACTTTCACAACTGGACTTATATATTGCTGCTCCCATAATAGTTACTGCAGTGACACATGATGTATTGCGGCGTTGGAATCCAAACAGTGGGCCGCCTCGTTCACAAAGCGGCGCGCCGCTTGTCACGCCTGCCACCGCAACGCGAGCATTCCATAATCTGGCCCGGCCGCTGACAGCTCTACAATGCGCGCTCGTGTAAACATTAATATTGCTCTATCATGTCAAAAGCATACTCCTATGTTATGGTTCATCTTCTGCCCGATTCGATAAACCAAACGACAATTGAATGGGCAAGAAATGGCTGACTATTGTGCGATAAGGGCCACCATATTGAAAGTCGTTTGTTTGACGAGGTTATTAAAGGCCGTCATAGAAAGTTTATAGGCAAAAATATAACAATATTAGGGTCCGTTATATGTGAGTACATTTCTATTATCAGATTATATGTTAGATAAGTACATAAAGAAAAGCATGAAGACAAGCGTAAAATACTTATGAAAAGGACGTTTATACCTCTAACCATTGATTCTCCTTGCCTTAAAATGAAACATCCATCCACAAACTAATTCATTGCGAAACGTTAAGCCCTATTTTCTGCACCAGACAACGCTGCTTTTGACATCTGACACTCGCTCGAGGCGAAACATTAAACAATATGGCTTAGACTCGATCCCCCAAATTAGTGGCAGCGTCGTCGCCCTTCAACAATTATGCGAGTGCGTTCAACGCACCTAATGGTGCGGATTACGTTACACGTAAGTGAATCGAGACAAATTGACGAGTCGCCTTATCGTGTTCATCTTACGGTCACTTAAAATGTAACCCTTAATTCATTGACACACAGCTGCTTTTCAGCTAAAACGTTCATATAATTAGGTGTCTAAGTCGAAATGCATTAGGGCCTCTAATCGATAGGGTAGCCATAAAAAGAAACTCGATAGATAGCCTTGATACCCAAATAGAACTGACGATATTGACGCGTGTAGGTAGCAATGAATACAAACATCAAAGAAAAAAACACAAATTCATTACACTTAATGGTATTTACAGACATCACCTGTTAAATTATTTTAAAAATAGCAATGACTCGGGAAACATGTAATTTTGGATAAATCAATCGTGTATGACTGTATTTGTTGATTTGGTCATTTTAACTAGCCTTAAATATAATAATTACAGGCAACACGATGGCACAATTATCGTCACTGCCAGTACCCGAGGAACCGTGTATTTCCTAGTGGATCATTACCCGGGACGGGCCGACGTAAACCCGAGGGATTACTTACATTTCATTTACGGGCTCGCGCGACAAATCGACACCACCCGAGTGGATTTAACTGATCCGCTGCTTAGTAAAAATGTTTTTTTTTTTTTTTTTAATTTACTTATTGATCATTTATTTACATACAATATATATACAGTGGTACTACTAAACTAAATTAATAACTAGCTTAAATCTAAAATAGGCCCTCGAGGCATTGTACCAAGGATGCTGGCGGCATTTCCTCGCTGTATCGCAATGCTGATACGTTGTGCGAGGTAGCCGCCAGCTCGTCGGTCACCAGTTACGTCAACCAGACGCTTCGCGATTTCTGCGAACAACTTATGCGCGCTGGGACCCCATGGACCTAGAGTTTCAACTCCAAATGGTACAAAATGGTACTCTCTACCGAGGCTCTTATATTTGTTACGTTTTAGAATTTCGGCGCTTTCCGCCGCTCCGCCCGCTTTTACAGTAGTCCGTTGGAGGTGGGACGGTGCCAGTGTGTCTACGCAGGTAGCATCCCACACGTTTTTATCTTAAATATAACTTACAATCCGCTTGCGAAGATACACGATCTACCAATAAAACCAATTTTGACACCTTGAAAGCGATTATTCAGCAAGTAGGTAGGTAATTAACATATCTTTCGCAACTTAAATAAAAAGCTCCGCGTATTCTCGAAAAACTGGGATAAGTTTTGATGAATAATAAAAATACAATACAACAGTAGGCAATGTTGTTGTTTTTTTCTCCCCAGTACAAAAGCACCCTAGCTAGTGAACCGCACGAGCAATTTCCTTCACCACAACATCTCCATCGTCTTTTCAACGTCAAATTGCAAATGTCAGAGCGAAAGGGAAAGCACAATAGCCCCCTCGGTCGACCCTCGCTATCGGTCGGAGCAAAAGATTCGAACACGCTAACATGCAAATTAAAATTTTAAAACACGCCATAACGTCCGTTTTCTTTCTATTCGCGCGTATAATTTACAAAAGAAGTCCTGACATTTGGAAGGGTCTGCCCATACTGCATTTGAGGAGCGTCTTTTCAAGAGAGCTTAGGTACATATTTCCATTTTTCATTTTTTAAACTGTAAATGCAGTTTTGTATAAACTATAAAATTACGTAATTTCTCTGAGATTATTTAAAGTTTTAAAAAGTTATTCCTTGTGATCTAAAGAGGTTCACATGTCAAAGTTCGGATTGGATCCTACGTGCAACCACCAAAATTGCTTTTAGATTTAACAATTATCACTATAACTAAATCGAACCCATTATCCACCAAAGCTATAGCTATTCTTATCATTAGAAGAGTGGTTAGAAAGAAAAACGAAGTTGAGAACAATTTACATATTTGATTTGATGTAAAACACAGTCCACAGCAAAATGGCTTAATTTCCCAAGATTCGCATCAAATGAGCTCATTCTGAAAAATATATGGTAATTTCATAGTTATTTACGTAGATAAAGAAATGTATGTACCTATTGCCATGTATGTCACATTTAAGTAAACTTATGGTTGATATTATAATAACGAAAATAGAATACTAACTAATTTCGTACGTATACTAAAACCTTGCAAATTTATGTTTTTCTTAATTACCCGAAAAAAAGTTTACCCTGGAATAAAACAAGTAGCTGTAGGCAATGGCTATAGGTCTACCGCTAACTCAGGCGGTTGGGAAGAAGTTACTATAATTAACCAGTTGATTACGATGTGGTTGAAGGTTTGGCTGTGAGTGACTGATTTGTTCTGGGTTAGGGCTATCCTCCATACAAGAATAAAATCCAAAATTTGCCAGAGAAATTTGAACCCATATTGTTGGAATAGAGTTTTTCTTTTGTTTTAAAATTGAACGAAACAAACAAATGCAACTCTGATCCAATTAAAAGTCATTTAAATTTCATCGAACTTAATAAGTTATCCTATGGTGAAGGTTAGGCGTAAGTCCAATAAATACTGTGATCCATCAATGTAAATAGTGAAGGATCGCAATCTCACATTCTGTTCACGCAACAAGGCTACACGACGTGTACCTACTAGTTTAAAAGATAATCCAGTAACTTTGTCGAATTTTGTAACCTGGCTCTTTTGCGTCAAATCCGGTAGGTAGTTCTGATTTATTGCATACTTATTTATGATGTTGGCCCAATGAATAATCCAAGCTTGTGACCTCGAGCGCCGAACGCAACCTTGTCAAAAATCGAAAAACCCGCGAAAATTTCGGTTTTCTTTTAGATTTGGGCGATTATAACTGTAAAATACTCATTTTTGATAGTACTTTTCAAGGCGTTTTTAAAATGGACTAAATTGGCTAATACAGTGCGACACTAGAATTGTCTCTGTACATCTAATAGTCTTCGAGATAAAGCCTTTCAAAGTTTATAATTTTTTCGAACTTGTATTCGTAGGCTAAGTAAGTGCAGTGAGTATGCACTTTTGTCTTAGGCGATGCCGCTTGGCACAATTGTTTCTAAGGTCAAACAAAGCTGATTTGACCCGGTAGCCACGAGATCGTACCGTGCCTACCCCACAAAAAAGGGGGGGAAAGGGTCGGCTCCCCAGGTACAATCTACTATCTCGAGCTACCTGGCCAAATCAGCGTTGTTTGACCTTAGGAAAAATCGTGCCACGCTGCATCGCCTGAGATAAAAGTGCATACTCATGCACTTACTTACCCTACGAATACAATTTCAAAAAATTATAAATTTTGAAAGGTTGTATTTCGGAAACTACTAGATCTACAGAGACAATTCTAGTCTCGTATTGTAGCAAATTTAGTCTACTTTAAAAACTTCCTGAGAAGGTACTATCAAAAACTAGTGCTTTATGGTTATAGTCGCCCAAATATTAAAAATCTCCGAAAATTTCGCGGTTTTTTCGATTTTTGACAAAGTTGCGTTCGGAGCTCGAGGTCTCAAACTTGGATTATTCATTGGACCAACATCATAAATAAGTCTGCAAAAAATCAGAACTACCGGATTTAACGCAAACGCTAAATGTATAAAATTGCTGTATTATGAGTTATAGGTATTCTTTTTTTCAGCGACAAAAACAATAAACTAATATATTTTAAAATTGTATAAATTTGGAATGTAAGAAACTTGTAGGTAGCATTAAAAAGGCAAATAGGCACGCCTTCGTAGACTTTCGCTAATGGGCGCCGCCCGTACTCGTTCCACGTAAGTGGAATGGAATTGCACCTAAAATGGATTGCACTGCACCAATACGAGCCGTGTTTACGATCCATTACGCAACGAGTACCTTTGTGATACGACATGGATACGACGCGACAACGTATCATTATATTCCAAGCATCAAATCAATCAATTACTACTTGGTTAATAATGCCAAACCCCGTAGGAAAACTTTTACAATACGCAATTAGAAATAAGTTTATTCAAATAATTCTAATAGAATAATTAATTTGGGGTTATTATATAAGTTATATATAAATAAATATATATACATATTAATGCGTCTAATATGCCATTGCGTATGTCCTAACTAACTGAAAAACGCAGAGTCGAAACTATAAAAGTTAAATTGAAATTTACACATCAAGTTCCACTCTCTAGGCGTAATATCTCTTTGTAAAAGAAATACGAAGCGATTTTGTGAAACTCAACCCCCATTTTGGTTTTGTTTTTAATAAAATACAAGAAAAGTAATTTCAGCATTTTTAAACATTCTTTCTCTAACGGGGTTAAAATGGGGTTGAAAGTTTGTTAGTAGGTCAGGGACTTCAAATTCGTAGGAAGACAAAATATATAATAGCAGACAGGAAGAAAAGAATATACAGTGTTTTTGAAAATGTATCCACTATAAATAGGGTTAAAAAGGGGTCGAAAGTTTGTATTAGCATAGGAATAAAAATTACCAACCAATGTAAAAATCCACGCGAACGAAGTCGTGGGCTACAACTTAGTAAATATATTAATATTCTGAAAACACTTACTAACCTGTGCCTACAATGGCTACAATAAATCAAAGCGGGACCTGACTGAAGGTAATACCCGAGTTTAATCTAGATCAGCGGTCGGCAACCTTTTTTTGCGTAGTTTTAGTAGCGTAGTTAACGATGAGTACGTTGACGCGGGCCGCACTTTATTAATATTTATGACTTTATCAGACATTGTCGTTTCTCAATATTACATAGCCAGAGAGGCTCGTAGGCCGCAAGTGACAGTTTCACGAGCCGCATGCGGCCCGCGGGCCGCAGGTTGCCGACCGCCGATCTAGATAGAAGGAAAACAAACTGCTGAGGGCGACCAGGGCACACGGCTCAGGGCTTTGACCCGCCTAGAAAATGTCGGCCTGGCTAGAAACAGCTGGAACCTTTAAGATTGTAGAGAATGGCGTAACCTAGATAAATTAAATGTTAGTGCAGGTTGTTTGAATAAATAAATGCTGATTACTATGAAAGGAAAAGCTTCCCCGGTATTTTTTTTTTAATTTATTAATATCATTTTTTCACCCAAAATATATGTTTGCAAATAGACATCTTACAAATAGACTACCTACCTATTAATTAAGTAAAATTGAAGTATGTGTGCATGTGTGTGCATATAGCATGTAATCCCTTACCTTCCAGGGTGTAGGCGGTGCGCTGCGGCTGCATGCCCGGCGCGACGCTCACGCCGGCGCGCGACGTGTTGTGCAGCGACAGAGCGCCCAGCAGATCTAGCTCGGTGGCTGCAACAACAATATAACACATCTTTATCTGTGCACACAAGGTAGTATCTATCTAGCTCTAGGTCACTTGCTTAGGCTCGGCTAATCAATCAAAATTGAGACAGCTCTCCTCACCTGGCGGTCTAGCATAAGTTGCGTTCTCGCGGCGAGAGGCCATACTTGAAGTCGCGCTACATGTATGGAGTCGCGCGCGACAGGTCTTATCATACGGTAGGCATACGTATTTAATTCATTGTGTCCGTGTTCAAATAATCAATCATTATAGCCGGGTCCGTGCAATAAATATTAACGATTCAACAGACGTGGTGTCCTACTTTACGACAGTCAATAGAGTCCGAAAAATGGAGAAGTCGCAGACTCGGCCTCGTATTGATCCGTGCTCAAAGAAACTGTTTCTTACGAGTTCACCACTGCACGTTAGTTCATCGTTAAACCTTCGGCCCGATTCGACTTTAATATACGTCAAATATTACGTCTAGATACGATATGGATTAGATATATCACTCTCAAAAGTGACGTTTCATCAAACAAAAACGTCACTTTTGACACTAAGTATGAATATATTTTTTTAAACATTTGTCGTTCAGCTGTGTGTATTTTTGCTCTAGGTAGCTAGAGTAAGACCAAGAAAAGTCTGCAGCCGTTTTGATAGCCCACGCAGTGCAAGTGTTATTTTAAACGTCAAACTTCTATCAAATTTTGACGTATAAATAACATTTGCACTGCGTGGGCTATCAAAATCTCTGCAGACTTTTCTAGGTCTGACTCTATCCCATCAACATGTGCCACATGAGTATGACCTCATAACGAGAGTAAATAATTAGGTCTGAATTATTTAAAACACATTTATTCTTGATAAAATTCTTGTTTCTATAATAAATTATGAAATTTGCTCGGTAAAAATAATAGATTTTCCTGGAACGTGAATTGTCATGAGGCACGTAGCGAGGCGTAGCAGTATCTGCGCGCGTAGCAAATGCTACGACACTTGGAAGAGTTGGAAGATCAACGCCGCCATTTATCATTTTATTATCTTTAGCTCACTTCTACCGTATGTTGAATGAAATTTAAAAAAATTCAATGTGGTTTGAAATACTTAAATCGTTTGAAGTAAATATTCACGTTAACGTAAATGCAAGATAAAGTTTAAGGGTGCGTTTTCCTGAGCTTAAATTAAGTTACTTTCTCAAAGAAAACAACTCTATTCTAATTAACTTCATTTCGGAGATAATCAATAATTTATTTTTATTTGACAAGTACCTACGAACGTGTCGGGTCTGTTTACATATTGATTTGTGATTAGTACGAGTTAATAACCATAATTTAAAGAAATCTCATGCCCATGAAACTTACCGACAGAATATATTGACAGCAAGATACCGAATTGACAGATATATATAGACGTTAAATTGACAGTTAGATATATATATTCAGTTTAATTTTTTTAATGTAACTAGGGTGACTGGTATAGTTATTGGCCACTACATAGTAATTGGCCACTCCTTACCAATCGGAAAGAAACAAGCGAAAAAAGTCTTGTTGTTAGGAGTGACCAAGTACTATGTAGTGGCCAATAACAGAACTATACCAGTCACCCTATTACATATTTAAAACTTTGTCCAAATTTTATTTCGCATCTTATCAACGTTATTATAACAATTTGTAACTATTTTTGTGTCTTGCAGTAAATGCAGTAACGTTCGAATATCAACTGCAGCTGCGTTACTGTTGCGGCGTCGTTGTTGCTCCCGCAGTACCTATTTGTCAATTTCTTTGATAAAATGAGTTATTAAGGAATAACGTTATAATTGCGACAATAATGCGGCGGCGCCGGTGGCAAACAAAACTCATTTTTAACCGACTTCCAAATCTCAATAGGAGGAGGTTATCAATTCGGTTATATGTTTTTTTTTTTTTTTTTTTTTTAATGTTTGTTACTCCATATCTCCGTCATTACTGGACCGATTTTGAAAATTCTTTTTTTGATTGTATGTATATGCATACAAATTGGTCCCGTTTTTGTTAAAACCCAGTTCTGATGATGGGATCCATGAGGAATCGAGGGAACTCCTCAAATCTTAAAGGCATACATATAGTGATGTTTATGTTTTTATTTACAAATCAAGCATATACATTCAAAAAAGTGACATTTGATGAAGTGGAACTGCTGATGATGATCAGAACGGAACTCTGCTTCAACGACGCATAGTTCACGTTTGGCGATTTGTCCTCTTCGTTATGTTTGTTAAGCAAGTTAAGTTTTTAAGCCACATTTTTGTCAAGCTCGAGTTCTGATGATGGGATCCACGACGAATCGAGGGAACTCCTCAACTTTTAAAGGCATGCGTATAGAGATTTTTGTATTTTCATCAGAAAATCAAGCATTTTCATTAAAAACTGTCGCGTTTGATGAAGTGGAACTGCTGATGATGATCAGAACAGAACTCTTCAATGACGCATAGTACACGTTTGGCGATTTCGACTTGGACTGGGACTGGGGCTGGGACCCGGACCCGGACCCAGACTCGGGCCCGGTATCGGACCCGGACTTGGACTCGGACCCGGACCTAGACTCAAACCCGGATTCGGATCTAGACCTGGATCCGGGCTCTTATCTGAACCTGAACCCGGACCTGGTCCTGGACTTGGACCAGGACCTAGACCTGAATCTCGACCTGGACCTGGTTCTGGACCCGGACCTGGACTCGGATCCAGACCCGGACCATGACCCGGTTCGGTTGTAAGTCGGTTTTTTTCTATTAAAGATTATATCATGTAAATTGACAGATACAGCGGCGGATACAACTTAAAGGTGACATTCCATTTCTGACTGCACTGCACCACTGTTGCGATGTTACCGGTAAGTGGACCGCACTACATCAGTAAGTAAACGTCCGAACGTCACCTTGAAATACCAACTTTCTTTGTTAAGTATTCTTGCTCTCCCTTACTATACTTATTACTTCCCCATCAAAACATTATACCTAAGCATTATAAAAGTTTTAATAGACAAAAAGTCATTAACACACACCACTCAAACGTCTCGTAACTCGTACCTACTCATTGTTGACAGCTGCGCGCCCAAGCTTTTTACGCGAAATGTTTAAAACAGTGGACTAGTTCTGTAAAGGAGCTAGGTGTGTTAGTAAGTGATGAAGTGCATACAAAGCTCGCTCTTAATCTGTCTTTCACGAGGAAGTGTCACAGATTCCGGCGAGAGCACTTCTGTCGACAGAAGTGTAGCTCCAATTTACGCCGCCACAGCACTCAGGGCTGTCCCTCGCTGGATATCAATACATATATCTTCCCTCGTATCTCTGATAAGGATTAGGGTAGAATGATGATTAACGCGGTACAAACTATCTTACGTTCTTTCCCGGTACTCAAACTATCTCGATACCTTTATCCAAACAGTTTATACTGCTAAAACCATAATCAATTACCGCTAAGCATTGCCCATGCCGCCGCCATACCATGTGATGCCGCTGTGTTACCGAAAACAAAATAGTATTTACCGTTATATTATATTAAAGTATACTGTAATACGGGGCCTCAGATGCCTGAAAATAAATACTGCTTTCGTATTATTGCAAAGAGTTTTATATTAGTTTAATAAGATATCCGTGTTGGGAGCCCTACGTATCGCGAAGTGGGGCGGCAGCGGCGGCTCGCCGGCGACGGCGCGTCTGCCTCCCCAGCCTCCGACGAAACTGTAACGTCGCTGCTCCAGATTACAGTCACTATGCGTCTCTGCATATGTTGTCAATCAGTATTACTGCGACTTTATATATATTTATTGCATTGTGCATCACAGGTTTAATTTACCTAAGTACCAACAGTTTTCATCAAGGCACTATTATATGTAAAAACCATTTTTAAATAGAGCAAATGGGTTTTTATCTGCATGTCGACCGATATCATCAGAAATAGCTTGTTATTTGTTTTACAAGGGGGCAAAGTCGTTGTTTAACATGGGGGGCAATATCGTGCTAATATTAATACCCAAGCAAACCAAAGATTTCAAAAGTGAGCGCTGCGATGGTAAGAAGGCAAGATGTTTAAACAAACTTTGCAAACGTGTGTAACACAAAAATGTTCACCTCACCAACGCGGGGTAAATACTAACTTTTAAGTCCAAATGAAATGAAGTATGCTTCAAAATCATCGCTTAAACCACCAGCTAACGTAACGAAAGAACTAAAAATTCGCATTTAATTACTTTGCCACTCTTGAGGATAAAATGCAACATTTTCATAAGTTTTTGAAGAAAGAGAACTTTTAAATGATTCCTAATTTAAAAGTAGGTATATAACTCATTTAAATAATTCCACCCTTTATTAAAAGTTTGATGAAAAAGTAAAAAAAAAAACATATTAACGAGGCGTCTTAATTAACGTTAAAGACCGCCTCGTCAAGGTAGTGAACTTTTGCGAAACCTAATAAGAATAAAAAGTTGTATGTACTAGCAAAGGTACTAGGTATACACGAGTTCAACTTCAATTTTTTTACTCCATTAATATGTTTCAGTGACCCCTAATATCTATCGCAATAATTCAGCAGTTGACGTCATTCGACTACATATTTCGACTTCGTCGTAACAAACATTTGGATGTTACAATCCTTTAAAGCTTTTTTTCCTTTACCAAGCTAGTACATATCTGAGACGCTGTGTATCGGCTATCAAGCGGCGATACTGGCGAGTTACAGAATACGGATCGTTAAATAGTGTTCTTCACGCGATCGTAAACAGTGTCGTTCGGCCACATTCGCCTTTGATAGTGCCTACCCATAAACTACAAAGTACGCCGACTTCTGAAAAGATATCCAGACTTTTTACCGACATTTATAACTTCATTGTAGTTTTAAGATCTGCATTCGCGTAACACGTATTTTAGCTTGAGCAAACGCAATGCATGTGTACTGTGTTGCATTAATGCAATTTATCGGTCGGAAAACGTGAAAATTACGACCGTCGTTAAAGCCGAAGCCGACTTTAATTCGTTTGCAGTTTCATTGCCATTCCCGCATTTAATGGGTAGAAAAAGTATTTTAGTGCTTCACCTACAAAACAATTCCGTGAAATATTTAGTTACGGTAATTTAATTGGTTTGAGGTCGGAATCCTTCAGTTTATTACGTCTGTGTCACGCAATGTGGCGCATGAAAGTGGCAGCGTTAAAGGTTTTATTGGATGAAAATAATAGCGGAGGCAATCTATCAAAACTGCTGAAGGCGGGTAATTAGCAGTTCCGCGGAGTTTGGGCGGAACAACGGGTAACCCGCCGCCGCCGTCGGAGCCCATCACTGCGTGATTAATTAACTCGTGCCTTCAGCAGGGCGTGAGGCCTCTAATAGCTCTTCAAGCGAGCGGTAACTCATACACATGGATGTGTATGATTAATTAAATTTGTACCCACATGTACCGTCAGCATTAAAGTATGTAGAACATTAAGACTGTATCTCTTTTTGGATAAGTATTGGATATACTCGTAAATATATTGGCAAATATTGTGAACATTTTTACATGGCATAATATTTACGAATAATTTGACGGAATATTTTTCGATACAAATCATCTAACTACTTAAGATACATTTAAACCACTTCCCGGTATCAGATTGAGCTAAAATTACATTATACTTTCGCCATTTACTCTAGTAATTTATTCCACGGAAGAAATCTGTACAGTGAAAAAACCTTACAATTCTTGTGTAAGGGCTAATCCCTTACACTGCATTTTATCCCACCCCCACAGGCCCACAGTATAAAAAGGCTTTTTCTATTCGTCAAATAGATTTATACTCTCGACGTAGAGGTCGTTCAATTTGTTTTTTCCTGTTTTTAGAGAACGCGCCTATGCATGAAAAATAACCATGTCCACTTAGCGTTAATATTAGTAGCAGCCTAAAAATGCAGTGCTTATAAGTTATAAGTAAAACTGTTCTTTTTTTTCTAAATGAATTAAGTAATATTCTGATTAGATTTTCTTGTCACTGGTAGAATATACTTCTACCTAAAAAAAAGGGTTCTAAAACACGGCTCCGACATCGTATATTAGTTGTAATATTAAAATATCGATACTGGTAATGTAAAAATGTCCTAACCTAAAAAAGCATAACACTTGAGGATATTAAGCTAAGTACCTACGCAATGAAACCGATATGATATCGAAAGGGCATTGGAGTGGAAGGCGATCGAGTAGCAAGGGTTAATAACAATTAACTGAAGTCCCTGTGGTAACCCGAGCGGGCGCGTGCCTGAAACCTGCCCGGACTGACCATACGCCGTCCACCTGTCACACAGGGTAAAGACAAAAAGCTACTTTTCGTTAGTCAAAACTAATTTTTAACTGACTTGAAATTCCAAAAGGAGGAGGTGGTCAATTCGGTTGGAAAGTATTTTCACAGATTTTTTAAAAAGGAGGAGATTATCAATACGACCGTATTTTTAGGGTTCCGTACCCGAAGGGTAAAAACGGGACCTTATTACTAAGATTCCTCTGTCCGTCTGTCTGTCCGTCTATCTGTCTGTCACCAGGCTGTATCTCATGAACCGTGATAGCTAGACAGTTGAAATTTTCACAGATGATGTAATTTATGTTGCCGCTATAACAACAAATACTAAAAACAGAATAAAATAAATAGGTAAGTGGGACTCCCATACAATAAACGTGATTTTTTTTGTCGTTTTTTGCCTAATGGTACGGAAACCTTCGTGCGCGACCCTTTTTCTTGAAATATTAAAAAATCAAAATCATAAATTTTTCACTAATTATATTTACTAACCCTTTTTCTTGAAATATTAAAAAAAAACGTGAAAAAAAAGAGGGTGTAAAATTACGTAGGTATCGTTGTCAAGAAAAGTGTTAAAAATAGTTTCCACTGAGTTTAATGTTTAATTTAACCAACGCGTCTGGCGCTACATGTATTTACCTAAGTATACCTACTCCTTTGCCCAGTTGTACGTTTGAATGACAGGTCAGACGCAGGTGCCAACCGCCGCGATAACGTTCCATACCTACCGCATATTCGCCGATAGCGTGAGATTTGTTGAATATAGATAGCCTTAAAGGGCAATATTTATACCTTATCGGAATTAGGTCATTTACAAAGTTACCAAATGACATCAGTCGTATTCCGTTTGCTTCATCTTATCTACTAACACTACAGGCGTGTTATAACTTATAAGCTTTAACTAACTCATGCCAAAAATTGACACTTACAAAGTCAGGAAGACACTGTTAATTTTCATCACACTTGCTCGAAAAAGATCGTATTTCATGCACTAACTACCTACTGAAGGACACAGGCCTATATTGTCCCTGCGGGAATTATGAATTGTGAAAAAAAGCTATAACTCCCTAGGGAGTCGTTTTATTACGTCACACGGGAGCTAGGGTGAAAATAGTAGTTTGTGTTACAAGGGATCAAAATGATATATTTCCGTCAAGGGCGTACATTGAATCCTGAATGAAGCGATGCCTCACTACGTTCGGGATTCTAATGTAGAATCCTGAGCGTAATGAGGGATTCAAGACTTAACGCCCAAGACGAAATAATTTTGATACCGTGTGACACATACTGCTTTTCACATCAACTATGAGGAAAATAAAAAAATCTCAGTGTTGACACTACAGTGATGCCACTTTTTAATTTCTACTCTTTTTTGCCAGGCTGTACATACGATGTTCATAGTTAATTATATTAATATTTTATACTGGCAATGAAATGTCCTTGAACAGAAAAGTGCCACTTTGATCCCTCCTAGCAGGGAAGAAAAATCCATTTTCTGATTAGGTGATGTGAAAATGTATTCACTGATCATTACTTTTCTATTACCAATACAATATTCTTGTACTCGTAGTAACGAAACGGTCAAGCCATATATTTCGACTAAGGTGTAGAGTTTGTGAAGTTAGGGCTTGTAGCGTTAGGGCGTGTAGAGTTAGAAGTTTGGCTCTATGTGAGATCTGATAACTTTTTGACAGTCCGAGCCATATGGTCGTCTTGGCAGCATTTTACATGAAAATGTTTTTGGTGGGATAAATGTTTTTTATTTTGGTTTTCCAACCCAACCCCTTCACGAAATAATGGCTAAATACGCTAAATCAATACTAATATTATAAAGGCGAAAGTGTGTCTGTCTGTCTGTCTGTCTGTTACCTCTTCACGCTTAAGCCGCTGAACCGATTTAGTTGAAATTTGGTATAGGGATAGTTTGAGTCCCGGGGAGGACATAGGATAGTTTTGATGTCGGAAATCATCCCTGAAGAGAGTGCAAAGGGGGGTGGAATTGAAAGAGTTAATGAATTGCCTAATAATTGAAGCAAGCAATGCGCGAATTGAATCATTGCTATTAGAATTATCCAGGCGCCATACCTACTTTAGCTGCTGTCACTAATTCCACGCAGACGAAGTCGCGGGCAAAAGCTAGTATAATATGAATCGAACTTGATGTGAAAAATATACTGCATTGCACAAACCTAATAACAACTGCTCAAGCGTGAGTGAGTGGTTAAAATACCTACTGTGATGATCTAGGTACTCCTTAAAGCATTAATACCTACAACAGACCAACATGCACTGAGTTAACACACAACAATCGCTCCGAAAGTCCAAAAAATTACCTAGGTACTCGAATACAAAATATGCAATATTTTTCCAAAACGTCTTAAACAGCTAAATGTGCCGTACCGCTAGGGTATGCTAATTATCTGTCACACATGTCAACGGGTAAGCGGTTTAGTCCCAATTACAAGAAAGAATTACTCACTCGGAACACGTATAAAAACCTAATCGAAAGCTAATAGCGGCGAGTCTCGCGACATATGTCAAACGCGCGCGCCCCTTCGAATACATTTTTTATGCCCGACAGCTACTCCTTGCGCGGCAAACTCTATGGGCCGGTATAGTGTTAGTACCGTACACCCCGAGATTCAGTAAAATGCTGCAAATGGTGTTAAAGGTATGAAAATCGGTACGATTGATCTTTAGACCATTTGAATCAATTTGACGTAGCACCAACAAAAAAAGGAGAGGAATTAAGACGTCATCTTTTTTTGTATGGTTTTTTTTTTACTACAACTTATAGATTCCGAGATACGAGTATATGAATGTTAAATATTTAATTGATAGCTTGTAATAATGAAAAATTAAATAAAAATACTAAATGTAAATATTTTCAAAATTGCTTTTTTAGGGTTAGATATGAGGATATTAGGTATAATTAGAGGTATATTTTGCAAAAAAATTTTGAACGGTAATATCGTATCTAGCGAAGCCCAACCTTGGTATCTTTTGAAAATTATTTTTATTCCAATAAAAAAAACCGGCCAAGTGCGAGTCGGACTCGCGTTCCAAGGGTTCCGTATATTACACAATTTTTAACAATCAGTGCCGGATTAAGATATTTTGATGCCCTAAGCATTTCTAGGTGCCCCCTCTCCCTAGGGTCATCAAGATTACATTGATTTTTTGGTAAATTGAGAGAAGTTCATTGCCGCATTACAGCTGAGAATGGAAATCAGTCACATCATTTTATCACGAAAATTGACAGTGCCGCAGCAGTAATGTTGCAACAGAGTACCTAATGCTGTTGCAGTCGCCACCCGAATGTCACCTTTATCATAGCGTAGAAAGAAATAGAAACGCGAGCGAAGCGAGCGCGGAAATTTTTCGATATAAAAACGCAATATGATAGACAGTTGTACATTTTTACTTTTAGTATGGAAATCAGTCACATCATTTTATCACGGAAGTTGACAGTACTGCAGCAGTAACGTTGCAACAGAGTAATGTTGCTGCAGTCGCCACCCGAATGTCACCTTTATCATACCTTATAAAGTAATTGAAAACGCGAGCGAAGCGAGCGCGAAAATTTTTCGATATAAAAACGCAATTTTAGTTTTAGTCCCAACCAGGCGCGAATCCAGGATTTCATACAGAGAAGGGATGGGACAGTTTTCTATCAGCCTAGCTTCGCATAGGGCTCGATATTTAAGGGTCTCAGCGAGGTTGTTTTCATGCATAAAATATGCAAGAAAGCAGAGAGCTTGGAATTGAATTGGCGAAGTGTGAGAAAGGCAGTAGGCCTAGCTGCGAAAGAGGAAAGCTTGGATTTGGATCCACGCCCAAGTGTAATTAAGGCAGAAGATCAACTTTGCCGTAAGGCAGAAGGCCTCGCATAAGACCTAACGCCGAACCGCAAAAGAGTGGGTTGAAATCGAATCTATGCATGTAATCACGACTCTTCTACTGCTACCGATTGTTTCCCAAAGAATTACGCGCCATTATTTTTGCAAATTAGCTTTTGGACAGCTAAAAAAATCGTGTGGTAAAAACGATGTGTCTGTCCCTAATTTTAAAATTTGTTCACCTTTTTCAACCTGGCATTTTGGTGCCCTCCCTGAACGTGGTGCCGTAAGCACGTGCTTGTTTTGCTTATTGGTTACAAAGTCTTTATTAATTCAACCATTAAAGTCGACGAGTACAAAAAACTTTGAGCTAGCTCTCAATTTAACATATTTTTTTAAACATTATTTTTAATTTGACCTTACAATTACTCGTAAGTAGGTAAGACCGTTAAATGTAATTTATATTTATGATAAAACTATGCGTGTGTATGCGTTCACATATTTATACTTGGAACGTGTTAAGTGTCGTTATGTAAATTTTTAGTGTAAGTATAGTATAAGTCTGTTTAGTCCCGATCACACTGCTATCCTAAAACTATTGTCGTACATCCTAGTGGGAATTGTCTTAGGATGTAGGCTAGATCTAAATTTAGTAATTTTGCCTGTAAATATTAATGGCCTGTATCTGTTTTTTTCCCCAATAAAGAAAATAAAATAAAATAAATATTTAAAATGATTATCTTATCAGAAAATTATCACCAATTACTCTAAGAAAACTACTACTCTAAGTAATCCGGCACTGTTAACAATGTATTTTTTATGTGAAACGTGAGTGAAATCTCTTTAAAAAATCCGTAGGGGTCGGATCAAAAACTGTAATTAAGTCCGACTCACGCTTGACTGTACATTTCTAATAGGTTTTCCTGTCATCTATAGGTATAGACCTATTTTATGTATTTTTTTCAAAATTTTAGACCTAGTAGTTTCGGAGATAAGGGGGGGGGAATGGTCATTTTTTGCCTATTTTCTTGAATAACTTCTAAACTGTGTACTCGAAAATTATAAAAAAAATATATTTGAGATCCTTACAATAAGCTCTTTCATTTGATATGTAACATGATATAGTTTGAAAAATTATTTTTTTTAATTTTTTATTTACCCCCCAAAAGTGGCCCCCATGTTTAAAATTCATTTGTTTACGTTACATGTCCGTATTTGGGTCACAAACTTACATATGTGTACCAAATTTCAACTTGATTGGTCCAGTAGTTCCGGAGAAAATCGGCTGTGACAGACGGACAGACAGACAGACAGACAGACAGACAGACAGACAGACAGACAGACGCACGAGTGATCCTATAAGGGTTCCGTTTTTTCCTTTTGAGGTACGGAACCCTAAAAATAACTAAAATGTAATGATACTAATGATGTGATATATTTTTAGAATCGGCTTATAAAGTATTTCATTTAATACCACACACGATAGGTTTCTGAACAAAAAAATATTTTCTCATACAAAAAAATGATGTCGTCATAACTCCTCTCCTTTTTTATTTTATTTTTGGTGCTACGGGTCAAATTTCTTCAAATGGCCTAAAGATCAATCGTACCGATTTTCATGCTTTTAACACAATTTGCAGAGTTTTTTTGGCGTACCGCTGGCACTAGTGCAACCTGAGGGCTTACCGCGAACCACGTTCGACGTGTTGCCTCTCTGCCGCACTTGTAAATTCGTACGTAAGTGTGACAGGGAGGCAACACTTCGAACGTGGTTCGCGGTAGGCCTTCTATATGGGAACTGTACGCCGACTGTAGTTGCAGTCGGGTTGCAGTCCGTCTGTATCGGGCCTATGAAATGAAATGAAATGAAAATCTTTATTTCAGGCAACTAGTGGCCCATACATACATATTTACCTTAAAACTAGCATACATATTTAAAAAATATATTTTCAAACTAAACACTACAAATCACATTATGGTTGCGATGCATTACGCAACCCCGCAGTGTCAGGGAGCCGGCCGCGGAACCGCCGAAACTTGACAACCTGTGGCCAAAACTCCTCCTTGGTGAAGGA
Organism: Cydia splendana; assembly: GCF_910591565.1. Classification (NCBI taxonomy): domain Eukaryota; kingdom Metazoa; phylum Arthropoda; class Insecta; order Lepidoptera; family Tortricidae; genus Cydia; species Cydia splendana. The sequence goes on from NC_085962.1 coordinate 10,755,645, forward strand.
CGCTAGACGTTCAGTCGGAACGCTCAGCACAAACGAATTAAAATTCGCATTGTATCGCGATTCCAACTTCGCGACCTGAGGGTGCTCAGGACGAGTCCGGTCTATGCATAATAGTTCCCACCAAGTAGTCAAAGAAAAGTTCAATGGGATGATAAAAACATTGTATTTTGGTAATACCAGGTAATACTTATAATATAAGTACTTAAGTAAAATGTACCGCCAACCAGGCCACTAGGTACAGTCAGTAGCAAAAGTTGCTAAGCGGATCAGTTGTTCAAAATGATCTTGACGCGACATTATTGTAAAGATAATAAGAGCGTGTTAAGGTAATTTTGAACACCTCGCCCGCTTAGCAACTTCTGCTGCTGACTGTACATGAAAATAAACACTTAATGAAATCACACCTCAAATCTAAGAACGAACGGTGTCCAGTGACGATCGCGCGATGTTGCGAAACAATCGAATCTCGCGACACGATACGTCGTCAGCATAAGACGCCGAACGGTATTTCAAATCTATACGTCTACCACCAGTTTGTACTTGTACATCTCGCTTGCACTAATATGCGAGTACGAGCGAGATGCATAGAAAGTAAGTTACGTAGACGTGAGCGTATATGTCAATGTCAAAACTGATGGTAGACGTACTAGTTAGTGATTGTGATTGACAAAGGGTTTAAACTCCGTTTTGCTATTACTATTACAAATTTCTAACCTTAGGCATTTAGAAAGAAAGAAGAAGAAAGAAAGAAAATACATTTATTTACGTCAAACCAATTAAATTACATACAAAACATAGATCAGATGGACGTTAAAAGGGACCCCCACTCAGCGTAAATGCTACGGTAAGCCGCAGTGGGGACCTAACTTTTCAGTGGGGACCTAACTTATTTTAATTATGATACTTAATTACGAAATAAGAAAGAAAATGAAATGTAACTTATAAAAATTCGTTCGTACCTACATTTGAAAATGAAAAAGCTCGTGCGAGCAAAGTGAATGTTAGATAGAAAAGCTGTTGAAATACATATGTAAATTTAATCACTTAAGCCAAGTAAGATGAAAGTGTTGTGTAAATTTGGTGTCATATTATGCATGCGGGATTTAGGAATAATGAAGTCCGTTAAGACGAAACGGGAGCTGAGCTAAAAGTCAATTTTGAGATTTCAAGCTGAATATACCCGTCGCTCTGACGGGGCGTGAGGCACTGTATTTGTGTGTGTAATGCACGCACACAGATGCGTACGCTTGCACCCGCGCGCGCCTCATTGCCGACAATTTGCAATGTTATTTTTCGTGCGTTACTGCCACGAGGCGTTCACTTATTACTTACTGTGTTGCGATTGAATTTTTTGACCCGGCTTACGTTTACGGAACTCGATAATCTTTCTACTACTGTGACTTGGCTTTGTTTACTTGACTTTGCTGATCAGCTTATTGTTTTGGACTCCATGAGTTGTGGTTACCTATTGGACCGCACGCAATTCATCTACCTTTATTCAAGTAATTAAGCGTAATTAGCCGAAACCTTTATAAGAGTGTAATTCATAAGAAGTACATAAGATATAATTTATGTACTGGTTTGCTGTTAGCTTTTAATTGTATCACTTTACATATATGTTACTCAAATAACTAACACGGTTACACTGTTGTAAGAACATTATTTTTCAGGTAGGCCTTATTATACCTACTATAGGCCTTAATATTACCTCCTAGTACCTTAGTAGTACTAGTACTACTACGGAAATTGATTCAAAGACTCAAGACTGACTTAAGTGGCAGTAGGGTGTAGGGTTTTTTCTATGTTTGTGGTGTAATAAAGAATATTTTAGAATCAGACCAAGAAAAGTCTACAGCAATTTTGATAGCACACGCAGTGCAAGTGTTATTTATATGTCATAATTTCATAGAAGCGACGTTTGAAATAATACTTGCACTGCGTGTTCTATCAAAATCGCTATAGATTTTTCTTGGCCTAACTCTACTTTAAATTACAAAGTAAGGCCTAAATTATAAAATAAGGCCCATCAATGTTTTTTTTTTGTGTTTATTAAACTTGATATTTTGTCTATAGTATTAGCGGACATGGCCTCAAAATTTAAACCCGCTTAAGAATCGGGCCTTATTTCGTGCATTATATACAATACTACCCATTTTTGTGTAGTCATTATTTATACTATAGAAGCATTGTTTGAGTAGCCAATTATTTAAACAGTATTTTTTTAAAGGGCAACGGTGGCAATATTTTAAGGTCTGGATAATAAGATACAGATCTTAATAAGGATATCAATGTAAGTGAATGTTACCATGACTACCAAACAAACAAATGTGATAGAATTTGCCAGCTGGCATTGTAACATTCAGACAGTTACCTATGTACCTAATCTGAAATATGAATAAATTAGTAATATTTTAAACAGGAAAGTAAACCGAATTTTGGCCTTTTGCTGGACACAATCACAATAGTAATTTGTTTTACAAGAGGGCAAAGTTTATCGCCACCGGTTGATGCATTTGCAGCACCAATGGTAGAAAATGCAAGCTCATCATCAACTGCATAATCGACGTTTGATATGACTATTGAATCCGAGCTAGTACTAGTACTACTACGGAAATTGATTCAAAGACTCAAGACTGACTTAAGTGGCAGTAGGGTGTAGGGTTTTTTCTAGGCTTAATGAGTTCGCTGAAGCTTATTTTTTATACTTAGCGCACAGAACCACTAGTTTAACAGTATCAGCTCTAAGCACATGTCACCATTTTGTCCTTTACGTAACAAACTCAGGGGCCCAGAATATCCGATGTACCTATCAAATCAAGGTTCTGTACCAAATAAGGCCCGGTTATTATAGTTCGTAATTTTTTAGCATTAGAAAGAAGGTAAACAATCATGACGTGTCTTTTTATTAATAATTATTGAAAAACGCTTTCAAAAATTAGTTTATATTACTTATGAAAGCAAAAGAATATAAAAAAGTATATGATTAATACATACATACATACATACATACATACAATCACGCCTATTTCCCGGAGGGGTAGGCAGAGACCACGGATTTCCACTTGCTACGATCCTGACATACCACTTTCGCTTCCTTCACATTCATAACATTCCTCATACACGCTCGCCGGTTTAGGGTGCTCTTGCTCATTAATATGATTAATATGATTTATAATTCTAACATATTTGCTATGACTTATTTTTCAATGGTAATTTTTAATAAGACATGTCAAAATCTGTTACCTTAATGCAAAAACTAGGGTTCCGTACATAAGTCCGACTCACGCTTGACTGCACATTTCTAATAGGTTTTCCTGTCATCTATAGGTAAAGAACTATTTTGTGTATTTTTCAATATTTTAGACCCAGTAGTTTCGGAGATAAAAGGGGGTGAATGGTCATTTTTTGGCTGTTTTCTTAAATAACTTCGAACCTATGTATTTTAAAATTATAAAAAAAACATTTCCATCTTTAGGTCACTAATTTACATATGTGTACCAAATTTCAACTTAATTGGTCCAGTAGTTTCCGAGAAAATAGGCTGTGACAGACGGACAGACAGACAGACGCACGAGTGATCCTATAAGGGTTCCGTTTTTTCCTTTTGAGGTACGGAACCCTAAAAACGAACTTTAAGCGTGCTAACTTTCAAAATTTCATTTTTTATAAGATAGTATAAGTAGATGGGCAAAAATTTTGCGTCCATGTCCACCAGTGAGTAAGTGATTGAGATCATCATCATCATCATCATCTCAGCCATAAGACGTCCACTGCTGAACATAGGCCTCCCCCTTGGACCTCCATACGTGCCGGTTGGAAGCGACCCGCATCCAGCGTCTTCCGGCGACCTTAACAAGATCGTCTGTCCATCTTGTGGGTGGACGTCCTACGCTGCGCTTGCTAGTCCGTGGTCTCCACTCGAGCACTTTTCGACCCCATCGGCCATCTTCTCTGCGTGCAATGTGGCCTGCCCATTGCCACTTCAGCTTGCTAATCCGGTGGGCTATGTCGGTGACTTTAGTTCGTCTACGGATCTCCTCATTTCTGATTCGATCACGTAGAGAAACTCCGAGCATAGCCCTCTCCATAGCTCGTTGAGCGACTTTAAGTTTTGAGATGAGGCCGATAGTGAAAGACCACGTTTCGGAGCCGTAAGTCATCACTGGTAACACACATTGATTAAAGACTTTCGTCTTGAGGCACTGAGGTATGTCGGACGAAAAGACATTACGTAGTTTCCCGAACGCTGCTCAACCGAGTTGGATTCGGCGGTTGACCTCTTTCTCGAAGTTGGACCTACCTAATTGGACTACTTGTCCTAGGTAGATGTACGAGTCAACAACTTCGAGTACCGAGTTCCCAACAGAGACTGGGATGGGCACAACATTGGCATTTGACATAAGTTTCGTCTTGTCCATGTTCATTTTCAAGCCCACCCGTTGTGAAACTCGGTTGAGGTCATCGAGCATCATGCTGAGTTCCTCCATCGACTTTGCCATGACTACGATATCGTCGGCAAACCGAAGGTGAGTGATGTATTCGCCGTTGATGTTGATGCCAAGTCCTTCCCATTCCAGGAGCTTGAAGGCGTCTTCCATTACGGCAGTAAACAGTTTCGGAGAGATAACGTCTCCCTGCCTTACGCCTCTTCGCAATGGAATCGCCCTCGTGCTCTGCTCCTGTACTGGGACCGACATGGTGGCGTTACTATACAAACACTTCAACACTTCGATGTACCGATAGTCAATATGGCATCGCTGAAGAGACTCAAGCACCGCCCATGTTTCCACCGAATCGAAGGCTTTCTCATAGTCCACAAACGCTAAGCATAATGGCAAGTTATACTCTTCGGTCTTCTGTATAACTTGCCGCAGCGTATGGATGTGGTCTATGGTACTATAGCCTTTTCGGAAACCGGCTTGTTCGGGAGGCTGGAAGTCATCAAGTCTGTGTTCGAGACGGTTCGTGATGACCCTTGAAAACAGCTTATAGACATGGCTCAGAAGCGTGATGGGTCTGTAGTTCTTCAATAGGTTGTTATCACCTTTTTTGAAGAACAGCACCACCTCGCCTCTATTCCATGTTTCAGGCGTTATGCCCTCGGACAAGACGGAATTAAAGAGCTTCTGGAGGACTTTAAGTACCGGTGTTCCACCCGCTCTCAGAAGCTCTGAAGTGATTCCGTCTTTGCCCGGCGCCTTGTTGTTCTTAAGCTGCTTCAGGGCCATCCTAATCTCGTACAGACTGATGTCCGGGATATCTTCGGTATAATGTCGGGACAGCTTGGCTCTTGGATCTCCTACCAAGCTGTCAACGGGCTTTGCGATCGAAGTGTATAACTGTCCATAGAACCTCTCGATCTCACCTAAAACCTCCGCTTTGCTCGACGCTATGCTGCCATCTTCCCGTTTCAGCTTTGTCAGCTGGCTTTGCCCAATAGACTTGTCCTTTGCGAACACTTTGGAGCCTTGGTTTCGCTCAATAGTCTCTTTAATACGGTTAGTATTAAAGAGACGCAGATCATGTCGCAAGGACTTAGATATACGTCTATTGAGCTGCCTATATGACTCCGCGTCATCGGGAGACTGCAACTGTAGCGAGCGTCGTTCAGCCATGAGGTTTAAGGTTTGCTCGGTCAATTTCTGAGGTCTATCTTTACGGCGGGATCTAAAAAACTTAGACCCTACTGTGTGGACAGTTTCCACTAGCCCGTCGTTGATTTCGTCCACTGAAGCCAAGTTCTCTAGGCAAGCAAAGCGGTTAGAGAGCTCGAGTTGAAAGCTTTCGGGGTTTTGAACATAGGCTCGAGTAGGTCGGAGCGTAGACTTCATCAGGCTGGACCTTTCAAGTTTAATATTGATATTCAGTGTGCCTCTTACGATTCGGTGATCACTACCGGTCTTTACCCTGTTGATCACAGAGACATCACTGAATATCCGTTTCTTGTCGGTCATGATGAAGTCTATCTCGTTTCTCGTGGAACCGTCAGGACTCATCCAGGTCCATTTCCTGTGAGGCGGCTTCTGGAAGAAAGAGTTCATCATGAAGAGTTCCTCTCTCTCCAGAAAGTCGGCCAGCCTCTGACCCCTAGGGTTCCGTTGCCCATACCCAAATTGCCCCACTCTCAACTCATCCCCGCTTCTCTTGCCCAACTTTGCGTTGAAGTCCCCCATAACAACAGTAAAGTAGGTTTTAGAAGTATGTATGGCCCTACTTACGTCCTCATACATAGCTTCTACTTCATCATCGGAGTGTGACGAGGTCGGTGCGTATACCTGAATGACCTTCAGCGAATATCTTTTGGATATTCTGAGTATTAGGATTCTGAGTATTATTAGTGATTGAGATACCTAAACATTTAACTTTATAATGTAAAATGATATAATTTACTAACCTACTCGTTTAATTTCAGGTAGGTTGAATAAGGAACCAAGTAACCATGGGGAGGAGCAGTATTTACTAACATTTTCGTTTTGGGTCTTCAGAGTGTATCGTTTCCTTTTTTTTGCACATATTACACTTAAATATATATTCTCTGTGTAAACCCTTACGTCTTTCAATGACAAAGGCAAGATCAGCAAATGTACAATTTGTATGATCGTGCCTGATATTTGAGATCACAGAAAATAAATATTTTAAATCCACTATTCTGCGACCTTCTAAAATTTTGTTTTATCATGATTCATGATCAAAAAGCTCGGATTCAATAGTCATATCAAACGTCGATTATGCAGTTGATGATGAGCTTGCATTTTCTACCATTGGTGCTGCAAATGCATCAACCGGTGGCGATAAACTTTGCCCTCTTGTAAAACAAATTACTATTGTGATTGTGTCCAGCAAAAGGCCAAAATTCGGTTTACTTTCCTGTTTAAAATATTACTAATTTATTCATATTTCAGATTAGGTACATAGGTAACTGTCTGAATGTTACAATGCCAGCTGGCAAATTCTATCACATTTGTTTGTTTGGTAGTCATGGTAACATTCACTTACATTGATATCCTTATTAAGATCTGTATCTTATTATCCAGACCTTAAAATATTGCCACCGTTGCCCTTTAAAAAAATACTGTTTAAATAATTGGCTACTCAAACAATGCTTCTATAGTATAAATAATGACTACACAAAAATGGGTAGTATTGTATATAATGCACGAAATAAGGCCCGATTCTTAAGCGGGTTTAAATTTTGAGGCCATGTCCGCTAATACTATAGACAAAATATCAAGTTTAATAAACACAAAAAAAAAACATTGATGGGCCTTATTTTATAATTTAGGCCTTACTTTGTAATTTAAAGTAGAGTTAGGCCAAGAAAAATCTATAGCGATTTTGATAGAACACGCAGTGCAAGTATTATTTCAAACGTCGCTTCTATGAAATTATGACATATAAATAACACTTGCACTGCGTGTGCTATCAAAATTGCTGTAGACTTTTCTTGGTCTGACTCTAAAATATTCTTTATTACACCACAAACATAAAAACAAATTTAAAAAAAACCGGCGAAGTGCAAGTCGGACTCGCACACGAAGGGTTCCGTACCATTATTTATAAAAACGGTCACCCATCCAAGTACTGACCCCGCCCGACGTTGCTTAACTTCGGTCAAAAATCACGTTTGTTGTATGGGAGGCCCCACTAAAATTTTTATTTTATCCTGTTTTTAGTATTTGTTGTTATAGCGGCAACAGAAATAAATCATCTGTGAAAATTTCAACTGTCTAGCTATCACGGTTCGTGAGATACAGCCTGGGGACAGACGGACGGACGGACAGCGGAATCTTAGTAATAGGGTCCCGTGTTTTACCCTTTGGGTACGGAACCCTAAAACCGATTTACAATGTAGATAAAGGTAGCAACAGGCGGTCTTATCGCTGTTAGTTCTTATTCTTCGTTTGTTTAGCATTAGAGTGAAGGTGACGTGTCTTTTTTAAGCATGCAATCGTATAATTATTTAGCTTTTTAGGGTTCCGTACCCAAAGGGTAAAACGGGACCCTATTACTAAGACTTCGCTGTCCGTCCGTCCGTCCGTCCGTCCGTCCGTCCGTCTGTCACCAGGCTGTATCTCACGAACCGTGATAGCTAGACAGTTGAAATTTTCACAGATGATGTATTTCTGTTGCCGCTATAACAACAAATACTAAAAACAGAATAAAATAAAGAATTAAATGGGGCTCCCATACAACAAACGTGATTTTTGACCAAAGTTAAGCAACGTCGGGAGTGGTCAGTACTTGGATGGGTGACCGTTTTTTTTTTGCTTTTTTTTCGTTTTTTTTTTTGCATTATGGTACGGAACCCTTCGTGCGCGAGTCCGACTCGCACTTGCCCGGTTTTTTTGTAATAGTTATGTACTTAGTGGTTAATATTAGTATTTACTATTTTTTTTTTCAATAATGCTTAAAAACGAAGTATAGACATGACAACCAAATATTAACGCCATTGTAGGGCAGGATATACAGAACATGAATCATTAGTACTGTCACGCTCCGTGATTGTTGAGCCATTTAGGGTTCTAGCTAAATTGGACATTCCATAGAGCACGAGTAAGTATGGAACAACCAATTCAGCTAGGACCCTAAATTGCTCGACAATTACGAAGCGTGCCTGTAGGTACCTAAAAATTTTGTTAAACCATTTTAACCATGCAATAAAATATTTTTGATTTTGATTTCTAATTTGAAATATTAGAATCAAAAAGTTCATAATAGATTGTATATCATAACTACAAAAATGTGTTCCCTACTCTCAACCCAAAACCCCTTGTATCTTAGGATCTAGATATTTTCACACAAGACGGTTTATCGATAACTTCTTACATCACTAGATTATCGACATTAAATGTCGACTATTGCCCATCACTTTTCTGGCTGTGTACGTATTTAGAAACTTGACTCCGCCCCTAAAATTAGTGCGATAGGGACAACTGCAGCTGAGGCGAAAAATCCTGCGTAAAAATGACAAAAATCGAGGTATCGTAGTCCTCTTTTTCCTCCCCCAAAACTTAACCAATCGTAACCAAATTTGGAAATCTAAATGATTATGAAATTATCTGTGTCGGACCGTTTTGCTTTTTTGGCTAATTGATATCAGTTTTGAATACCACGCCTCTCATTGCGGCATAGTCTATTAGGCCATTTTGGCCGTTTTTGAAGGGCTCTAGCGCCTTAAAAAACAAAAATATCAAAAAAAGCAAAACGGTCCGACACAGATATTGACAATATTAATCTGTGTTGAAAAAATCATTGCTCTAGCTTCAAAAACCACGGAGGAAAACGAGGACTACGTTTGTATGGAGGAATGACCACTCCTGTTGGCTCTTAATAAGGTAGAAGTAGTAAGAGGGTGGCCGCGGCCCGGTGCCTGGCAGGTGGCGGTCACGGCCCGCTGCGGCCCCCGTGCCATATCGTGCCGCACGCCGCGCCGCACGGTACCCGCGAACTGCGTACGCGGCTGGTGCGCGACACCAACATTACTAATTTAGACACATGTTCGAGTTTCGTTTTGGAACGCGTTTCGGCAACGCACAATTCTTGTATTCCAAGTGTTTAACAACTCTCAATCTCAACAAAATAACAAAAAAAAAACACGTCCAGAAGGAAAAAATAAAACAGATTAAAAACTATGACAACCGTAAAATGTTACGTTACGACATAAAGTGCCGAACCCACTAATACATACAATAGGTACCTATGTACTTTTGAGTACAAAAAAAACTTAAATAATGCAAAATTCATTTAATTGACTCAGTAGTTCCGACGACAGGGTAGACTATACTTAAATCCAATGAATACTAAAGCAGGCCACTGACGAGCCTCCCAAATGGATGCCGTTACAATGGATTCATCCAAATGGATGGCATCCTAATATTAAACTTTGTACGTTTTTGACATTCACGGACCGATTTTGGATTGCAGCCACGCTATTTGGACTGTTGGAAGGCTCATCAGTGGCCACCTTAACTCATGAGTAATTTACATGGATACAAATATAGGTACGAGTATGTATTTAGTTGTAGATACCTATAGGTAATAATTAAATAGTATAGTATAGCAGTAGTGCTTTCCCTTTGATTTTGCCCGGTAAAAAATTAATTACTCATATGAGTTCTATAGGTATTAGCTCTCTCACCCGACGCATTAGTACTCAATTAACTGATAATTAGTAAACTTTATGAAATGGTCACTTGGTCACAAATAAGTACCAATTGCGATACATTGGAAAATGCAAGACCAAGTTTTCTTTACGTGTTCGTGTCGCGGAGAGATTTATTTTTAGATTCGTTTTTATTAAAGGACTTTTATAATGCATTTTGATTTCATGCAGCATTACGATTCGGATCAGAAAAAACCTGCGACAGCTACAACACCCATGTTTACTCCATCATACCAATTCTAACGGCTGATCTGAAATTCCGATAAGATTTTGTCCTTCGCTTACCCTTTACCGTCCACCTCTGTTCGTAAACATCCCGTGGATATTTTATAATATGTGTTGACTTAACGTGAACAATAATAATAATGCCGTGCACTTTCATTAATTTCATATTTGTTTTATTTAAACTTTAAAGTTGCACATTGCAGCGCTGGCTTTGCCAGCTACATGCTGAGTTGTGACCCTTTTATGGCATTTTTCACTAAATGTTATACATTGTATATTTGTCAACATGTTTTTGTCTGTGTTTGTTTATCATAAATAAATGTATTTCTATTCTATTCTATTCACATATCCTAATGTTTAATAACTAGGAAAAACTATACCTCTTTTATTATGCCGATTTTTTAATCATTATAAAATTAAAATACAATTTTAAAACTAAATAAATTACTTACCTAAAACTCCGGTACTTACCTATAAAAATTAAATTAACCTATAAGACCCTAAACCAAAAAAATGTCTCGCCCCAGTTCGGCCTGCGACATGGGCCTCTTTTATTATTATTTATAATTCAGTAAGAAACTATTACATAAAACTAAAAAAAAACAAGATTGCTCAAATAAAAATGCAAAAAGAGGATCAAAATTGTTATTTGCGAATTGAAGGGTTAAACTTGTGGTAGTTAGTAAGTTTTGGTTGTCATCTGACTATATTTTCCCTGTCTAGTGTTTTGTCAGCCTTTGGGAGTTGCTTAAAGAATAGTAGAATGTTAACCAAGGGTTGAAAGGCACCCATTTCTGTCGAGGTAGTTTGGCGCTCGAACGCAGTGAGAGCGCCAATAGTCCGAGACAGAAACGGTGCCTTTCACCCGAGTTAAACACTCTACTTTTCATATCGAATGCGAGGAAACCAAAAAAGACAAGGCAATTTCGCAAAATCAGTAATTGAAGTACATAACAGACCTACGGCCGTGATTTTTTCCTTAGGACTTACTTGCAATCGGAGACTTTACATGCGTGAAGATTAATCACCCCTAACGAAAATCATTTAGATTGCAATATTTACGAAAACACACATTTTTTAACAAACTACAACAATTTTAAAATAATTTGTTCATTATAGTATGAAAATCAGCGGGATTGCCTCGTACTTTTTTAATTTTATACTTTTTCGTCCTAAAAGCCGCAACAGACTACCGGACCGCACCGCGACCATGGTGCGCCGCACCACGTAATAATATAATAAAAGTATTATTTTAATATTAAATAACAATTTAATTAATAATACTTATAAGAAACTTTTATCTTGTATTTTATTTTATTTTAATGAATATAATAAAATAAAATAAAAAAGCCTTTTATTCCAACTCATTACTAACTAGTTTAGTTAGTTTAGTTAGTTAGTAACTTTAGTTAGTTAGTTAATGAATATAGTTCTAAATAACTTTAAAAACCAATTTAATATCGTACAAACGTTTAACTGTGGCTGTATAAGATTCTGCCTTTGCTCATTTACGCAAGCGTAAGGTTTAAAAAAATATTTTTGGTGTATTCCTTTTGGTTCCCGCTTTATGAAATCGAGTAAATACATAGTAAATAGAATTCAACGAAAGAAATCAAGAATAATTTGTTTTTAACAAATTACTTACATCATTTTTTATAAAAAAAGGATCAACGTGGGATTTGTAAAATTAAAGAATTACCAATTGTTCCAGACGAGGAAATAAAGACACTATTTTTCCATTTTGTTTCCACCCAGTTGTTCATGGGACGGGGACGCAGAGGAGTACACCACTTTTCTGCGCTAGAGCATAAACGTATCACTTTCTGCGCACCTTTTAGAACAACAACGACCCACTTTCAGAGCATGAGATATGAAAATTATATTTAATTACTATACATATTACTTTTTACAAAATACTATAAGTAATTAGGTTCAGAACTTTAACCACTTACATGCTTTTGGCAACTGTAGTTACCAAAAAATAGAGGTCACTGAAAAATGTGTGGTTAATTAAGTGTGCAAATGGTGGAATAGACGTAGATAAAAGCTATATGTAATAATGTTATAAGTATGATTCCGGAGCAGGTAGCACACCTGCTGCTTAGTTAAATGTTATGATTTTAAACTGCAACCATATCGGAAACATTCATTGTAATGATCTCAACATATTTAACTCATTAAGGTAAACATGACACTAAAGGACACATTTATTGACGAGATATATAGATACCATCATTTATTATTTACGTAATGTGTTTACTTTATAAGGTATGTTAAATATATTTTTAACTCGGGTCTTAATTTATTGTAACTAAATTTAAGAAGTCGCTTAATTTTAACGGTATGGTAAACTCTACTGGAGTTCCATTGCATAATTTTAAATCAATATTATTAAGTTAGTGATGAGCAGGGATCGTACATTTTCCAGCGTTTTTGGTGCACGAAGTGTTGTTAACGGAATTGGTATAAATAATTTCAACCCTAATGATTAATTAGCGTTTATTACGTTGATATTAACCTTAATTTACCATATTGTTGAAATTATCTATACCAATTCCGTTAACACCCCGCGAATCGATTTGGTGCAGCGGAGTGGTGTTAACGGAATTGGTATAAATAATTTCAACCCTAATGATTAATTAGCGTTAATTACGTTAATATTAACCTTAATTTACCATTCCAGTTGAAATTATCTATACCAATTCCGTTAACACCACTCTGCTGCACCAAAAATGCTGGAAAATGTACGATCACTGGTGATGAGTGATTTTTTCTCGCACTTATTTGTTGGTACGAACTCGATACAAGAGTAACATAATGAGAAAACATATCAATATCAAATCAAAAATATATTCTTAAAGTCTGAATGCCGCTCCTGGTAAATATCTTATAAACAGCAAAAACAGCATAAGTAAAATATGCTTTATACAGTTTCAAATTTTTTACTTTTTTTAATAATTAAGGAGGTAATATATTGTTACCTAATGTTACTAACATATTTAATTTAATTATAGTTTTAGTTACTTTTAATTTTATTGTAAATGGAATGTATATGGAATTTTATTCTGAAATAAATTATTTGAATTTGAATTTGAATTGTTTTTGAATTATAGACACCTAGGTATATTTCAGCCTCAATGAGAATTCCTCGCAGAATTAATAAGTATGCCTATTAATAAGTATATGCAAATGTAGGTAATTTGCATTCATAAAAACACATTTTGTAAAAGCATACGTATGTGTATATGTTTGGCGCAATCGACGGCCACAATCCATTTTCAGTTCTTGACACTTTGAACTTGACATTCGGCGGTGCGCGGACGCCGCGCCCGCAAACAGCACGCGAGATAAGATGCGTTATCGGAGCACGTGTGTGCACAGATATTGTGGACACGGTAAACTTATTAAAACCACAAAGTTCACACTTGATTGCTTACTTGCAGAAAAACAGAATACCTACAGGAATATCTGATAAATATGGACGATCATTATATTCGCCACCAATGACTGTATTATCGTCTTATCTATTAATAAGCAATGATATCATTAAGATAAGAAGATCAAAAAAAATCTTACTACTTAAACAGATACATAAACATACAGACACCGACATAAACTTAATACGTATTGACTTATTAAACACATAAACCCCAGGCACGCGCTAAAAATTAGGTACTTAATATAAGTATTACCTTTTTTTTCAGAGAGAACATGTGATAAGACATTTGACTTTTTTGGTTGTAATAATCGAATTGATGGAATAACATGTTTTTATGAAACATCGACAGTCAATTTATGTATGTATGCCCTGTAATATTTACCTATTTATTATTTTTATTTATTATCAACATTTTTCACTGTTACAAATTGAAAATTATAACCTGCTGGTCACAAATATTATTCGCGGACATACTAACTATGTATTTAATGATTAAGAAGGTTTTCTTTACATGTTTATATGTACATTTCTAGTTACTGTCGAAGTCGAAGCGTGACTATATTATCTACAAAGATAAAAAAACAAAGGTAATTAATTAAAAATGCCATTTAGACTAGCATCGCCGTTGAAATGAAAAAAAAAATTTGTATCGACCAAGCTGCGATAGATAGGTACATACGGTTTAATATGGTAAAAGCCGTAACAACCTGTCTCTGCTTCCACCCTTCGTGACCAGAGACCCCTGACAAATTACCTAAATTAAAAGTTCCAATTTAACCATCCATTAATGCAACTTTTGCAACCTCTTTATAGGGGGAAAAGCAATGATTCAGTTGATTCAGCACTTTCACTTAAAGGAGGAGTGTAATGTCGATCTCGTTCACTTAGAGCGTTTTCACATTGCCCGATCTGATATCGAATGTCGGATAGAAGTAAAATGTAAGATATATATATGTTTTCCTGTATTTATTTATTCAATTAATAAATCATTATTAAGTACTAAAGACATCCGATATCAGAAAGGCACTTCCGATAATTTCAGCCATGTCGAAGCCACCCGTCAGCGGTCGGACCGATAATATTTGTCTGTGGGCGTATGTGTAGGCATAATGTTTATTGTAGTGTTCGTGACCGCTAAAGACGGCGCCCCCGCGGGCTGACTACGCGGATGTAATCCTACAGCCGAAATCGGATCGGACAATCTGAAAACGCTCTGGCTGGCGCAGCATAAGACTGCATTAAAAAAATGACAATACTTTCAGTTACTAGACTATGCTAGCACGCATTTTATCCCGACTTGTAATAGGTAGGTACGATAGGGGAGGTTGACGGTAAACAAATGTGACAGTCCCTAAGGTCTCATTTCCTATTCCCCGTGGGAGCTAGCCTCAGTATTCAATATTACATCATTATGACATACTTATCATATAGTAGGGAATAGCAAAGTAGACCTTGAAGGCCGAATACTAAATGAAATTACTATTTAAATAATTTATGTCCAGTTGACATGGCTACACGGCTCACCCTTGCTACTTAGCTAAATCCAAATATCTTATTTATTTTAAATACTAACAGTCCATTGAAACTCTTTTTGACTGTCAAATATTCCTTTGTGAATTGCATTTAAGTTCTTACTTAACTAAACATAATTATTTTTAGGATTCGCTAAATACCTATGTGTCAAGCCGATATAAAATTATTAATCTACGTCGAATTAAGTGTTAACACTAAACACGAACATTCATGTTTTCGCAGTACCTATTAATAAAGGGTTCGACGCTTTAAGCACATCATTAAGGCTTTAAAGTGGTCCTGAGCCAATTAATAATGACAAACCGGGTGTCGGGGGCCCGGCCGCGAGGCGGGGCGAGTGCTAAGACGACCTAATTGCGGGTCGTAGGCGTCCATAATTTACGGCTATTGTACTATTCACGTACACGGGCTACCACGTACGGTTACATGACTGGGGTGGGTACTCACTAATCGATATCGTTCTTTCGGTTGCCGATACGTAGTCGCCCAGCAACACGCGTCTCTAACCAGCTGATAATTTATGCTGAGTTTTTAAAAATACGTTCGGCACGCATGGCAACCCTTTTTATGATAAATGTTGACTTGTAAAAGAGCCCTTGAGGCGCCGAACTTGCAGAATATTTTTTTCAAATTTGAATGTTGATCTTTTTATGTACCTATACGTACGTATAGGTACTATTAGTGTTAGGTTAGTAGTTTTGAGTAGCCGTGGCCGTGAAATGAGGTCGGTCTGGATTTAGTACAGGCGCCGCATTGCGCTCGCTGCGACACTCGCACCTGCAGCCCTCATCTCCACTAGATTACTTATTGAGCTTGATTTGTTCGAGAGATATCCCGCTCTGATTGCTTTTCGAATTCGATTCGAATAGATTAAATGAAATTATTTGAAATGAAGTTCGGGAATAGCATGAATTGATGACAGTTTTTAGTCTTTTCACCTGTGTCTAGAAATTTTGACAAATTGAATTCAGTAAAATTACTCAGATATACCGGAGCGACCAATGTGTTCACGAACATCTGAACAAATCCTCTATTATCAAGACGTCAAAAAGAGCTGTTGAGATATTTTTGAGCACCTTAGCCGCTCCAATGTATCGATGTATAAATAAATAACATCTGCTTGCAGTTATCAGAAAGTGAAAAGCCGATGTAAACAATAATTCACGTGCAGTCAATATGGACATTACTAATGCACCACTACTTGGAACCAGTCCACTTTCATCGGCGCTCCAATAAAGCATTCGATATGCAAAATACACGTCATCAGCCGTTGGTAACAGTTGTCACCGATCAAGGTCCCGACAGACACCTGCTTGCGTGTCTGGAAATAGAGAATAAATTTAAGATCACCTATCCACGTCATCGCTAACTTTAGCAATTCAGACAAATATACTATTTGAGTTCCCGATACATTCCCATTGGAATCGAATGTAAATATTGCAGTTGCATTATTTATAAGCAGGTTCGCTAAACTAATCACTGTCAATGCCAAGGTTGAAACAACAATATTTTCTCGCAGGACGTCTCTGAACTGATGCCATTGATATAAGAGCTACAATTTATCTCATATCAACGAGAAATATTTTAATATACTTCTCGCCAGGCAATGAATTGATATCGAACTATATTTTGAGGTAATCCTTATCATGCCTCTTAAATTGGGTGAGACAGTTGCACTTCATTACCTACGCTGAAGTGAAGCGTATGAAGTAGTGTTGCGAAGCCTTGCTCGAGGCTTCAAGCCTTTTTGAAGCAGAAAGAAAGAAAGCTTTCTCGAGTCTTTAAAATGTACCTTAATCACATTGTCCGATCCGATAACGGATGACCCATATAAAAAGATAGTGCCTTGTGTCATTAACTCGTTTTATTTTTACATTGACACTTTATTGTCAACAATAATTATTAATTACTAACTACATTATTATTTAGGTACGGAAGTTTTAAAATTACCTCCGACATCTTCGTAAATATTAATAATGTGTAAATATCGTGGGAGTTTAAATCAAAATTATCAACTAAATAAATATAAAAAGGCACTTTTTATATTTTACTTCTTTGGGGTCGTATCCGACATCCGATTCAGATCGGACAGCATAATGTGGTCTTGTAAATTGTTGTAAGTATTATATTATAAAGATACTGAGTAAGTAGTGGAGTAAGTACATATTTAATTGTAAAACATGTATAATATAAGGTACTTACCTCTAGTTTATACATTAACACTTCATTTTATTTCAATATCGTACATGATTTGCGTCATCCCTGATTATATATGTAATTGAAAATATTCAGTTTACGTCGCTAAGAAGACGCTATGTCACATCACAACGTCATAGCCTCAACGCCATTTATTTCCAACAAAAACTTCAAATTGTCTTAATTTCAATATGTAGATTGCATAACAGAAAAATAATCTTAGTACTCATACAGAGCTACGTTCAATTTCTAAAAAGGGTATGTTTAGGGAAAAATTTACTCAAACTCGAGGTTCTGGGATAGCGTCAACTTGCTCTACAAAGTTTTTCAATTACCTATTTGCATACTGTGCCTAAATAATATCTACCTGCTTATTACCTATTGCAGGTGTCATTATTTAAATATAGCCTAAACTACAAACCTAAAATGACCCAAACTATAAAATATTTACGAATATCTGACCAACGGTACCTATTTACCTTACCTATTAGTTCTGTTCTGTGAGCTATTAGTGATATTTGCGTGACTCTATGTACATGCCGGGCGTCAATAAGCAGCATTGATATAGAGAATACAGTAAAACTCCCATCTCAGAATCGGGTTACGAATGTTACGATATCATCAAAATTGTTATGAAGGTAAGTTTTGGCGTTACTTTTCCGGAGTCATGCCTCTAATAAGATATCTAAGAGTCGTAAAATTAACATAAGGAACTTATTTATGTTTTTCAGCATGAAATTACGTTTTTTCAGGCATTGGGCTCGTGCGGTATTGGTAACACATATGTAAACTAAGACAGAGCCTAACTAATGATGAAGATGTTACGTTTTGTAACATTGGTTGTAACTGTAACCAAATATGTTTTCGGCTTCTATGCCCCTTCATAACTTTACATACATACACGCTTACATAATACCCCTAATCCGGCTGGGGTTTTTACGAGCGAGTAACTCGAAATTATGCATTCTTAATTACAGTTCCGAGTAGCTACTACGTTTACTACATTTCCTTGAAAAAATTGTAAATTTGTCAGCCTAATAAAATAGGTATTCTCATTTACAAAGCACATTACATTACGAAATATTTAAACATATGTATTTACATTCTGAATACAATAGCGCCTAATCCAAGCCTAATTCTATAAACATTATTTTGGTACTGACAGTAAAGAAAAACAAATAAATAATTTATAAGACAGCGGACGCCTGCTGAAAAATGGCGTCTGCCTTTAGGTGAACGATCAAAATGATTCGTCACTTTGCATGCAATTCAGGTGGGCAAGGATAAGATACGAAATTTTTCCATAGTCGACAGAAAGTCGACTGGCGTCTTTACAGTATAAAATACCAACTCAGCTTTAAAGGGGAAGCGAAAAGGGCATCGCACGCGTTCACGCAACCGGAGGGTGGGTTATAAAAGATTTAAGATATAATACTTACCTATGCATTTTACATAAGACCTATTTTCATCCCATGTCTTTAAATATGCTATAAATCTTGAGTAGGCAAGTAAGATAAAGTATAGATACCTATTTGGAAAACACTACATCTCACAAAACTAAGTCCCCGCTGCATCTGTCTGTCTGTCTGTATGTTCGCGATAAAGTCAAAATCTGCAAAACGGATGCATTTTTCACCTATCAACATCAACAGAGGAGTGATTCTTGAGGAAAGTTTAGTTGCATAATTTGTTAAGGTTTTATATACCCGTGCGAAGCCGGGACGGGTCGCTAGCATACTCATATTTTATGCTGTCAGCCAAATGAATAATATTGTACTTAGTACTTACTTGACTATTTAATCACTTACATACACCGTTACTGCGTTTTTTAAACTTTGAATAGTGACGAAACACTGTCTGTAAAGGTTTCGTTTTCGAGCGTTGCGAGGGCGGGCGGGTGCCATAACACGCGAACTACTTTTCTGTGTTTCAAATGCTCGGTCGTCGAACTTCTTACATTCCCTCTGCGTTGTCTGACTTAGGTACTGTATATTCTTAGAAATATCATAGTGGCATTAACAATTCCTATGCTAATGTAGCTTTTGAATAAACACTTAATATAGAAGCAAAATGACTTTAACCTCTTTCTTTACTTTTTAACCGACATCAGAAATTAGAATGTTTTCAATTAAGTACCTACATACTTAGTTGGAAATGTTGGAATGTGATAAAACAACGCAACCTAGTTGCCTGTTGACGGAGACGCCATGTCTATAATTTTCGGTACGAAATAGTCTGCCGTTTTTTGCGGGGGAGGGGTACATCAAATGTATACGTAACGTCAACATAGCCATGTCAGATAAACGTCAGTCCATTCCATACATGTGGTTGACATGTCGTTGACCATTGGCCGCCTATTTTCGACAGAGGGGAACGCCTGTTAATGACCACTCCGTTGTTGAAAGTCAGTGACAAAGGCTCGTGTAGCTGATTTCAAAAATTTGTTTTCACTACACTCGTTAAGGCTCTCTGTATTCTTCAAAAACTGACGAGAAAATTGCATTTTATCTACAAGAGTGGCAAAGTAATTTGATGCAAATGATCGAAACTTTAAAATTTTGATTTTTTCGCTTGCTCGGCTATACATTTTTGGGTGTTTTCTTAAGCAACAAGCATTTCCCCTCGAAAACTACCAATTTAAAGGAGTGGACCAGATGATGAAGACCACAGAGATGATATGTGGAATATTCCTTTGCATAAGTGGATGTATTATGATATTAGATGTACCTAGGTAGTAGTGGAAATGACTAATGGGACTGAGAGCTGAGGGGTAGGCGTGGGAGGTGAAGGCAGAGGGTAGTTGTTGAGGGTCTGAGGGTGCGGGTTGTGGGTTTGGAGCTTGACGGGTCAGGGTTTGAGGGGCTGGTAGGTTGTGTGGTCGCTGAGTTGATGGGTCGGGAAAAGATGGGTCAGGAGGTTGGGAGTTTGGGGGTCGAGGGTTGAGAGTAGAGGGCAGGGGTCGGAGATAAGAACTTAAGGGGTCTGGGGTTTAGAGGTTGGGGATTTGCAGTTGAGGGGGTGGGGGTCCAAGGTTGAGGGGTTCATTGATCGGGGGTTGACGGATTGTGAGATTTAGGGATTGAGAGGTTGAGGGATAGTGGGGCAGAGGATGGGATTAGTGACAGAAATGTTTACCCAGACGGACTGGAGGAAATCCTAAATATTTAAGAAAATTTAGGAATCCAGTGTTAAAAATACGTTCTTCATTTATGTGTCGCATCACTCATAAGCTGTTTTAACAATTCCTTAACCAAAATATGGAGATGGAGAGAGAAAAACTTTTCACAACAAAAATTAAAACCGACTTCTATTTAATCTAATAAGAATATTACAAAGAGGTGAATATGTACGGCATACTGAAAAACTTTTCAACAACAACCCCGAAATCAATTGAGCCATGAAACATCGACATAATATGATTTATGACAATTATGACGACGCGCCGATATGTATGAAGCACAGTTTGGGTATTTTTTCGCGAATTAGGTTGGTCGCCTCACAATAAAAAATCGGTATTATCTACCTACATATTCACCTATCAAAGTATGGCTGGACATAACAAAATCTTGTAAAGTGAATTGTAATAATGTAACCCTAAAGAGATCCAAATTCTTTCACCGCAGTGATATTGCATTATTCATTAGTAAACTGATTCAGATATGTTTATCTGTATGTATATGTAGACTGTATAGGTATAGTCATTGAATACTCATTACGGTTGAAATATAGCTTACGTACGCATCGAAATTGTTTATCGTTTATGGCCACAACAAACGAAACGATTCCATATTTACAACCACCTAGATTCGCGAATCGATCACGCATGTTTTATTACCCCAAATGGCGCCTCCCCACTCTGTATTTACTTTTTTGCCCATTTTTAGAGTTCCGTAGTCAAATAGGAACAGGAACCCCTATAGTTTCGCCATGGCTTTGCTCCGTTATCGTTAGTGTTAGGAAGCTGCAATTTGGCATGGATAGATAAATTAATAATTTATCAAAAAACAAAAATATCCGTCCCCTCCCCCTTACACAACTTTTGAACCATGGGTCCAAAAAGTAACTATTAAAAAAATCGTGAATGTAAAACTTAATAAAGACTTTCAATTCAAGTTTAAAAACTACATGGACCGTACAAACTTTCAATTACATACCTACTGTAATTGAAAGTTTGTACGGTCCCTCGGTGCGAGTTATAACGAACTCACACTTGACGGATTTTCTTTTTTTATAAAAACTCGGGTACTCGTGTATTATTTCTCGGAAAGCACCATTTGGTGATGTGGAATTGACGAAGAACATCTAAATAGGTAGGGTATAAAGTTATTTCGTGTGTCGGTTCATAATCCCAGCTAGCGAGAGACACGATAGTGTCAATAGTTCGATAGCGGCAATAGCGGCTGAGACAGAATTATTGTATTTGTATTTATTTTGTTTCGACAGCCCAGCGTTCTCACGCCGGCCCACTTCCAAGAAAATGTTTAACTGGAAAAAATATCAATCGTGTCACCTATGCACATTTCTTTCTTTCTTTACTTTCTTTGTTATACTTACGAATTGTAAACGTATAAATATTTTTTTCTAATCTACACATTTTTTCTAGTTTACATTAATCACATTAGTTAATGCCCACTCTAAGCATTTGTGTTAGGAACAGGCCAATTCGAGTTTTAGTTATTAGATCTCGTTCCATATGATACTGGCCTGTCAGTGTCAAAAATGTAATTTTTTAACTAAAAACGACACTTTCTTCAAACAAAAATGTCAAAAATTTTCGGATAAAAACACTAACCTGCAAAGTCCAATCGTACGAGTACTTTTTTCATCACCCTTAAATAAATAAAACTTTATTTAGATCAGCATTTCCCAAACTAAGGGTCCTGAATGGGTCCCAACTATTGAGTGGGCCCCGAAACTACTAGGGCATCTGAGCGTTACAAATATTTTTTATGCCCCCTTTTTAAAATAGCCAAGAGGGGTGGGTCCTGAATTTGGCAGTTTTTGTTAGGTAGGTCGGAGCCCAGTCAACTTTGGGAACCACTGATTTAGTGTTAATGGCATGGTGACATTTAATGTTAATGGATCTGGTGAAAAGTAACTACTTATCTAGGTGGAATCCGTGTAGTAACAATGCTTGGTGTTTACAACCGTTTACACTCGCTTGCTTGTAATGTTATCGTTATCAATATCAAACGAATGTGACATGCCGCTATCTCTAATGGATTACACTCACACACAGATTTGTGATAAGTTATGCACTAAGTGCTATGCTAATCATATTGGCCATACACATACGATTTAGTTAATATGTAAATCTATTGCTCCCGACATGAAAATAAGTAAGTTACTTATTACTTATTTTAGTATTTCAACCGAATTTTGTAATTATAGACAAATAAAAGTACCTAAACAGAGTACTCACTCCATATACATAAAAATCCATTTATAATAAGTTTTGAGATAATTAATTAATTTGTAATAAGTAAGACTTAGCTTAAAAAATATTAGGTTAAAAACTAGTTTGAAACTTATCACTACACTAATTCGAATACATACATATATGAGAAAAGTAAAATATAGTAGATGTGTATTTTACAAAAATGATTGATTAAGTACCTATGAACTTGTAGTACCTACTTAATTTCTTAATGCAACTTGCACTGAACAATTGAGGTAAAAATATGACTTTTTTTTAAAGGCAGTAAGACACTGTGTAAATTTTAACCGTTTAACCTGGTTTAACCTATCCTCTACCATTAGGCCATGAGATAAAAAACTCGTGTACCGACAGTACCTAAAAACACCGATAAATCACGTTTTCCCTTATTTTCGGGCCTTCTTTAACTTAAAACTTATTTTTAACCCCCGTCACAAAAAGAGGGATGTTATACGTTTGACGCCAATGTCTGTCTGTCTGCGGCGTCGTAGCTATCCAACGGATGGACCGATTTCGATGCGGTTTTTTTTACGTGCAAGAGAGTTTCCTTGCGGTGGTTCTTAGTTATGTTTGATAGAAATCCATCCAGCTGTTTGAAGAGTATCAGCTCTTTTCCAAAATGATGGTAAGGCATTTTTGCCATAAAATGGATTTTATTGGCATATAGCGTACTTAGGGGTTTTTATTTTTTCTATTTAATAGTTATTATAGCTTGTTGCAGTAGTGGCATTGGCATTTTGTTTTATTTTAATGTCACGTCACGTAAGTATTACTATCCTACATAAGTAGCTTTCGGAGCGCGAGTTCGAGTTAATACAAAATAAAATTACTCTTTGAGACATATCCAACATTAAAAAGAAAATTAAAATTAACCTATCCCTTCTTCATGTCATAAGTAAGATTATTGATCCTCAGATTATAACTAAAACTCATATGACCCTAATGTCGTCCGCGGATAGATACGGTATGACATGACACGCATGAGTAAAGGGGCCCACTGATTAACAGTCCGCCGGACGGTATCGGCCTGTCAGTTGTTCGGAACTGTCAAAATTTTGTTCTAACTGACAGGCCGATACCGTCCGGCGGACTGATAATCAGTGGGGCCCTTTAGATTTTCAGGTGCATAACAGATATAAGGCCAAGTACCTACAGATTGCAGCCATGCCAACTCTTTAACCCTTAAATGCATGATTTTTTCTTTTTGCCCGAAATTAATATATGTATCACATAATTGTTTGCCGATTCTAGGAAAGATAGTAAATATAACTTCGATTTTCACTGCGAAATCAGTGTTAGAAGTTGAATTGGCTAAATCATATTTATGTAAATATGTAATTTTCAGTAAGTAATAGATATATGAAATTTGTTACTTCCATTAAAAAGGTACACTATTTGTGA
This sequence comes from Cydia splendana, assembly GCF_910591565.1. Classification (NCBI taxonomy): domain Eukaryota; kingdom Metazoa; phylum Arthropoda; class Insecta; order Lepidoptera; family Tortricidae; genus Cydia; species Cydia splendana. Next base: position 10,780,038 of record NC_085962.1, read on the forward strand.
TATAGAGAAGTTTTTAAATATAAAATAATTACAAACCCCGAAAACACCGTTCAATGTCATCATCATCATCATCATTCAGCCTATATAGTCCCACTGCTGGGCACAGGCCTCCTCTCACTCGCAAGAGGGCTTGGGCTATGGTCCCCACGCTGGCCCAATGCGGATTGGACCGTTCAATGTCACATACTAAAAATTATCAACTTCTGGATTTTTCCAAGCTTTCTGACTTTTCGTCTTAAAACGAATGTAATTTTTATAAATTAAAAATATTGCGTAAATTTAACCCTTAAATCATCACCCTACTATTTGACGTTTGGTGTAAAGGTGCCAGGGATGTTGCGAATATTCGCATCCGCATCCGCGGAACATCCGCATTATTTTCAACATCCGCATCTGCATCCGCATCCGCATAAAATCGATGCGGAGCATCCGCATGATGCGGGTCGACCAAGCCGGTAACAGGAACGTATTAGCGGCGGCGCCGCCGGCGTAAGTGCTAGGTCATTTCGTCATTATATATAATGAAATCGTCTAGATCCCGAAAAGTCGGTCAAGTTACTGTTTATTAAATAAAACGCACCTATATTCTTGCTCAAATACTAAACGTTTCGTTTTTTTTTTTAATAAAAAATGCTGAAAATGTTATATTTGACGTTTTTTAAGTACCAAATCTTGACATCTGCATCCGCATCCGCATCCGCGGATGTGAGGCTTTAAATATCCGCATCCGCATCCGCATCCGCAGATGTCAAAAAATCTGCATCAAGAACGTAAGCCTTTTTTTTATCTGTGAGCTGTCTAATGCTTTGTAGACATTTGGCAACACTATGCATTTAAGGGTTAATGCTTTTTGCTGTGTAACTTTAATGTACCTAACGTACCCTCTTGAGAACGATGTACATTGTACATATATTCAACAAGAAATATGTGTACCTATATGTATATCTACACATAATTGTATGCGGGTGCTAAGCTAATAGTTTTGCTGTCTGAACTTAGGATTTCCAATGAAATGACTGCGTATAGGTAAGTACCCCAGAAACGACGTAGTATAAGTAGATACTTAAGCTCAATCTAATAATCTTAGATAGATACAAAGTCTCTACTGTCTCTAGAATGGCTGCGCAAAGAAAATTACAACTTTCTACAAAACGTTGTCTGAAATGTATTTTAATGATAAATTTTAAAGGACTCGTAATATTGATAGCTACCTAAGCTAGAGCTAAACGATTTAAAGGGCCTAAAATTTCCAAAAGAAGTAGATAGAGATAGCTAAGTAGAATCAGTAGGCAGCAAGAAAGTGAGTTAAAAGTTGGGAGCGACGAATATTGAATTTAACTTTTTCTTAACTTCGAAGTACGTAAACTTATAACACGAAATAACTGGAACCTTTGAGTTAGGGAATGTTTTCTTATTATTAAGTTTGCGTCGGCCTAGTTACTTAAACTTTGCTGGATAACTGGATACGGACACTAGTTTTTCAGTTTAATGGAAATAATGGAATACAGATTGAAAATGCGTTACATCACTAAATAGCGGACTTGCATTTGGAGTAACGTTAAAATAAGCTCCCCAAATTTTGAATATATTTATGAAAAATATTTAAATCAAACTTTTTTATAGACCTCAACTTTGGAACTGGACGCGTTGAAGTCTTTTAATAGGGGGCTTGAGCTTTTGAGGCAGTGACCTTAAACATACCTTATTATACTGCTTGTATAGCTGTGTGCACAAAGATATCAATAATTGCAGTAATCAAATTGGAGCTTGATTTATATTTGTTCATGGGTTTCCGATCAGAAGTATGTTTACCGTAAACAAGAGGATTTATTATCGATTGATTGAGCGTTTTTAAAGTTTTAGAAAACTTTTCAGTTAGCGTGAGACAGATTGGCCAGAAACGCAGCTAGGGACAGGTGGACGCCAGGCCTTCAGCAATGGCGTGATTATGATCAATATTTACAGATGTGTCATGCGATGCCGCCGGCACCGCCTGCCGTTATGTAATATCAACGTTTACTCAGTGGTCCAGACGCGACCGTCGCAAGGACGAAGTCTGAACCCCGGCGTCACTGTCGGGATCTCCGTCCGGAGCAAAGTTTTTTAGTTTTGTAACACGTCTTACAACACTACAAATATTGTTAAACACCATATTTTACTAACAACTCTATAAATACAAGACTGATAGTAACCGTTTTATGCGATATCTTAGGCACATAGAGCCCCAAAAGTACACTCGAGGGCGACTTACATTAAAACAGTAACATACTCGTAAAGCCTAAGTGCCTGTGCTTTAATCACGAGGGGTGATCGCGGATAAAGCACACGCCACACAAGTTTTATGTGAACCTCTGGAAAAACTATTGAGAACCGGTATATTGTAAACCTGACCAAAAATGTATCACTTGCGGCATATTGTGCGCGCAATCAATCAGCTGATCGGGTTATGCGGTTGACAGTCGCGCCGCCTCTGCCTCAATTCTTGAGCCGTATTCGCAGTGGTAATCCTCTTAAGCCATGAGCCTCGAGCGGTGCCGATTGGCACCAAAGTATTTACACTGACAATAGCCGAAGGAGCAGGGAGCAATAAATGTGTGTGCAGGTACTTACCGGCTGCGATCGTAAGCCACCACCAGCAGCAGGCGGCCACGAGCGCCCGAGCGCCGGCCATCTCAGCGGTGGCGCATCACACGCGCGTTCTCGCCGGCCGTCCCGGCGGACTGAGCGGCCGCCGCCGGTCGCCCCGCGCGATCGATGCAAGCGCCTTCACGCACCCTCCAAGTCCTCCCCCGCCTCCCCCGCCGCCGCGCCCCGCCCTGCCGCGCCGCCACCGCCATTTCCCGACTTTCCTCGAGAGCGCGCGCGCTGCCCTCTTTTCCGGCAGATCGCTGACCGCCCCTAATTGATTGGCCCGCACATTTGCCGAACGCATTTTAGGTCAGTTCCGCAGAGCCTTGGCGCAATGTTTCGTTATCCTTTACCTACCCGGCACAGCGATACCTAGGTACATAACATAAATATGCCTACCACGAATACGATAGAGTCAGACCAAGCTAACTCTGCAACAACTGCACAGACTGTGCAACTGTTATTTTAAACATCATAATTTCATAGAAGTTTGACGTTTAAAATAACACTTGCACAGTCTGTGCTATCAAAATGGTTCTTCGGAGTTTAGGAGATAGGAGTCTGGGGTGGAGGGATCGGGCGTTGGCGGTTGAGGAATCACGAGTTCAGGGTCGAGGGATTCAGTGATCAGGGGTTGTGGGGTTGAGGGATCGGGTCAGCGGTGGGGTGGCGGATAGATTTAGTGACAGCAATTGTTGCCCAAGAAGGACTCGAAGAAAATCCTGACCAACTAATGCGTATAAAGTCGGTGCGAAACCAAAATAGTAGTTCTACATGACATAAAAGCTCACCAAATGGCCTCTACGTGTTGGATCTATATCTCCTCTCCACGCAAGCCTATCAATAGGCCCGTGAAATCCTAAATGGAGAAACGGAGAGCGGAGCGAAGCGAAGTTATCTTACATTCGACTTGAAACATTCGGCTGGCTAGGGGCACGTTCCGGCATTTCGATGTTTTTAAGCTCAACTATCAGAGAATAGTTTGATGGACAATAACTTAAGTAAATCTGTTCTAATTTAAATGAAATTGGGTAAACGTGTAGTTGAGGGCATTATATTTTAGTCATTAAATTATGAGCAAGGCTCGATCACGGGGTTGTGGAGCTAGAAGAGCCTAGAAGGTCCAAAAGCTTTTTGTGAGGGGTCTTGCTATTCTGGTCAACTACTTTGCAAGAAAGTATGAGTGGCCATAGTGTAGATACATTGGTAGGGTAGGTGGACTGTTGTCTGGTCAATTGTGGTGCGTACGCGAGAAAACAGCAATCAGCAATCTTGAATTTTCACATTTTTTATTCAATCGTGTCGAAAATGAAATGGATGTCTATGAATTTACACTACTATTGTATAGCAATAGTTTTTAGTGAACCGCGAGTTCTCAGTTCGGACTACTATTTAGTAATAATAAATGTTTGTTCACCAATTATTCTGAGACCTGAGGTCCGATTTAAATAATTATTTTTTGTTTGAAAGGAATTACCTCCGAGGTGGTTACTAAGATACTAAGTTACCTCCATTAAATAACGGCCAATAATAGTCAGCTTTAAGTCTAAACTAAACACCTATACTACCACAATGCACCTATACTAGTATTATATTTAATCGTAAAAGTAACTCTGTCTATTTTGGAGTCCCTTTTACGGCTAAATTACTGAATTGATTTTGGTGAAATTTGGTTTGTACCTAGGTAAAAAGTTTCTTTATATTTTGAAATCAAGTCCTCGGGTTGAGGAAGAAACCGAACCCACACCTCGGCGCAGTCGGTAGCATGTTTGTCTGTTCGATAACTGCCAAACAGGGTGGCCAAAAATAAGTGCATTCCCGTTGCCAGGGAGGTTTTGCGATTATCCTATACGAAAAATAAATTTAACTGTTTCATACATTTGCCTGGTCCAATTTTTTTTCGCGATTTCGGGGTTGGTCCCATAGTAAAAGTTGGTCAGTATAATGCCAAAACCTCCCTGGCAACGGGAATGCATTTATTTTTTGGCCACCCTGTATTGTAGGTATGAAGGCATTCCACCGTAAATATAGCCGCATCCTTATCATATCAAGTAATCGCTTACCATCAGGCGATTCGTCTGCTAGTTTGCCTCCTAAATCATAAAAAAACATGCCTAACAAAATATTAAAAGTCGGTTCTGTTTACCAGGTCTGGACACTTCTGGACTATACTTTAATCTTATAATAAGTACTTATTGTATATTAAGTACTTACTCATATTGAAAAATAAGTTTTTGGTTGGGACAAGCTTTTATTTCTTTCAGTTTTTTATTTGAGATATCGGCACTTTTATAAGAATCCTGGTTATAAAAGGTAGGTATATAAAAGTGCCGATATCTAAAAAAAAAATTTCATTAAGAGTAAATTTGCTTAATCTTGTAGCCCGTCAGCTCTTCTATAAATAAGCCCTTTAAGTCTTGGCGTAGGTTTTGGGGTACCCTGTATACTCAGATAAACGAAATTGTACCTATGTATATTTTTAACTGCTACGTTAGTCATAAAATCTTTTTGGGCTGGGCCTATTAATTTCTAGCACAAAGGCGCAACGTTACCCGTTGCGCCCCGAAGTAAAATATAGGTAGCAGTTGGGTAGAAGCAAAACTACCCCAAACAATGGGTATCGTTTGCTCCTTATTCATTGCTTCAGATAAATAAAACAATATATCATGATGAATAGTTTAAAAATATTTAAAATTTCCTTAAATTTTGCAAATATTGGAGCAAAGTAGCACTATTTTACGGTACCTACTAACTTGCTAAAACCTAACATAATATAAAAAATATAGCATTTCAATGGCCAGTATGGGAGGTGGTTATTTTTTTTAACGATGTTCCTTTTCGGTCCTTACGGACTTGGCGGATGGGGGCTAGGCGAAAGTGTAAGATTTTTCCGTCACGAAAACCCGTCACGCGACCCTTTCTTAACTTCGTTCCAACCGAGTGTTCCATGAACATGAACATTAACACGGACACGGACACGAACATGTTTTTCTCATATGTGATGTTAAAAAAGGGGGCCTCGCGCGAGGCTCCTTCGGGTCAGTGAAAGAAAAGGGCCTCGCAGATGCGACTTCGCCCACGGCTAGATAAGTTCACGCTACGCCACTGATAATATTGCAAGAGTAATGTTTCACAGCAAATTGAACACACCTAATAGGTAGAGGCATACTTACCTTTATGTTATGAACTTCCTCTAACATTTCGAGAAACTCATTGGTACGAGCCGGGTTTTGAGCTCGAACCCACGACCTCCATGCCTGCTTATATACGGAATGGATACATGGGTACCTACTAGTTAGAGCTTAAATTTATTTTTAAAGTAAGTACCTACATATGTTTATTGTTTTAATGGTTTATTTAGTTATTCCGAAAACCGAACTTCGCAAATTGCGGGCAATTTCTCTATAAACTTAATAGAGAAAGATGCCCGCAATTTGCGAACTTCGGTGTTCGCGGTCGGCTCTCTGTACCTATTTAACTAACACTAGAGGTCGTTGCGTTGCGAATGTTACAAAAGCTAAATAATTTTGATGAAGCCAAATGTCACATTCTCCCAATATTATATAACAACATTAGTATATGTATACATTAGGGTGGGTCGAAATATCTTTTTTTTATCAATTCCCTTTGTAATAGTCAGACATAAAAGTTTTCGTAACAAAATAAAGTGATTGACAAAATAAAATATCGACATGTCTGTTATCGATGTTACATGATGATAGCTACCGCGAAATACATAACAGGTTCCATATCTTGTTCTCTTTTGATATATTGGTAGTTTTCTATCCTTTTGGCACTGTATACTACAGTTTCCGATTTAATTTTACTAAGTACTAAGTATACGTATATAATAAAGAAATTATGTACCGCTTCGTAATTGATTTGCATTATTTAAATTTCTCGGGAACTTACCTACAGCAAGTAGAAGTTACATATTTTAAATATTAATCTACCTATGACTTATCGATAACAGATATATCGATGTTTCATTTTCTCAAACACTCGTTTTTGCCACAAAAACATCTATGTCTGGTAATAGTCATATTATGTTGTCTAAAATGTTCATTTAGAAATGTGTCAAATATCAGTAAGTAGGTACTTTATTTTAAGTGTAGGTTGCGCGCATTGTTGGGTAAGTTTGATATCATTCATACAAATAGTGACGATAGAGTCGATAGACATCACCAGCCTAAACCTATGAACATAATATTACTTATTTGCAACCAAAATTAATATACATAATCTTACCGGTAATAAGAATCTAATAAAGATCGCTGTTATTTATTGATATTTTTGTTTATTATAACTCTATAGTGGTACTATAATAGGTTAATTATAATACCTAATTGTATTTTTTTTTCAACTAACTATTATACTCCATGTGTTATTTCTTTCTTAGGAATAAGTAGATTATTCTACATTAATATATGAATGTTTCATAAAATTTAGTGCAAGTTATAAAAAATGTTTTCTATGAACATTCCAAAATTTTAAACCACATGCGCGGGTTAAAGATATGACTTAATTTACCTATTCTATACAACAAAATATTCGTTTGGACTCCAGACAACATAATATTACTATTTAAAAAAGATTTGAAAAATAATACATTATTTTCGACCCACCCTAGTATACATATTAATAGTGACAGTTATTGTTGGAATTAAATTTATTTAACCATTAGCTTTCGCCCGCGATTTCGTCTGCGTGGAATCAGTAACAGCAGCTAGTGTAAGCATAGCGCCTGAATAAAGTGTAAAGCAATCATTTGAGCATAAGTTTCAATCAATGATCAGGCAATTCATTAACTCTCTCAATTCCACTCCCCCCTTTTCACTCTCTTTAGGGATGATTCCGGACATAAAAACTATCCTATGTCCTTCCCCGTGACTCAAAATATCTCTATGCCAAATTTGAACTAAATCAGTTCAGCGGTTTAAGCGTAAAGAGGTAACAGACAGACACACTTTCGCATTTATAATATTACTAGCTTTTGCCCGCGACTTCGTCTGCGTGGAATCAGTAACAGCAGCTAGTGTAAGTATAGCGCCTGAATAAAGTGTAATAGCAATCATTCAATTTGAACATAAGTTTAATCGCTTACATCAATTATCAGGCAACTCACTAACTCTCTCAATTCCATCCCCCTTTTCACTCTCTTTAGGGATGATTCCCGACATAAAAACTATTCTATGTTCTTCCCCGGGACTCAAACTATCTCTATACCAAATTTCAACTAAATCGGTTCAGCGGCTTAAGCGTGAAGAGGTAACAGACAGACAGACAGACACACATTCGCCTTTATAATATTAATTTTTAATATTAATAAGTATGGACTAGCTTTTGCCCGCGATTTCGTCTGCGTGGCATTAGTGACAGCAGCTAAACTAGGTACAGCGCCTGGATAATGTTAATAGCAATCATTCACTCTTTCAATTCCACCCCCTTTTGCACTCTCTTCAGGGCTGATTTCTGACATAAAAACTATCCTATGTCCTTCTCTGGGACTCAAACTATATTTACACCAAATATCAACTAAATCAGTTCAGCGGCTTAAGCGTGAAGAGGTAACAGACAGACAGACAGACACACTTTCGCATTTATAATATTAGTATGGATATATACTAGCTTTTGCGCGCGACTTCGTCTGCGTGAAATTAGTAACATCAGCTAAAGTAGGTATAGCGCCTGGATAATGCTAATAGCAATCATATGATTCGCGCATTGCTTACTTCAATTATTAGGCAATTCATTAACTCTTTCATTTCCACCCCCCTTTGCACTCTCTTCAGGGATGATTTCTGACATAAAAACTATCCTATGTTCTTCCCCGGGACACACTATCTCTATACCAAATTTTAACTAAATCGGTTCAGCGGCTTAAGCGTGAAGAGGTAACAGGCAGATGAGACAGACAGACAGACAGACACACTTTCGCCTTTATAATATTAGTATGGATAGTATGGAAGTATGGATAATGGATAGCTTACATTTTTTTTTTAGTTATAGACGGTTAATATGGTAGAAATTTCACAAGTATCAAGACTTTTAATGCTCTTAATCCATTTTCTGTGGTGTTGTCACATACTGATTTTTAAAAACTACTTTTTATCGAGCGCTGCAGACTTGGTCTAAATCCATTTTTTGGTGTGTTGTCACATAGAGTCTGGCTACTGAAATATTACACAAATGTTTGGCGGGAAATTCAAAAAATCTTGGGCTGGTCACACTTTGTGTAGTAGGAATTATAGTTTTGATACTAGAAAACATTTTTGATTTTCTGTGCACACGTATAAGTTAAATATACGTTGACGTGCACTCAAACACACACATAACACACACACACACACATAATTTCTACCACTATGAAAAGTACAGTCAACAATAAACTAGAGCTCCCGATACACGTGTTACACGCTGACACGGGTACCCGTGTTCTTAAGCCCGCCGGGCTTAAGAACCCGAACTACACGAACCCGCCCGGATTCGGAAACGTTTACACGGGTACCCGTGTACACGGGTACACGGATACACGAAATAACGGATCTTATTTACCCGCCGGTTCGACCCTTCACTCTCGTGTAGCGGAGATTCGTGCTATGAAGACATACGATTGAATATGTGGAAGGTTAGGAAGATTCGATTACCTACTTTGCAGTTTTACTGGATTGATTTGTAATGTCAATAATAGGTAGGTAAGTACAATTTGTTTCAATAATCATAAGATTAAAATTAACAATATCTCAGTAACCGTTGACTTCATTGTTGGTATTTCAGTTTCTTCATTGATGTAGTTTTTTGATAATTAAAGTAAACCTAAATACCACCACCACCATGTTACCATTTGTTGGGACGTCAGTCTTTCCGTGACCACAGCTGGTGCAACTCAGCTGAAACGTCGGAATTAAAGGTAAAAACAATGAAATTATATCGCGGTAGACCCGTTTGTGTAATTATGTGTACAAAACGCGAGAGTTTAAAGTGTTATATAAACCTAAATGATTATTTAATACAAAAGTAGATAGTTATGCTTACTGAAACCAGAGTTGGGCATTATTCGAATCATTTTTAATCTAAATAATTATGGTGAGATTAATATTCGCGAATAAATTATTCGCGAATAATTTATTCGTTGGCTATTTTATTCGCCGAATAAATTATTCGCGAATGAATTGAACACGAATGATCATTCGAAAAAATTATTCGTCATTCGCGAATGATTTGGTAATTCTCATTCGTAATTCGTCATTCAAATGAATTTTGCCCATCTCTGACTGAAACTACCACGAACGGAATATATATTTTCCTTTAACAAAATCGCATTTTGCTCACTGTTAGCAAAGTACCCTTGTTCGAGCTGCTGAGGTGAAAAATAAATTAAATTGGTACAACACATATCAATCACATTGAACATCCATATATACATTACTACAATCTCCGCTACACGCCAAGGACGGGTTAGGCCCGCGTGTATTCAAGGTCCGTTTCACCGTGTACACGGGTACACGGGTACCCGGATACACGGATCTTAATTACACGTGTGCACGACTACACGTGTAGAACGGGTCAGAAAACCGTGTACGTGTAGTTCGGAAACGGGTACCGAACACGTGTACACGAAACCCGGACACGACCGCGAGCCCTACAATAAACACATATGTTAACACTTTCTCACCATATACCATTGTTGCAAGGCGAAAAATGAAATGTAGTATAAATAAGACCTAGCTCGATAATACCGTAATATTAATCCATCACCAAAAAAATACATAAGTACTATGCCAAATATGCTAAATGCTAAGTATCAAAATATTTATAGAGCACCAACCTCCGAATTTGTTTACATTTGTTTAGGAGTTGTAAACATTGCAGTTTTTCGTTATACAACGCTACACGTCGACTTCGCACATTGTCGTAATTATTTACGAGCTTAAATAATAGTTTGCGAACCTCACTCAGTATAGACATTAAGTTGACTGTACCTTGTTCCAAGCCTTCAAATAGAGATGGCGACATTCGTTTCATACTGGCAACACCACAGTTCCGATGACGTCAGGCGCAATACCGGCTTTTATAACGGGTTTTTTCCATGCTTTTTCGAATCCAGCTGGCAGGCTGCGCGCCAATGCTCAGGTCATTGGCGATTTGTTTCTGGCAGAGGAAACACCTATAAGTTTAGAAAATTTTCGAAGTAATTTTCTAAATAATTTCAGTTCCATTATGGAGAGTTCAAATAATGTTCAACATGATCCGGGTGCAACGGCTTTAACTGAGCATGAGCGGATGACCAGGTTAGAGGATGTAGTGTCCAAATTGGCCCACGAGGTAAGGTCTTTACGTGACAATTTCTCTACTCGCCCGCGGGAATACTCCAGTGATTCGGACGTGCTATCAATTGTCTCGCCTGAAGATCTGGAGACTCCAGAGGCTCCTCCGGTGCCTGTCCCGGGGCCTGCAAAGGATATTAGTTTCAAACTTGAGACTACCCTCAAGTCAGCGGGCGCGATAACCTCGAAGGAGCATGCTGATATTTTGGACAAGTTGCAGCATTTCAATTCAAACGACTGGTCGCAGGTACGGTACATAGATGCTCAGAATACGTACGTGTCATCGCCTGGCTTTACTGACTTGGAGAGCAATGACATGATAAAGTCTTTTGATCGTAACCGTGCCCTCGCCGTTACGGAAAAGACTCTAGCTGCGGTGTCTCATGCTCTCATCATACAAAATGAGAAATTGAAAGCTGGCTTTGAGACCTTCGTGGCTTGGATAAGTTCGCAGGGTGATTGCACGGTGGAGGCGGTAGCAGACAAAATCAACGAGGTGTTCTCGGAGGGTGACTATTCTCGCATTCACTTGGACCTCTTGCAGATGGTCTGTGGCCGTCGCGCAGACATTATCCAGCAACGGAGAGATGGAGTACTGCACTTCGTCAAGGACCGCTACATGAAGGAATCTCTTCGAAAGATCCCTCCAACACAGGAGCACCTCTTCGATGACAAGCGGTTTTCTGACTGTATAGCGAAGAATGGCGGAATTGACAAGGTATTTTTCTGTCCACGCACTCCTGCGCAAGGAGTTGCTAGCAAACGAGCTCCTGCGCAAGGAGTCTCACAGCCGGAGCAGAGCAAGAAGGCTGCGGACTATTCTGGTTTCCGCGTGTATCCTGGGCCCTCTGCTGCTCCCGCTCAGGCTCCTCAGGACAGAAAGCGAAAGGCTGGGCCATTTCGATCCAATCAACGAAGCGACAAATATTACAGGAACAGGCAAGGTAAGCGATCTCGCAGGCGCTACGACTGACTATCTCAACTTCCAAGCGGGTCAACTGGAGCTTTATGTAAACCAATGGAAAGCCATGGGGGCTCCAGACTACATAGTCAAAATTCTGTCTGGGTACCGGATACCCTTTGTCAAAAAACCGCCTCTAGTTCACCCCTCCCGACTTTCATCAAAATTATTCACGAAGGAAAGTCCGGAAATGATCGTTCAAATGAAAGGCATGATAGAACAGGGTGTGCTAGAGCCGGCTTCGTTGACCCCAAGTTTTGTATCGAACATGTTTCTGGTTCCAAAGAAAGGGGGGAGCGTACGCCCAGTCTTCAACCTAAGACAGCTAAACCAGTACATATATGTGGCCAAATTTCACCTCATCAATATGTACAAGGTCCCAGATTTTCTTCAACCACGAGATTGGCTCGTAAAGCTCGATCTCCACAACGCATACTTTCATATTCCAGTCAAGGCCTCACACCGGAGATTCCTGAGGGTAATGTTTCAGCACAGGCTTTGGCAGGTGACCTCCTTGCCGTTCGGTCTCGCATCATCTCCGAGGACATTTGCTCTAGTCACCAACTGGATTGCGGAAGTGCTGAGATCTCGCGGTATCAGGGTCATCGTATATTTGGACGACTTTCTTCTTGCATGCCAGAGCCGATCATTGCTTCAGAATCAAGTAAGACTCACCCTACAGATTCTCGAGGGTCTAGGCTGGACTATAAATTACGGAAAGTCCGTCTTAATGCCCCAGAAGTCCATGGAGTTCCTCGGTATTCGGTGGGACCCTTGGAGCAACTTGAAGTCACTCCCAGAAGCAAAGATTCAAAATGTTGTGCAAAAGTGCCGACAGATGGTAAATCACAGGTGCGCTTCATTAAAACAGGTCCAATCTTTGCTGGGTCTAGTGAACTTCGCCAGCTTCGTTGTTCCGAGGGGTCGACTCAACAGCAGGCTGTTGATGACGTTTTGCAACCAGCTGCTGCACATGTCCCCAAGAACGAAGGTAAAGCTTCCAGTAACCCTATACAGCGAGCTGGATTGGTGGATCAACAACGTAACTGCCACATCTCCTCTTCACCCTCCAGCGCCCCAGTTCTTTTTGACTACGGACGCTTCAGGCCAGGGCTGGGGCGCTCTGCTCAACAACAAGCAGTTAGCTGGCCAATGGTCGCAGTGGGAGGCTCGTCAACATTCAAATCTCCTAGAGATGATGGCAGTACAGAAGGTAATAACATCACAGAGCCACTCACTGACGCAATCGTCTCTAATGATTATGTCGGACAATCGAACGGTTGTGTCATATCTGCGCAACGAAGGCGGTACGAGGTCACAGCAGATGATGGAGATGACTTATCGGGTACTGGATGCGCTGGACCGCTATCACGTTCACATGACAATCCAGTTCATTCCCGGCAGATACAACACGGAAGCAGACAGACTCTCAAGGTTTCGCGGTCAGTCGGAGTGGCACCTGCTGTCGCCAGCGACGCACCAGATATTCAAGGTTTGGGGTACACCGCAAATAGACCTTTTCGCGTCGAGAAGAGCCCATGTGGTGCCGGCATATGCGACTCTAGACCAGACGGATCCGGATGCGTCCTTCGTCGATGCGTTCAGTCGGAGATGGGAGTATCAACTGGCGTGGATATTTCCTCCCCCGTGTCTAATCCCGAGAGTTCTCTGTCACCTGAACGACGCAGAGGGTATGTACCTATTGATCGTGCCGAATTGGGAGAAGGTGTTTTGGCGCAGCGACCTGAAGAGCCGATCCCTGGCCCCTCCAATAGAAATTCGGGACCTGGAGAACCGGTTAGTAGACACGCAGACTCTGAGACCTCCAATCGATGTCAAGCGGATAGCTTTAGAAGTCTGGCTGATACAGGGTGGGCCGCATTGCTAGGTACTTGGAACGATAAGCAAAAGGATTTACTTGCAAGCGGTTGGCGAAAATCCTCGTTAGCTTCTTATAAGCCAGCGTGGCTAAGGTGGTGCAGATGGTGTACTGCCCATAATGTCGCCAGAGACAATCCAGAACCGCAAGATTTGGCCAGATTTCTTACAGACTTACACTTAATAGAAAAGTTATCGCATAGTACAATTTGCCTACACAAATCTGTTGTCTCAACTTTTTGTCCCGTACGTTCAGGCCCACCGCTGAGCTCGCATATAGTTGTTCGCCAGGCTTTGAGAGCTATAGCTTTGAGTAGACCAATGTCTCGTAAGGAGAGTATATGGGATGTGAGAGAATTGTGTACTTATTTGGAGAATAACGAACCTGTACAAACCAGTTTATTTGAGGTGTCTAAGAGATGTGCGATTTTGTTATTGCTTTGTTCAGGGCGACGCGTACACGACCTGACGTTATTGAGTATAAATGATTCCAGTTGTAAGATTGATTCTGACTGTATTATATTTTGGCCCGAATTCGGTTCCAAGACGGACAGTTCATCGCGCAGGCAATCTGGTTGGAAATTGTTAACGTGTGATTACAATAAAAATATAGATCCCGTTTATTGGATAAAATTATTAATTTCCTTGTCTCAGAACCGAAGAGGGAATATAAATAACCTATTTATTTCTATATGTGGTCCTGTAAAGCCAGCTTCACGAACCATCATTGGTGGATGGGTAAAGGCAGTCCTCAAAGACGCTAATATAAACAGTAGTGCGGGCAGTGTCCGTTCCGCAGTTGCTTCGTCGGGCTGGCTTGATAATCATAATATTAATGATATCTTAGAAAGAGGCAATTGGCAAAGTGCGACTACATTTCATAAGTTTTATAGAAAAACAGTTAGTACTCTTAATTCACATTCTAATCCTTTAGATAGATGTTTTGATACGATATAATACACGTATTCTAATCAATATTAATTAATATAAGGTCATACCAATCAGGTGTTAGTTGATTTTTATAGTAATGCAATACAGGTTTTCTTATAAATCTATCTAGTCTTTTATTCACATTGGCGATCTTTTTAATATTAACAATCCTTTCTCATCCAGCAGTCGATAACAAACACTTCTCAATTTGAAGGCTTGGAACAAGGTACAGTCAACTTAATAGACAAATTTTACCTAAAAATAAAATTTATATTAAGTTACTTACCTTGTTCCAAGCCTGATTTCATTGCTGCCTGCTGGCATTTTGTAAAATTTTAGATTTTATTTTCTCTACACGAATAATTTCATTCACATACGCATTTTATCATAATTATAATACCTACTTATATTTCAGCAAGAGTAAGTATTATTTATTAAAGTTTTTATTTCAGCATTAGGGTTTAGTTTTAAGCTTGTCTTTTCAGCTATGTCAATGAAATACCTGCTACCTCTGTAAACAAAACAAGTACCTTCAGCAACTCTGAATACTGTGTTTGTTTACATAACAAAATTTCGCCACCTGTCTACCCACAGTGGCTATTTTGCCACCTGTCTATCTACAGTGGCTACCTACCGTCCACCGTCATACTATTGGACGGTAGGTCAAGATAATCAAATTGAGAGTCCAATGATGTCGCGGACTTCCGCGATGTATTATATATTACACCTGGCAACAGCTTCTATATTGTCTATGGTAAGAAAACCACACTTCCTTTTTTCGCTCGTATGAAAGTTGCGAGTTAGTTTGTAAACTTATGATTGATTCATTAAATAAAAGTCCTTAATATAAAGTGGTTTGTATAAAGTGGTACGTGTGCTGCACAGTGTTCGATTTCCCTCAAAAAATTTCCCTATGCTGTTAATTGCATAAATCAATCAAGGAATGCATTTGAAATGCAAGACTAGAACACCCAGAAGTCTATTTCAAATACTTTTTTTTATAAAAAATAAATTATATTTCATGACCTTGACATCGAAAAATTACTAAATAAATTCTACAAAAGTATCTGATGAAGAAGTCGCTTTTTAATCAATGTAGTTTGATAAAGAAGCCTTTGGCGCATATTTTCTAGTTCTTAGTTTTGGAATTTACCCTCTGCTTACCGAGTTATTCATATAAATACAGATTTTTTATTTCATTTTTTTTCTCCTGAAAAACTCAAAAGTGCGACTTGTAACTAGCACTGAAAGATGGCTCTTAACTAGGTCTACCACTGGTAAAAAAATCACGTTCCACTATCGCGGCGTTTGGGAGTTACGTATAAAGGTCAAATTATACTTTTTAGGGTTGTTACTTAAAGGTCAAACAAATATGAAAGGTCGGAGTAATTAAAAAATCTGATTAAATTAAATTAAGGAACAACATAAGAAACTTTATTTATATTTATTTATTTAACCTTTATTGCACAATACAAGAAATTACAAATGGCAGACTTGCCAAAAGGCATTCTCTACCAGTCAACCATTGGGCCACGCAGAAACTTTTAAGTGCAGTGCACTTTGTTAAACAATAAAGTCATTAAATTCAGAAAAGAAAGAAAGAAATTCAGAAGTCAAGTTATAGTTTCTTTTCGCAAGTTGGTCTCAGATTTTATGTATTTTGTGGCTCATACAAATCATTTTCATTTTCGAGAACTAGCGTGCAGTCGTCAACATGGGATGGATTTTCATCACCGTCTATTAACGAAGATCCATCATTAGCTAGATCTTCATCATCCACTTCAGCCTCTTGTAAGTTTTCCTCATGAATCGGCTTCAGAAGTTCACGAACTGCTTCTGGTAGACTAATCCTACTGGACGATTTTTGGCGTTGTCTGTAGTGTGCCATAGACACGAACGGATCTGATGATTCTAGTGCACGGTGAAAGAGATCTATCATAGTGTTTCTCCTGTTCATTTTCCGGCAATGGTGTTCCCTATCACAAGTGACTCGACACCGTCAATGTCAGATATCGGTTGTTTATACTTGTGATAAGTATAAATGAAAGAGGTTTGCACACAATTAAATGTATTCAAACTTAGCCATTTTGATAATGATGGATAAAATTGTTTTTCACCTCAGCAGCTCGAACAAGGGTACTTTGCTTCTTAAAAACAGTGAGCAAAATGCGATTTTGCTCACTGAGTCATTTTGTCTCACTCAGTGAGCAAAATCGCATTTTGCTCACTGAGCGTGTTTCACTTAGTGAGCAAAATGCGATTTTGCTCACTGAGTGAGACAAAATGACATTCAAGTGACCTTTATAGTCAAATGTCATTTCAACATGCGGGGTCTAATACAAGTTCGATATACTTGGGTTCTATTATCTCTGTCCCTCTAGGTATGTTCTCACTGCTTAGGGTGAAAAATTTTGTGTACTACACGAGATCAAAGTTATTTACATCTCGTGCGCTTTTGAATCCCTTACTACGCTCAAGATTCTAAATTAGATTCACTCGCTACGCTCGTGAATCTATTATAGAATCTTTCGCTTGCATGGGACTCAAAATAAGCACTCGAAGAAATATCAAACTTTGATCTCTTGTTGTACAAATAACTATTTTACGATTAGTCGATTTTTAATTAATCACTAGCACTGGTGCACTTTTGCCCCCGTCAATCCAGTGTTCCTGTATTTTTATTTATGTACCTGGAGTATGTCTAAACAATATACAGTTTTGTAATAGAGGAAAATTTTGAATTAATACTGACTAAAAATTAAAGGTCAAGTTGAGGGTCAACCCTAACACTGTATTTTTAAATTCGATAACTCCCAAACGCCGCGATAGTGGAACGTGATTTTTTTACCAGTGGTTGACCTAGTTAAGAGCAATCTGTCAGTGCTAGTCACAAGTCGCACTTTTGAGTTATTTAGGAGAAAAAAATGAAATAAAAAATCTCTATTTATATGAATAACTCGGTAACCAGAGGGTAAATACCAAAACTAAGAAACAGAAAATATGCGCCAAAGGCTTCTTTATCGAACTACATTGATTAAAAAGCGACTTCTTCATCAGATACTTTTGTAGAATTTATTTAGTAGTTTTTCGATGTCAAGGTCATGAAATATAATTTATTTTTTATTAAAAAAAGTATTTGAAATAGACTTCTGGGTGTTCTAGTCTTGCATTTCAAATGCATTCCTTGATTGATTTATGCAATTAACAGCATAGGGAAATTTTTTGAGGGAAATCGAACACTGTGTGCTGGACGCCAGCTTCGTACAGCGAGACCATCGTCTTTCAAAGCTAAGTATATGTATTTAAAAGAGGACTGGTTAGTCCCATGCACATATTTTCATATATTTATTTATATAGCTGTGTTACTGGCAAAGGGTGTACTTGCATATGTTCAGGACAGGTCGGAGATGCGTCTGCCGGCTTGTGCCTTGCCTTATATAGAGAATGGTCTAAAAGTTTACCAATAGGCTTGGGGTGCTTAGTTGCGACTAAGCACCACTATCCCGTCACGAGGGACAAGTACACCCCCAACTAATGCCAATATATAGATGTATCTGGTTGAGGCCAGGATACATATACGTTGTGGATCTGAATGGTTAGCGACTAGCGCGGCTAGGCATGCGAACACTCCTTAAGTGTGCCAAGGGATCGATATAGATGTATCTGGTTGCGACTGGGATGCATATATATACCTTAGGGCTGTGGATCCGACTGGTAGCGGCTAGCGCGGCTAGGTTTGCGAATACAGATAGAACTGTGTGCCACCAGATCCGTATATAGATGTGACTGGTTGCGACCAGGTCACAGCACCCCTTATCTGGTGCAAAGGTTTAACTTATGAGACCTTCTGAGACATAGAGAATTGTGGCTATCTTTTGCAGACTTGCATACCTATATATATGTATATTTGAGTCCTGCGGGACAATGTGGTATCTTACTATGAATATGAATTTCTGGCTATCTATCCCTACATATACCTACATGTTACAATGTTCTACATTTGCCTTGAGATATTATATATGTGTTATAATATGAAACAGGCTAGGGATAATTTAGTGACCCATGGTCATAAATCTATTTTCTACACAGGTGGTGGCATATGAACTGATAGAGCTGGCAGCTACGCTTGGAGCTCATGAACGGGGAGAAATACTCCATACTCATCACTATAATAAGGTATGAACCACATTATCCACAGAATAACTGACCTCTCTCCCAATAATATAAGCGAAGCAGAAATGAGTTCTTTAAGATAAAAGTATACATGTCAAGTTGATGGTAAACTCATGTTTAATTTAATAAGGTCTTAGAATCTTTAAGTTACTTGAATTCAGGCAATCAATTTATCTTAGCATTTTGTATCAACGTCGGTACAAAAATTGGTGGAAGAGTGTCTTGGATTTGATTTAAACCCACATAAATTCATGAAATTATCTTATAAATCATTTACCAAATCTGTACTTAAATATACAAAGAAATGGTAAAATAAACTGATCAAAACATACTAAGACATGTTCAAGTGTGCATTATCTAAAATACTGCATGAATAATCATGATTAATTGTAGTATTTGTAATAATAAAATACAAATTCTTAAGAGGTCAAAGGTCACCCTGTGGATAGTGTTGTTCATACAGTGCTGCCGCTGCCACCTATAATTGACATATCGTACATTTAGATGTTTGTATATTGCTAAACGATTTTGAACTTTACAGGATGAATATTGCGTTTGAAAATTATACCGAATGATTTCGCGAAAGTCATATTTACGATATCACGACTTTGAATATTATGTAATAAATAAATTACGAATTTATGATTCAAAATATTAATCTGAAGTACCATTTTTTACGAATTTTATGACTAAAAATTAAATACGACTTGATGATTCAATTTCTCGCGCCATTTTTTCATATGTGTGGCGCGAGCTTGGCGCCAGCGTATTTCCGTCATAGAAGTAGCATCCTATAGAAGTGGTGTGCGCGCGCCTCCGTGAGGTACAAAACATACGCAATGCGACAATATTAAAAACACGTTTAACATTCCTGACAATATACCAAAAACAATCTACGTAATTCGGTCATTTGGCCACTTCCCCGTGTCTTCTCTATGTTATTGTACCTCTATGATTTCCGTAGTTCGTTCATTTTCACAAGATGGCGGGACAAGTGCGAGAACTGAGGAACGTTTATTCAGTTGAGTGTTTTGTTTGTTGTGCAGTGTTTTGTTAATAAAAGTGAAAATAACAAAGGTGAGTACATTGTGATTGTGTGAAATTTTGAGGTAGTGGATTAATCGAGAACGTGACAAGTAAAAACCTATGCGGTATAGGATCCACTTTGAATCATCGATTTTAATTATCGATCTATATAATTTCGTTTTATGTAAATTAAACAAACCCTGTACAAAGATTATTAGGTATCCTGTGTGATTGTGAGCGAATGCACTATTATAACAAAGAAATCGTCACGCAATTACTTCGTTACAAGAAATTACGCCATTACGACGCGTAAATAAATAAATAAATAAAGACGTGAGGGCTTACCCACGGGATCATAAATACAGTGATAATTTACGTAATAATTAGATATTTAAATGATCTTACTAAGAAAATATGACTTATTTCTATGCGACTTGACATGTTACTATTATTACTATTTAAAAAATGCGTAAGCACTAATTCGTATACTTGAGAGGAATTAGGTACTTATATCGTTGGGTCAGAGGCTATATATACTCAGAATAATTGTTTGTTGCACTTGAGTACGAAACCTAACTAATGTATTGTTATGAAATAGGAATTTCGAGAAATACAGCGTAGTCAGCGTACGAACTGACTAATTTCGAGTCGAGCGTGAAAACAAGGCGTCTCTACGCCAAGCTACTTCTCTACAAGAGGAGGAGGATAAACATTCTTAGACCAAAGTCACAAGGTACGTAAACACGATTAATATAATGTTAACTTGGTATACAGCCTCATAATATTGTGTATTATTACTGTCAAATTGCATTCTTCAAGAGTTAAATAATTTACTCAAAAATTAACCTTATACAGTGTTTACATCTCTAAGAAATAGATGGCGCTCGCAACACATATGACAATAAGTACTAAATATTGTTCTACAGTGATGATGAAATAATAGAGTGGTATTCAAATAATAATTACATATTATTATGATAAATATTTGGTGATATGAAGTTTGTGTTTTAAACATATGGAATATGTTAGATAAATTGCAAATTTGGTAAAGTAAATACTGAATGTTAGTATGTATGTACAGATACCTATACATGTACAGGCATGTACTGTAAGTGAGAACTACACTTAGTTCATATGATGAGAACAAGTTGTATACTTGAATAATGCCATAGTGTGTGGTGTATATGAAACTAATAATAAATGATTTTGGTGTATTCCATGAGTAATTTGAGAATTTAGTAATACACATGATGCTATGTTCATCATCATCATCATGTTAGTCATGTTGTACTTATTAGAAAGTTGAATTCATTTTGAATAATGTTCATATAACAACTACATGCATATACATATTATCTGTCATATGATGACGTTCCTGTTGGTCCAGTAATTCACACTCGGTGGAAATATGAAAATTGTATAAAGTACTTGACAACATTATTGAGTTCTGTTGTGATAACTTGTTTAAAAATACATTTCCAGAGTGAGAGTGAGAACACTATGGAAGCTATCCTGCTGAATCGCCTGTCCACATTTGCCACAAGTATCAAAGAGCATCAAGTAAAAGCATCAGAGCTATGTGCGTGTCGTCCATGGGGAAAGGATGAGTTAGAGCAAGCTGCTATCATCGCATCCAAACTACAATCTTTACTGGGAAGATTTCAAAGTGATCTCTATCAGTACTTCAACCTGTCTAAGGATCCTAACGCCAATGAGATTTCAAATTTAACTGCCATACAGCTAGAGGGTGAAGAAGTTTTAGCTGAACTTAATACAAGAATTCAAGCCGATAAGGATACAAGACAAGTCAAATCTGATCCTACAAAAAATAGGAGCAAGTTACCAGAGTTGGATTTAATATCTTTTCATGGTGACGTTCTAGAATGGACTCAATTCTGGGACCAATTTAGTTCCAACATTGATCAAAGGAATATACGAGACATTGATAAGCTACTCTACCTTAAAGCATCATTAAAGGATGAAGCCAAAACCATAATCGATGGTTTAGAGACCACGAATGACAATTATAAGATTGCCATAGATACTCTGAGAGAGAGATACGGCAACAGAGTGCAGATTGTTGACGCTCACTATTCTTCCTTATATAAGATTAAGAAGGCCACGAAGCCAGAAGATTGCAGAAAGACATTAGATGAACTCGAGAGACATCTAAGAGTCTTACAGTCCCTAGGAGAGGACACAAATCAAAACCAGATAGCTACCATGACAGGAATGATGATCTCTCCGTCCTCACCTATTATCAAGCATCGTGGGAAAATAGACTTAATGAACCTGATCCACCCTTAGATACAGGAAATGTCAAATCTTTGTGGGAATTAGAGTCAATTGGCATTACAGATTCTCCGAAGGTCAACCGAGATGAGGAAGCAATCAAGCACTTCAATGAGAATACGATATTCAAGGATAACAGATACTTTGTCAGCTGGCCTTGGAATGAATACCCCCCAGATCTACAGTCGAACATAGGACTTGCACATGGCCGACTCGTCAGTCTACTCAAACGAATAGATACAGAGACCTTGCGGATCTACGATCAGACCTTACAAGAACAGTTTAAAACAGGTATTATAGAAATTATCGAAGACGAAGGGACTACAGATCATCCCATACATTACCTAAGCCATCATGGAGTGTCGGCGCCCGGGAAAAGGCTTAGAATTGTCTATGATGCGTCAGCAAAGACAAAGGACAGTAAAAGCCTTAACGAATGTATGTACTGCGGCCCAATGATGTTGGAAGATCTAACAGGCTTGTTAATAAAGTTTAGATGTCACAAAATTGGAATAACGGCTGATGTAGAAAAGGCTTTTCTACAGATAGGCTTACACAACAAAGACAGAGACGTCACAAGATTCCTGTGGTTGAAGGATGTGTCTAAACCAGCTGTAAAGGAGAATCTTGTACATTACAGATTCACACGTGTACCCTTTGGCATAATATCCAGTCCATTTTTGTTGAATGCTACCATCAAACATCACTTATCTAGAACCAATGATGGACGTTTAAAGAGTCTAGCCAGCGACATCTATGTGGATAATGTCTTGACAGGAACAAACAGCATCGAAGAAGCGATGAGTCTGTATAGAGACAGTAAAATGATATTCCAACAAATATCCATGAACCTAAGAGAATGGAGTTCTAACTCTAAAGAACTTATGCAGATACATAACAGATAAAACTGTAAAACTCTTGATTTAAAATGGGACTTACAAAAGGATACGATTTGCCTAAAGATAAAAAACGCTAATGCTTACACAAAGAGGGTTTCTGAAGACCATAGCTGCCATATACGAACCATGTGGTTTTTGCTGCACCAATAACATTACCAGCTAAATTGTTACTTCATCTGAGAAAATGGCAGCCGATGGAAAGTTATCCTAGAAAACATTAAGCAAGTTCATCGCATATGCCTACCTAAGAACATGGCGAATAGCCAAGACGGCCAACTTCACGGTTTCACAGATTCGTCTGTCAGCGTATGCAGCCGTAGAGTACTTACTTCAAGAAGACAAGGTGAACTTCGTTATTGGCAAGTCAAGATTAATACCCATAAAAGATCAAGATAATCTGAAGATTCCTAAATTGGAACTACTAGGAGTTTTAATAGGTAACAGACTAATCCAGTATGTAATGAAACATCTCCAGGTGAACATAACACAACAAGTACTATGGACAGATAGTCAGATAGTAATAGATTGGTATCAATCCAAAAAGCTGCTACCGCCATTTATTTCAAGAAAGATATAGAAAGAATCAAGAAAAATAAGAAATTGACTGTAAGATATGTCCCGTCTGAATACAACTCAGCTGATGTAGGCAGACTAATTCAACAGAAGATTTTCAACAATGCCTCAGCGGCCAAGAATTTCTGACAGGAGTTTCTCACAACTGGCCATGCCGACCCGCAAGAGATGTTACTCTTCGAGTGGGGGAGGGTCTGTCGAACATCATCATACAGAAAGTTGGATTGAACTCGGACGGAAAAAATCAGCTTAAAAAGAATATTAACTTGAGCAAGAGTCAAAGTATCAGACGGAAACCGGACAAGTCTGTTCAGAAACACAGGCAAGTGAGGATAACAGAATAAGCTCAGAAGTACAAAAAATAAGAAGTACATAGAGACAGTTTACCTGGATGAAGTCGACGGTAAGGAGACACATCTTACTCGCTATCTAGGATTATTCAAAGATGTCTACAGAATCCTTAGATGTAGCGGTCGTTTGACGCACTCTGATTTATCATATGACGCGAAACATCCGATTCTTTTGCCAAAGGATTGTGACTTTACCACAAGTATGTACCACAAAGAAAGCATATGAAAACAACTACCATGAGGGAGTACCTCACATCCTGAACATAGTTTAGTACCAGTAGTGTCAAACACTGTCTAAAACGAACTTTACAGAAACGTCTGCTTGACAATAACCAATTTACTGACCATCATCAAAGAAAAGTGGAAAGTGTCGTGAACACAAGACCCTTGATTTGACTTATGTGAGTACTGGTTTGGAACATGTATTGCAACCAGCCATTTTCTTAACACCAGGAAGATGTCTCGAACTCCAGATGTCAGTGAGTAAGGCACCAGTTACAGCCACTGCAACTAAACAACAGCTCATAGAAGGATGAGACGAGGTGAGACTATCATGAAGGAATACAGAGACATATTCATGGATCAGTACTCGTGGAAGTCTAAGGAAACGTTACAAACATTCAACTAAACTACCAAGAGTCAGATCTCGCGATGAACCATGTGTTGATGACAGTATATTTACAAGATCTATATTGCACTATAGTACCCTTTAGGTCACCGATCTGAAGTCGAATTTGAACCAAACTCAACTGAGTGAGAGAATGGAAGTTGATGAAGATTCCGACTTACCAGTGATACAAAGGGAAGACTATTCCAATATTTAAACGAATGGGAATATGGATAAGACTGATAACATGGACAGGGACACGGCACATAGCATAAATAGGACAAAGGAGAACACTGATGTTACTAATGAAAATGTAGATACAGCAAAATTAGATATGGAGTTAAGACTTAATGACTACCCTAACTTGAGGCTTCGCAATGCAATAGCTCGCCTCGGCGGGTGTGTCGCGGACTTCCGCGATGCGTATATTACGAACGGCAGATGATCTTGTTAACGAGAATAATGAAAGGCAAAAAAGGACGGCGGCGATCCAGGCAATGAAGAGAATTCAGGAATGGACTCGCCATTTAATGTCGACACTTACTACGTCGCAATAGCTCGCCTCGGTTGGTGTGTCGCGGACTTCCGCGATGTATTATATATTACACCTGGCAACAGCTTCTATATTGTCTATGGTAAGAAAACCACACTTCCTTTTTTCGCTCGTATGAAAGTTGCGAGTTAGTTTGTAAACTTATGATTGATTCATTAAATAAAAGTCCTTAATATAAAGTGGTTTGTATAAAGTGGTACGTGTGCTGGACGCCAGCTTCGTACAGCGAGACCATCGTCTTTCAAAGCTAAGTATATGTATTTAAAAGAGGACTGGTTAGTCCCATGCACATATTTTCATATATTTATTTATATAGCTGTGTTACTGGCAAAGGGTGTACTTGCATATGTTCAGGACAGGTCGGAGATGCGTCTGCCGGCTTGTGCCTTGCCTTATATAGAGAATGGTCTAAAAGTTTACCAATAGGCTTGGGGTGCTTAGTTGCGACTAAGCACCACTATCCCGTCACGAGGGACAAGTACACCCCCAACTAATGCCAATATATAGATGTATCTGGTTGAGGCCAGGATACATATACGTTGTGGATCTGAATGGTTAGCGACTAGCGCGGCTAGGCATGCGAACACTCCTTAAGTGTGCCAAGGGATCGATATAGATGTATCTGGTTGCGACTGGGATGCATATATATACCTTAGGGCTGTGGATCCGACTGGTAGCGGCTAGCGCGGCTAGGTTTGCGAATACAGATAGAACTGTGTGCCACCAGATCCGTATATAGATGTGACTGGTTGCGACCAGGTCACAGCACCCCTTATCTGGTGCAAAGGTTTAACTTATGAGACCTTCTGAGACATAGAGAATTGTGGCTATCTTTTGCAGACTTGCATACCTATATATATGTATATTTGAGTCCTGCGGGACAATGTGGTATCTTACTATGAATATGAATTTCTGGCTATCTATCCCTACATATACCTACATGTTACAATGTTCTACATTTGCCTTGAGATATTATATATGTGTTATAATATGAAACAGGCTAGGGATAATTTAGTGACCCATGGTCATAAATCTATTTTCTACACAGGTGGTGGCATATGAACTGATAGAGCTGGCAGCTACGCTTGGAGCTCATGAACGGGGAGAAATACTCCATACTCATCACTATAATAAGGTATGAACCACATTATCCACAGAATAACTGACCTCTCTCCCAATAATATAAGCGAAGCAGAAATGAGTTCTTTAAGATAAAAGTATACATGTCAAGTTGATGGTAAACTCATGTTTAATTTAATAAGGTCTTAGAATCTTTAAGTTACTTGAATTCAGGCAATCAATTTATCTTAGCATTTTGTATCAACGTCGGTACAAATGACCTGAGCATTGGAGCGCAGCCTGCCAGCTGGATTCGAAAAAGCATGGAAAAAACCCGTTATAAAAGCCGGTATTGCGCCTGACGTCATCGGAACTGTGGTGTTGCCAGTATGAAACGAATGTCGCCATCTCTATTTGAAGGCTTGGAACAAGGTCAGTAACTTAATATAAATTTTATTTTTAGGTAAAATTTGTCTATTATTAATATTATTTAAAATAAACCCATTATAAACCGAAAACAATTTGAATGAATGACATAAATTGACAACTGACTTTTAGCTTTTTTTTTAAATCATAGATAATTGGTGATACAACAACGAAATATTTGTCAACAATTTTTGGCTAGTAAAAATCTTACAAGCTAAAAATTATTTCGGCGATACCGAAAACCATAAACACCGAAGTTCGCAAATTGCGAGCATCTTTCTCTGTCACTGTAATTACTCCTTTATAGGAGTAAAAGAGAAAGATGCCCGTAATTTGCGAACTTCGGTGTTCACGGTGGTAGGCCATCTGTGCGAAAAGAGAAGAGTCGTGAAATGTAAAGAAACTAGCGATGTGCCGTTCCCAGTAAATTTTCCAAAGAGGGTAAGCCCTCATACGCACGAGCGCTTTTTCAACGCGCGTTAAAAAGCGTTTGAATGAAACAAATGGAAACATGTGTATTTGTGGTGGTGGCGCTTTTTATCAAGCCTTGTTTTTTTTATTTTCGACTTTAAGCGTTGGTCGTTAAATCGAATTTAGCGTGTGGACGGATTCAACCGCTTATTTAACGCGAGTTGAAAAAGCGCTCGTGCGTATGAGGGCTAAATTCCCAGTAACGTTTCTGAGCGGTTACCGCGAAAACCGAAGTTCGCAATTTGCGGGCATTTTTCTCTGTCACTCTAATTACGCCTTCATTGGAGTAAAAGAGAAAGAACCCCGCAATTTGCGAATTACGGTTTTCGCGGTAGCCGCTCTGAGAGGCTACTGCGAAAACCGAAATTCACAAATTGCGGGCATTTTTCTCTGTCACTCTAATTACGCCTTCATTGGAGTAAAAGAGAAAGATCCCCGCAATTTGCGAATTTCGGTTTTCGCTTCTCTGGTATCGTCCCAAAAGTCAGTAAATTACGATAAACTTTTATTTTTCTTTTATTATCAATGGGTTTTTTATTATTATAAATTTATAAATGTGTCTGTAATGTTTAAGGACTTTGGATTTAAATTTTTGCAATTATTTATTCTGTATTGGCTCTCATTTCACCAATTTAAACATGCCGAAATAAATACATACCTATTTATAAAAACTTACGTTTAAGTACGTAATAAGAATTGTGTAAAACCATAAAGGAAGTGGTAAAACTGGTTCTCATCGTGCCGACATCATGGTCACCCTAATGAGTTTGACAATGTCTAACTTGTATTTTTATCGTAAAATGTAATAATTGTGGCTTCCTTGTGAAACGATAGTACACAATTAGAAATTATTTCACTCCCACAACCTTTAACGCAACATTTCTTCACCATTTTTAAGAAATTTTGCATTCACGTCACTGAAATATGAAACCTATGGAAGTGAAACGTCAACGAATAATGCGTGCCACTGTGACGTCATCTTGGAACTAAACATGGCGGTTTTAGTGCTGCCCAGAAGATTTTTACTGTTACTAGGTTTTATCGATACATCGATAACTTTTTAACGTTCTCGGCTCATTTTATTTAAAATACTAAGTATGTTTTATTTGTGGAGTTTATGTTTTAATAGGAAGTAAGTAAATAAATAAAAATTCCTTATTAGCATATTGTTATGTGAAAAGATACTTTGATTGAGTAAGATGTGTGGAGTCTAGGACAATTTCGTGCTTCAAATTTGACAGGTAAACGAGATGATGCTGTACTACTCAATACATATTGCGATTTTTGCGGTAACTCTGATTTTCAAACGTTGACGTTTGACAACTTAGTGACCGCAAAACACATGGCGCAGTACAGCGCCATCTGTTTTGGATGTCAGAATAAGTGTACGTGTTTTTCTTGGACTTTACCTCTCCATTACAATCAATTTTGTTGTGTTGCTAACCCTAAAGTCTGTAACACACTACCGCACTGCACCTCGACCTTGGTGCGCCGTATCTATAAGTGAGAGCGATACAACATTCAAGCGTATTAAGCGACGGGTGAAAAAAAACAAAACACCTTCAGAACATTTTTTTTATTACAAAAATAAGGAATGACTTCCGCTCTTCAACTTCTTCAACATTTATTCAGCAAATAGGCCACAAGGGCATTTTTATACGTCAACATTGAATTTACATACAAGCAAAAATAATAACAATACATTAACCATTTTATAAATTACAACTATATGTAAGTATATACTTACATATAGTTGTAATTGAGACCATATGGTCTCTTAATGTCGAATTATATAAAAAAAATATAATAATGATATAAAAAAAGCCCGCAGGGCAGCTTGTGGAGTAACGACCCCACGGCCCCGAGTTACCCTAGTGCTCCCGAGAGTCGGTCAGGATCTCCATCTCCAGGCACTCTTTCTTTTTATGTTCATTTCTTGGTAACCTATAAAAAATGATTTAATTATTAAATTAAGATAATTTAGTTGGTTTGAAGCGGGGTAGCATGATAAAATAAGAAAATATAAATAGGCAATCATAATATATCGATATCAAAGTCGATAAATAAAGTACAACCCTAGCTGAAATGTTTACATTATTTAAACGTAAAAATATAGTTAAATAAATCCAATCACTTCATGATCTATAACTGCACAGAAGAACCTTGCTATTTATAATGTGAAACATCCTTACATTTCCCAGGAACATTAACAATAACCAATATTTTTCATGTAAATGATAGCGTACCTGTGTAAGGTTAAAGATGGCTGATTTGGTGGTTTTCTTATGCCGCACCCTAATACACTACACACTGGCATATTCGCAACGTAATTATTCACATTTGGCTTCAATTATTTTCAATCACAAGCAAAATATTGAAAGATAATTAATAATTTTAATTTTCACCACGACTTTTTGACAGGACAAGTACCGGCTGAACTGACAGACAATGACATTTGGGGAACTAAACATGGCGGATTTTCGGCCGCATTAGGTATTTACGTATTTTCATGGAACACTTTATGTACGTACTGAAATACTGTCATCTTTTTTTGCTAGGGGTTACAGTGCTGAGTAAAAACGAGACAGATATATATTTATGTGTGTGCCGTCAAAATGGGTGCTATTTCTATAAGCAATTGTACGTATAGAACAATATGTCTTGTCCCTATTATATAGGTCCATGATTCACGTGTTTTGAAAATATGTCATCAGGTTAGGGATACCAATTAATATTCAAAGTTACTACTACGATGTCTACCATATCAAAATTAGTGTTTTTTATTGTTGTGCACGTGCTTGGTTAAATCAGTTAATAATATTGACATCATAATTATTTACAAATTTCTTAAAAGATATCAGAACCGTACTCTGAATATTATAAGAAGGTATTTAATTTCAGTAGTATATTGATATAAATACTACCACAATGGTATATTTTTAACATTGGCAACATGTGCGAGTGAGACACCGCGGCCCACCTTGGCTATCTCAAGTGGACCGTTTTCTCTGTACTGGTACGAACGTCTTTCTGGCTCTGTGATAAGGTTCAATTTAGTATGACAAAAAAAGTGACAGTTCACTCCTTCTTATAACTCCATGGTAGAGCCTTATGCCAGGATAAAAAAAAAAAACACAAATGACACTGACAGTAGTGACAGTACCAGAGAGTACTGACACTGACAGCAGACAGCTACAAAATTAAATCTGGTTTACTGTTTTCTTCTCCGCGCTTTCTAAACAAAAATAGCACCTTTTTATTATTATGGAAGATGAAAGATGTATACATTTATCTCATGCTTAGATAATGTACTACTCCGAATAAATTACTTTGTGCGCTCAGACTTAGGGTAAACTAGTCGTATCGTATAAGTAAACAAATGAAACATAAGCGCGGATATTACGATGTTTTTGTACGAACTTGTGCCAAGACTCCATCCAGGGTTGCCGTGACTCTGTACAAGGAGGGCGTGTACAAGAAATACTCGTACTCAGAGCTGTACGGCGTGTGCGAATGTATTTCCCAGAATATTCAACAATTTCAAAACAAGAGAGGGGTAATCGGCCTTATATCGAAGAGGAACATTCTAATCCCATGCGTTGTAGCCGCGTAAGTAATAAACAGTGATCGTTAATTTTCCAGCAATTTTGGTGCAGCACATAGTAAAAATAAAGGATTTTTTTCTAGGGAGAGTATTGGTTAAGGTTAATATTACTGTTATTAACCCTAATTATCTATTCCACCTAGAGTAGGGCATACAGATGCTTTTAACCAACAATGCTGCACCAAAATTGCTGGAAAATTAACGATCACTGGTAATAAACCATAGTCTTACCTGGAAAGCTATGTCAGAGTACTGTTTTTTTTAGTGATTATTTATTAAATAGGTATTTCCAGAAAATCTGTTTCAACACTTTCAACTATAGTCGTCCATTCTGTGCCTAAAGCCCTATGATGAGTTTACTGGCCACATTGAGATCTATTTTCGTGTTTACATATGTTTTATAATTTATATAATTTAACTGATCAAGTTTTTGTTTATATTTTAGACAGATTTTAATTTATTCAAACAGTAGTGCCTTTACTGCAGTGGTCAGACTGGGCAGTGCTTGAAATACTATAAGAGTATTTTAGAATTATCCTTTCAATATAGTATAAAATTACTTAAATTACTAATCTGCTTAGCTTTAGATAATTTGATTTTACAATAGATTTCAATGTAAGCATCTATTTACTATGGTATGTATTTTATATTAATAATTGTTTGTTTTAGAGCCCACAAATGCTGTACAACATTTATGTTTCTTGATCCTAAGCAGGATATTGATAGTGTAATTCAAAATGTCAAAATCACAATTTTTATCATCATCAATGATGCAGAAACAGGCTCAACGTCAGAGCTATTTGGCAAAAAGCCAGATAAGACTATTGAGGTGTTTGACATGGTTGTGGATTTATTTAACCAAGAGCATAGTTCACAAAGCAATTCCTTTGTGGCAGAACATTCCTTTATTGCACAGACTTCTGGTAGCACTGGACGACCCAAGCACATACAAGTCCCAGTTCAGAGCATACAGCCTAATGTCGATGACCTCACCAGAATGTTTAACATAACCGAAGATGACATCATTTACTTCTCCACACCACTCACCTTTGACCCTTCCATGATTGAGATACTCCTAGCTTGCGTGAATGGTGCTTCACTTCTCATTGCACCAGAAAAATCAGATGTTATATTCCCTCCAAACAAGGAAAACTCTATAACTGTCTGGCAAACCACACCTTCTAAATTCTTTCAATACTCCAATGCTGATATCAAAAACAAAATTTTGAGTGCAAATTCAACACTTAAAATACTAGCTTTAGGGGGAGAACCACTGAATGGAATCAAAAGGTTGAAGGAACTTAAAGACAAGAACAATAAGACTAGAATATTCACCCTGTATGGAGTAACTGAAATGTCCTGCTGGGCTAGTGTAGCAGAATTAGACCTTGAGAAAGTCCGGACTGATAGGGAGGTTCCACTTGGTAATTGTCTGTCAGAGACACAAATTATAGTTGAGCCCATTGAAAGGGCCAACAGAGTTGGTGAAGTTATACTAGGTGAGTAATAATAATAATAACTAATCTATGTAATACCTTTAAACGATAAATTCTTGTTTATTTGCTATATGAGGGTTTTCGGGGGTGATAAATCTTCTTCTTCTTCTTCTTCCTCGGTCCCTCATTGCTGAGGATCGCGACCATGTATGCTCCGTCGATCGTTAATCGATCTAGCTAAGTCTTATCTCTGGGAAAACGCACATTTTTGAGTTTTTACATGTTATCCGAGCAAAGCTCGGTCTCCCAGATATTATTACTAATAGCAAGCTATATTTAAAGTCCAGTGCCACCTCTACTCCCAGCTCTCTAGTTAGACTGATGCTGCCCTTGAGCTATCTTAGAGTTAAATATTGCTTATTGTGGGGGCCTGTTTGTAGAGAGTGTGTCACCATCTGTCAGAAATAAAACTAGGTATTGTTTGGTTTTTCATCCAATAGTGTATTTGATACATTTGTTTCACTCAATAGCCTACTGATATATCTTAGAGTCGATTTACTCTGATCTGAATAGTCCAGAGATTATAATGTTTATTATTTATGTTGAAATAAATTAATTATAGGAATACTTGTTTGTTGGATAGTGTCATTGGGACTTTTTTTTTGCTATGACCTATATTTTTTCTTTATATCTCTTATTTTTATCCTTACGTCAAATCATAAGTATATTTACAACATATGTTGAAGCCAGCCATTGTATTTAAATTAATATTCCAAAACATTTACGA
The DNA here is from genome assembly GCF_910591565.1 of Cydia splendana. Taxonomy (NCBI): domain Eukaryota; kingdom Metazoa; phylum Arthropoda; class Insecta; order Lepidoptera; family Tortricidae; genus Cydia; species Cydia splendana. The sequence goes on from NC_085962.1 coordinate 10,813,018, forward strand.
TCTTACTACCTTTTGTACAGTCAGAATTAGCTAGGAACCCCTGCATACATATTTGAAATTTGTATACAGGGAACTAATCTATTTTTTTTTAATTTACAGTGAGTAATACAAGACGGTGCGTTATATTAAATAAATATAAAAGAGAAAATCCCTTAAAAATTGACACAGGTGATTTAGCAGAAGTAAAGCATGGCACCATGTACTACAGAGGCCGAAAAGATGACGTCATAAAGAGATTTGGCAACAAAGTAAATTTACAATTAATTGAATCCACCATCATGTTGTGTCCACGAGTTAAGACGTGCTCCTGCCTATGGCTTCCCAAACCTATGCTGGTAGTAGTTTACTTCTCCTCAGAGACATTTAATAGTCGGGAGCTCTCTGACTTCCTTAAATGCAAACTGGACGACAAGCATTGGCCAGACAAAATCGTACGCGTAGACAACCTTCCCATTAACCCACACGGAAAAGTTTCAAAATTAATCCTCTCCAGAATGTATGAAAACTCATCACTCTCATCAGAATTATTACCTGGAGTAAAATCTATATTCTTGACGGAACTGAATGGAACATTTAGCAAGAACTTTAGTTATGATTCTATTAAAAACAAAGATTTCTTTTCAATAGGTGGAACGTCGTTTCTTGCAGTCTCAATGTGTAATAGAATGTCTTTAAGTTATCCAAAGCTAAGTAAATTCATTCTGCCGCTTTTGCTATCACATAATAAATCAATCGATGAGATATTGGAATTGTGTAACAACGAATTTAAAATAAATAAAAAGGTTTCTAGTAGAAAAGTCAAACGACCTAGACCGCAGACCGAGACCTCCAAAAGCGCTCGTGTGTGCCGCTCACAGGTGGATGACTTCATTGTGCTGTGGACCCACGACACCGGCAAGTGTGTCGATGCAACGCCGTCTTTGTTTCTGACTGGACAGTAAGATGTTAAAATACATATTTATGGTTTAAGACATTTATTATCTCATTAAGAATTTAAAAAAATCACTTACATGAGATACACTTTTAAGGCTAGAGTGCGTTAATTAATTTATATATAAAGGTTATTATATACATACTTAACATACTATAATTTTTGTTATGCATGGTTATGGGCTGGTATTTACAATTGTTAAGCTTTTAACCGCCATTATTCGTATTAATATTGTATAACTAAATTTTGTTGTAACTAGTACCATAGTGGCTATAGTACCTACACAAACCAAGTCTAGATACAACAAATGTTTTACCCGTAATTAGTACAAGATATCTCCTCCAATAGGTGGTAGTAACATACCATCGAGCGATGTTAACTGACTGTTCGTAAACCTTATTATAAAAGGCATAAGGTCCACCGATGTGGTCAGTTAAGGGTGTTGCTGTTTGTATTATACACGTTACTAGTTACTATGTAATGTTCGTTACATAAGTTTCTTGGTCAAACCACTAATCTCTCTTGTCTTTTCCAGCCAAATGTTCGTAGCAGTCGGCAGCCACTCCGGCAAAATCATAGTAGCTGACTCTGTGACGGGCATACTACAAGGGCAGATACAAATAAATTCGCGTGTTGAAGCCTCCGTTTTGTGCTACCACCAGGAGCCCATGCCGCCGCTGGGCGTCCTCGGCGCCTACGACGGCACGCTGGTATGCTTCACCCTCGAGGAATGCAAGGAAATGTGGAGGATCAACCTCGCATCTATGATCAAAAGTAAAGCTGTGGCCTGTAATGGATTCGTATACGTCGCTGCCTACGATGGAAACATACGATGCATTAATGTCACGGTGGGTTGAATTTGCTACGATGTAAACATTAGGCGTTATACTTTTTTAAATTCATATGACGATATTTTATAGTCCGTGGCCGTGGTGTACACTTAATTAATTATGTGGCAAATGATGACGATGGAATTTCCTTTTGGAGAGTTGCTCCTTTTGACTCACAGATTGATTTAGGAAGGGGAACCAAGCCCAACTCTAAAATGCAGAAACCTACTAAACAGGTGCTTTCATAAATTTATCATTGTATGGGACAAATCACCCTTGGCCTTTCATCCCCACCGTACCAAAAATCAAGGTGGCTTCCTATAATGATCTAAGGGTTTTAAGGACTCAGTATGATAAAGGGTATCCCATCATCATCAAACGTCGTAAATCGCTTAGCTGTAGCTCACATCGTAGTATCCTATTCAATGAGCTTGTGGTCGAAAGTAGATCACATATAATTTTTTTTTGTCCACTTTTTTTTTCAATAATATTTGGTTTCGATCTTACTTCGGATCCTCTACTATTATTTAATTACTTGATTACTTTACTATTTTTTTATTGTTTTGTTTCCGCTGCCCAAAGGTTGTCTGGAAGAGATCGCTCTTTAGCGATAATACCGCCTGTTAGAGATAGACAGACCTTTATTTGCATACTAGGTATTCCTTAGGTAACATGGACCCTGGAAAGGGTGCAGCAAAATAGGAAGCTTAGGTACAATGTCACAAAGTTCACATTTGACTTACACTGGTGCTAATTTTGCCTCTATCCTTAATCAATTGTTTTCTTTGAGCTGTATCTTTTACTGAGGTGTGCCAATAAAGAGAATTCTATGTATCTATTTCAGATAATACAATTTTAATAACATCGTCCACCGTCAAAAAAATTGCGATTCGCATTTATCGTACAAAACTTGCACATAGTAATGATAAAAATAATCGTATGATTATGAGTAGGTTACTCGATTGTTACAAATGTTACAATAATAAAGTGAACCTTATGTTGTGCCTAGAAGAGTACATAATCGTATAAGTAAGGAATATATACTTACCTATCATCTGTCAGGCGATATGTACCAAACACATTGTGTCACACAAAGGGAGACAACAAATATTTGCGGTTAAGCAGTTGTGGAGTTAAAACCGACTATTTCATTGTAGGTAGTTTTAAAGACTTTACATTATTAAGCCATGACGACTGTAGTAGGCTGTAGTAGGTACCTAGTTATGTTATTAGCGCTCTAGCAGGTGTGATAACACACAACGACTGTAGGCATACTAAAATTTTGCCATCTCGTTGAATTACAGACGGGTAGCATCAAACAGACCATCACCATAATAACCGAGGCGGGGATATCGGCGGACTTGGTGCTCGCTAAGAACCAGTTCGTTCTCGTGGGTACGCTATCTGGGGTCTGCGCATGCGTTCACACAGATACGAACGCCGTGGTGTGGCGCGGTTCGCTGGGAAGTCCCGTGTTCGCGAGCCCGGCGCTGTACGACGGGGACAAGTACGTGGTGTTCGCGGAGGTGGGCGGCGAGATACACTGCCGCACGGTGGAAAAGGGGATCAAGGTGAGAATGTGATGGCCTCTCCTAACGTCACCGATAATCGCATGCGATTTGCGTTACAACGCGGCATTTTGATCGATCAATTGAATTCGTAGCTCCTACTTATGCCAGAAATTAACTAAAATCGCAAGCAATTTGTTGCAATGTCTGTAGAATATTATGGCTGGCTCGGTCCACGAGCTCAGCTCGACAATGCGATAGTGATCCGAGGAAAGTTAGTTTCGCTGAGGTGGGCGAATTGGGCAATGTAATACAATACGTAAGGTGGAAGATGGAATAGATAGAGGTATACCTTTTAACAAGAGCTTTAACCCCCTGCCCCCTTGTAATACAAATAACTATTGTAGTCTATTTTCGCTGTATTTTTAATATCCAGTCAGCACTGTCAGCAGCAAAACTAAGCAGGTAAGGTGTTCAAGTTGACTTGCTCATGCACACACAAACAATTGTTTAGTTCAATACACCTCGCCTGCTTAACAACTTCTGTTGCTGACTGCCTAGATAGACTATCGTTCACAGGTATTACATAAGTACCTAGTTTTCGTAATCATAAAACAGAAAAACTTGTTCTTGCAGATATGGAAATATCAAGGCGCAAAAGGAAATATTTTCTCGTCACTTTATATAAAAGAAACAGAGCACTTGAAATGGCAGATCGTGTTCGGATGCCACGACGAAAATGTCTACAGCATCAACATAAAGAACTTCCAGCCGAGCTTGCATTGGAAGGCGCAGATGAATTCCCAAGTGTACTCCACTCCCTGTGGTATTGGGGACCACATAGTTGCCGTTTCCAGTAATGGGAGGATTTGCGTCATAGACTCTCGTAATGGGAGCATGGAGACAGATTACATGCTACCTGGCGAAGTCTTTTCATCACCTGCAGTTTATGGGGATTATGTTTTCATTGGTTGTAGAAATGACAATGTGTACTGCCTCAAATATACACGCGACTTGACTACTTCTGCTCTTAATTTTCGTGTACCTGAATAGGTGAAATATTTTGTGATATTTATTACTTGTAAATGCTATTATTGAAATAATAAAACAAAATGCCTTATATAATGAAACTTTATTCATGATCTTACACAGGACATATATAGGTATAATGAGCATTCATAATTTTGACATTACAATATGATATGGTTACAGGATCAAATTAATGTACCACAATGGAATGCATTCCTTTGGAGCAGTGTTTTTCAAACTTTTTCATGACACGACCCCCTTAGTATGAACAAAATCTTTCGCTTATGTATTTTTTTAAGGCTGGCACAGGCTTCGACCCCCCAGGGGGTCGCGACCCAGTTTGAAAAACACGGCTTTAGAGATAATCCTATCACTTCACTTGTGCAGATCACTCACATTTTTATTCTTAAATTAATAATAAAAGCAATCTTAAAACTGAATAAAATGCTTTGTATAACAATCTTATATTTTTGAAAAAATTTTTGGTAAATAAAATAATGAAGATGCTGACCACTTAATGGGAATTGCACATATACTTCTACTGCAAATACATCAAAGCTCTTTATAAATCTTTACCCAAAACACCCTAATGAACATTACATTGCTGCCAGAGCAGTTCATAAACAAATACGATAGTTAACAAGCAGTGTAAATGTACATAATACAACCTATCCCCTCACTGATCCTCCTCGCCAAGCTCTACCTTCACCTTAGAGAAATCAAAGTCTTCCCCTGTACCGCGCTTGTAAATTTTGAGCACATCTACACAGGTAGAATCAAAGTGGGATGTAGCATCATAAGACTCTGATATAAAAATTTGGCTCTGACTACCATCATCTGTAGGCTCATAATAGTCGGAAACAGACACAAACTTCTGTCTGATGGCTCCAAGAAGGTCCAAACCAGGCTTGATTTCAGACTCGGGATCATTAGTTTCAACAGTTGTAGACACCATCGCAATAAACCACCCCTTGGCTGCCACCTGGTGGGTGTAAGACACCAGGGACACGTAGATGTCAGAATTCCTACCCACTTGCTTCTGAGGGATAATAATCTGGGTGGACAAAGCATCCTTGGTATTAGCAATAGGGTGATCTAACAGGCAGATGCAACGGATCACCTGAGCCTTCTTGCGGACTCTATCAAGAACATAACTGGGGTCACAATACACCTGCTTGCACTTAGCGATCTCATTTCCAGACCGGACACCTACCACTTTTCCACCTTCTCCAAGTACAATCTCATCAATAGGTTTGTCTAACATGTATGTGCCTCCATAAATGGCTGAAAGACGGGCAAAGCCTTGGGGGAGCTCACCAAGGCCATACATGGGGTACAAGTAGGGAGACTTGCCATACCGAGCAAGGGAATCCGAGTATAGCTTGATGCGGCGTATTGTCTCTATGGCCGGCCGCTGGAGGTAATCATCATCCAAGAACAGGGCCAGGGCGTGACCAGTAAAGTCCTGGGTGTTTCTGTCGAGGCCGAACTTTTCATACAGAGACTGCATGTTAGCCTGGCTGGGGTCGAAGTCTTTCCACGTCTTGGCGTCTTCCTCCTGGAAGTCTTGGACATAAATGAGGAAGTTGCGGAAACGACGTTTCTCAAACATACCCATTAGGTCAGAGGCGAGCGCCTCTTTTTGATCCACGGGTACTTTGGAGATCTTACCACCTTTGTACACGTAGCTTCCTTCCACTGACTTGAACTCCAAGTAGCGGGTGACGCCCGTGTGAATGAGCAGCTTGACTAGCAGCCCGTTGGCCATCAAGAACTTAGGAATCAAGTCCACATTCCAATCACGACCTCGACCGTAGGTTTCATCCGGTGCCGGTGCGTTGAACTTTGAGAACAATTCCTCTAACGGGGTAATTGACGCGGATTCACCTCCATAGTACTTGTTTCGATCAATGTGCAATACCTTCTTGCCGGACACGGAAAGCATCCCACTTAGAATGCATTCCTTCAAACCAGTGCCGAGTACAATTGCGTCGTATTCTTCATCCATGATGAATTGCAGATAGGCAAAATTCCTCCAATATAAAAGCTCTGGCCGGGAGGCGATAAATGTCAAAATGTCGGAACAAAAATGTCCGCCAGCGATGACGTCGACGCGACAGATGCCAACCAAACAACTCCAACTTGCGCAGAGAAAAACATACGCGGCAACAATATTAAACAAAGATTTATTTATGGTTTATAAAATGTTGAATACGAATTACTTATAATATTATCTAATATAATAAGTATGAGCGAGCTGCACTGTAAAAAGCGTTTTATTTTGTGGATGCTAGAATTAATTTGTGATTGATGTCTGTTACTTAATGAAAATGAAAAACAACTCATGGTAGGACTCGCATCCAGGCCATAATTGTTAAAAAAAGACATATAATTTAAAGTTGGTAGTTTGGTAGCATTGAAGTTTGACACATTGTAGTAATAGTGAAGCACCGTATTATGATTAATTTATCGATAAATTATAATTATGTGGGACATAATTCAAATATTGAGTTTCTACATTCTAAAAACTTTATAATATGACTTTTTCAAACTCTTGCTAATTACAAGCATACATTTTCTTTTCCTTACAATGGAACCTACTTTTTGTATGTAAGTACTATGTACATTTTGAGACCTCAGTGGTTTTGTATGTGCAGTTTTATGAGATATTCATTAATCGGGTTAATGTACCCGTAAAGGGTACTGAAGAGCGAGCGGCTCCCAAGGAGAAGCTCCCTGTTGCCGATGTGGATGAGGAGGATTTCACACTGGTATCAAGAAAGAAGAAGGCGCGCACGGCGCCTCGTAAGACTCAGTGTGGTACCGCCGAACCGGCTAACTCTGGCTTGCGGGTTGCTACACCGAGTAAGGCGCTATATGTGTCGTGCCTGCATTACACCGCCACGGCTGCTGAAGTGGTGGAGTACGTACACCAGAAGACCGGTTACTCGCTGAGGGTGTTCCAGCTTCGATCGCGCCACTACGTGCACTTCAACTCTTTTGTGGTGCGCGTGCCGCGACCGCTGCAGGAGACCATCGAGTGCGCCGACTTCTGGCCGAAAGGTGTCGTGTTTCGGAGGTTCCGGGGCAAACTGCCGAATCCGACACAAGAACAGCCGATTCAACGGAGCCACGCCGTTTTGTCGCATAAATAGTGTTTAGTTTTTAAGTTTATAAAATATATGTATGTTAGTCTGTAAGGTATTTGTAATATGGGCCTTGTTGCCTGACTTAAAATTTTAAATAAATAAATAAATTAAGATTATTGAGCTTGTAATTTTCTTATTCGAGCTACAGACAGTACAGACATATGTATGAAGTTTCGTGCAAACACAAAAATGTAAATCTAGTCATTCGGCTATCAGTGGCCTATTTTATAAAGCTACAAGTTACAATTTACAAGCGGAAGTCTCTTTCTAACCCTATGTGTTAGAACGAGACTTCCGCTTGTAAATTGTAACTTGTAGCTTTATAAAATAGGCCACAGGTATTCATTTGCGAATGCGGAGAACGAGGGAGTTTGCAAATGATTTAAATTTGATAATGTTGTTTTATCCTTATTTGTGTTGTTGCACACTTTTTCGAGGAAAGCAACACAAATAACTTACTGCACAGTCTGTGCTGTCAAAATCGTAGCAGAGTTATCTTAATCTAACTTTATCTTACTCGTCAGCCAAACTATACATTTACAATTCCGATTGTAAATGTATAGTTTGGAGAATCGTTTACTGTATTGGCTAATAGATATCAAGGCTATCAAAATCGCTGCAGACTTATCGTGGTCTAACTTCATTTATTGTTCTTTGGCAATATTTATTAAGTTTACTTTACCTACATAAGGTAACAGTAATGCTTAAATAAAATAAATAAAAAAAGATATGTGGTGGATTTGGAGTAATTTGGACTAATTACAGGCCTCCTATCCTATCCCTGAATTACAAAAAGCATCAAGCCAAGCTGACGGCATAGTAGCGAGTAGTGAGTTGAAGGTTTAGTTGGTACTAAAGTTCTCGTTTCCTAGGAAAGCGGTGCCGTCATATAGCGGCCGTAATACAGCGGTGATAGACGTCACTAGAACGTTGTCTATGTAAACCAAATGGCGTGGTTTCCTAGAGGGCGGTGACTGACACCGTAACGTCAATAAGTGGTGCCGCCATTTGCAATTATGGTGTCGATAGTTTCGTGAACGTTTTATTTGATAGCGCTGAAGTAATATTTACTAAAATCTTAAATGCACCTTTTGTACCGCGAGATAAATGATCTTCCGCACTACGATTATTTTTTCTTCTGATGACAGTTCATCCTTCAAGTAAATTATTAAAGCTAAATCAAGGTTGTCCATTTTCTCTCCTGGATACGTTTCGTTTGACCTTGGTGGCTGACGGTGTGTTATGACGCTGTGGAACTTTCTACATGTCGTCACCGTAAAGACGGCCGTCTTTTTGCGTCCGCTTGACGATACTGCTTTCCGAGGAAACCAGAACTTAAGAAAGACCCATGAATTTTTTTATACACTCATATCTAAGTGTAAAACGTTACAGGAGGTCTTTGGAGGTTTATTAGAAATACTTGAAGGCACTTTTAGTTTGTTAATACATATTTATTATTTAATTTACAACATTAGATACAGGACTTGTTATGACGGCTGGTGGAAGTAGTGTCATTTTGATATTCTCAAGTTTGTTTTAAACATCATTCAAACTTGAGCTTCTATATTCAAATTAAACGTGTCAAGCCAGTGTCGATTGCATATACATCCTCTTCATACCAACACACCCCCTCAATCGACTCTGCTTGAAGCATTAATTTACAGCACTATTCTTTAGTCAAAACAATATTCCAACAAATAATTTCAAATACAAAAACCAGAAAAAACATAACACATCCTGTATATTTCCCTCATATTACATACATTTAATCTTCATTCAACAAATAAAATAAAGTAAATTCCCATTCAACAAGATAAGTAATCTATTATTCCTCCACTCGATACGTCACCACTAATCATCTATAATAAACGTTTTATTTTCCCACTCGTCTCATCAACATTAATCATATACCTATAATAAAAGCTCTATTCTTCCACTCGACTCTTCAACACTAATCATATATATATAATAAGAGCTCTATCCTTCCACTCGATGCTTCAACACTAATCATATATATAATAAAACCTTTATTCACCGACTCAACTTTTCAACATCACTAATAATCTACAATAACAATTCTAATATAAATTATAAAATATTAAAATACAGACTTAGAAACAAAACCTCAAGGATATTTTTCAGAAACCATGTGAAATGTACCTATTAAAGTGAATGTAACTCTTCTTCTTTACTGGTGATGGATGAGGTTAAATAATGATTCAGTTACATTTACTACACTTACACCCCCTTAAATGAATCATTATTAAGCACCCCTTCAATTTTGAATACACTTTGTTTCTAGAATCCTTGATCCTCGAGTTTTCTTTCAATAAGTACATATTTCTGTATTATAATATAAAAGTTTACACACCCTATAAAAAACTTACATACTACGATATACTATAAAAGAAAAACCCCGACATTTATTCGAAATAATTATTAACGTTCACTTTAGCCCGCACTTATACTACATTGTCTACACTCAATAGCTCACATTATCATTAAAACACTAATCTTCGTTGACATTTTTTCAAATTTTACAGCTGGTAAACTTTTCGTTAGTATATCAGCCAGCTGTGATCCAGTTTGACAGTATTTTACTGTAATCTGTAGGGCTACCGCCAATACCGAAAATCGTCAATTGCGGGCATTTTTCTCTGTCACTCTAATTACGCCTTCATTGGAGTAAAAGAGTAAGATCCCCGCAATTGACGAATTTCGGTTTTGGCGGTAGCCCCTCTGATTCTCGTCGATTTTTTCCTTTAGATAATAGTATTTTACGTCCATATGTTTGCTTCTTTTTCCCATGATTCCTTTCTTCATAAGCCAAATCGCAGATTGATTATCGACTCTCATCTCAACTTCAAGTTTTTCTTTAGTTATCTCACAGATCAGATCCCTTACGAACAGTAGTTCCTTACAACATTCTGCTGCTGCTATAAATTCTGCTTCTGTACTACTTAATGCGACTACTGATTGTTTTCTTGAGCTCCATGCCACTGGTCCACCATTCAGCCAAATCACAAAACCAGAAGTGCTGCGTCTAGTGTCTGGATCTCCCGCAAAATCCGAATCACAATAACCTTTGAGAACTTTATCATCTTCACTAAAGTGAATCCCTTTTTCTGCTTAACCTTTAAGGAATCGCAAAATTGTTTTAGCATTGTTCAAATCATTTAAATTTGGAGAATTTTGATGCCTCGAACAATAACCTACTTGAAAACGAATGTCTGGTCGCGTTTTATTCGAGAGGTATAACAATGACCCTATCATCTCGCGGTAAAGCCCATGAGACTTTGTATCAACTTTAACGGATGGATGTTCTTCTATCATAATCGTTGGGCATCTACACTCTTTTGCATTTTCAAGATTGAATTTTTTAATGATTTTCTGACTATATGTTTTCTGAAAAAAATTAATCCTTTTTTTATCTTGCTTTATATCCAAACCAATATAATTCGTTACTTCATCTAAAATTCTTAGTTCGAAGGATTTTTGAATTGTATCTATTATATGCAATAGATCTTCTTCTCTTTCTCCGAGTACTAATCCGTCATCGACATATACTGCAAGGATAATTTTCCTTTCACCTTCCATGACAAAGATGCATTGATCAAGTTTCATTTGCTTAAACCCCATCTTTGTTAAGAACTCTGTAAACTTGATATTCCACATTAGTGGAGCTTGTTTTAAGCCATAGCTCTTGTTTAGTTTGCATACTTGTGACGTCCCACGGTCAAAGGTACCTTATGGCGGGTATGGAGTTATGCATACCCCAGTAATCTACAATAAATAAGCTATCGATAACACAAAAGATCAACCTTCTAGGTTGCGTAGTTACAGAGATATGATTTTTTTGAAAATAATGTTGTGAAATGAGCAACTTTACGATAGAGAAGTTTTAAGTTTAGCCGCCTAAAAAACTATGTTCCTGAAGTAAGTTACATAGTTGACTACAAATAATAATACCTTATATATCTGAGATTAAAAAAATATTGCGACTGGTTCTGTAATGCAAATAGAAACTTTTGATATCGACTGATTTATGTGTATACTAACCAATCTCTTGAAAATAAAGTTTTATTTAATTTTTACGATTGATTGCAATGAGCTCTCAAGATTTAAATTTTATCTATTAGAAAACGACACTGACAGACAGTTTAAGCAAAACACAATACCGATTTAGAGGTGAAAATGTATTTTCTGACTTTTTCATATAAAATCACAAAATTGAATATTTTTACTTTTAATGTGACACACAATCAATTTTTCTGAGCACATATGAAAGAAATTCTGTCATTCAAATGAAATAAATCCTAAAACCCCAACTAAATACTATATTTAACCCCTTATGCCACTTTAAACTTACATAACAATAACAGTATTTGCTCCATACATTTACGAAAAGGTACCTTATGGAAATAAATCTAATAATACATCACTACAAAATATCAATCATATTACAGATTATCTTGTATGAATATAAAATATTAATTTACATTAAACTGCCCCAAATTTAATTAGTTCTTCGTCATAATAATCTTAAAAAAGACCAATAATTTGTATGTAATGAAAAGGTACCTTGTGGTCAAGTTACATGATGAGGCATGATGATGATGGAACAGTTAGGATAAACTAATAATATTTTGGGGTTAAGATGGTATAAATCGTCTATTTCTTATCAATAATATATTTCGGTTGCTATTGAAGATAAGCGGCATTGAGGTTCAATGACCTTAGATATTCCATAAGGTAATGCGTCGGGTATTGGCATTTTTCAGCAAACCAATGGCTGATTTACTGCATGCGACCAAACCAAATGAAGATTATTCTAGTTAAGAAAGACTTGACGAGAGTAACTTTGGTATAATAGCAGTCTACTTGGATTTGTGATGTCGGTCTATGTACGGTTATAATATTTGCGAGGCGCCCCAACCAGAACTGAAATTATCAAATTCGTTTTGCAGAATGCTAATACAGTTCTCTACCGAACTTCTTTTCCCGTATTGACTAGTTTTTTTGGGAATTTTCAATCTTTTTTCCATAAGGTACCTTTTCTACTAAACTCTGAGACGACATTACTAGGCTTATAACTAACTTATAACAAAAATAAAAACAGGTAAACAAACGTTACGCATTAACGTTTCAGATCACACAATAAAAAAAAATTGAGCATTTTTTCACCTCTTTACAAAACATTTCATATCTCCGAAACTAGAAACCCTCATAAGGTACCTTTTCTCGTGGAACGTCACACTTTGCCTTCTTTGTCATTGTAGCCTTTAGATACCTTCATGTATATAGATTCCTTCAAGTCTCCAAGTAAAAAGGCCGTTTTCACATCAAACTGCTTCATGTTTAGACCTTTCGCTGCCGCTATTGATAATAGTATTCTTAAAGAAGTAGTATTGACTACCGGACTATATGTCTCATCATAATCTATTTTGTACTTTTGTTGAAAGCCCCTTGCAACTAGTCTGGCTTTATACCTACCATCAGACTTGACAGTAGAAATCCACTTGCTAGTAACTAATTTCCTTCCTTTTGCTTCTGGTTCATCCACAAATGACCACGTCTTATTTTCTTCAAGTGATTTAATTTCTACTTCTATAGCTTGTTTCCATTTGTCCTTTTCTTTTGATTCTATTGCCTCCTCGTAGGTCAACATCGATGCTTCAGTATCATAATCTATTAAATAATCTTTATATATATCGGGTAGTCGACGTTCTCTGGCAGGTTGAACTCTTCTATTTTCATTATTATTACTATCATTATTTCGATTATGATTACTTTCAACTAGTTCAGTATCAACAGGTTCTTCATTCCCATCATAGTATTCTTCATTACTTTCTTCTTGGCTTGGTTCACTTTCATTTCTTTCAACTTCATTTGTTTCATTGTTATTTGTTTCGAATTCATTTGTTTCACATTCATTTGTTCCGCCTTCCTTTGTTCCACCTTCATTTGTTTCACCTTCATTTGTTCCACCTTCATTTGTTTCACTACTCAATCTTCTCAAATGATTATCGCCTTCTCGAACACTCTCCATATTTCTACTTCTCATTCTTTTTCTTAACATTTCATCTTCTCGACCTTCATTATTGATGACTCTACCACCTTGATTTTCTTCCTGCCTATTAACTTCTTTATTTTGTGTTGTGCTTTTCCTAACCGTCTCTTGATTATCTTCAACTATCTTCCAAAGATCTCTAATGCTTTCATCATTTTCTTCATTTAGATATATACCTTGCTCGTCTTCATTAATTCTTATATCCCTGGCTCTTACAATTGTTTTCGTTTCATCCACCCATATTTTGTAACCATTTCTGATATAGCCAATCAGAATTCCTTTATTACATCTAACGTCTAACTTTCGTACACCAGAGTTTATTTTATAACAGGCTGTTGAACCAAATCTTCTTATATGCGATACGTTTGGTTTGACGCCAAACCACATCTCAGCTGGAGTTTTGTCTTTACCTTCGGTGGGGCTTCTATTTATTAGGAAGCTGACAGTTATAAGTGCTTCGCCCCATAGGTAGTTTGGAACACGGCCATCGAATATCAATGCTCTAGTTCTTTCTAACAGGATTCTATTCAGTATCTCCGCTTTTCCATTCAGTTGCGGCGTATAGGGTATTGTTAGAATTAGAATTATACCTTTAGAGTTGCACCAACACATTAGATTATTGTTCGAGTATTCGCGTCCATTATCGCATCTATTTTTTCTCACTTTTATATTGAAATGATTTTCCGCTAAAGTCACAAACTGTTTTATTTTGTCAAAGGCTTCACTTTTAAAAGTAATTAAATAAACGACACAAAAATATGTAAAGTAATCTAGGAAAGTAATAAAATATTTTTTGTTATCCCAAGTGGGAGTTTTTATTGGACCGCAAACATCCGTATGAAAAAATTCCAAAGGGAATTTAGCTTTAATTCTATTGTTTTTTAAAGGTTTTCTAGTCATTTTCGCTTTGACACATATTTCGCAAAAATGTTCTTGATTTGCCCCTCCCCCAATTTTAATACCGTTTACCAATTTAGCTAGACGCGGCACATCCGATACGTAACCGAGCCGGCGATGCCATATATCGACATTCTCGGAGAACAATACCTCACGAACGATATTAGCAGAAAATTCTGTTTCATAGAGACCGTTTCTAGTTTTATAACCAGTAAGAAAAATATTATTATGTTTCTTTACAGATACCTTATTTCCAGCGAAGAGTACAGATGCACCGTGATCAGTGATTGAACTTACAGATATCAGGTTTCTAGAAATTGCAGGAACATATAGTACATCTTCCAGTTCAAAGCCATTTGTGTTAACTGTACCTATAGCTTGAGCGACGTGGTTCTCTGCATTGGCACATCTTATATCTACATTTATATTTTCTGTGAAATTTATAATATTATTATTGTAAAACATATGGGAAGAAGCACCTGAATCAATTATAGCTTTAGTACTAGTTGTGTGTTTTATTTGTTCACTCACCAGGCTGAAAGTGCGACAAAATCTTTCAATGTGTCCCTTCCTATTACATTTCCTACATATTTTCGTAGAAAAATATTCACTGGAAGTGTGTCCACTTTTATTACAAATGGTGCACTTTTTATTAAAGCAGAATCTCGCAATATGACCTGGTTGGTTACAGCTGAAGCACTTCTTTTCATTACTTTTCATGGCTTCTTCTATTTGTGGGAGTATTTCTGAAGCACTATTTTCAAATAGTTTAAGTTCTTTTTGAACACGTTCAATGAGAGTGTGTATGGTTTGGTCAGATTTTGGAGTTACCTCCCATACCGTTCTAAAGTAATTTAGATTGGCTGGTAAAATTGTTAAAATCTTTTGTATAAGCATGTCATCATTTATTTTATTTGTGGTAGACTGTAGTTCAAAATACATATTTTGAAGTTTGCTTATATCCTGAAGTATATCTCCGCTGAATTTATAGTTATAGAATTCAATTACCTTAAGGTGGCTGTCTTTTTCCACTTTGTAATTAGAGACAACATCTAACTTATCAAAAATATCCTTTGTAGTTGAGCAATTAATAACGTAATGTAAGACATTCTCATCAATTGATTTTAAAATAAAATATTTGGCTTTGCGGCTTTACCTTTATCTTCACTGTCTTCTCCAACTCCTTTGGCATCCAGAAATAATTTTGCGAGTTTTCGCCATGAAGAATATTGTGAGTTTGATTTCAATTTATTTAAGCTGTCCATGTTGTCCATGTTTTAAAATTACGTAACGTACGGTTTCCTTCAACTGAAACGTCAATCTGGTTGCTAGCCTTATTTTGTAAACAACTCCGTTGCTAGGCTTATCTTCTGAAATATTTTTGTACGAAAGCTGAATCGTCTTCCTGAAAACACTAAAATCACTAACGTTTACTTTATATGTAGGGCTCCATAACCCGTAAAACGTTACAGGAGGTCTTTGGAGGTTTATTAAAATACTTGAAGGCACTTTTAGTTTGTTAATACATATTTATTATTTAATTTATAACATTAGATATACGACTTGTTATGACGGCTGGTGGAAGTAGTGTCATTTTGACATCCTCAAGTTTGATTTAAATATCATTCAAACTTGAGCTTCTATATTCAAATTAAACGTGTCAAGCCAGTGTCGATTGCATATACATCCTCTTCATACCAACACTAAGCCACATATATAGATGGTCAAGCAAATCTTGTCAGTAGAAAAAGGCGCGAAATTCAAATTTTCTATGAGACGATATCCCTTCGCGCCTACATTTTTCAGATTTGCCGTCTTTTTCTACTGACAAGATCTACTTGACCAACTATAATTCCCAGTTGAATAGGTATTAAAAAAAAATGTTTCCGTTTAAAACATTTGAGTGCCGGGAATTCGCTCGGCGGGTTTTTTGTTTGTAGTCGCTTTCCTCTACAAAACGCCGGAATCGTAGCGCTACGAAAATGTTGACAGGCAGTGAATGTGTTAAATAAAAAAAATTGAAAATTTCAGAAACCTAATACATAAAATTTTATTCTAAATTGTAAATGTAAGTATCGAATCTATCGATATTGTCTCTACACTAGCTTCTGTCATCTGCGCGCAGCCGCATACCCGCTCGCTGGTTGTCGTTGACGTCGTTGTCGTCAGTTGCTTGGCTGTCAGTCAGACGGCTGATTCAAGTTTTGCTAGTTTTCGAGTTCCGTTTCATATTGTTGCACCGTGGCGGTTATTATTGTGTGATTTCATATTCAAACAAACGTTGTGTACGATTGAGAATGAATAAATCTCACTTTTAAATTCGGTTGTAGTGTTCTGTGTTTGTTAGGTTCCTTCGAATGAAAACTAGAGCAATGTGTGAAATTGTAAACAGATGACTTCAATCAAACCATATGTTTCGATACCTGCAGTTGTTTGGGCCCAATCTTATCGAGAGTGCCGGAACGGCCGGTGAAGCGCCCTGAATAGTGGATTTTAATGAGCAGAAAGATAACACCGACCCCATTTCAAATGAATAAAAATGTCAACAGAAGGAAGCGGAGAGACTCCATCGAGCGGTCCGAGCCTGCCTGGAGCGCCGGAGCAAACGTACCTATTCCCAAAGGCGAAAGGGCATTCGAGGTCCATCAGCCATGGAGGAACGCCGATGCTGGCGGGCGCACCAGCGCCGCGGCCGCTCAAATCGGCCCTGCGTGGCCACCAGCGCGCCTTCTCGCAAGGCCAAATCGGCGACGGCCGTGCTGGATCGGGTGCGCAGGGCCACAGTCGCACTGGGTCGCGCACAGACTTTATCCTGCCGCCTGGGCACCGCGCGGATGCGCCAGCGGCGCCACGCACTGGCTCCGTGCGCGCGCACTCGCGGCAGGCCTCGCGCTCCGACTCCATCTACACCCTGCGCCGTACGTCGGTGGTGAGCCCGTGGCGCCGCACATTGTTCTGGCTGATGCGCCGGCAGGCTCCTCAGGTCGACGCGCGTCACATCGCAGTCGTTCCCAACCACCTTGTGCCTGAAAAAACCCCCCCAAAAGAGCACCCAAATGGCCAGCGCTGCAACAACA
Organism: Cydia splendana; assembly: GCF_910591565.1. Taxonomy (NCBI): domain Eukaryota; kingdom Metazoa; phylum Arthropoda; class Insecta; order Lepidoptera; family Tortricidae; genus Cydia; species Cydia splendana. The sequence goes on from NC_085962.1 coordinate 10,830,509, forward strand.
AAATCAGGACTACTAAATACACTCTGTTGTCATTCCTTCCTAAAAATTTGTTTGAACAGTTTCATAGAGTTGCCAATGTGTACTTTATATTCATAGTGTTGTTGAACTGGGTGCCAGCCCTGAATGCTTTTGGCAAGGAGATTGCCATGTGCCCTGTTGTGTTTGTGCTAACCGTGACTGCCATCAAGGACTTATTTGAAGATCGACGGAGACACCTCTCTGATAAAAGAATCAACAATTCATACTGCAGAGTTTATAAAGTGTGAGTATATTTGAAAATGTTCTTTTTTATTGTGGAGGGGTGATTCCCATTTGTTCTACCCTACTGGACTAACTATATTAACTGAGAATACAGTGTATAGGATAGAAAATAATGTAAAAAAATAATAATTGTGTTATTGATTGCCCCAATGCAAATGTCCTCTTTTAGGATTAAAAAACTGATGAAATTCCAACAGGTACATATCTGGGAATTCCTGGATTTATGGCAGTGTTACACAGAACAAATGAGAGTTACCTGTGGTTTTTTTCTTGTTTCTTATTTTTGAAATAAGTTGCATTAGTTATTTATCATAACTAACTAATGCAACCCACACAACACAACCCACTCCGGCTTCACACGGGCTACACAAAAATCACTCTATTGATAGGTGAAAACTGCATTTTCATGCATTTAGTAGTGTTTGAGTTTATCGTGAACATACAGACAGATAGCTGCAGTGGGGGACTTTGTTTTATAAGGTGTAGTGATATTTTTTTTTACAAAAAATCAATATTTTGTTAATGAAAATATTTTAATTTACAAATATACTAATAATACTCTCTTGAGAAATAGGTATGAACTTAAGTCTCATGAAATAGGTTCTCTTTGGCTTCTATTGGTGTTTAAGCATATAGAGTTAGACCTAGAAAACTGCAGCGATTTTGATAGCACACTGTGTAAGTGTTATTTTGAATGTCATAATTTCATAGTAGTTTGATGTTCAAAATAACACTTTCACAGTCTATGCTATAAAAATCGGTGCAGAGTTATCTTAGTCTAATTCTATGTACATATATATTATATTTGAACAAGTCAATTAGATAGAATAGATTGATAATGGTTCTACTCTTTCCTTGTTAATAAAACAAACAAGTTAAATGCTTACTACCAATAGTAATTATTGTAATTAACTCTCAATGTTATCATACTTTGGCTGGACAAACTAACAATTAGTTCATAACTAAAACTATTAAATTTCTTTTGTGATTATATTACGAGTAGTTAGGGTTGATTGTATTTTATTGGGCATTATCAAAGCAACAGGTACTAAACTGTAGGTAGTATGACTAGTTGACCACTAACTATGTAAAATGCAACTATGTACTCTAGAATCATCCAAACAATGCTACTCCTAGGAATCCTAGGGGAACATTCCCATAGAGCAGTAGGTCCTTAAACTTAGCATCATATATCTTCCATATATTATATATCACTTATATTATACTTATGTATATTACCCAATTGAAACACTTTATTCTGAGTTTCATGAGGGTCATCCATTCATTACGTCACACATTGAGGGGGAGGGAGGAATCAAGAAAATGTGACATGTTGTGACAAGGGTAAGGGGGAGTCACAAACTTTGTGACGTCACTTTAACTTCAGCTATAACCGAAAATTGTTATTATTTTTTGTATTTGCTGTACCTACAGATAAATAACTAGTTCTTGCAATGATAAATTGTTTCTATTCGTAGAATTTAAATTCCTAATCGGTTTCGGGTCATAAAGTTTCTAATATTGCTGTTATTAAAGATCTTTTTATTAAAATAACAGGCACTTCATTCGAGCTGCTGATTTCGTTGAAAACTATATTGCCAAATATGTGACGTCACACCAAGGGGGAGGGGGGTTGCCAAATGTGACCAGGTGTGACAAGGGGGGAGGGCTCAAATCATGAAATTCACGTGATGTAATTTATGGATGACTCCTTCAATATGACAAGACTGACATAATGTTTGCCCACTTACATGTCTTAATACACACTTGATCAAATCTTGCTTAAGTATTCTCTAGGACAGTGAACCTTATTACTGTAAACAAGTAAATTCACACCTACACCATTTTGTAGGTAGGTACTTCAGTACCTGTAATGACATCATTCTTAATGAAACATGCAAGGCAATACATTTCATTTATACTGTACTTAATATTAATATTAAATTAAAAATGACCAGTACCTAATTATCTTTTTTGTCACACTACCTACCAAAATTTAGATCAAGATTGCTAACTAAGAATTAGTGGCAGAATGTAAACTACTACCTAATAGGCCCACCAGATTAGTCACAAATAGGCACAGCAAATAGGTATCTGGGATAACGAGCTTTGCTCGGAAAACATAAAATCTCAAAAATGCGCGTTTTCCCAGAGATAAGACCTAGCTAGATCGATTTATCGCCCCCGAAAACCCCTATATAGCAAATTTCATCGAAATAGAGCCATTTCCGAGATCCCTGAAATATATATATATACATATATATAAATAAACAAGAATTGCTCGTTTAAAAGTATTAGATAATTTGACTGTGATGTGACTCCAAGATTCAGCATTCTCAGCAGCTACTTTAATCTTTTCGCCGCCATTGACTTGATATAAAGTCAGTACTTTTCGTGCCCCACACGCCACCATCTGATATGTAATGGCTCCTCTACACGATGGGCCAACGCCGGCCACTCCAAGGGACGCAGCCATGTGGTAGAATGAGATAGCAATATCAATTGCTCCCTCTAACGCATAAATGCGTCCCTTGGAGTGGCCGGCGCTGGCCCATTGTGTAGAGGAGCCATTATACTTACGCGTTGTTTACGTGCAATTTGTGGCATGGCGTTGATTACAATTTATTACTTAAATTTAAATATGGTTTAAATTTCAAATCGATACGACTCCATGCATTACCGAGATAAAGGGTCTTGGCAGACAGACGGACGGATAACAAAGTGATCCTATAGGTAAGGGTTCCGTTTTTTCCTTTTGAGGTACGAAACCCTACAAACAAACTTAAAAAAAAATGTGATTGAGAACAGCTGTTTTATGCTGTGCGATTTCTTAAATTGATCGCTATTGTAGGTAGGTAGTTTCCACATTTACAGTAAAATTCTACTTTGGCAAGTTGTGCTGTAAGTAGTAATAATTTTTCAACCTGCAACATAAATACATAAATTTTATTAGTTTTTGCCTGCGCCAAATGCCTATAATAGCAGTGTCCTAACAACTAGCTAGCACATAGCAATCACAATGCGGTAATAATTTTTGCATAGGCAATGCAGATTTGCTTTGCACAAGGCTTCGCTCGTACTAACGTTTGCTATTAGAAGAGCCCTGATGACGCAGTCAGTTCGACACGAAGGCAATTTCCTCGGAGTGGCTTCTGGTACACGCCATCCCCGCCAGTAGCACGCCCCGTAAAGTCATAAACAATACTCCATGAATTATGAATTTATCATGTGATTCGCCGGCATGCTGCTGAGAGTATCGTTGAATTTCTTATGTTGTTTGCTCCAACCTTTCAGCCCCTTGTAAGCCACGTGGGAATCCCTAATCGCGTTAGCGTGCGTAGGTACCTACGTGCCGGCTTATAATGTATCTATAGAGGTATACCTGTTTATGTACATGTTACAAAATCAAGGCAGCTCCCAAATGTCAGTGTCAAGTTTCAAGGTTCTGTTCTGGCGGCTGTCCTCGTTAAGCATATCTTGATCCCCTTAATCATATAGGTATATGTCTACTATTTCCGATAAAACATTTTTATTTTAATGTTGTTAATTTTTTTCACATATTTACATACAGTTGGTTCTAAAAGCATTATTGATTTCTTTTCTGCTACTAAAAAAACTCTAAATAAACGGTTGTCAAAAAAACCTTTTTTTTAATGGGGTTAACTTTTTGACGGAACTTCACAATAAAGTAAGGGTCAGCCTGAATATTGCGCTGTATTCTAGCTAACTCGGCTCGTCTACCGCGGTAGACGCCTCGGACCAGCTATCACGATGCCTGTAATATATTCTGACCCTGAAACACTGAAATCCAGTGAAACATTACATGGAAAGTTGTGTCCTGAGTAATATTTGAAAAGATGCAGGTGGTAAGCGATCGATAGACATGAAGAATTCCTCACATGTGGCTGAACCACTGCTTTCGGCGGTCGAGGCTGTTAGTAAAGTTCGGGTCATGGGTTGTCAATCAGCATTCACTTCTTTAATATACCTACGTATAGCTACCAAAATATATGTAAAGAGCCAGCCCTAGCATACGTCAGTAATCATCTGACTGCATAAATGATATTTTTTAGGAAACTAGAAGAGCTGCAACCGTATCCCGAAAGAGCCGCATGCGGCTCGCGGACCGCGGCTTGCCGGCTCGTGGAATAGACAAAGTGAATAAACTAAGGTTGTCGTGTAGATATAGAGGCAGTTTCATTAGTGTCGATCATATCTTAGGTACCTATTACAAGTAGGTGTGTAATACTTAATTGCTAGAAACCGCGCTTCACTTAATCTATTGGCATTGCATGGCACGACTCGTTTTTGCATTACCATAAAAGTTGCCAGTGTTTAAGTATCTAACAAGTTGACAATATTCATCAATACTAAACAAATAAGTTAGAAGTTTCTTTTCATAAAATAATTTTCATTTCAAACCTAAATCTCTAAACATAATAGTAGGCTCGGTACTCTCGGTAGGTATAGTTATAGAAACGCTGGTATAAGAACCCCGAACCCCGGCTCGTACCAATGAGTTTTTCGGAACTTATGTACGATATTATTATTTGATATTTACCAGTCGCTTTTCGGTGAAGGAAAACATCGCGAGGAAACCGGACTAATTCCAATAGATCTAGTTCTCCCTCCGGGTTGGAAGCTGAGATATCAGTCGCATTCGTAAAAACTAGCGCCTACGCCAAATCTTGGGATTAGTTGCAAAGGGACCCCAGGCTCCCATGAGCCTTGGCGAAAAAGCCGGGACAAACGCGAGGAAGAAGATGAGAAAACAGTAGGTTTGGCGAAATGGCGATATGTATGGTGTTAATAATATGCCTATTAGAGCCCATGATCTAAACATCCGTCATAAGTAAAAACAAATCTCTTTGTCTGTGCCTATTGAACGGATATCTAATGCAATGTGTAACGAAACCCATTACAACGATCAGTGATTGCGGGGCCATGAATATTGAATGATGGTAGTATATCTGTTCACAGAACACTGCTGATCATTATTACTTGACCTCTAAACCAGTAATATTTGCGGATATATACAGACCAGAGTTATACTGGAAAGCTTACGGATGGTCTGTAAGCGATGGGTGCAGCAACCCTGAAGTGGGTCAACCCCCGGTCAAGGTCCTGGGTTAGGGACTGACACGACAATGGGAATTAAACATTTAATGTGGTTGTCACTCTGCTTAAGGCTGATTATGTGTGATCCGGGGAGTGCCGCCCGCGTTGGTTTAATTTTGTGCCTGCTGTATGTGCACTCTGTTATGTTTCTCTTCAATTCGTTAATACTGAGCAAACATCTAACACTCGTATTAACAAGTACGTGACAATAAGTAAGGATTTATCAAGATCGTAACATCACGCCTATTGAGAAACCGAAATATAACTGAATTTTATAGCTTATTGTTGAACGATATTTCCTTATAGTTAAAGGTTATTCATTCCTAATTTCGCTGTCCGTCCGTCCGTCCGTCCGTCCGTCCGTCCGTCTGTCACCAGGCTGTATCTCGTGATCTGTGATAGCTATACAGCTGAAATTTTCACAGATGATGTATTTCTGTTGCCGCTATAACAACAAATACTAAAAACAGAATAAAATAAAGATTTGAGTGGGGCCCCCATACAACAAACGTGATTTTTGTCCGAAGTTAAGCAACGTCGGGCGGGGTCAGTACTTGGATGGGTGACCGTTTTTATAGATAATGGTACGGAATCCTTCGTGTGCGAGTCCGACTCGCACTTGCCCGGTTTTTTAATGAACGCCTCTTATATAATTTATTGCTACCTAAAGCAGTTACCTACTCGTAATCAATGGAGAAAGGGGCTATTCATAAATTACGTCATTTCAAATTAGGGGGGGGGGGTCTGGACATCGGATGACGGTAGCATGATGTAGGAGGAAACGGGGTCATTCGAAGCATGATTTTTGGATGATTTTAGGGGGGGGGGGGTCAAAAATCGACAAAAATCGATGACGTAATTTATGGACAGCCCCAAACGAACGTCTACGTCTGTCTTATTTCGGGTTCTCACAGCATTAATTTTGTGAGTAGTACCGGCTAGGCTTCTATTTATTTGTTTATGCACGTGAGACGTGAGCTGTCGTGACCTTAGAGGATATAACCAACGGAGACGACATGTCTAAAATTTTCGGTACAAAATAGTCTGCCGTTTTTTGCGGGGGAGGGGCACATCAAATGTATAGGTACGTCATGTCAAATAAACGTCAGTCCATACATATGGTTGACATGTGGTTGACCATTGGCCGCCTATTTTCGACAGAGGGCGCCCGTTTACGCCCGTTAATGGCGGCTCCATTGTTAATTACTCCGAGGTCGTGACAGACGTTTAGTACTGCTTTGATTGGAGTCTGTCAGAATGTGAATCTTGAGTGTTGCGAGGTTTGCCACCGAGTGAAATACAACATTTTTCACCACACCAACGCGTGACAAATACTAACTACTTATATACATACCATCATGTTTTTATTAATACTAACTATACAAGAAACGGAATTCAATAAAAACACGGTGTATAAAATCAAACCAAATCAAATCCAAATTAACGTTATTAAATATTTATCATTCAAAATCATCAACTACTTACAAGTCAATTTTATCAGCCACCATAAGGAAACAAAATTGCATGAAATTACTTTGCCACTCTTGTGGATAAAATGCAACTTTATTACCTACTAGTTTTTGAACAATCTTTATGAGCTTAATTGTTCAGACTGGTTGGACCACTACTTGTATAACATATTATATGTGTACCTATACAGGATGGAACATTTCGAGAGACTGAGCTGAAAGGATAGGGTTATCTAAGTGATCTACAATTGAGTTATTATAATCGTAAAGCTGGATTTAATAGTAAAACAAAATCATTAAAATGAAATATTTTTACATCAGTGACAACCCTATAAAGTTATTTACATTTTAAATTGACATATGTCATGTCATTCAATAGGATCTACTTGCTAGGGTTGAAACATACAGATTTTCGCACTAATGTTTAACAAACTGTATCTCAAAAACGGTTCGAAATATTAACGTGATTAAAAGTGAAAAATAAAGTACGTAGCCTTAACAATTCCCAGTTTGCGTAAAAGTCCTTCGTTCTGTTCCACCCGATATATATAGGTACTTCTTGGGATTCTCGGGACGGATTGTCGAAACAAAACTGAATAGGTATATAATCCAGTGAAAAATGATACTGCAATATATGAATAATTGAACACTATCACAGAATATTTACCCTACGATTGCCGGGACTCTCTAAGGTTTTATTATTCTAAGTCAGCGCTACGTTTGCCCAAACGTTAATATACGAGTACAATAAACTACTTGTCCTATATTGTATAACGTTACAAAACTTACAATAGAACGTTATGGCAAAAGGTAGTGTGAATGCCATTCTGTTTTTGAATATTGTATGCTTTGTTAATAACTTAATTATTAACCGTAGTTAACTCCGCCGTCAAAACCAGAATGCGTGCTAATGACATAACACGTAATGAGTTTCTAGACTATATAGAAACTTGGATTATATATCTCTCTTATCGCCGCGATCAAACACGGCTCTTTGGCGAGGAACTAATATGCTTATCGTTATATAAGTTATAGTATTTCGTAACCGTTTTTAATATAATATTATTATGTGTTGCATAAATGCATGATAATTTTATGACTTTATTCATAGTATTTACGTAAAAATGGAGCCCACCTCTCAAATGGCGAGTCGCGTGAGCAGCCTTTGGCGAAATTCCGTGCTCTCTACTGGTTACATCTCTTCATAATCAAATAAACTTACCGTGGCTATTTTAAGTTTTGTTATATAGTCCGGTGGCCGGCTGCATGAAACAAACCTCATCAAAAAATAGAATATACCTACCCTGTAGAGGTACCTGACATTTAGTAGCTTCCAACGCACTTGGTCGGCCTAGGCTTAACCTGGCAGATTTTGTACAAATGGCAAAAACGTTGGACAAAAATTCATCAAAAAAAACCTCATCGAAAAATAGAATGAAACTTGTATGGTAGTATACCTGACCTTGAGGACAGTAAAAAAAAAGTGGTCGGCCTCACCTTAGCCTGGCAGTTTTTGCAGTCCGACCAGATTTATTGGGTCACGTGAGAGCTACAATTTACCTCATCGAAAAATAGAATGAAACAAACGGATTATAATAGCTAAAATAAGCCTGTTGACGTATGTCTTGGTCGGCCTCACCTTAACCTGGCAGTTTTTGCAGTCCGACCAAATTTATAAAAAAATCATCAAAAATTTTTTATCGAAAAATCGTATGAAACTGGTATGGTACGATGGCTGCCTTTGAGGACAGTAAAAAAAAAGTGGTCGGCCAAATCCTGTGTTGGCAGGTTCCTGTGTCCGACCAATTTTGTGGTACCACGTGAGAGCTACAATTTTACCTCATCGAAAAATAGAATGAAACAAACGGATTATAATAGCTAAAATAAGCCTCTTGACGTATGTCTTGGTCGGCCTCACCTTAACCTGGCAGTTTTTGCAGTCCGACCAAATTTATAAAAAAAACATCAAAAAATTTTTATCGAAAAATCGTATGAAACTTGTATGGTACGATAGCTGCCTTTGAGGACAGTAAAAAAAAAGTGGTTGGCCAAATCCTGTGTTGGCAGGTTCCTGTGTCCGACCAATTTTGTGGTACCACGTGAGAGCTACAATTTTACCTCATCGAAAAATAGAATGAAACAAACGGATTATAATAGCTAAAATAAGCCTGTTGACGTATGTCTTGGTCGTAGCGATTGCAAATCCGTGAACATTTTTCAAATCCGGATTTACGGATTTTGGTTTGACCGAAATCCGAAGTTCGGATTCAATCCGGATTTTAAGAAAGGAATATGTGGCATAAAGGCAAAGTGAAACAAACAATCAAATTAAGTTGTTTTTATTAAAAATAAAAAAACAGAATGCGTACACTGCTACGCCAATAACAAAATCTTTAAAAAACAATAAAAACAAAATACATACGTACACTCCCAAGTAACAAAAGGTTCTATAACTAAGGCATTTTATCACCAAACAGTGATATAGTAGGCCTATAATGGTAACCATTGTGACTGCTTGTACTATAAAGGTTTTTAACAAAGCGTTTTGTTTCTATAAGATTAAAGACCTTTTAAGTACTATAATTTAGCTCTTAGAACGCTTATAGGATCATACAAAAGAATCTTTAAAGTGCTGCACTGTAATAGACATGCAAAAAGCGATTATGGTACTATTTAATACTATAGACGACTTTACGGATGCTTTTATGTACCTATTTTGCACTAATAATGCGTCAAAGTAACTTTTATAGTACTAGTATTGTAGCAGTATCGTAAACACCATTAGAGGATCAATCTGCACTATAAAAGGACATTGCACGACCATTACGTAACGTTTTAGCTTTTTAAAAGCTCTCTTAACATCGCTATAAGGCTAGAAGAGTTCTCTAAAAGTCATGAAAGTTTTTCTATAGTGCTATATAGTACCATAAAAGTTACCTGGTACGTTGCTAAATGAAAATTATGAGAGCGCATTGTCAAATTTGAAATCAGCATAATGATACTATCGATACAATTATTTTCGCATAGTAACGGTCCACAAATGCTTTTTAGTACATCCTTTTTATTACCTAAATACAAATGTCACTTTAAGAAACAATGGCGAATGAACTTATTTAATATTTTAGGCACCCACGACGCAAGTATGATAAAAAAGATCACTGGAATCGTTTACGGTGCAAAATAGCACTATAAACATGTTTCATTGGTTACTTTTATAATTCCAAATTGCGACATAAACGTTGCAGACAGCACTATTTTAGTACTAAAGAGCGTTTCTCGTCACTTTTACATTTCAACCATAGAGCTGATTTATCACCGTGAGAGCCTTTATGTAATGTTTAAGAAATAAATCAGTGATAAAACTAGGGCCTATCTGGGGTTTTGTAAACGTTTACAACACCATTTTCAATGAACCACGCCATGAATGTACAAGAAGGGCTACAGTACGGGAGGAATGGCGACGGATTGTGAAGCTTGCCACCGGCCCTGACATGACGACCACGACCACTCTGACAAGAGTGTGACGACAAAGAAGAAGACAACACCATTATAGTGCTAATCATGAACACTAATTAGCACGCTCCAGAACGTTCTCAGGACTTTTATAGTACCAAATTTTGTTACTTGAGCTGCTACGCCAATAAAAAAAGCGGACGCGGGGCAAGCATACAGGTGCGAGCGAGTGCGCGACGCGCAATGCCCGGCTGGCAATAGCTCTCCCGCGTTACCGCTTCATGTGCACCACTTTTTATTTCGCATTAGCATTAATTTTGAGCAAATTAGTACTGGTGGGAAAAAATCCGAAAAACCGGTTTTTTCTTCTCAAAATCCGAATTTTAAAACGGATTTTCAAACGCTCCGAAATCCGGATTTTTGAACTTCGAATAATCCGGATTGCAATCACTACTTGGTCGGCCTCACCTTAGCCAGGCAGTTTTTGCAGTCCGACCACATTTATAAAGAATAATAATTTCTATATTGAAAATATGGTTTCTTCGCAGCTTGAACTTAACTTTATAATGCTAACTGAGAAACGTCATAAGTAAATGAGTCCATGGAGGTCTTAGAGGACTTTAAAAAAAAAAGAAAACATTCAGTTCAAATTTTATTCATAAATCTATCTAATATCTAAATAACGTTTTCTAACTACTGACGTGGTTTCAGAGTAACACTTACGTTGAGATGATGTCTCACAGATGTCAAAAATAAAAAGGTTTTCATCGATTTTTGATAAGTTTTGAATCGTATATCCTACTTTTCCACTACAGATAGAATGAGGAGGCATAACTGACATTTTATCACGCCAGGTGGCGCCTCCATAGTGGAGTTGCTGTCACTGTCAAATCACATACATTGTTTCCAATAAATTGTAAACATTCTCCTTTTTTAACCGACTTCCAAATCCCAAAGGAGGAGGTTATCAATTCGGTTGTATGTTTTTTTTTCTCCACAATACTGCAATAGTGTGCGACAAATTGTGGAAATATACCTATAGGATCTCCCTTTTTTCCCAAGGACCCAATATGCATAAATCGGTGAGAAAAAGCTTTGAGTACCAAAAACTAAGGCAAATGACAAAGACCGTTTGTGTAGGCTGCATTTTAAGGAAGATAAATATTTTGGAAAGAGTAAATACACAGGTAAGCTAAGTTTTAACGAAGTAGTACATAATTTAGGGCATAATGGCTTGGCCACACATGTTGTATTCCATACGCATCATGACTTTGTGTACCTATCTGATGGGCGGGCGTATATGAAACGCCTTCTTGTACATGCAGGTGATCCAGGTATACACCAAAGCTTAGTTTTCAATCGAACACTTGTAATATAAAAGGAAAAACTGCACGTGAGCCTTCCAAAATTTTAATAAACGGTAAAATACACAAGATAACCTCACATATATTAAGTGATTATCTTTGCATCAAATCAGCCTTTTTTCCATCAACTGTAGCATTTCTCCTTCAAAGCTCGGTTTGTAGAAAAGAAATTCCCACCTTTTACCAGTGGTAACTACTGGGAATAAAAATTCCCAGTAGGTACCACCAAACCGAGTTGGTGGTAACTACTAGGAATTTTTTTTCCCAGTAGTTACCACTGGTAAAAGGTGGGAAAATAATTCCCAGTAGTTACCACTGATAAGAACTTGGTGGTAACTAGTGGGAATAACCCTTTTATTGTTAATAATTACTGTTAATCATAATCATCTTCGGAGTCGAAGTCTGACGAACTTTCCCCAGACTCCGACTTATCTATTGTTATTTCTTCGACTCGCAAAGGCGTTATGTGTCCTTCAAACCATTTGATCTTATACATTTCATCTCTTAATGTCCAGCCACAATGTGTTGTATCAAATTTGATGCAAGTGGATTCTGCCGCACACTGCCACATTGAATTTATGAAAGCCGTCCGTAACAAGCCATACGTCAACAGGTTTATTTTAGCTATTATAATCCGTTTTTTTTTCATCCTATTTTCGATGAGGTAAATTGTAGCTGTCACGTGGTACCACAAATTTGGTCGGACTGCAAAAACTGCCAGGCTACGGTGAGGCCGACCAAGCCATACGTCAACAGGTTTATTTTAGGTATTATAATCCGTTTGTTACATTCTATTTTTCGATGAGGTAAATTGTAGCTCTCACGTGGTACGTGGTACCACAAAATTGGACGGACACAGGAACCTGCCAACACAGGATTTGGCCGACCACTTTTTTTTTACTGTCCTCAAAGGCAGCTATCGTACTATACAAGTTTCATACGATTTTTGTATAAAAAATTTTTGATGATTTTTTTATAAATTTGGTCGGACTGCAAAAACTGCCAGGTTAAGGTGGGGCCGACCAAGACATACGTCAACAGGCTTATTTTAGCTATTATAATCCGTTTGTTTCATTCTATTTTTCGATGAGGTAAATTGTAGCTCTCACGTGGTACCACAAAATTGGTCGGACACAGGAACCTGCCAACACAGGATTTGGCCAACCACTTTTTTTTGCTGTCCTCAAAGGCAGCTATCGTACCATACAAGTTTCATACGATTTTTCGATAAAAAATTTTTGATGTTTTTTTTATAAATTTGGTCGGACTGCAAAAACTGCCAGGTTAAGGTGAGGCCGACCAAGACATACGTCAACAGGCTTATTTTAGCTATTATAATCCGTTTGTTTCATTCTATTTTTCGATGAGGTAAAATTGTAGCTCTCACGTGGTACCACAAAATTGGCCGGACACAGGAACCTGCCAACACAGGATTTGGCCGACCACTTTTTTTTTACTGTCCTCAAAGGCAGCCATCGTACCATACCAGTTTCATACGATTTTTCGATAAAAATTTTTTGATGATTTTTTTATAAATTTGGTCGGACTGCAAAAACTGCCAGGTTAAGGTGAGGCCGACCAAGACATACGTCAACAGGCTTATTTTAGCTATTATAATCCGTTTGTTTCATTCTATTTTTCGATGAGGTAAATTGTAGCTCTCACGTGGTACCACAAAATTGGTCGGACACAGGAACCTGCCAACACAGGATTTGGCCAACCACTTTTTTTTTACTGTCCTCAAAGGCAGCCATCGTTCCATACAAGTTTCATACGATTTTTCGATAAAATTTTTTTGATGTTTTTTTTATAAATTTGGTCGGACTGCAAAAACTGCCAGGTTAAGGTGAGGCCGACCAAGACATACGTCAACAGGCTTATTTTAGCTATTATAATCCGTTTGTTTCATTCTATTTTTCGATGAGGTAAAATTGTAGCTCTCACGTGGTACCACAAAATTGGTCGGACACAGGAACCTGCCAACACAGGATTTGGCCGACCACTTTTTTTTTACTGTCCTCAAAGGCAGCCATCGTACCATACCAGTTTCATACGATTTTTCGATAAAAAATTTTTGATGATTTTTTTATAAATTTGGTCGGACTGCAAAAACTGCCAGGTTAAGGTGAGGCCGACCAAGACATATGTCAACAGGCTTATTTTAGCTATTATAATCCGTTTGTTTCATTCTATTTTTCGATGAGGTAAATTGTAGCTCTCACGTGACCCAATAAATCTGGTCGGACTGCAAAAACTGCCAGGCTAAGGTGAGGCCGACCAATTTTTTTTTACTGTCCTCAAGGTCAGGTATCCTACCATACAAGTTTCATTCTATTTTTCGATGAGGTTTTTTTTGATGAATTTTTGTCCAACGTTTTTGCCATTTGTACAAAATCTGCCAGGTTAAGCCTAGGCCGACCAAGTGCGTTGGAAGCTACTAAATGTCAGGTACCTCTACAGGGTAGGTATATTCTATTTTTTGATGAGGTTTGTTTCATGCAGCCGGCCACCGGACTAATAGTTTTATTATGATACGATATTCGGGTAGTTATAACATTTTTTGATTAACCAACCAAATACATAACCACCTGGATCTGTTACTGAACGAACTGACTTTAACCTACATTATTTGATCATGTAATGTTTTCATCTACCCTCAACTGGCTTATGAAGCCATTTGAGGGTAGATTTTGTTTACTCTTTTTAAATACCTAAAGATACAGAGTATAGGTGCATCACTGTGCTAAATGTTTCGTCCTGACCGTTGTCATTAGAAACTAGTCCAAGATGACATTGAAATTCGAATATTTAGGTATGTTGCATTTTATTTAACACCTCACTCCTCAATCTCACCTCATCTCATTCCTAAGTTCATATTATATTGACGATTGAGGAAGTAATAAAAGTAAAGTTCCTTAAGCACTTTTGAAGCTAATAATTGTAAAAACTTACCTGTTAATAAAATTACTTATTTTTTTCTTTGCTTGATCAATCATTGAAACTATTCCTATAATTGTCAATTAACTTTCAGTTTATTACGCATCGCGTCGTTATCGCGTTATATTCAACTGTTAATTAAACGGTTGCTTTAATCATCGCAATTAAAAGTGGAACGGATACAATGAGACAATTATGTGATGAACTGAAGCCTGGGGATTAGAGGGATTATGTTTATACGAGAGCTTGTTTGAACTCGTCAGTGTCATAGATTTTTAATAACAACTCTTAAGGGGCCCACTGATTAACAGTCCGCCGGACGGTATCGGCCTGTCAGTTAGAACAAAATTTTGACAGTTCCGAACAACTGACAGGCCGATACCGTCCGGCGGACTGTTAATCAGTGGGCCCCTTTAGAGTCTGTTCGGTAAAAGAAGAGTCGTGGAATGTATTGGGCCCATAAATTAAACGACTCTTCTCTTTCCGCACAGACTCTATTACGAGTATATGGTCACCTGTCCGCAACTATTGTATCAACTAGGCGAGTAGTTGGCACGAGTTTTATTTACTTACTTAACGCGCCCTAATGCTCAACTTCTCGGAGGTATTAATCACATTTACCGATTCCTTTTTTTTATAGCCCGTGTAGTGACAAGCCAAAATGTGGTTATATACGAAAGAGCCCATTTCGCTTTACTATTTTAGAATTCAATGTATGGAGCAGATGGAAACATATTTTTAAAACTGGTTTAAAAAAAACCTTCCTCCAACATTCGCTTCGCTTACAACATTTTATCGTGGCCATCAGTTACATTGAAGAGAGCATTCAGATTTCCCAATGAAAATCTTAAAAACATATTACTGCGTCTGCGTGCGTAGGCTTGTTTCAAGTAGGTAGATATTTATTGATGAATCGAAAATAGATATTAATTGTTTTTTTTTTCGTATACATGTCGAAATTAGACGAGGAATTTTGAAGGCGAACTATGCATTGATTGTACATATCAATAACAAAACAAAAAAGTAGTTAAAAACGAAGACCTTAGCTATAGTTAAAGATCCCGATGTCCAACTAGTTTCCATATAAGCTTTGTTCATGCACCTACACAACCAAGGCTAGCCGATAAAACTTGGCCAAGAAGTGCAAGTCGCATTTTATTAATCCGAGTCATAGTCATGTCATTTCATTCAACCTACACGATTTTAAATCACTAATCTAAATTCGCAATGAAGTCGAGAGAAAGCGGCTATGCCTTTACTTTCTTTACAAAAATGGTCTTTTTGCTTCTTTATACACATTTAACATAAATGTCTTAACTACGGTTGAAGGATATTTGTGCGAAATCAGTATTCACGCTGTTTTTATATCACAGCACTAAAAAGACAGACGATTGCCCAATTTATTACGCGATCTATGTGTTTATTGCGGAAAAGCGATGTGCTTGTGTGTGATGTGATTGTGATGTGACGAGTGTCTGATGACTCCTCTACACGATGGGCCAGCGCCGGCCACTCCAAGGGACGCAGCCATGCGGTAGAATGAGATAGCAATATCACTTGCTCCCTCTAACGCAGCGGTCGGCAACAGGCGGCCCGCGGGCCGCATTCGGCCCGCGAACCTCTCGCTTGCGGCCCGCGAGCCTCCCTGGCTATTTTGTATGTAACATTGACAAACGACAATGTCTGATAAAGTCACAAATATTACCAAAGTGCGGCCCGCATCAACTTCGTTAACTACTATGTGGCCCTTGGCTGCTAAAAGGTTGCCGACCGCTGCTCTAACGCATAAATGCGTCCCTTGGAGTGGCCGGCGCTGGCCCATCGTGTAGAGGAGCCATGATACTGCGATCCAACTATTCTAAGATTTTTTTTACAATTGACCCATGTGACTTTATATTCCGGAATATGCGTCTCAGTAGGCTTCAAGCCAAAATTACTGTTCAAATCATATGGACTTGTAATATTCAAATCACCACAAAAATAGTGTTGTAGCGTACGTAGGTGCTCCACGACTAGCGCAGTGCGTCAGCCTTGCTGACACTTGTGCAAACTTATTCTCCAGTTTTTGCTCAATATAATCTTAAACTAGTTAAGAATTATGGTTAAGAATCGAAAACTTCCTTTGTTTAACGCTCTTTTTTCTCTCTCTTCAGATCAGATCAGGCATAACTACAAAAAAATAAATATTCAAAAAACAATGGTTAATGAGCATTGATTCATGGTTATGAATTTCACATAAAGGAAAAACGAATTACCTTCAATAAGTTGGATGTAAAAATATAAATGACAACAAATTACTGAAATCAACAATCTAAATACCTATAGTGGAACTGGTGTTTGACAGCAACTTGACCTGAAAATGTCATATGCTGCACAGCACAAAGCTAAATGCCAGATAGTACTAGCTAACATCTTATCATTCATACGTACATTCTAGTCTGTGATATGGCATAATTTTCTGTGGAAGTTCCACTGACTGCTTTTTGGCTTTCGAAGCTCCGAAAAAATGTCTTAGAGCGACTCGTCTTTCTCTGCCGATAGTATCATGTCTTTGTTCATTAAAAATATTAATACGGATTAGTACATACATACATATAATCACGCTTATTTCCCGGAGGGGTAGGCAGAGACTAATACGGATTTCCACTTGCTACGATCCTGACATAATTAGTAGTTTCTGTTAAAAGCCAATAGCCAATAGAGGGTTTGTGTTCACTATTAAAAACTACTCGCTTGTCAAAAAGTAATCGATTACTTACGGAACCCATGGACAATTATGTGGCTTTCCATCACGGAAAGGTCCTTATGCTTCAAGTGCAATAATGTCCTTTTAATCTGAAATTTCAACAACTATGATAAAAAAGTCCTTATTGCACATGTAGGGATTGTAGGGCTGCCATCCATCCGGGTTTCCCCGGATTTGTCCTTGTTTGGAGGCCGTCCGGGGGGTTTTCCAAAAGTTTAAGGGGAATATCCGGACACTTTTTATGGGAGGAAATACCTTATTGAATTTAATTAATTATTGTGTACAAAGTAGGTAAAAACCGTATATAACATAACACGTCCGGGAAAACCGGGAAAAAATACGATTTACGCCAAATGTCCGGGTTTTTAAAGTCTTTGTCCGGGTTCGGCGAATATAGAGATAGCAGACATGAAGCATAAGGACCCTTCTCTGATGGAAAGCCACGTATCGCTTTTTCTTCTACAGGCGTTTTCTATTTTTAGCTGACGGAACGGAAAAATAAAAATCACTGATAAATAATGAATTTCCTAAGAATACCGTTACCGTCCTGCGTTTCACTATATAGGAAGATTGAGTCGGACCCGAGGGCCTGGCATTGAAAAGACCCGCATATCCCGCATTGTAAATTTTAGACATACGAAAGTCATCCAGCTATCTGTATTTCCAATCAACACATTCTCACCACAGTCCCGAATCGATTTTTGAATAAAAGCTAAGTGACTCGCAGAATATACAAGAGAGTGTTGACGGCATGTGATTGGTGTTTGCCCGAAGCCCTACTAATGAAACTTCTAATTGCATGTTTCACATTGGCCTTGGCTGAACGACCTTCTGCGGCAAACCATTCGAAGGACATTGGCATTTAGAAAATATTTGTTCACCAACGTCACTTTTCTCGGAAACTCTTCAGCAGGACAAACAATGTAAAATCGGCGTCGTTTCATCGTCTGTTGACCTTGTTTTGCAGCCCTGCTGACTTTCCTATCTATCGTACTATATAGATAGGTAAAAGAAAAGTATACCATTTCTATACAATATTCAAAAGTATACAATATTCGAGTAACAGGGACATTTTCTGACTTTGGATTCGTGGTAACCCCGTGGTCTTAATGAAATTGGCCATATTACGCAAAAAAAAACTTAATTTGAAACTAGTAAAAATGTTGTATTCATATTTGCATGTGTGTAAATGTGTAATGAATACTCAATTTATTTATGTCTCAACTAAACAAGTGTCTTTTCATTTAGCTTACTGTACTACTAAAATAGGTACATGGCTAAATTGGCTAGCCGTTTGGTTTGACATTATTTTATTAATTTTATTATTCTTCATATGAGAATCTCAAATATATTTATTTATTTATTTATTTTTTCTTCATATTAATTTCCTTAGTTTTAAATGTTGTGCTGTATGGTGTAATTTTGCCCGATATGGATTCGGCGAATTTATAACTTATTGATAGGCATTTGAGGAAAATATCCTTCTTTATGTAATGAGTCATACTCATTCAAGTTGCTCAACTATTTTAGGTATTTTTGGTCGTCAATTCATCCTTTTTGATTTAAGCTATACATTTGTTTTCTTAGAATAGTTTTACTGAAATTTCAGCACAAGTTTTATTTAACAATAAAACTGGTATTGGTCCATTTTGTCCAATTAACATTAATATTTCAACCCCTCATGTGTGGTATTCTAGCATTAGGTAATTAACTTTTTACAGACTACCGCAGACTACGTAAATGCAAAATAGCAATCACAGAAAATCAGCCTTTTAATAAACAATAGTAGTTTGTGTTACAAGGGATCAAAATGATATATTTCCGTCAAGAGCGTACATTGAATCCTGAATGAAGCGATGGATTCTAAAGTAGAATCCCGAGCGTAGTGAGGGATTCAAGTGTTAACACCCAAGACGAAATAATTTTGATACCGTGTGACACATACTGCTGTTCACATCAACTATGAGGAAATTGTTATGTTCCAAAATATGTATTATATGACCAAAAAAAAAAGTATGCAAGAAAGGAAAAATCGTGTCCTAGAACAGAAAAGTACAACTTAATTTGATCCCTCCTTGCAGGGAAGAAAAGTGCCATTTTGATCCCTCCTAGCGGGGAAGAGAAAGCCCTTTTTCGAATAGGTGATGTGAAAAATATAATCCATAAATGCGTCGACGACAATGTTCCTAGCAATCGTCAAGTTATCAAGATATATTTTGGTATATCTGCGGATAATAAAAGTGTTCTACTAGTCGTCCGCGGATATGATGAACATATAGAGATGCTACCGATACATACTGCTAAGATGATAGTGCTAGTTTTAATGTACAATGCCGCCATAAAGTCCTTGTATCATTAACGAACTATCAAGCAAATAAGAACTACACCTTGCAAATATTCGGCCAGAACACAAACAGGTTTGTTAGAGAAGAGCTGCCATTTCCTTATATGGAGTAATGCCGCGTCATTCATATGTAAACTATGTATATATTGTTAATTGAAGCTGACTTAAAGCGCTAATTGTTAGCTACTCGCTGCCTTCTGCTAATCACTTCGCATTCTCTTAATATTTCCACGGTAGCCACATATTATGGTCCAGCTACTCGAAAAAGGCTTATCTACGTTTGAGTTTGTTAAACACTTATTATGTGTCGGAGTCGCGCAACAAATACATGTGTATATTAAATTATTAATACATATGTATGTAAGATACTTATGTTAACGAGCGAATCGGTAAACAATAACGTATTTATAATGACGTCTCGTTAACGTTAAGAAAAATAGATAGGGCTTTGTTTTTATTTTTTTAAATGGGATATATTCCCAGATACTAAAATGACAGTTCGATTGACTGACAAGACAAATACTTAAAAAATAATATCTGGGAGACCGAGCTTTGCTCGGAAAACATATAAAAACTCAAAAATGCGCGTTTTCCAGAGATAAGACCTAGCTAGATCGATTTTTCAACCATTAAAATCGTTAGAGCCGTTTCCGAGATCCCCGAAATATATACTTATATAAATAAATAAACAAGAATTGCTCATTTAATGGAATTATATTAGATTAGATACCTCATCTATTGCATGTATTTTACAGTACTGGCCATAGGAAATAGTATTCATTTGTTTCTTGCGTAAAAATGTATGGCGTAGTACATAGGTACTATTACGTCTAAAATGATGTTTGCAAGTTTGAATCTCGTTTCCCAGACATAAACATTAGACGCGAGATGGATGCCAATATAGGTGTAACCGAGAGCATGAAATATCTGCATCCGTAACTTTACGGCGACGTTGACGTAACTGGAGCGTGGTCCACTTCGCGCTGGATCGAACGCGCACAACACTCACCAGAAATAGCTGTCGCGTGCCCGAGTAACACACCGGTTATAGTCGTAGAAACTCAAAATAGCTAGTGTGATGAGCACCTTTGCGCGGGGGGCGATGCGGGGTGGGTTATTTGATTAGTTTTTATAGGTTAGTTTAGGTTTAGTTGTAATTTATAGTTTTAGAGTTTACTGATAGTTTATTTCTTAGTTCTTAAGTGAAATTAATGTTTATCCTATGTATGTAATTGACCTAAATAAAAATATATATTTTAGAAATAGCTAGCGAACCTTGTTGTTATAAAATCAAGAAACACTGCTAACCACGTAAATATTAGACAGAGTTTATACTCTCAATCAGCATGAGACAAGGCACCTATACATACTTTCAATTACCTAATGCACACCTTTAATAGTTTAATTTAAACTGACGATAAAACTGGCTCATAACATAAACCATCAAATAAAGTGTAGTAAAAAATTAAAAAGTTTCTCCAATCATCATTATCACTCTACAAGTTTATAAAATTCAATAACGCTGTTGTACACGATATTTAAAACCATTTTAAATTGAAAATAATCTCACAATTGTCACATTATTACTAATTAGTCATTTATTACAAATGTCAAATTGCTCCAATCCATGAATAGTTCTTTGTAGTGTTTTACTTTGTCCAACACTTATTGTAGCATGTTATACTTCATGTACAGTCGACCATTCGACTCCGCCATTCAGTATTACTCTGTCAATTACTACATAATGTATTTAGAATCCAGTGTAAACGGCGCCACTTCATGAAATCAGCGTTCGGCAAGGTCGCGTTGCGGAGCGAACTCCTTTCTTTATTAATTCGACCTGCAGAGGGCCTACCGCGAACCACGTTCGACGTGTTGCCTCCCTGGCGCACTTACGTACGAATTTACAAGTGCGACAGAGATACAACACGTCGAACGTGGTTCGCGGTAGGCCCTCTGTGTATATCAGAAATAGAGACGTTGCGGTCGCATTAATTAATTCGCAAAATAGATTGGAACTGGCCAGCTACTGACGGGCAACAGACAGTCGGAAAAACCTTTTTCCGACATACCTTAAGTTAATTGACATCTCGATACGTTAAATAGTGGAGATAGAAGACAAAACATCGCAACAGACTCTAGGAAGTCTAGGAAGTTGTCAACACTCATTAGCAGCGTCTATTGGGCTCATTTGTAGTAAACGCTTTGGTAGCGAGTGTAGCGACTTATAGTTACATAGTTCGTTTTTTTAGCATTAGAAAAAAGGTAAACAATCTTGATGTGTCTTTTTATAGAAAAAAACTCTTGAAAAATAAGTGACGGCAAATATGTAACAATTATGAATCATATACGATTATTTACATTCTTTTGCTTTCATAAGTAATAGTTACCGAGTTTTAAAAAGCGTTTTTCAATTAAAAGACACGTCAAGATTGCGTAGTCTTTTTCTAATGCTAAAAAACCAACTATAGTGTCTTTGTGTGTTTCTCCTCGTCTGACGGCAGTGACGGCACTCGTGGTGGATCGAAACACCCGTTCCGAGAACTCTGGCCGTATTTAGAAACGAACAATCAATATAACTGCAATTCAATTCCAATACAAGTACGTCATTTTCCCGAATTTAGCGCTTGCGGTGTATGTAGTGCCACTATTACGAGTGAGTGCAAAAAAATAAGACAGCTCATGTTGAGTACAAACATTGATGCGGTTTTTCTTTCAACGAACATACTCGTATTTAGAATAGAATTGTTTGATGAATAGCTCTCCACGTAACAACATAATTTGTATGGTGAATGATTTCACAACGTATTTATTTTTGATTAAACGGCCCATTTTGTATACTTACAGTGAAGTCGCTGTTTATATAGCTTTTGGTTTAGTTTAGTAAGGCCTGAACGCGTCAGCAGGGATGTTAATGCGTGTGAACAGGAAAACATTAAAATATATTTTAATTTAATCATAGTTACAGTTGAAACATTATAAACATTTTATTTTGTTTGTCTAAATAATCTTAACAACGATTCATATGTAATAAAATAACACATAAGCCCAGAATATTGATCTAACTTGTTTTTTTAACATTATACGTTGCCAAGATAGTTGAATTAAAATTCGCATATTATTGTAGTTAAATAGTTCAGTATCCACTATTTGCAACTCGACCAAACAAAAAAAGACTATACAAGAAAAGTAGGTATACACTAGTGGAGTTGCAAATAGGGAATTTTTACAGTTTATTAATATTTATCCATCTATCTAATCTCGTTTTTAGCGTCTTATGCTTACAATCAGCCGTTAGTCTCTGTCAAGTCCCGTGGTCCCATCTCATTAACTGCGAACACTATAACGGCCGGTAAACAGGTACATTATAAATTGCTGGAAATCAAGGCCTCACCGTACAATTTACAGCAAGTCAGTGCACGGTCAATGCCAATCGATGTATCGATGCAGTCGGTGTGTGCTACGACAACTGCCGAATACCATCACTCCGCAACGCCATCGCGAGGTGGAATATACTTAGAGTGAAATTGACAGCTATAGATAGGTAGCAATAGGCATGATTCACAACGTTTTGAGCTGCGAGACTTGCACTTTATAAGTGTTACTTTTTTGATGGGGTTGGGATCTCATAACCAAAAGCCGTGATCTTGAATGAAACTATGACGTGTAGATGTAATGAACACAATCAATTGCACCTCGCATATTCGGGTTAACAACTCAGTTGACCTGGCGACGGAGCCTAATAATATATAAGATATTGTAGTAAAGTGATATATAGGAGAAGATGGCGTCAATAAAGCGACTGGCAGCAAGGTAGATAAATATACTGTGTTAAGACAGAAAGATAGAAGAAAACAGATTCTTCCTTTTTAAATTTTTTACCTAAATTTGTAACTTTGTATACAATACAAAATCTTCGGAATGATATTAGGATTGAAGAATATACATACTATCAGCACCTAACTAAACGAGTGTTTACTGTATTTTTAATGTAAAACGTGGACCGCACTCATACCGTCATCATAACATTATGAAATGAAATTTTCCACGACTATCAACACAAACCTTTGGGCCGTGGACGCCGTGGTGCCGTATATTCATAACCAAGTAGGTATCTTAATAAGTAAGTAGGCCAAGTTTACTGTTTTTTTCTGAAAACTGTGACAGTACTTATAGCAATTTAGTCAGAGACGCACGTATCAAAAGCCTCGGTAGATTTAGAAGATACAGTGTTTTACCCGAGTAATTTGCTATGGAAGCCTTCGGGTCGTGTGTCAACGTTTGCCGGGTCGGACTCGCGTTCCAAGGGTTCCGTACATTACCTACCCAATTTTTAACAATGTATTTTTTTATGTGGAACGTGAATGAAATGTCTTTAAAAATCCCGTAGGAGTCGGATCAAAAACTAAGTAATTAAGTCCGACTCACGCTTGACTGTACATTTCTAATAGGTTTTCCTGTCATCTATAGGTAAAGAACTATTTTGTGTATTTTTTTTTTAATTTTAGACCCAGTAGTTTCGGAGATAAAGGGGGGGGGGGGGGGGATGGTCAGACAGACAGACGCACGAGTGATCGTATAAGGGTTCCGTTTTGAGGTTCGAAGTGGACTTCATTTACAACCACTAAAACTATGTTGACTACTGTCCGTAGTTGACATTCGTTGACACCCATTTTTACGCATTTGAATTATCCAATTCCACGTTCAATGGTAAAATGCGTAGTAAAAATGAAACAAGTGCGATGTCATCCAACCTTGAATATTTGGCGTTTAGTTCAGAATAGTAAACCTGAAATGCATTACGTGACCCGAATAGATAAACTGCTGGCGCCACTCCAATGCGGGCGATTCAGGACCGAAGGAGACCCGGCTTATGACAGTTATGACACACAAACAACCAATGACAGCGGGAGCAACAATCCCATAAAGACGTATTATGATTTTGAACCCAGCTACCTCAAATCAACTTATTGCACTATTTGTAGCAAACAAGTAAAAGCCCTTCAACCAAAATGAGAATGCTGAAATTTAAATAACCGGCTTCTTAAAACAGTAGGCACTACAAATATTAAAAACCGGTCAAGTGCGAGTTGGATTCGCGTTCCAAGGGTTCCGTACATTACTCAATTTTTAACAATGTATTTTTTATGTGGAAAACGTGAATGAAATATCTTTAAAAAACCCGTAGAGGTCGGATCAAAAACTAAGTAATTAAGTCCGACTCACGCTTGACTGCACATTTCTAACAATCCTATAAGGGTTCCGTTTTTTCCTTTTGAGGTACGGGACCCTAAAAACTGTCGTTTTAGAATTTCATTAACAATCCAAATGGAAACTCGGAGTAATCATCAAGGGAACTTTTTAAATAGTAGTAATAAAATAGTCACTCCTAAAGGTGTCTATTTTATTGCGATTTCTCTTGGAAAGCATCATTTTGGATCGAAGAAGCCGATAGCAAGCTGTGTATTCAGCTTTGGTATCAATATACCTACAGCATTAATTAGTGTGAGCATAGTGAATACCCAGTCGCCGAGGCCGAAACCGGCTAGGACGGGATGATGAGTAGGCATATAAATACTTAACACTTTCGGTGCCGGGCGCCCCGTTTCCAGTACAAAATGAACACGTGTTCTTGGCGGTGAATGTGTTTGAGCAATCATAAAGTGCAGCCATCACCCATGGACACGTTTATGCTATAAACTTGTGTGGACGCTCACGATCCTCCGTTCGATGTCATTTAGGTACTCATTTGACATGCGGCACTCGTCGTCGGAGACATTAAATTCTGTTTCAGGTAACTATTTACTTATCGCGATGTGTATTTGATTGCACAAGCGATCAATGAGGGGCCTACTTTGGGCATCTAATGTACAGGTGATTTTATTGAAACCCAATAACTGTAAATATGTATTATTAAATTGCACAACGGGTCTTAATCGCGTATTTAAGTTTCAAGATTTACCTCCGATGTTTCGAAGACGGCGTTGTCCCCGTGGTCTCGGAGAAGACTGGCTAAAGTTGACATCAACATCTTCAACTGGCGCGGCTAGAAGATGTTGATGTCAACTTTAGCCAGTCTTCACCGAGACCACGGGGACAACGCCGTCCTCGAAATGTCGGTGGTAAATCTCTAATAATGTTTAAAAATCGTGAAAGTTTAAATCAGTGTTTTGTAAATATGTATATAGTTTGATATAAACAACAGCATTTTGCCTTAAGCAGAGGGAAACGTCACCGGTTTATTTAATGTGCAACTACCTATTGAATAAGTACTCGTATCGGCTCTGTTATGCATCCAACTGTAAGTAGTTCAGCTACCACCAGTTGGCACTGACAAACGCTAGCTTGAACGTAACTTCTTTTCTATGCATCTCGCTCGTACTGGCATATTAGTGCGAGCGAGATGCATAGAAAGTAAATTACGTAGACGTTAGCGTGTATGTCATTGTTGACACTGTCAGTGACTCATGGTACGGATAAATTATATTAAATTAACTGTCATCATCATGAGAGCCAGATAAACTCATCAATACGAATGTTTTTGTGACATACGAGTACTTTTTCGTTATTTTGGCGTAGCACCACAAGTCACAACATAATGTAGCTTTGTGCTTCGCCACAAACAATTCACGCGAACTCGTATAATTCTAGGTACACTTTGAAATCCAAACGCCGCAGGGACACAGCCATTTCATGTTCCATTTGTGACCAATTATGCAGATAACAGCTTTTTATTAATAAGTCTAATGCGGCACTGAATACCTAAATGTAATCTACTTAGCTTCTGCCCACGACTTGGATGATGATGATGATTGATAAAACTATCCTACCTCCTTTCCCGGGCCTCAAATTATCTGCAGACTAAAGTTCATCTAAATCATACAACGGTTTAAGCGTGAAGGGCTAACATACAGACATACATGCAGCGAGTTACTTTCGCATTTATAATATTAGTATAGGGATTGCTGTAATAGATTTACCCGCCAAGTCATTAGGTATATCTATCATAGTCCGTATCCACCCTGCTAAGTTGCGAGCTGAAGCTCCTAAGTTTGAATGCCGGTTTCTAAAATTATATGTGTTGTGTACACTGTACACGTATGTATCTACATTATTATGTATTTGTTATCTAGTACCCATAATACAAGCATTCATGTTATTTTCACTATATACATACATGTTATTTTATTTAACCGTTGTACTACTTTAATAGTTATAATGTATATCAGACCTTTAAGTTTAATGATACAAACCGATCCGACCTTTGAGCCTGTAAGGTCTTGCAGCGAGAACTAGTTGAAATCCCCGAGGCACACGAAGGCCGCGCCGCGTCCGGCGTCTAGGCTTAGCTGACACAATGAGTCTCGCTGGGCAGGTCGCTTTTTGC
Organism: Cydia splendana; assembly: GCF_910591565.1. Classification (NCBI taxonomy): domain Eukaryota; kingdom Metazoa; phylum Arthropoda; class Insecta; order Lepidoptera; family Tortricidae; genus Cydia; species Cydia splendana. The sequence continues at coordinate 10,857,588 of NC_085962.1, forward strand.
TTGAGGCGCGTTGTCTTCTCGAGGCCATACGATATCGCTCGACAAGCTCCTCTCACTTCCTGCTGATAAAATACACCTATCATAGTAAATTAAGACTGATCTTAAATTCTAAAGGTTACTGGGTAGCTTAGCAGGAGAGTGCCGCGTCAGTGTCTCGCGCGCGATAGTCTATCCGTCCCTTTCTAATTAATACAGTTACAATAGGACGAGTAGCCTATCTTGCGCGCGAGATACTGTCGCGGCGCTCTTATGTTAAAAGCCTAATAGTGGTTATAAGGAATGACAAAAATTTAAGATTTGTACAGTACATACAGTCATCAAGAGTGTGTAAATTTTTAGGGTTCCGTTCCGCTTGGACTGCAGTGCTGTGCTTTAAGAAACTCACATATCTTTCTCAAATCGGACGGAAGTCTCAAAACTAACTCTTAGCGTAATTGCACTACTTACCTGATTAACCCTTTGCCCGCGAAAGACGTCAACTGACGCACACGGTTACAGCTCTATATCAACATTCGTGCATTCCAACAAGATTCACGATGACGCGCCGCACACGATAGGGTTGCCATACGTCAGGATTTGTTCGGGCATGTCAGGATTTTTGACCCTTTGTCCGGATTGCGGCCGGACTTGGCAAGTGTCAGGATTTTTAGGAATGACCTCATAAAAAAACTGTTTATCTGATACAGATCCACGATACAGTACACCGCAGAGTGCAGCGCGCCGCCGGGGCGTCGTTCAAGCTACGCCAAATCTCTGTTATAAGAAATGTCAGGATTTTTAGGGTGATGTCAGGATTTTTAGGGTGATGTCAGGATTTTTATCAGGACATTTCATTCTTCCTTATGGCAACACACACGATAGGCGTGGCGTTCATAGGGTTAATATTGGTATCAATTTCAATTACGCAACGTAATCCACTTAAACGTAACGTAAAGTAGTGCCCGCCGAGTGATACGCAAGAGCCCTTTGGTGAATACGGTAATTCATGCGAAATCCGTCAGATAATGAGGTCGTGGCGCTATTCGATGACACCGTTAACTATCTTTGCTTATCGGTCGGGAGCGTCCTTACTATACATTCAATATCAGTGACTCACCAAGTTAAAATGTCAAGATCGCTAACCTACAAACCTTGACGTATTGTTAATTTGAAGTGAAATTCTAGGACTCGGTAGTCTACGGTCGTTTATTTTTTTTACTCGTTACCTACCTAGATATCATCTCTATTAAAATGCAATGAGTGATGAGGTAGATCTTAAGTGACTAAACTTTACTTTTGAAAATTGTTACATTCGTGCGAGCTGGGGTTCGAAGTTTGATCTGAACTTACGATATCCATTTGGAAGCCGCTGTTATGTGTAGGTAGGCCAGCATCAGCGTTCAAACTGATCACATTTAATCGTCAATTCATTCTTAACAATTCGCAAGTCGCAAGATCGCAATAAGAATCGACGTCACAACCTTGATCTGGTCACCGGAAACGGTTCCGCTCGTTCCGGAAGTGCCCGACATTTGCGCGTGTCCCGCGGCTTCAAGTTCAAACATATAGTTTAAATAGAACTTAAACTTATGAAATCGGCAAAATCACTATAACCTGTTTAAGGTTTATCTGAGGGCCATGCACCCACCACTTAGCTTTTTTGTACAATTTGCATCTGCGTAACTTACTTTCTAAACATCTACCTCGAACTAATATGCGAGTACGAGCGAGATGCATAGAAAGTAAGTTACGCACACCCTAGCGTATATGTCAGTGTCAAACTGGTGGTAGCCATACTTGTATGATCTGAGTATACGAATACGATTCATTCTGCAAGCGCACGCAAAGCTAATTTCTCCTGCCGCGCACGCGCGAGAGAAAAGAAAGCCATACTAACGGGACTCTGCGTTTGCATCAAATACTACGAGCGACTTTGGTCGTTTGAATATGTCTGCACAGTTTGATATGGTAACTAATGAGTCATACAAAACAGCTGCCGAAAAAGCTCGCGTCGCTTATAAAAGAGGGTAGCCTTAGGTTAAATACGGGTATGCACTTTACGGATCATGGTAATTAGTTGATACCATAGTCTAATAAAACATGGTCTTCTTTTCCCAGAGTGACACAAGCCTACGTCACAATAACATTGCCACTATAGCGCTATTAGGGGCTACCCGAGGTTTTCATCGATTTTTGACAAGTTTTGAATCTTATCTCCTTTTATTGCACTACAGATAGAATTATAAGACAAACGGTTATCGGTTTTTCAGTCTATTATCTCTGGTTTTAACCACCAGATTTTGAAAGAAATGAATACTTATTTTTTTATGAATTTTTTAAACATTGTCTAAAAAAACACTTTTTTCGTATCTAGTTTGCAGTGAAGGATCTTACATGTACAAAATATACATATCTGGGTTCGTCTTTGACGTCTCGAAAAACGTGTCCAGGGTTTTAATTTTAAACTAAATAACACAATAGTTATGGCCAGAAAACCAGTTTTTTAGCCTAAAATTGTTCAACTATGATGCCAAATATCTCGAGACAATGAACTTTGAAGTAAATATGGGATACTATTAGGTCCTTACCTATGAAATTGGCGTTTTTGTTCATAGATATAAGTCTGATCCTAGTTTTTTTTTTTTTTACAAAAGTACATACACAATTACAATAAAACTACAGTGCACTCAATAAACAACGATTTTACATACAATTAATTGTTATTTTTTATTGTTAAGTGTTCAGAATTAAGCCTTGAAAATAGGTCTTTTCATGTGCTGTCGGTTCGAGTATTAAAATTACTTATATTTTTCTAATGGTACCAATTTTCAAGAAATGGAGATATTGAAAACATACCTTAAAGGTGTCAAAAATTACTGGAAAAATTTTGTTTGGTTTGAATTAGCCATCAAAAAAATATCCGCAAAATTAATTGTATGGAAATTCGTGTTTCGTTGAAATTCTCCGTACAAAACGCCAATTTCATAGGTAATGACCTAATATATTGCTTAAAGCCGTTGCCGTTAATATAATAAGCTACAAAAAACATTAGAAAACTAAGGGATTCAGATCGAAGGTTATTGGCGTGGGGTAGCCCCTTATATAGCGCTGTCGCATGATGACGTAGGCGTGTGTCAGTCACGTGGTCGGAAGAGAGTACAGGCGGAGTACAGGGCTGGGAACCGGTATTGAAATACCTGTTAATATCGTTCCAAAAGCGTTATATTATTTCGTTCATTAAAAAACCGGTTAATTGATGGAACGCGAACTAACAAATTACGCTCTCTCTCCTAACCGGTAAGAAGAGGGAACGGAACTTTATGGTTCGCAGGGAACGATATAATACCGGTTACTCTTGGCTTTCGGAGACTCTCGGTTAAACTCGTTGTCACACGTAAAAGAGATAGCAATACTTACTCATTCTATCTCGCTTCGGTATTTTCAATTTAACCGGTTAATTTCGTTTTTCGAGAACGAAATGAGAACGTATATGGCATAAACCGTTATCTCAAAAGAACAGTTCTTTAACCGGTAACCGCAAACGGAAACGAAATCCTTTTCGTTCCCGGGCGAATGAACGAAACCGGTTTGACAAGTGAGAACGGTTTCCGAGCCCTGGCGGAGTATATTATTATACCATGGTTGATACTAGCAACTGCGATTGAGCGTAGATACTATTTCTTGCTTTCCTTTATGATTAGGTTAAACTCTGGTGTACTTGAGTAGAGTGGTGTAGAGCACTGGAAAGTTAAACCATTTCACTTGATTGTATCAAATTAGCATTTAACCTAATCATTAGAACATACCGTTAAAAATCGGCGATATAACCGATTCAATTAACCATCTACTATTCATTAGATATGAAATGACAAACCATACCTATACATGAGTGAACCAGACATGTGATGTGTGAATGTGAAATGAGTGAAGTTATCAACCACCATATACATACATATCTTCACCTGAATAAAATAAAATAATAGCAAGAGAAGAAAATAAGGTTTATGCATATAATTTCATCAGCCTTGCTGCAAAAAGTACTGCGAATGCTAGAGAGGTCTCAGTCCGTAATACTTATTTTATTTATAGTATGGTATACTTTACATGTCACTGCAGTATATGTAAAATTAAAATTTAAAACTAGAATTCTTAAAATAAGTTATTGCCAAAAAATTCATTTTTGGTACAAGCTTTTATCGCTGACTGTACTTCCGATAGACAACTAATACTCATCGAGACAATTCTAAAAACCCCTAACACAATTAGGTTGCGTTGTTTCATCACAGAGTTCCTATGGCCACCTCCGGTTTCCATCATCAGATCAGCTCGATGACATCATAATATTGCATTGTCACCCGACTTACATATGTATGCAAAATTTCAGCTCAATCGGAAACCGGGAAGTGGATCAAATTTAACGTGCAAGATTTGATTACACACAGACAACGGTCAGGTGAAACTAAATAAAAGCTTGTAATAATCCACGGCTCGGCTTTCCCAGTCAAGGTCTTGAGATCTTCAATGTTGCCACCGAATTTGGTGTTGGGGCATTCTAGCACCAAGTGGCGGATTGTTTGTTCGGGTTTTCCACATCCGCATGCCGCCGATAAGAGTGCAATAAACTTTTCACGCCACTGTTCGGAAATGTGGCAATAGATGGTCTAAAACCAAGCTGGAAAGTAGGCAATAGCTGTAGCACCTGAACCATCACTACTACAATGTTTCATAGTTATCATCATCTGTCATTGGTGATGGTTTGCTACAGCAATGAGTATCATTTAAAACATAAAAATCAATAAAAGGTATTTTTTGGCGCAACTTTTTCCTTCAAAAATAAAATTAGGTTATTTATAGGACCAAATTCTTGTTTTAAAAAAAAGAAATGTCACAACCATTCAGTTCATATTTTTTAACAATTATCCATTCAGTTCACGCTTAAGGCGGTTTTTACTTTTGTAGCGGTTTGTGTTTTTTTTAGCAAAAACGCTTCTAAGTTTAGAGTCGGGTTGAAGCGAATAACAGAAAAACGCCTCTTAAAAGTGATAAAAAAAGTAAAAAAGGCGGGATCTGATAATACTTACTCATGGCATAATAATATAATGTACTTACTGAATTGGATAGTGTAAATTGTGTTTGACTAAAAAATACAAGAAACACGTATCTACGCTCGCTATAAAAATGAGTTCTTCTAGTGAAGAAAATGATATTCTTACGCTGACGCCTACCGAAATTCAAGAGACAGCACATGCAGTGGCTAGTAATTTGCTACCAGAGAAATCGCGGGCTAGTACTTATAGTTATTCAAATGTTTTCTTATTTCCTCGCAGTAGTCGTGAAAAGCACTATGTAATGCATCGGCCGGAAACGCTGAAGACGGACTCGTATTATCCACTAACGTGTCGGCCCTCAAACTCACTCGTCCATCTTTTAGCGGTTTTCCGTCCTCTCCTACAATGTACTATGGCAGCTGTACTGTTCTCTCTGAATCTCACGGCTGATCGTCACTGCGAATAATATGCTCCGTAATACTGTGCTGTGCTAACGTGACGTGTGTGAGAAAGAGGTACGAACCATTTCATTTCATTCATGGAATGACAGGTTAGCAATAGTACGGGACGGAGATGTTGATGATTACGATTGTTTATTATGAAAACTAATGACTGTATAATTATACTGAGTAATATGCACTTACTGTTGTATGGTTACCTATTACATTACTAATATCCAATATACTCGTACGTAGAATACCCTTCGTTTGCGCAAATTGTTATTGTAGGTAATCTATATTTACCCTCTTTACTATACCGTGATAAAGCACTCGTCTAATCAAACAGGGCTAATGGCAATATTGTTTACTACTGTGATTTAATAGAACACTGTTTTGAACTGCCACTTACTTAAAAACAATATTGATTTTCATTACTCTGTGGACAAACACCGACAAAAACAAAAATAAAGGCGTATACACAACACACGCAAGTCGTGAAATATAAAATATAAAAAATTACCTAATATAATAAAATAAAAATGGTGAGTGTCGTGGAACACTCGGTTGGAACGAAATTAATAAAGGCTGGTGACGTGTTCATGCTCATTGTTATGTTATGTTCTTCGTGCTTCTGCCCGTGTCCGTCATCCTCATCCTCATTTTCATTCTCATTAGTCTCATTACATAGATATTTCCGAATAGTAAGTATGGTATAGTACTGTAACGTCACAATCTTACACTTTATTCCGCCAACCGTCCGATCTTCGTTCCAAAAAGTAGCATATCTAAATATTACACTTTTTGAGAATTCAGGAACTTTCAGTATCTCTTCTTCCTCACGTTATCCTCACGGCATTTTGCCATGGCTCATGAGGTCCGGTCCACTTGACCACTAATCCCAAGAATTGACTAGGCGCTAGTTTTTACGAAAGAGACTGCCAACTGACCTTCCAACCCAGAGGGGAAACTAGGTCTTATTGGGATTAGTCCGGTTTCCTCACGATGTTTTTCTTCATCGAAAAGCAACTGGTAAATATCAAATGATAATTCGTACAGTTCCGAAAAACTCATCGAGCCGGGGTTTGAACCCGCGACCTCCGGATGGAAAGTCGCACGCTCTTACCGCTAGGCCACCAGCGCTTCAGGAACTTTCAGTATGACCTACATATATTTCAGTTTAGTTTTTTCACTCGTATGGTCTAATTTGAAGTAATTTGTAAACGAAAAACTAACTGTAATTACAGGGTTCGTAAATTAACGCAAGTCGTTAAATTGTCGTTAAATCACTATCGGCGACGGCCGATGGACTGCTCCATTGTTCGCTGTGGATTATTGAATTTAATCGTTTTATTAAATGTTTTATTATCACTGGTGTAGTTATGGTTGTAAATGGACTTTTCCTTCCTTCCTTTAAAATTTGGCATTGAAATGAATGATATGATTTTGACAGAAAGTTAAAAGAAATATTCACTGAGATTGGTGTGGGATGGAATGGATCCTTTTCCCTAAATAATATATTATGTCCAAGTATTTTCATGTAGTAGTAATATTAAACTAAATTAAATAATTAACTGCATATATAAGTGATCAAAACCTCTCTCGTCGATAAATCCATTATTCATCCGATGTCGATGTCGTCCTTGCTTTGTGCTTATATTTAATACCTTAGTGACCTTAGTCTATATGAGAGCATAATCTAACTCCTTTATTTGTGCTATTATCGTATGGGTGATCTTTTTTCATCTATAATTGTCAATATAAATGGTCCTCCGAAAAGACTAAGCAACGCGTCGTAGGCGGAAGGACGTCATGTTGGATGATGCACCACCCACGCTCAAATCTGATTTTGATGTATTCTGTTTGTTTCCCTGCATGCTTTTATTATTATAGCTTGTTTTGTTAATAATTAGGTACTACGAGTATTGTGACCGAAATCTAAACAAAAAATAGTTTGCAACAAACGCACCAAGAGGCACCCGATGTGTACGTATAGAAAGCGGTATAATGTTCCTATATTTGTATAACTCGAACAATGTCATCGCTTGAAAAACACCACGATAACTTGTCAACAATTCAGGAATTATTTATAAGCCGGCTCGGTTCGATCGACCGGCCACAGCCGGCCACGTTTTTGCGGTCAGATTAGGAAAAACTTGCAGTTTAACTGCATAAAGTCGTTTTAATTTTTTGTCGTTTTCTACAGCTGTATCTTCATTTTATGCCCTAGTCCATTATTTAAGGCATTTTACTTAATTTTACATTAGTGCTCCAATCTGAACAGTGTCGTAATTCGTGCCCACTAAGTTTCTTATTTGGAAATTATGTTGCAGTTGATAAAATTAATTAGGATCAGTGTTATTTTAATCGGTGAACAGACTCTGCCGCGGGGCGGCACGCTCAAGTCTGATTCCGTTCCGGCTTATTGGTGTACTATAAATGATAAATCTCCCATTAACCCACAGATATAAATAACACCGATCTATGCAAGCAGCTTTCCTAGAGCAGAGCACGAAGTGCATGCTTTGCGATCTAAAACGTACATGCATTATTACAGAATAATTTCTTCCGTATAAAACATTAACCCCCTTATTCATAAAACTTTGAATCCTCTTAGGGGTCATCCATTAATTACGTCACACGTTTAGGGGGAGGGAGGGGGTCAAGAAAATGTGACATATTGTGACATGGGGGAGGGGGGAGACACAAACTTTGTGACGTCACTTTAACTTCATCAGTAACCGAAATTTTTTTTTTTATTATTTTATTCGCTGTACATTTAAATAACAAGTTTTTAAAACGATAATCGTTTTTATTCTTTTAATTTTCTTTCCTAAGCAGTTTTGGGTTATAAAATTACTAATATTTATATCGTCAAAAATATTTTGATAAAATATTAATAATACTTAGGTACTTACTTAATTCGATTTGGCGATTTCGTAGAAAAAATGTGACGTCACACTAAGGGGGAGGGGTTTGCCAAATGTGACCAAATGTGACAAGGGGGGGGGAGGGGTCAAAAAACCTAGAAATTCGTGTGACGTAATTAATGGATGACCCCTTATAAGCCTAATAAGCCTCTTATAAACCTTTGTTAAATTTTGTCTTTTTCTAACAAACAGGAATATAAAATATAATGACGGATAGAGAAAACGAATATCAATGGTTTGTTAGATTTGACCGACGATGATGAAAGCCATAAAAGTATTTAATTATACGCTTAATGGCCTTACTATTTATAAGCACTATTATTGCTAGCAGTAGCAAGGATTACAACACAATTCTTTCTTGGCAATGATACTTACCATTCAAGGAAATAGTAGACACAGGTGTTTTCACTTAACTGTGTACCATTAACGGGTGGTTAGCATTCGTCACAAAACTGACGATCTATGTCAAACCCCATACATTTTGCCAGGAAAGCGACATTGAGACGTGACTTAAATACAACCACAGAATAAATAAAAGTCATCATATCAGCCGAAAGACGTCCACTGCTGGACATAGGCCTCCCCCAGCCCCAGCTAATATGGCCTAAATAAAAGTACTACAAGTTAAAATTAAAATGCCCTCACACGGTACTATTTTCATTGGAAAGACCGTCTCAATAAACCGTTGGAACGAATATCCGGCAGTCAGTAGCAGCTTATTTAGCACTTAGCAGTATTTGCCGTATTTGCCATCACACGTGATAAATCACATTAATGAGTACCTGCATGGTCGCATTGTCAACGGGTCGAGCAGTGAGGCCAGTGAATGTCCCGACCTTCACATTGCCTGCAAGTCCGCGAGATCCGCCACGTAACGATGACATAGGTACACTTCCACAGATTTAGCTTCGACTCACCTACATACCGGACCGGAGAAAGTGAAGCGCCAGATAGCAATACTTGTACGGATGTCAGACGCACCAGAATACGCCCATTCAATCGCGCTCTTTGTTTGTTTACGCAAAACACTATAGTTACGTTATTGTATCGTATTTACGACCAAACACATGGTAGATCTTTTATTCACCGGTCACGTTGCCCAGATCAATAAATCATATCAGGTACTTACATAAATGTTTTTTGTTTTAGTTACACCGGTGAGTTGTTTTCATTTCGACTAATTAAAAATGTCTTCTACTCTCCGAGAGCCTGCAACCTTAGGAGTAAATCGAAAATTTGTTCTGGGCATGTGCATGGGCATATCGGGATTAATATCCGCGGTTAGAATGCATACATATCCCTATAAGCTCCATACTTCGCGTACCTAAACTAAATACTACTTACTTGGCATGAAAACTTTGCGTGGTCCGTCTCCAAGGAATCCCTACAATTGTTTCTTGGGCAAGCCCCAGTGTTTCTCTTACTTCACCTGACCTTACACTTATTGAAGTGAAAACTTCTTTAGCGACGCTGTGCACTTTTTGAGGTGGGGAAAAAATGTTAAACTCGCGTGAGATTACGTCACCGTAAGACGATCACGTGACCGTAAGACGGACCTGTTACATGTAATGTCATTGAGTTTTTCTTTATTGATTTAAATGCCATCTAGTGAGTTTCGCTCTAACTGGTATTAATATGAGTACTAACAGTGATGTGCTTAGGGGTTTCAAGTTCAAGTAATGCGACGAAATAACGCTAGCTGGCGTTAACCTCAATTATACATAGTGCATTTTGCACTAGTCATTGAGTTTTCACTTCTGCCGGCACTCCCTGAGTGCAACCCGTTGTTTTTTTATTGTAAATGGACAAGCTCAAATCTTGAAATAAAAAAAAAATAGATTTGTGTTTAAATATTATAAAAAGTAAAAGAGAAATATATATATAATTAGTTCGCCGTGCCGGCCGCGTGCGCCGCTCCTTCGAACGGTAGGTACATACCTCTATTTGTATCAACATCATCAGATTGTAATAAGCTCAATTGGTAGCGTTGCAAATAAGTGGTTATATTGCCAATAGACTTCACGTGACTCAATGTTATAAATTCATAATATAGTTAGTAACCGATTATCAGGATCAGTAAATTTTATGTTAGTCCATTGCCAAAATGACAGTGCGAAATTTTTCCTTCATAGGCGAGTAAATCCCCTTTAGTGCTTTTCCACAAGTGGTTAGTTCGGGCCGTGACTCACGTCCCTCCCCCCGCGACCCTCCGGTTTACTCGAATGTTTGATGACCAGCTTGCATCATCGAATTCATCAATCACAGAGACAATACTGACTAAATAATTACACCTATTGGTTCTTAGAGTGACAACTCGTAAAACTTAAATTAAATTGGAATAAATAACACTACGTTAGAAGTACCTATAGTCATGTTTCAAAACAAAGTTTTAGTAATGCTGACTTCATTGTAGTCCTTAAAATGCCGGATACCTACGTAAGGTTTTACGGACGTATTTATGGTGGTGATGTAACAAGCTGATTAAGATAGGCTCGATGGTGTTTACCAAGCCGAGCTAACAAGTTACTTTAACGATTTCGTCGTTGACTTGGCTGATTGCGTTTTCAAGAACATTACCTTTAAAATAAAGTTTAGATTTTTGGTAATTAGAAGGGCCAATTCTCACCAAGAGAGGGATAAGTAGCGGCGAGTGCCACACACCGTGCGTAAATGCATTCCCACTCCGTCAAAAAAAAAAAGGTTTCTGATCTGATAATAATGTATGTGGAGAGTGATGAGGCGAGCTACTTATAATAAACTAGCGACCCGCCCCGGCGTCGCACGGGTTAACAAATTTTTAGACCTAAACCTTCCTCAAGAATCACTCTATTGATAGGTGAAAACCGCATGAAAATCCGTTGAGTAGTTTTTGAGTTTATCTCGAACATACAAAGAAACACACAAACACACGCGGCGGAGGACTTTGTTTTATACGATGTAGTAATTATCATAATATCTTTGCTAAGAAAATGGAATAGTAGCGTTTGCAGGGGGGTCAACTCTGTACCTTTATTCCATACTTGCATATACTATATATAGAAGTTAGTACGTCAGACATCGGGTTCAAGAACCTGCATGCCCTATTTCTACAGCTCCTAAAAATTAAGGCAATTTCCGTTCGATGGGTGACTTGATAGAATTACTGGGACATTGGCGCCGGCGGGGCTTTCCTGGGAGTCTGCTGACGTTAACCTTGTTTTCTACAAACTCTAGCCGAGCAAAAATATTACGGAATATGATTTTTATGTCTAAATACATTTATTTGTTGAATCAAGTTATGTATAACATTACAGCTTGCGCCAAAGCGTTACATAAGTTCATAACTTAAAACTACTTATTTACTAATTTAAAACTAACTTACATCTACGAATATCTTTCTTGCATCCTTTCAAGCACTCCCTTCCACTCAGATATCAGCCTCCCTATCCCTGCCGCAAATATATTATCACTCTCAGGCAGTGCCGTGAGTAAGGAAGGAGTACATCAATACTTACTTTACTCTTTGGAGTACATATAAGGAAACAGCTCTGTTAAATACTACTGACAACGCTCACGTGTATGTGAAAATTTAATATTCTCTATTAAACTGTCTCAACAACACTACGTAGCAGATCACAGTGGACAATTGCAGTACATTGCGTCAGCTCAGATTTGCCACGAGGAGTTTAGGTTTTGTCTCTTTACTCATTCATTGGTCACGTCCACTCTTGGCACGCTTTCCAATATTTCTTCATATGCCTCGCCTCGGTCACCGGTGCACGGTGTAATGACACTAATGACTGACGTGTAAATATAATCACCAGCACATTTATTTATGTACAACAAACCGTACTTAGTGGTTAATTGATTTAGTAAATGTTCTGGTGAGCGCAATACATTGCCCATTTAATTGGTCACATTAAAAAAACGTGACTTTTTACAGTTTCTAGGGTTAATAAATCAGGTGTCCAAAACTGAACGTCTCGACGGTTAAAACAATTAGCTTACTATATTATGATACTGCTGGTTAACTGTATATATCTAGTACACTAAAGATCATTGAAAAAGGGCCATTTTGAATTGAAATTTACATACAAATTGACCCAAGCCTTAATATGCAACCGTATCAGCAAACCTCCAAGCAAACGCGCGAACTGCGAAATCTAAAGTTCCGCCGCTCGATTCGTTAATTTAACGCTAAATTTATTCATCCTGCTTTCCACTGCCAACTGCAAATTAGAACTCGGCAACTAGACTCTCAGGGGAACCCCGACAATGATCTGGATATGACCAAGGTACCTTGTCTGACTCTGGTCTTAGGTGACACTCTTAGAACAGTCACAAAAGTATATTGTCACGTAGGTACCTAAGTCTACGAGTATACCGCTCGCGTCGAAGGATGGTCCTTATAACAGTTTATTTCTTATACTTGGTAATATTCTTACCTACAAATTGATGAAAGTCTAACCGCATCTGAATGTTACTCCCTTAAATTAATTACAAAAGTACCTAACTGTATGAGTATGTATTTACCCGTCTGCGCGACGAATAGGAGTTTATTGAAAATAGCTATTTAACTTCTTCCTTATGACCAGAATGACCACGCTTTATACAAATATAGGTATTTGTTTGTTGTTTATTGTAAAATTGTAGCATACTTTTTATGGCATGCTATGAGTACTGTACCTACTCGTAGTAAATGCCCGAATGACGCGTAAGTATTCAACTCTCAAATCACTTTCGCTGCGCTGACTTACTCGGCCCATTGTCTGTTGTTCCCATGCCTACGGGCTCCAACTGTAGACATTCCCTTTTTCACTGTATGTCACAAGTGCCACAACAAAGGATACAGAGCCGTGACTAAAAGCTCTGACGTCACAGCGAGATATGAATTGAAGGAAAACGTTAGAAAGCCGGTACGCAAACAGCAAAGAGTGGGTTATCAGCTCTCAAATCACTTTCGTTGTACTGAACGGGTCGCGATCGCGGCCCATTGTCTGCGACGTTGTTTATTAAGGTTCCGCGACGCAGTTATCGCGGACCTTACCACCGCTGACCAAGAGAGAAAGGCTTAAGGACTCATTGCTGTTACTGCTTAAGAGTCGTTTTGTTTTGACCGCCGGACTGGGTCAATGTTGTTCCCACCGTTGTGTGGCCATTCTTTACTTGCGTTGTGGCTCGTTCTCTTTAGATTACGCTTTGTTATGACGAGTACAGTTCTCATACGTGACGTTTTCTGTGTTGTGTTTCTATGTTAATAAAACAAAAAAAATATGTTGACTTATAATTAAATATTTATGGCATTTAAATACTAGTATGACATTAATTTTCATGCTTTGACTTTTTAATGCTGTTTGTAGAGCACGCAAAAACATTTTTAGTATTTTTACCCGACTGCGGAACGCAGAGGAGGGCAATGTCCTTATCAATCAGCCTGCGTACCTTTTATTTCCAGGATTAGAAAAATTAAACTGTAAGTTTAAGTAATCATTGACAGCAGTTAAATTTAAGCGTATCATCTATGTAAAGTCTCATAAAGAAGACATAGATACATAGAGCCTTAGAGCCACGCAAATAAATGTAAGATTGAGTAATCATTACTCAAATCGTCTTAGAATTTGTATAGAATAGATATATTTTATTGACAAGTAGATAATGTATTCAGAGAAAATGTCAAAAAGTTAAAAGATTTTTTTTCTGAAGATAACTATTTTATTGCCAATAGGTTCATATCACGATAGAAGCGCTGGTGGCCTAGCGGTAAGAGCGTGCGACTTACAATCCGGAGGTCGCGGGTTCAAACCCCGGCTCGTACCAATGAGTTTTTCGGAACTTATGTACGAAATATCATTGATATTTACCAGTTGCTTTTCGGTGAAGGAAAACATCGTGAGGAAACCGGACTAATCCCAATAAGGCTTAGTTTCCCCTCTGGGTTGAAAGGTCAGATGGCAGTCGCTTTCGTAAAAACTAGTGCCTTCGTCAATTCTTGGGATTAGTTGTTAAGCGGACCCCAGGCTCCCATGAGCCGTGGCAAAATGCCGGGATAACGCGAGGAAGAAGGAAGGTTCATATCACGATACTAATAACTCATTGATACTATAATGACTCATTTTGAATTAGCCCAGTGAACTCTTGAACTTCAAGCAAACCTAAATATACCTATATCGTTTCAATGAACGAATTAACCCCTGCCCGCCTGATTATGAAAACCTACCGTAGAGCACTTAAAAGAAAACATCTATCTGGAAATCCCCTCGGAAATAACACGACGCAACTATAGTCTGTCCCCCTTATTCATAAAACTTTACGGGCCTGATTTAGTTAAATTATATTTTATCATTTTCTTACAAATACATAAATCAAAATGACAGATAAGGACAACGATTATTAGCTAATTGAGGTTTGTAGAGCGTTTATGAATAAGGGCCTGTATCTTTAAGTATTTAAATAAAAGTAAACAAAATCTACCCTCAAATGGCTCCTTAAGCCAGTTGAGGGTAGATGAAAAAATTACACGACCAAATAATGTAGGTTATAGTCAGATCGTTCAGTGACAGAATTAACCAGGCGGTTTTGTATTTGGTTGGTTAACCAATAAATGTTATAACTACCCGAAAATTTACAAGATGTTTGATTACATTTATTTAAATACCTAAAGATATAGAGTATAGTTGGGGTATAGAGCTGGAAGTTTCCTAGTTTTAGCCTAGCTTTAGCATTTCTTGTAGATGTGCGGAATCCTTCTCTAATAGAAGGCTCAAAGTCGGTCGATCTTAATGGCTCGTTGCGTCACCTGTTGCTTTGTCGAGCCGTTTGTTTACTGTGGAACGAAAACCGAGACGTTAACGCGGGCCCTAATATAATACATACAACCCAATATAATCGATTGCTGCTTCAAGAGCTTTGACAAAGAATTACTGTACAAGGTAAAGAAATAAATAGGTACGTACGTGCACTAGGGGCTCATACGATTCGTGGATAAAATGTAAACAACCAACTGAATATTTATGAAAATATAACATGGGTCCTTGACCCTCAAAGACAAGGTGCCTTGATCATTGGATTGGATGGCCCAAATGTATCGAACTTATTCAAGTTACCTAATGACGAGCATGTTTTGTTAGCCTTCGTCCAACAAAACTAATGAGGGCTTTTCGTTGATGGTGCTCAGAGCATAAAAAGGTCAACCACGGCGTTGCATGAACAAGATATTTCCTTTGGCAGGATTGGTCCTTAGGACCCAAGGATGGATTTAAGAAGTGGAGCCACCCAGATTTTTGATGCAGGTGGGGGGCGGGGGGGTTTTTAAGCGTCTGCGACGTCTGAGGTTATAATTCTTTAAGTTTCGGTTCTAAGTCAAGTTTAGTATCATTTTCGACTAAATCAAAGATGTAGGACATAGATTTCATCCAAATCGGTTCAGCGTTTATTGATTTTCCATACAATCCTACACCTTAGCTTTCATTTTTAAGGGATTATTTTTGGAATAAAAACTATCCTATGTTCTTCCCCGAGACTTAAACTATCTCTATACGGAATTTTATCTAAATCGGTTCAGCGGTTATTGAATCCCCATACAAATTTCCACCTCCCTTTTTACACCCTTTAGGGATTATTTTTGAGATTAAAAGTATCCTATGTTCTTCCCTGGGGCTCAAACCATCTCTATACCAAATTTCAACTAAATTGGTTCAGCAGTTTGAGCGTGAAGAGGAATAAAAAAAAATGTATTTTTTTCATATTTTATGTGTTTTTACTTCGGAATGGTGCCGGAATGATATCATAAATGAATTTGGCATCCCCGATTTATACAAAAACGATACCAAACTTGGCCTAGTAACTAAAATGATATAGATATCAAGATAAAGTTGAGAGCCCCCCCCTAAAAATGTACATCAAAAATCTCGGTGGCTCCACTTCTTAAATCCATCCTTGGGTCCTAAGGTCCAATCCTGCCAAAAGAAATCTTTTGTTCATGCAACGCCGTCGTTTAGTGCTTCCACCCTCGACTATTTGAATTTGAATGAATTGATAATTTGTCAGCTGTCAACAGTAACATTTCTGGTTGATGAATGATTACCGAGTATGACAATTAGAATAAGCCTCATGTTTTGATAAATATGTATTTTACTTTCAGGGGGACGAAATGAGTCGCTTAACTTCAATCTCGGGTAAATCCATCTGTCCGATTATGCGAGAAAAGGTAATAGGGTATTAGATATTTGCTGAGAGGGTCGAATGGATTTACCCGAGTTTGAAGTTAAGCGGCATAAATTGAATGTACAAGAATGTTAAAGATTAAACTATGTGTTTAATTGTAGAGTTACGAGTGTTACAACAGATATTAAGAGGACCATATACTATCATTTGCACTACTATTATTTGTAGCTACAGTACAGTGATACTAGCAAATAAACCCGATATGCCACTCCGAACACATACATACCTATGTTGTGTTGTAATACGATAACAGATGTGTTGCAACACTTTACTACAGTTAGCTAAATTTGACTATGAAATATGTACGTCGAGTGTGAACAATATTTACGTTTTGTATGTAAAAATTGGGCGAAATAAAAAAACACACTTTCTAACAAGTATGTAACTGCGAGAGTGACGCATGACATAGTAGATGACACCTAAGGAATACCTAGTATGCAAATAAAGGTCTGTCTATATCTAACAGGCGGTATTATCGCTAAAGAGCGATCTCTTCCAGACAACCTTTGGGCAGCGGAAACAAAACAATAAAAAAAATAGTAAATTGATCAAGTACTTAAATAATAGTAGAGGATCCGAAGTAAGATCGAAACCAAATATTATTGAAAAAAAAAGTGGACAAAAAAAATTTATATGTGATCTACTTTCGACCACAAGCTCATTGAATAGGATACTACGATGTGAGCTACAGCTAAGCGATTTACGACGTTTGATGATGATGAGTAAAGATGACAGTAAGTGCAACCATCACTACACCTTATAAAACAAAGTCCCCCGCCGTGTCTGTCTGTTTGTGTGTTTGTTTGTATGTTCGCGATAAACTCAAAAACTGCTGAACGGATTTTCATGCGGTTTTCACCTATCAATAGGGTGATTCTTGAGGAAGGTTTATTAGGTGTATAATTTGTTAACCCGTGCGAAGCCGGGGCGGGTCGCTTGTCTCTTCTATTTTCTTCCTATCCTAATTAGTAGCAAAATATCTTATGCAACTGTAACTGCTAAAGGAACGACACTAAAAAAGTGGCGGATAATTCCGAAAAAGGACTCTTAGGGGCTGTCCATAAATTACGTCATCTATTTTTGACGATTTTTGACCCCCCCCCCCCCCTAAAATCATCCAAAAATCATGCTTCATGTGACCCTGTTTCCTCCTACGTCATGCTACCATCATCCGATGTCCAAACCCCCGCCCCCTAATTTGAAATGACGTAATTTATGAATAGCCCCTTATTCGAACAGAATATTAGGGTTAGTATTCCAAGAGAAAGAGAAATTTTCGACATACATACCTAGTCACGTATAAATGTGCCAATTATCGCAGTAGTGCGGTAAAGTAGTACCATATATGCTGTAAAAAAATATAATGTAAATATAATAAACATAGCTATTAATGCATAGCGTGACTTAACTAATACATTAATATAACGGGCGTTAAAAAATGGTTTTAATGTCAACTTCATTTTCATGAAAATAACATTTTCTCTCAGACAAACAGCGATTACGGATTATATTTTTTTTATAAAACGCGATCTTGACTTATATGATATACAAAATCATTTTATTAATAATCAATAAATCAAATCAATTCTATTCTATTCTATTCTATTCTAATATTCAACATATGTACATCATTAATAACCCCAAGTTGTCAATATGTACGATTAATATATTTCTAGTCACGATCACTATTATGGGCATGTCCCTTGAGAAAAACTATTATTACAACATTGCAATATTCATGGCTGATTGTAGATAACTATGACTAATGCAATAATATGTATAATAGCACTGTTATGACACGTTAACACTAAATTCTATCTTTTTTTTTATACCACATCGGTGGCAAACAAGCATACGGCCCGCCTGATGGTAAGCAGTCACCGTAGCCTATGGACGCCTGCAACTCCAGAGGTGTTACATGCGCGTTGCCGACCTTTTAAAAACCTGTACACTCCTTTTTTGAAGAACCTCGGGAAAACCTCGGAAGGGAGCTCATTCCACAGCCGGAGCGTCCGCGGGAGGAATAAGTTCCTCTTAAATCGCACAGTACGCGACCATTTAGGTTCTAGGGTGTGAGGATGAACACCCTGCCGACGGCGAGCGGTGCGGTGATAGAAAGCGGCCGTTGGCATCATGTCAAATAGTTCCTCAGAGCACAGCCCATTGTACAAGCGGTAGAACACACACAAGGAGGCAAAATCTCTCCTTAGACTTAAAGGTTCAATACCGCTTGTGAGTTTGGGATCGTCGACGATTCGTACAGCGCGCCTTTGGACTGAGTCGAAGGGTCCAAGCTGGCATCCAGGTGCTCCTGCCCAAAGGTGACAGCAGTACTCCATATGGGGTCTGACTTTCGTAGGTAGTGCATTCATAGCGCTATAACGTAATACCTATCCTCGGAACTCTCAGTCTTCACCAATCAAATGTATAGACTAATAATAATAAATATAATATTGTAGGTACAACCCGGGTCCCCATTTTGTGATTGACAAAGATTTTACAAGTTTTCCGCATAGCAGCACAGTGTCGACTCGTCTATGTCGTTTCTATGAACATTCTGAACTCAATTAACTATTTAATAAGGAAATAATACTATTAGAAGTATTAGAACAAATTAAATTATTGTCAGAAAATACTTTAATCTGTTTATTTCAGTTTAAGGAAATAATACTCGATTACCTTATTTTTAAATCCAACATTAACCACCATTATTTCCTCTCTAATTGTAATATAAATCAGATATTAAAAAATGCTAAATTATTATCGTACCGTAATAATAATGATCTTGTCTAGTATGTAAGCATAATCTTCATTTATTATGATATCTATAATGTATTTACATTTCAAAGTGAGCTGAACTAAACAACGTGTCTGTCTTATTTGCGCAGGAACGTGGACCGATACGTGCGAGTGAAATGGCGCGACGTGCGCGTGGGCGACCTGGTGCACTTGTCCAACAACGAAGCGGTGCCCGCGGACATGGTGCTCCTCCACACCTCCAACCCTCTGGGGATCTGCTACCTCGACACCTGCAACCTCGACGGCGAGACCAACCTCAAGCAGAGGATGCTGCCGCCCGGTTTTTTAGAAATGGTAACAATGTCTCAATAAAAAAAATGCGTCCTATGAGGAAATTAAAAGAATGGCACAAGAAAGAAATGAGTGGCGATTACTCCACCGAAGCTCTTAAGAAGATGATGAACAATCTCGCATAGCAGCAAAGGTGAATTTTATCCAAAACGTGAATGTTAATATGAAAACCAAATTAAGAATTAGGGCCAGAGTTTGTTTTTCTATCAACAGTACACTATTGTTAACTTCATCGATACATCAGAGATTGTTTTAAGTTCCAGTAGTAAAATGCGGATTGGTACGCTATCGCTGATGTTAAAATAAATACGCTTGTCGTCTCTCGCTCAGAATTACCCGCTGACAGGTGTCGATTGTCGACTTAACCGACAAAATAAATCAATTGAGATCAAACGGGTGCTAATCATCATAAAAGTCAATAGTCGTATCAAAACATGAGTAAGTACCTATATGAAAACCTTGATAGCTACAAGCCTTCAAGTAAGGTGGATATTGAGCGCAAATTGAACAGCCTTAGCTGAAGGGTTGTCGATTGTGCAAAGACTGCCTAGCGGCGTCTACTAGAGGTAGTCTTTCCCACTTGCGACACTGTTCTACTGTAGGTATCCTTATAAAATACTCATTGTTATGCTTTTGGGTAGAACTTAAACTAAAAGGTACAGTCGCCATCAGATATATCGGTACGGCCAAGGTGCACACAAATATCTGAACACGCCTCTATTGTCAAGGCGTTAGTGTGTTCAGATATTTTGAGCACCTCGGCCGATCCGCTATATCTGATCGCGACTGTACCTACCTACATATTGGTTAAATTACACGTCGGCTCAATGACGGTTTCCGACGGAAATATCCTTGAGCCAACTTAATCTTCACAAGCCCATGATTTTAGATGGCGGGTCGTTCAAGATCCCTGTTTGACCTAAATACTATTCGGAACTTTAATTACAAAAAAGAGACGACAAATTTCGTCATCTAGCGACATAAGGTCAAGGCCGAACGCGCTTTTCATGCATATATAATGTCCCATAAAATCCGAGGCGTGATTACTTTGATCATTAATCATTTCCTCCACTCGGTCCGTGCCTATAGCGGATACTTGTTACCTGCCAAACGGTGTCGCCGTTCCAGCTCACCGGGCTTCCACATTTAACCTCATTGTATGCTGACATTAATGTCGCTTTCATTACGTGATAATTGCGGTTTTTCTCAATTTTAACTGACTCCTGTTCAAAATAAAAAGCTAGTAAAGATAGCATTAACGTGGATGGCATTACATTTTGTCTGTAGAGTTCTAAAAGACGTAGCGTGGGAACACTTTCTCCGATATTAGCGACACAAAGCCAAACTCGGAAATGATCGCCGCCAGCGGGTTGCATCAACGTGAATTACGAACTATTAAAGTTCTAAGCAATTAAAACGAGATTAACGACAGATGTCATGCACGACGCACTACGAATGATGCCTACTTAACTGTTTGTCCCAAGATATTTCATTGTGAGTTGTATAACACGTCCAATTTACCAACGTTAGACTATTACCTATAGGTATATGCGTTCGCAAAACCGAATATCTATTTAAGTTCCGCATACTACGGATAGATCAATCTATGAAAGCCTCAGACATTATTAAATAACTTTCACTGTCAAAAAATAATGGTAAATAAGGTATAGCGCGGCCTACTCTTTGTTACAAACTAATTTTGCATAGTGCCTATAGGTTATGAAATATAAGTGTACTTAATGGTTATCAGTCATCAGGTCATCACGTCTCTAACCAAAAAATAAAAGATATGAAAAACGAATGTTTGAGAAATTAATTAGGTATTATTGTTTAGCGTAATATTGTGACACGGCACTTTGTATGGTTAGTTCAGTTTAACGTTTTTAGGATTGTCTCGAATATAGTGTAGTTTTGTTCTATGGCAAGGAAGTCTTTGATGTAGCAACAATATACATGACGGGCATTCAGCCAATAGGAAACAAATTGAAGTTGATGGTGTTGCTACTTCAAATTAAATCCTAAATTTATGGAATAATATTAATAAATATTTAAATCAAAAACTTAATTTATAAATACAAAATAGGTTGAAATATATTCAAATAATTGAATATGATTTATTTCTTTGGGTTATACTTGCATATAAAATTATTCCATGAAGTTCATTAGTTACTGTTATTTTGATTGTGTCATCCCAGGGACAGAATGGTTTGAGATCATTTCCTGGCTGGTTTTCGCCCTGGATGGGCATCTTTTATACATAGAACAGTGAAGCGAAGTACATCATGCTCTGTTAGCATCGATCAGAGGCTTGGTTATGCAGTAGCCGCTGCATCCATGAGCTAGGGAGCTCATGCTGTTGTTATTTTGCCACAAACAGTAAGTAGAATATGATAATATATAGATGTCCTCAGGTGCAACTCCTTGTTGAATCTTTGTTTGACCATTTCGCTTTGTTTCCAGTCTGCTGGTAAAACAATGTTGGTGGGAGGGAGTATCAGAGCTGCGAGATGAGTCCACTCTAGGAATTTCCAGCTGGTGAGAAACTTAGATCATATAATGTCTCTTAGGTTAGCAGAGCACATGCTTCTAGTTATTAATCTTGAATTGTTTCTTTCAGCTGACTGGGGTTTTTCGTTTTTATGTTACTACGTATGTGAAATCGTTTCGCATATCAGAGTATGGAAGTCTGTCCATATTCCTAAAACTTCAACTGTGTCTGGTGAGCAGTTCGCCATAAGAATTTCGCTCTTCTGCTGGATGGAGGTTTAGCGCCAGAATTATTTGACAGCATCGACTACATAGAAAGACCAAACAATTATTTAAGTTTGTCCAGTATTTCAGTAAATCCGGTGAATACCATTCAGGCATACGACAATTTAACTTCAGCACAACAAGAACTAGCCGACTCAGTGGTAGGGAAGTTCAAGGATATCTCGTTCGAGGAAAAAGGATTAGGTAGGACGTCGTTAGTCGAACACGTAATTGACACTGGCGATGCCCAGCCTATTAGAACGCGACAGTATCCGCTCTCTCCTGAGAAGCGTGCAGCTTTAAGTTCCGAATTAGACCGGATGTTGAAGTTAGATGTTGTTACTCCGTGCGAAAGTCCCTGGAACAACCCGGCACTTTTAGTGAAGAAGCCAAATGGGGACTGGCGGTTTTGCTTAGACTGTAGGAAACTAAATGCAGTATCAAAGGGCGACTCGTATTCCATGCCATACATTCCGCAAATTTTAGATAGCTTAAAGGAAGCACGATACCTGTCGACCATTGATTTGAGCTCGTCGTTTTGGCAAATACCGCTAAATGAAAGTTCGCAGGAGAAAACTAGTTTCTGTGTCCCTGGTCGTGGGTTATTTAAATTTAAAGTCATGCCTTTTGGGTTGTGTGGCGCGAGTGCGCGACAACAACGGCTCATGGATAAACTCATTGACCACAACATAACCAGTGACATAGAGAATGGTATGGTGTTCTGTTACGTGGACGATATTGTCATATGTTCGTCAGATTTTCAGACACATCTGCTTCTTTTGAACCGTGTGTTGGAAAAGTTGAAAATGGCTAATTTAACGATAAATTTCGGCAAGTCAAAGTTCTTTAGACAGTCCATTAAGTACTTGGGTCATGTCGTTGATGAATTAGGTTTAAGAACTGACCCAGAGAAGGTTTCAGCCGTTTTGAACTTTCCCATACCCACGACTTCTCGTGAAGTAAAGACGTTTTTGGGCATGTGCTCTTGGCACCGTCGGTTTATAAGGAACTTCGCAAGTATAGCAGCGCCTTTAAATAAATTAACTTCAAAGGGGAAGAACGCCCCGGCTTTTCAATGGTCTGTTGAGGCCGATAACGCTTTCAACACCTTGAAGAATGCATTAGTGACAGCTCCGATTCTGGCGGTTCCAGACTTTAGCAAAGTTTTCTCGGTACACGCTGATGCATCTTCATATGGCGTAGGTGGCATGCTCTCACAGACTATTGATGGCCAGGAGCATCCTATTGCGTACGTTAGTCGTTCTCTGAACAAGTGTGAACGGAATTACAGCGCGACGGAAAGAGAGGCTCTTGCGGTTTTGTTTTCGGTTGAGAAGTTCCAAGCATATTTAGGCTCGCGTCGGTTTAAGGTGATTACGGATCACGCGTCACTAAAGTGGTTCATGAACCTGGAAAATCCATCGGGCAGGTTGGCACGTTGGGGTTGCAGACTGTCTCAATTTGATTTTGATATTGAGCACAGGAAGGGCTCCGACAATGTCGTACCTGATGCGCTGTCCAGGCTCATGAAGGTTGACGCCGTGGACCAAGTGAATCCTAACGACGTGACTGACGAATGGTATGACAGGACGTTTAAAGGTTGTGAAACTTTGCCGGCCAATTTCCCAAACTATAGTATTAGGGGAGGGAAATTGTACCGGTTGAGTAAAAACAAGTATAATCTTTTGCGAGAGTTTGACTGGAAAGAGGTAGTGCGCAAGGGTGATAGGAACGCTGTTTTACACGCGAATCATTGCGAACCAACCGCGGCACATTTTGGAGTATTTAAAACTCATAGGCGGTTGTCGTTGACATACTATTGGCCAGGGATGTATAAGGACGTTGTCGATTTCGTGAAGGCTTGCGATACCTGTGCAGCCTATAAGCATTCACAGAAAGCGACTCCAGGTCTAATGGGACAGCCAAAAGTATGTGATCGACCGATGTTAGCGTTAAGTATTGATTTGGTAGGTCCCCTTCCGCGCTCTCGTGCAGGATTTACGTTTTTGTTTGTGGTTACGTGTTGCTTTTCAAAGTATACGCTTCTTTTTCCGCTTCGCCGCGCAACCAGCGCGTTGGTGGCGAAGACTTTTGAGCACCATGTCATTTTGAAGCACGGTGTACCTGAAACCGTAATTACTGATAACGGAGTTCAGTTTACGGGATCGGAATTTAGACAGTTGATGAAGCGTTATAACGTACCTAAAGTTTTTTACGGACCTCGATATACTCCACAGGTAAACCTGGTTGAGCGATACAATAAAACGGTCATGACAGCTGTAGCTTCGTACGTAAAGGAGAACCATAGGACTTGGGACGAAAAATTGCACCAAATTCAGTTTGCAATAAACAGTGCAGTGAATGAAACCACAAATGAGTCTCCTTTCTTTTTAGTTCATGCTAGAGAGCCAGTTATAAATGGGTCGTTTTATAAGGACACAGATAGGGATTACGAGCCGGGTGTACCTAGGGAGGAATATGCGGGTAATTTCGGGATTTTAAAGGATATTTTTCATCAGGTTAGGTTACGTTTATTGAGAGCACACGAAACAAATGCTAGGAATTATAATTTGAGAAGACGTCCAGAACAATTTGCAGTAGGCGATTTAGTATGGAAACGTAATTATGTGCAGAGTGACGCACAAAATTTCAGGATGGCGAAACTCGCCCCGAAATATGTTAAGTGTAGAGTAAAGGCAGTGTTGTCGCCTTTAGTCTACGAGTTAGAAACTGAAGATGGTCATAGTATAGGATCATGGCACATTAAAGACCTGAAAGGGAAGGTAGCAGCTTCTGGTTTGGTGAACGGTGGACGTGCGGCTCGCGTACAGGGTACTGCTCGCCGCGCCACCATCGTTGACTGAACAGGGTGAACGGTGGACGTGCGGCCCGCGTACAGGGTACTGCTCGCCGCGCCGCCACCGTTGACTGAACAATAGAGCTCACACAGGTTTTTATGGTTGTAGTTTAGCAACAGTGTTAAATATTGCAAAGTCATATTTAATCACCAATTGTCAGAGACGTGGCGAACAGGTATAACTGTTTCACCACACAGTATGAACGTGGAAGGATGCTACGAACTGAAAGGGATGAATGTATGGAGCGGCGCAACCATAGCTCAATTAACGTCAAGAGCGTTGTCTTTAATGTGGGATTATTTTTTTGCTGTCGTGCGAGGTCACGCAGAAATTTGGGTGTTATGGTGCTGATGGTTTTAGCCAATACGTGGCGGATTCCGTGCATGTGTGGATTGGCGTTGTTTTTTTTGGTGTGAGAAGGAGAGGCTTTATTTTGTGAGGTATCGCAGGGCGCGCACTGCATACCGCGGACGTTGTTTTTCGGTTTGGTTATGTAGTCCGTTTATTTTTTCTCTCAGCACACGTTCTCAGGCACATAACACATAATTATAATTTAGCTAACTAGCGGTTAGTAATTTTGGATACTTTGAATTTAGTTTGGAATGCAAATTTCGTTATTTAGCTACTCTAGTTTATATTAGTAAACTTAGTAGTAGGAATTGTTTGATTTTAATTTTGCCCGGTCTAGCGGAGAAATATTTTGAGTATGCTGAACATCGGTCCTGGCAGTTGGTTTGGTTTTGCCAGCGCAACTGGATAAAGTTGTGCTGGTAGAACCAAGGGATGGTTAACTGGTTAGTTGGATATTGCGGTGTGGATTTTTCCGGCTGGCGGATACCACATTTTTTTTGTATTTAGGTTGTGTGGGTTCGAGATAGAAAATTCAAAATTTATTGGTTTATTGGTTTTGGTATGTGGAGTTGTGTGGTTTACTTTGGCTTTTCTGTTGGATAGCAATCTCGATCCTGCGGCAATCACTTCGGTGGTGGTTTTGTTTGGGTTCTCCCATACTAAGTATGGTTGAGGTTGTTCTGTTTGTTTTTTTTTTCGTTTCTTGTGACACATGATTTAGATTTAGATAGTCACTGAGGACAGCGAGCGTTTTACCCTTGGTAAAACGCAACAGCGGGGAGAGGGGTATTGTGACACGGCACTTTGTATGGTTAGTTCAGTTTAACGTTTTTAGGATTGTCTCGAATATAGTGTAGTTTTGTTCTATGGCAAGGAAGTCTTTGATGTAGCAACAATATACATGACGGGCATTCAGCCAATAGGAAACAAATTGAAGTTGATGGTGTTGCTACTTCAAATTAAATCCTAAATTTATGGAATAATATTAATAAATATTTAAATCAAAAACTTAATTTATAAATACAAAATAGGTTGAAATATATTCAAATAATTGAATATGATTTATTTCTTTGGGTTATACTTGCATATAAAATTATTCCATGAAGTTCATTAGTTACTGTTATTTTGATTGTGTCATCCCAGGGACAGAATGGTTTGAGATCATTTCCTGGCTGGTTTTCGCCCTGGATGGGCATCTTTTATACATAGAACAGTGAAGCGAAGTACATCATGCTCTGTTAGCATCGATCAGAGGCTTGGTTATGCAGTAGCCGCTGCATCCATGAGCTAGGGAGCTCATGCTGTTGTTATTTTGCCACAAACAGTAAGTAGAATATGATAATATATAGATGTCCTCAGGTGCAACTCCTTGTTGAATCTTTGTTTGACCATTTCGCTTTGTTTCCAGTCTGCTGGTAAAACAATGTTGGTGGGAGGGAGTATCAGAGCTGCGAGATGAGTCCACTCTAGGAATTTCCAGCTGGTGAGAAACTTAGATCATATAATGTCTCTTAGGTTAGCAGAGCACATGCTTCTAGTTATTAATCTTGAATTGTTTCTTTCAGCTGACTGGGGTTTTTCGTTTTTATGTTACTACGTATGTGAAATCGTTTCGCATATCAGAGTATGGAAGTCTGTCCATATTCCTAAAACTTCAACTGTGTCTGGTGAGCAGTTCGCCATAAGAATTTCGCTCTTCTGCTGGATGGAGGTGGCGTCACCTTCAAGCTGAGACCTTGGTCCTTTGGTGTTGCTCGGCGGTGTCGGGTCGGATTCCCGCTGCAGCAAATCGGCTCCGGCACAGCGGAGGATCACACGTCGGGCTTGAACTGGTGGAACATTGTTGTGAGGTTGGTGTACGCTTTCCTTCCGTCCTAGAAGCATTTCCAAATTTAAAGTTAAAGAATTTAGTAGAATCATATGTGATGGCAAATGATAATTTAGGGACTAACAAATTTAGATAGGTCTGCTTGTAAATCATTTTAGAACCATTTCTGGCACGACCCAGCTCTGTCGTCTGACATTATTAAAATAAGGTGCTTATGCTAGCTTAATGATTTACATGTAGAGTAACTGCCCGTGTTCGAATTAGTAATAAATGATGTGTCACAAAAACTAACTTTCATTCATGTCCTTTATTGCCCTGAATAGTTGATGGAAATAGGTTTAGCACCTGCTTGAGCTTTTGGTAAGATTTAGTTTTTATTTAATTTAGTAACTTTAATTGTCCGTGAGTTTCCTCAGGGAAAGCCCACAGCCGGGCTAGGAATATTTACGTGACAATATACATTATGATATATATTTTTTTTACTTTCAGCATTTAACTTTTCGTCCATCGAAGTTCAAAAGCACAGTGGAAGTGGAACGGCCGTCAACCAAGATCAACCGATTCACGGGTACCATCTCGCACCCGAACAAGGAGCGCGTGCAGCTCAACTCCGACCACCTGCTGCTCCGTGAGTGCACGCTCAAGAACACCGACTTCGTGGAGGGCATCGTCGTGTACGCCGGCCACGAGACCAAGGCCATGCTCAACAACGGCGGCCCCCGCTACAAGTGCTCCAAGCTTGAAAAGAAAATGAACACCGACGTTATCTGGTGCATCTTGGTCCTACTATTCCTTTGCTGTACAGGCGCCGTCGGCTGCAAGATTTTTCTCGACAAATATTACAGCCTTCCTAACTTTCCTTATTTCATAATTACCACAAACTCCCCCGCCTACGAAGGACTGATAATATTTTGGACGTACATTATTGTCTTACAAGTTATGATACCGGTGTCGCTATACGTGACGATAGAGATGACGAAGCTGTTGCAAGTTTACCACATACACCAGGACGTTGAAATGTACGATCCGATGACGAATACTCGTGTACAGTGTAGAGCGTTAAACATCACTGAAGAATTAGGGCAAATCAACTATCTCTTCAGTGACAAGACGGGTACGCTAACCGAGAATAAGATGTTGTTTCGGCGGTGTGCGGTGGCGGGAGTGGACTACGACCACCCGCCGGGGCCGCCGGCGGAGCCGTCGCTCGACCTGCCGCCCATCGTCACCCCCGTCACCCACATCTCGCCCAATTCCAGGATGCTGCAACATTTGCTTGACAACAATGGAAATGAACACACCCAAAAGGTACAATTCATTACACACTAATTTTACGGTTTAAACTCACGTAAACAATGTTGAAAATAAGCTTCGGTCTAGCAAACAAGTTTTTTTAGTAACAGTGGATTAAAAAACTACAAAAAGACGGTATGATTCTCTTTGTTTAAACTCCACTGACAAACGACTTTTGCCAAACTATACCTACCTGAGTAAATAGGAATGGTATGAGCTGATTCGACCTATGAAGAGACTTGCCAGTGAACTTTGTGTTTTGTTTAGGTACGCGAGTTCATGCTGATCCTGGCGGTGTGCAACACGGTGGTGGTATCGCAGCCGCACGTGGACGCCATGCACATGAGCGGCTCCAGCCCCGGCGACCTGGAGCCCGCGCGCTCCAACGGCACCGCTCGCTCCACCGACAAGTGAGTTGATGCAGGTCCTGACGGTGAGCGACACGGTGATGGTGTCGTAGCCGCACATGAACGCCTTAAGCCTGGTTCCCACGGCCCGTTGTTTCACAGATCTGACCGCGCCTTTACAGGCCGACAGATCGTGGGAACGGTCGCATCCGACAAGGCCTGTGACCACAGCAGGAGGCAGGAGACCTCCTGTCGTCATCCGTTCGATCCGTCGGAAGTCGGTAACTTCAAAGGCGCGGCGCGGCGCGGCGTTGCCTGTCGCGGCCTGTAGGGGCGCGTCTGCGTCGGTTCATTACACCTGGGACAGCGCGTGCGCGTACAGTACACGCACACATGTTGGACTAGCGGTAACGACGGGCGGGTACAGGCCGACTCGCACCGTTGGAATGGCTCGGCGCGAGACGTAATCAACCGCACAGGCATCCACAGGCGTGGCGCGATCCGGCCTGGCCTGTAATAACACGGGCCGTGGGAACCCACCTTTACACGCGAGCGTCTTTAGTCCCGGCGACCGGGAACCCGCAAACTCCATTGCACCAGCCGGTCCACTGATAAGACAGTGCCCCCATAAACCTAGTGACTCGCGTCAACACGGCTAGCTTAACTTATAATAAAATGCAGAATGTGTGGGCACTCGCTCAATTCTAGTTGTTAGAGTCTAGTTGCACAATCCTAAAGAATGCTGCACATTAGTTTAACATGTACACAGACTAACGCTTTTTCGCACTCTAAAGAAGTCCGTGATTGTTTGGAATGGAAATAATATTTTGAGTCGAAGGGCTCAAAATATTATTTCCATAAAGTTCGCAGTAGAAATGAACTGTAAAACGAATAGCTAAATAAATCTAATACGTAACCTCCTCCATGATTGCTCTGTAAAGAGTTTACCGGAGAATACAACGAAAACCGGCGAACCACATCGACTTACTCGTAAATCCATATTATGTTACGCACGTCTGATGAGCAGCAGGCATGTTGCAAATACTCGCATCCGCGGAACATCCGCATTATTTTCAACATCCGCATCTGCATCCGCATCCGCATAATATCCATGCGGAGCTCATGCGGATGCGGATGTCGACCAAGTCGGTAACAGGAACGTCTTAGCGGCGGCGTAAGGCTAGGTAATTTCGTCATTATATACAGGGTGTTTGGTCCATCGTTTGCCAAATTAAAACGGCGGATAAGTGGGGTAGTTTGCTATCTAATCACGCCCTTTAAAAGATTTTTGGGCCCACGAGATTTTTTTTTTTGCCTTTTTTGTTTTATTTGAAAAATTTTCAGGGCCGACTCGTTTAAACTTAAATTAAAAAAAAAAAAAGTAAGTGGTGGAGAGATGCAACGTTTATTGCGTCGTAATGTCTAACGTTGAACGGCTTCATCAAAGTCAAAATAACTGACATTTAACCTGTAATTTTTTTTTTATTAACCCTCAAATGTTTTACAACGTAAAAATTTACACCAAGGTCAACTTTGATTTTCAATTAAAAAAAAAACAAAACGAGACCACGTTCTTGAAATTACTTTACAAAATTCTGTGTTCTGTCCTCTTTCTAATGACGTACAATAATCCCAAAAAAATCGTTTTTTCCTGATTTTTTGTAACGGACGCAACAGGAAACCGACATGCAGATTTAATTATTAACAAGCAGAAACGTCTGCGAACGATGCTATTAAGCTTAGAATAAAATTAAAAGTGGAATAATTAATGTCTTGGGTGAGACTTGAACTCACGGCCTCACTCGGCGTGAGTGGCAGAGCCATCTGTGCCAAGACCTCATCCATAGCCAGCCAATCTTTCCACCATAACGCCGACAAGTAGGTTAAAAAAAATTCTTTAAATTTCCAACTTTTTCATTTAATTAACATTTTCTCATTACAGATTTCGCTCAAATTAACGACCTTCGTTGCGAATGCATGCGTAGCATCTGTTTCTTATCTCTACTGTAGTCGTTCGCAATCGAATTTCTCTTTTGATAACGACGAATGCCGCCAATTATCCGCTGGGACAAATCTTCTCGCGATTCTACCTCCGTTCCTTTGCCCCCGTCCCCAGATGTAAAAGTCCAACGGAGTTAAGTTAAGGAAGCGTGGAGGCCATGCAAAAGGGCCGCCTCTGGCAATCGACGAATTTGGGAAAGCGTTGTCTAGGTGCTCCCTGATCGTCCAGTGCGCAGTGTTGTAAAAATATGCACTTCACTACATTCCAGTACAAGGTATTTTAAATTTTTACAAAATGATCTACCTGGGTCACTAGCTGATGTGCCACATTTCAATGAGGATAGGCGTATCATCTTTCAACAAGACGGTTGAACAAGCGCATTAGACCAGTGTTTTTCAAACTGTGGGAGCCTTTGCCAGCCTTAAAACAATACATAAGCCAAAAAATTTGATCGTACTAAGGGGGTCGCGTCAAGAAAAAGTATGAAAAACACTGCACTAGACGATAACAGTCAGGGAGCACCTAGACAACGCTTTCCCAAATTCGTGGATTGGCAGAGGCGGCTCTTTTCCATGGCCTCTACGCTCCCCTGACCTAACTCCGTTGGACTTTTACATCTGGGGACGGGGGCAAAGGAACTCGTTGACACAACGGAGGTAGAATCGCAAGAAGATTTGTCCCAACGGATATTGGCGGCATTCGTCGTTATCAAAAGAGAAATTCGATTGCGAACGACTACAGTAGAGATAAGAAACAGATGCTACGCATGCATTCGCAACGAAGGTCAATTTGAGCAAGATCTGTAATGAGAAAATGTTAATTAAATGGAAAAGTTGGAAATTTTAAGAATTTTTTTTTCTTAACCTGCTTGTCGGTGTTATGGTGGAAAGATTGGCTGGCTATGGATGAGGTCTTGGTCGCCCAGATGGCTCTGACACTCACGGCCTCTGGAGTATCGATCCGTCTCACCCAAGACATTAATTATTCCACTTTTAATTTTATTCTAAGCTTAATAGCATCGTTCGCAGCTTGCAATAAGCGCTGGTGGCCTAGCGGTAAGAGCGTGCGACTTTCAATCCGGAGGTCGCGGGTTCAAACCCCGGCTCGTACCAATGAATTTTTCGGAACTTACGTACGAAATATCATTTAATATTTACCAGTTGCTTTTCGGTGAAGGAAAACATCGTGAGGACACCAGACTAATCCCAATAAGGCCTAGTTTCCCCTCTGGGTTGGAAGGTCAGATGGCAGTCGCTTTCGTAAAAAGTAGTGCCTACGTCAATTCTTAGGATTAGTTGTCAAGCGGACCCCAGGCTCCCATGAGTCGTGGCAAAAATGCCGGGATAACGCGAGGAACGAGGAATAGCATCGTTCACACTTTCACAGACGTTTCTGCTTGTTAATAATTAAATCTGCATGTCGGTTTCCTGTTGCGTCCGTTGCAAAAAATGAAGTTTTTGAAAGGTTTTTTGGGATTATTGTACATCATTAGAAAGAGGACAGAACACAGAATTTTGTAAAGTAATTCTAAGAACGTGGTCTCGTTTTGTTTTTTGTTTAATTGAAATTCAAAGTTGACCTTGGTGTACATTTTTACATGTTGTAAAACATTTGAGGGTTAATAAAAAAAACTACAGGTTTAATGTCAGTAATTTTGACTTTAATAAAGCCGTTCAACGTTAGACATCATCATCATAGGCCTTTTCGTCTATAGCAGACGATTTATGGTGTAACACCGGAGAAACACCGTTTTTGGTGGCTGAATAGACCGATGCGAGACCGACATGGTCTACCACAGGTCTGACAAGAGAAGTTTGCGGAAACCGGTACTGAGACACCTTGTCGTCGTCTTTGTCTCTTGTCAGCGAGTGTGGCGAACCAGGTCTCATCACAAAACTTGCGACCCTCCACAACACGTTTGCGCCATTCCGTCCGCTGCTCTGCGAGCCTCTCCCAGTCTCGGTGGTCGATATGGAAGGCAATCAAGTCCCTCTTTGCGCAATCTTTAAAGCGAAGCAATGGCCTCCCAACGTTACGTTTTGCATTCGCAACCGCACCAAGAAGAACACGACGAGGTAGTCGAGAGGGTTCCATCCTGTGCACATGCCCTAGCCAACGCAAACGTCTCTGCTTGAGAAACGCTGTTAAGCTAGGCAGCTGTGCAATTTCTAGAACCCTTTCGTTTGTCACCCTGTCTTGCCATGTTATTCCTAGGATCCTATCCAATAGACATCACGACGCAATAAACGTTGCATCTCTCCACCACTTACTTTTTTTTAATTTAAGTTTAAGATTAAAAAAAAAAAACAAAAAAGGCAAAAAAAAATTCTCGTGGGCCCAAATTTTTTTTAAAGGGCGTGATTAGATAGCAAACTACCCCACTTATCCGCCGTTTTAATTTGGCAAACGATGGACCAAACACCCTGTATAACGAAATCGTCTAATCCCGAAAAGTCGACCAAGTTACTGTTTATTAAACCAAACGCACCTATATTCTTGCACAAATCCTAAACGTTTCGTTTTTTTAATAAAAATTACTAAAAATGTGATATTTGACGTTTTTTAAGTACCAAATCTTGACATCCGCATCCGCATCCGCGGATGCCAAAAAATCTGCATCCGCAACATCCCTGATGAGCAGTATGTAACGCGCATAGTTTTCATAGTTTTTAGGGTTCCGTAACCGAAGGGTAAAAACGGGACCCTATTACTAAGACTCCTCTGTTCGTCTGTCTGTCACCAGGCTGTATTTCATGAACCGTGATAGCTAGACAGTTGAAATTTTCACAGGTGATGTATTTCTGTTGCCGCTATAACAACAAATACTAAAAACAATAAAATAAATATATAAATCACCTAAAAATGTACTGACATAAAAATAGCCACCAATGCATACTACGCCTATGCTCACTCTTGGTTACAATATGGAATCATACTGTGGGGAAATAGTCCAAGCGTGAACAATCTTTTCTTATTACAAAAACACTGTGTTAGGATCCTTGTAAATATTCATCAACTGGAAAGCTGCAAACCTCACTTCATAAAGTTAAGAATCCTGACCTTAATCTCCATGTACATATTGGAGTGTGTCTATTCGTAAAGAATAATGGAAACCTCTTTCCTCAATACTCGCGAGCGGCCCACCTACGACCAAAGACTAGACTAGCCACACAAAACTCTACTTTACAGATGATCCATAAAGGCCCTTTTGGCATGGCCATAAAAATATATAATAAAATCCCAAACGAAATCAAAGAAATAAATAATTATAGTAACTTTAAAAATGCATTAAAACTTACCTAGTAAAAAAAGCGTACTAAACTTTAAATGATTTTTTTAACGAAAATATGGATGAATAACCGGCACAGAGAAGAGATAAGTTTGGAAAAAAGGTTACAAGAGAGACCATTGTAAATCATACATTAGCCCTTAGGAATTGGCTTAAGCCTATGATGCATGTTATCTCATAAGTTAGTGTTAAGTATATTGCTATACCCTTACAGGGTTCATGTGGAACTGTACTAGTAGTTTTTAAGAACTGTATACCAGTGGCGGCGCATCTAGATTATTCGTAGGCAAGCCGTAGCTGAGTTGCCCTTCCTTTTCTTCATATGTTTAAAGAAAATAGCCCAAGAGCCTGAATTTCAGACAAGCCGATGGGAATCGAGCTCTATGGACGCTCCGCCACTGCTGTATACTAATATGAGTGCAATAAACAATTCTGATTCTGATTCTGATTCTGAATATTAAGTGGGGCTCCAATACAACAAACGTGATTTTATTGCCGTTTTTGCGTAATGGTACGGAACTCTTCGTGCGCGACTCTTGGCCGGTTTTCCGCCCATTTTTAATTAAATTGCTAACGTTCCAAAAATTCAACGGTTTCCTAGCTCTAGTTTACATTCTTTACTAGTCGGGGGGGCTACCGCGAAAACCGACATTCGCAAATAGAGGGGACCTTTCTCTTTTACTCCATGTTTACTCCAATGAAGGCGTAATTAGAGTGACAGAGAAATATGCCCGCAATTTGCGATCTTCGATTTTCGCGGTTATAGCCCTGATCGGATCCTCAAGATCACCGGCTGTACATATGTTGCGAGTGTGAACAAGAAATGGAGCGCTAGTAGATTACGATGTGGATGCGGCTCGCGTGAATGAATTCAGAATTGAAATTCAGATTGGAGCACGCAAGCCATGGGCTGCGTAAGAAAAGTAACCGTTACCTTTCCTATTCGTGGAATACATTTTTGTTTATCTTACAAAAAACACAGTAATATATTCCCTATATATACGGTTATAAGAACACTAGCGTTCTGATATAACCAGTCAAGTAATTGTAAGTATTTCGTGAACAACTCATAAAATAATCCAATTCCCTAAAAAAAAAAACAATGTTGACTTACTAAATAAATAGAGTTAAACTAAGATAAATCTGCAACGTTTTAATAGCACACGCAGTGTAAGTGTTATTTAAACTTACGTCATAATATCATAGAAGTTTGACGTTTAAAACTTTAAAATAACATTTGCACTGCGTGTGCTTGCAAAATAATTTAAAAAATCTTCCATATATTTACACCAATAAATGGAAACAGGACTTGTTTATAGTTTTTGTTCTATTATTTGTACGTATAAGAGCTATTTACATGCATAGGTACCATGTATCATGCTTTGTACTAGATAGGTAGGTCCAAAATTCAAGCTAAGAATCCTTAGGTAAGTACTTTAAACAGAGATTATACATCAATCCATATAAAATTAATATTGCACCTATGCACTTGGGCACTAACATAATGAATATAACTATTAAACTGTTAAATGCTTGTCATAGATCGCAGCGAGGGCGCAAGGTGTCCAAAAAGCTGGCAACATTGCCCCGCTGGGTGGCCATGCTCAGGGCCAGGTAAGCTGGCCCTTTATAAAAATGAAAACACTATAATTTACATCACCAAAATGCTTTGTTTTTTTTAATTCTCAGTCCGATCTAAATTGTTCATAAAGGCAAATTGCAATGTAGACTAATCATGATAAAATATTACTGCACTATTTCGCTAAAGAACGTATTATTGGTACAATTAAGGCCATTGAGGGCCATAAGTAAGTATTTCTCGCTGGCTTATTATTGCATTCAATTATTATTGTTCTGCAGTTCTGCACGCAAAATGAAATTAGGTAACGTTCAACGACTAATAAGAAAAACATCGACACGTAACGTGTTTTGCTACTCTACGAGGAAAGTTATTAAGAATATGTCCTAGGTAGACGTTGGGCCTCATTCCCAATATCTCCTGAGGGCACCTCGAAGAGAAAACAAGTTATCATGTTTTCTCTTGTGTTTTTCAACCCTTAGCCATATTTTACGAGGTGAATATTTATATAGGTCATACCTATTGAGCACTTTTACTACATGATCAAACCAGGAAAATTAATGGCTATATCGTGCATTTTGGCCAAGGTAACAATCGCTTGCGCTAGGATAGCGAAACGCTTCTCTATCACTCTTCCATATTCATGCGACAGTGACAGTTGCGTTTCGTTCGTTACGGAGCGTAAACGATTGGCATGTTGGCTACGCACCCCGGTGTCGACGTTTTCGACAATCGTAGAGCACTATCAATACGGTTGTTGATTTCCAGAAAGTCTGTAAAGTTTGTACAGACTTTCTGGAAATCAACAACCAATCCACAGCTTTAAGTTTTTTTTTCACACTTAAGTAATACCATTTGTACCTACCTACGTCTTTGCCTTACCCGACTGCCGAGAGAGGACTATCACTAGGTATCACTAGGTACTATGTTTTTAAAAGAAGTGTCACTACTCACTACATAGTAATTTTTCGTCTAGATATTCACAACTCTGGGGAGGGGCACGAATAACATCTTTGTGTCCCAGCTTATCTCGCCTGCACGTGGTCCTCCTGCTGTTTAACGGAAGAGATAGCAACAGAGAAGGAAAACTTGAAACAAACCCGGCTCGGTGCCAGCTGTTATGCACCTGCAGCCAACCCGACTCCGCGCGTATTGACTTGTCTTTCCCGCGGATCTAGTCGGTGAGGTCGAGAGAGAGCCACAGGTCTTGGGCAACCCTGTGTCTCTTTGTTTGTGTCCCAGGCGATGCAGTGTCTGTGGAGAGGAAACTTCACCCACGATGGTTTGCCGCGTGGAAAACAACACGGGGAGTGGCAGTGACCAGTAATAAGTCCAAACAGATAGGCGTAAGTTAGGACGCCAGGGGTGTCTCCTGACAGTGGGAGGGTCCATCGTATTGATCAGTTACCGC
Source organism: Cydia splendana (assembly GCF_910591565.1). Lineage (NCBI taxonomy): Eukaryota > Metazoa > Arthropoda > Insecta > Lepidoptera > Tortricidae > Cydia > Cydia splendana. The sequence continues at coordinate 10,894,983 of NC_085962.1, forward strand.
CCGCTTAAGCCGGGCAGCCCCCGGTCAGTTAGGTACTGATCCGCCTCGGTGCCGGTTTGCTCCTTTTGGGTGTAGGGAGCACTAGCCTTCAACTAGACGATCGGCGTCGTAACGTACTTCACCTGCAGAACAGTCAAAAAGAAATAATACAACCCGCTTATCCATGCGCATTGCGACATGGAATGTCCGTACTATGAGGACAGGCCTCACGGACACCGTGGGAGGCTCAAGTAACAGCAACGCATGCGACCTGCGTAAGACGGCTGTAATCAGCATGGAATTAGATAGGCTTAACATAGCAATCTTCTTCTTCCTCGTTCCCTCAATGCTGAGGATCGCGACCACATGCAACATGTCCCCACTGATTGCGGTCATAAGCCAAGTGAACTGCACGGTGCAGGCTGCCGCCACTCGCCTTCTTCATGGCGTCAGACCATCTCTTACGAGCCCCACCCCGAGCGCGTTTACCATTCATTCGCCCCAAGATGATACACTTCTCCATATCATGCATTGATGATCTCATAATGTGTCCGAAAAATCTAAGGGTTCGTTCATGGCATGTTTCGGAGAGCCGTGTGGTAATACTGAGTTCTTCCAAAATAGAGATGTTAGTTCTTCTAGCTGTCCAAGGTATACGCAGCAGTCTTCGCCAACACCACATTTCAAAAGCGTCAATCTTAGCCACATCACAGCTTTTCAGGCTCCAAGTTTCGGCACCGTACATAAATATCGAGAAGACAAGAGCTCGAACCAATCGCACCTTAGTCGTACGTCGAATACCTCTGTTCCTCCAGATCTTGTCAAGGTTAGCCATAGCACTCTTAGCCATACCAGCTCTACGGCGTATTTCGTCAGTGCTGCCACCGTCGCAGGTTATTAACGACCCAAGATACACAAACTCGCTGACTTTTTCGTACTGGCGGAGTACGTCGGTAACTGGAAGTATATTTGCCCTATCCACTAACATAGCAATAGTAGCCCTACAAGAAACCAGGCTACCTGATGAAGGCTCACTGCGCGAGGCGCAATACACGTTCTTCTGGAGAGGTAAGGGGGCTAATGCTGTTCGTGAGCACGGTGTTGGCTTCGCCGTTCGTAACGATTTGCTTAAAGCAATCGAAAAGGCTCGTGGCGTCTCCGAGCGCATAATGGTGTTGCGAGTTAACACAACCAGCGGCTACATTAAAGTCATCTCCGCGTACGCTCCAACACTACCTGATGGTAGTGTTGGATCGTAAAATTGGTCCTTGGCCTCGTCCGTTGATACGGACGAGGCCAAGGACCAATTTTACGATCAGCTCCATGAAACAGTGCGCGGTGTAAAATCCTCCGATCGCCTATATATACTAGGCGATTTTAATGCCAGAATCGGTCAAGACAGTGATGCGTGGCTGAACTGTATTGGTGAACATGGTATCGGCAAACAAAACGAAAATGGCCAGCGTCTGCTAGAGTTTTGTTCTAGAAACCTACCAATACATATTTTAAGGGCAAATTATCTCGCAAGGTTTCATGGAAACACCCTCGCTCGGGTCATTGGCATCAGCTGGATGTGATCCTCTCCAGAAAGAAAGACCTACGCGAAACACTCCACACCAGAACCTTTCACAGTGCAGAATGTGACACCGATCACTCCTTAGTGGTAGCGCGCGTTGCCTTCACTCAGACGAAAATCCATTCGTCCAGACCTCCTGGTAAAAAGAAAGTAAATATTCTGAATACCAGGAATGACGAGATGGTCAGTGAATTTGGGGAGTTGGTAAGAAGCGCGCAATCAACCTGGAGTGATAATGTACTTGTACAACTAGACGACATGTGGAGGAGCGTCAGAACGATGCTGACAGACACTGCCTGCTCAGTTTTCGGTTACCAGGAAACTAAGACCCAGGATTGGTTCGCTGAAAACTCAAGAGCATTTAAAACCTCTTCTTGACTCCAAGCGTGAAGCTGCACTGAAACACCGCATGAAGCCCATACCGGAAACACGGGAAAACCTAAAGAACGCCAAGTCGACATTGCACTGCCATGCACGACACTTCGCGAATGTGTACTGGACGAATGTGTGCACGAATATCCAAAAGTGCGTCGACGCCGGTAACTTCAGCGGTGTTTACTCGAGTATCAAGCAGGTTCTAGGTCCTGTGCCTAAGAAGACAGCCCCTCTTAAAGAAGTGGATGGTACTGTCATAACCGATAGCTGCCGTCAACTCGGACGATGGGTGGAACACTACACCGAACTCTATTCGAATCCGATTGCTATTGACTCAGAGGCCTGAGTACACACGCCAAAACTAACATTTGGGTTCGAACTAGATGCACCACCCTCTATAGAGGAATTTCATAGGGCTGTAAAGCAGCTGAAACGCGGAAAGAGTCCAGGCAGTGATGGCACTCAAGCTGACATCATAAAGCTCGAGTGTATAGGTCCAATTCTGCATAGTCTGTTGTGGAAATGCTGAGAGGAAGGAAAATTCCCACAGGATATGCGCGATGCTAACATCGTCACGTTGTACAAGGGGAAGGGAGACCGCGGTGATTGCAACAATTACCGGGGCATTTCCCTCCTTAGTATTGTAGGCAAGTTATTCGGTAGGGTAGTACTATCAAGACTACAACAACTTGCCAATCGCGTATATCACGAAAGTCAGTGTGGATTCCGTGTCCAGCGTTCCACAACGGACATGATCTTTACACTTCGGCAAATCCAAGAAAAGTGTAGAGAGCAGAAAACACCTCTGGTGGTCGCATTCGTTGACCTGAATAAGGCCTTGGACACAGTTAGCCGAGAAGGGCTTTATTCCGTACTGGAACATATAGGATGCCCACGAAAACTCTTTTGAGTTTTGTGAAGTCCTTTCATGAGGGTATGCAAGGAGCTTTAGTGTTTGACGGTACCGTGTCTGACCCGTTCTTTATGCGTAGAGGAGTTTGGCAAGGCTGCGTACTGGCGCCTACCCTGTTTGGTATCTTCTTTTCGTTACTGCTGAAAACTGCTTTCGGTGACGACCAACAGGGTATCCATCTGCGAGGGCTGATGGAAAACTTTACAACGTTTCCCTTCTCAAATCTAAGCGAAAACGAGACGATTTATTCGTTGATAGCTTGCTCTTTGCTGATGACGCAGCCTTCATCGCGACATCGCAGTTTGAGCTTCAAACTATTATGGACATGTTTTCTCGTGCCTGTACTCTGTTCTCTATGACTATCAATCCCCGGAAAACTGTTTTACTGGCTCAAGGGTGTGCGGAAATACCGACAATCCTGTTGGATGGCGCACCGCTGGAGTCAGTCGACAAGTTTTGTTATCTCGGGTCGACTGTGACTAGCAATCTCTCACCGGATGCAGAAATCGACGTTCGAATCGGAAAAGCCGCAACGATGTTTAGGAAGTTGAGTGCAAGAGTATGGCAAAATAAACATCTAACCAGGAAAACCAAGATGGTTGTCTATAAAACGTGCATGCTGAGCATACTCTTGTACGGGGCTGAGACCTGGACATCGTATGCCAAACACGAACGTCGTCTCAACGCTTTCCACATGCGCTGCATCCGGAACATATTGGGCATATCTTGGAAGGATAGGGTCCTTGAGATTGCTCAGCTGCCCAGCCTCTTTGCGCTGCTAAAGCAGAGACGCTTACGCTGGCTGGGGCATGTGCATCGAATGCAACCTTCTCGTTTGCCGCGGCGTGTTTTGCTTGGCGCCATAGCTGACGCCAAAAGAAGTGTCGGTCGGCCGATGCTACGGCATAAGGACTGCGCCATGCGAGACATGCACTCCTTCAACATCCCGGTTCATAAATGGGAGGAGCTTGCCGAGGACAGAGTTAAGTGGCGCAAACTGGTGTTCGACGGTCGCAAAATCCACGATGACGCTTGGTTTAAGACACTCGCAAGTAAGCGAGCCAAGCGTCATCAGCCCGACATCTGTTCGCCACGTACACACTTCACCTGCCTATTTTGCGGTCGTGGTTGCTGCTCCCGTATTGGCTTATACAGCCATGAAAAACGTTGTCGCCCTGCCTGACACTGTTTGTATAGTCTGAAAGGCCTATGATGATGATTCACAACTCTATGCTTCGCTTATTGTAACGTGCTCGCACAGGTATTTCTTGAATGATATACATAACTATGATAACTACAACACTTTATAGAAAACAAACCACTTTGATCTAAGTCGTTTTAGTGGGCATCATGTTTGCGAATTCACATTAATTATTTATACAGAACTTAAAGCTTTTCAAGTTTCCACTTGGTTTACTTTATTTCGTGGGTCAAACAATGTGTTTTGTAGTTAAATAAATGGTGCTTATGTTTTATTTTGTAGCCAAAATTTTTTTTAAATATCTATATTAGAAACATAAAATGGGCCCATGACTGCCATGTCCTTAGCTATAAGAGCACAACAGGAGCCGAAACGAAATACATATAATTATATGCTTTATTATTTAATCAGGCCCCGTATATATTTTGTTGTGCACATACAGATGTGCAGTTATTTATGAAAGGGGACCTTCATTTCGACGGTGTTTAAGTACATTGCTCGGCGTCGTATCTTAGGTATGTTTTGTATTGTCAACAATTATTTAGGTCCCTTTTTTTGAGATGTATAATTGAAATTATTTAAGGTATTTGACAATTTGCACGAATTTGCTACAGGTACGCGCGGTTGACAGAGTCGCGGTCTACCACGCCGTCGCCGCCACCGTCCACAACGTCACCGCTGCGCTTCAAGCTGGCGCGCCTGCCCTTCGTGCGCGGCGAGGACAGCGCCAGCGAGCCCAGCACTAGTGCCGACCAACAGGTTCACTAATCTTCAAGCTTTTTGTGTTGTGTTAAATTTTTGTTATGCGCTAGAATGGAGTAACAATGATTACTAGTTATTTTAACGTTAACATTAAATATCTCTTGAATAGGGATCAGATTACAACGCTCGCGGGTCAACCACGGCATTGTTTAGTAACGTAGGACCGACCGGTAGTCACTCGAAAAATTTACGCGTTCTCTTAACGCCGGTTCAGATAATTCTGAATGCCGCGTTAGCTGATATAATTAATGATAAATAAATACATTAGAACCTTTCAAAATGTTTATTTTCATTCAACTGTCGGTACCAAGTCTAGGGTTGCCAACTTTTTAGGAGTGAAATATAGTATTTTGCAAAATTACATATAAAATATATAGTACACTGAAAGAAAATATAGTACAGTTAAGGAGATGGTTAAAAATACAATAATTAATACAAAAATGAATGAAAAGTAATATGCCCAATCTCGCGTGTGTCAGTAGGCGTGTGTAAAATCATGGGTTGGACTAAAGCAAAGAAGTTGCAGCACTCATTAGAGTGATGTTATTATGACACCTATTTTTCATGATGTTATCGTAGAGAATACGTTAAAATAAGCATCTTTTACTTAAAAACTTTTCTCTAAAATCAAAAATGGCCGAAATATTTAACCCGGAAGTTGAGAAAAATCTAGGACATTAAAAATTACGATGGATGTTGTGTCATCATAACACCTATTTTTTATTGTGTTATTCTAGAGCAGGGGTCTCCAAACACTTTCGCGCAAGCCACCGTCGGTTTTTGCGCCGGGGGAGGGTGTCTGGTTGCTGCTGTTAGGGACAGTTCCACACTCAATGAATGCTGAACCCCTGGAGCCTGGCTCCCGCGGGAGGACAGTGGGCACTCGCTTTGGGTGTCGGCGGGCCGGATTAGAACGCGTTGCGGGCCGGGGTTTGGAGACCCCTGTTCTAGAGAATACCCTAAAATAAGCAAGTTTTGTCATTGTTTTGTAGGAAAAACTTTTCTCTAAAGTCAAAAATGGCCGAGTTGTTGAACTTTATATTTTAATATTTGAAGCCAGTGGCAGCGAGCGAGCAAGACCTTCCTGGGCAGAGCCGACTTGGATATGGGTAGGGTAGGTCGAAGCTTTGCTCCCCGCCTTAGTCTTTGAGGTATTTTTTTTTTCAACAACCCAAAAAACGTGATTACACAGTAACTTTCAGGTCAATATCCCAACTTTCGAGTCAAGAGAAAACATGCTTATTTTAGCGTATTCTCTACGATCGATAACACATAAAAAAAAATAGGTGTTGTAATGACACATCATCCATCGAAATTTTCCAAGTCCTAGATTTTTCCCAACTTTCTGGTCAAATATCTTGACCCGAAAGTTGGGAAAAATCTTGATCTTGGCTATTTTCGATTTTAGACAAAAGTTTTTCCTACAAAACATGCTTATTTTAGCGTTTTGATTGAAAATTTTCTACGATTCCTATATATTTTGCACTTTTAGTCAAAAAAAACTTTTCTTGTCTTTTTTTGCACCCCCTTTGCTTTAGGCCGACCCATTGTTCCTATTATAATCCTTATTACTTTTATCATTATCAGATTATCATTTTGGTCATCCATTTCTTAAGTAGTTTGGAATAATATTTCAATTCATTTCGTCGATGCAAAGTTACAAACTTATGAAACTTCACGTCACGAGTCACGAGATTGTGAGAGTTATTGTTATTTCATATTTATGAAAAAAAAAAGCACAGCGTAAGGACCCATCGAAATATAGTATTTTTGCGTACTATATTGTTTCCTAAAAATATATAGTACGCAAGGCCGAAATATAGTACAATATATATTATATAGTACGGTTGGCAACCCAAGTACCAACACAAAAAAATATATATTTTTTTTCCTGGTAGTTGCTAGGTGTGTTAAGTTTTTCCCCTATAAAGTATTAATTTATTCTTATTAAAATTTAATATAGTTCATTCTTATTACAACTGAAAAACTGAAACAGTTTTAGGAATTTTTGTGATTATTCAATCAATATGTCATCTGGGTCACTGCTATAGATGAAGCGTAAGTTATTCGATCTACTCAGACATCACAGCTAATTTTCTACATTTCGGAGAGTTTATATTAATAACTTGCCCTGAAGAGTTGCAGCAGCATGAACCGAGGAAATAAATTGTACTGTTCACGTTTCTTGTGTAAGACGGTGCGTTTCGAGGCGGAGAGTCCCGACGAGCTGGCGCTGGCGGAGGCGGCGCTGGCCTACGGGTACGAACTGCGCTCGCGCGCGCCCAACGAGGTGGAGGTCGGCGTGCGCGGCGAGCTGGCGCGCCTGCGCGTGCTGCGCGTGCAGCAGTTCGACGCCGCGCGCAAGTGCATGAGCGTGGCGCTGCGCGACCCGCAGGGGCAGGTGAGTGGGCAGTACCGACACCGGGCGTAATACTCCTCAAATTTGAGAGAGACTTGAGGGTTTCAACTTAAAATTTTGATGAAGCGAACTCGTATACCTACTGCATGTCCGACGTAAATGGTATACTACAGTGAAACCTGGTTAATTGGCACCTGGATAAATGGAAAACCTCAATAATTGCAACCAAAAGTCCGGCCCCGGTCCCTTGAGACCAAAAGGCCTCTATAATTGAAAGTTTGGAACCTCTATAATTGCCATTTAGAAATTTAGTGCTTTTCGTAATTTTGCCTCTATAATTGACCACATCGCAACTAAGACCTCTATAATTGACACTGTGCTAAAAAAATCCGTTATGTTTGCTTTTCTTTTTACCTCTATTATTGAAACGAGTCTTACTTATTAAATCTGTAATTGAAATAATGTAGTTGTATGCAGCAGAAACAATATTTTAATAGCAATGATCATTTTATTTATATCTTCATCCAGAATTCAATTTATTTATTGGGTATCTATCACAGCCTGTAGTAGGTGAAATAGTTTTGATTTAATCAAAAACAAAGTATGCTTTTTACATTCTAATTAAACTTTCTTCTACAATTCAAGGGAATTTTTAAACCCAAATGATTAATAAGAAAATAAAGTGGTAATGAATGTAGTGTAAAAGTACAAGTATAGACAGAAGCAATATATAGACCAGAAACCCAGAATTTAAGCGTGTAAATCTACTTTTAATGGTTATTTGCACCTCCATAAAATAAATTTGTCAAAACGCAACCTCTATTAATGAAAACCTCTATAATTGACACAACGATTTTTTGAACCTCGTTAATTGACACGACCTGCTTAAATGGAAAACCTGGTTAATTGACAAAAAATGGCCGGTCCCTTGAGATTGCAATTATCCAGGTTCCACTGTATATATTATATAAGAAAGTTTGTTGCAAATCTTGACTTTCAAGAAAAGGCTCAAAATTAATAACTAAAAGGTTTGTTTTTCTACAGACACTTCTTGCGCATGTCGAGCTATTTCTGACACTAAAATGTGGTTTCTCCTATTATAATCAATCGCCTAATTTTATGTTAAAGTGTGAGTATACAAAGGAAATGTACCCAATGTGTACAGGTGGTGTTGTACGTGAAGGGCGCGGACAGCACGGTGCTGAGCGCGCTGACGCCGGCGCGGGCGGGCTCGGCGGAGGCGGCCGCGCTGGAGCGCACGCGCGCGCTGCTCACCGAGTACTCGCGCGCGGGGCTGCGCACGCTGGTGATGGCCAAGCGCGTCATGAACTCCGCGCAGTGGGAGGAGTGGCTCGCCTCGCACCAGCGCGCCTCCGAGATGGGAGAGGGTACGTTTGTCTTGTAACGTTTTTCCAATGAAAGTTTTAAAAAAAGTAAAAAAACCTTCGAAATTTTAATCGGTCTATTAGAATTTTAGGATAATACATTATTTAGCCTTCGCTTCTTCCAGTTGGTCCATGTAGAAACCCCATTGTACTCTTATAGGAATTGAAATACAAAACATGCTCAACAACAAATTGAAAAATATTATGTTTCATATTTCCGAGCCTACTACAAAACATAACAGACAAGTTTTATATATTGAGATTTCCACTCGTTGTCAGGTCGCGAGAAGCGCATTCGCGAATCGCTCGCTCGCCTCGAAAGCGCTTTAACGCTGATCGGAGCCACGGGCGTCGAAGACCGTCTCCAGGAAGATGTGCCCCGCACCGTGCGGGCCTTGTTGGACGCCGGGATCATCGTGTGGGTGCTGACGGGGGACAAGCCTGAGACCGCCATCAACATTGCCTACTCGGCGGCGCTGTTCTCACAGAGAGACAGGCTGCTCCATCTTATGTCGAGAGACAAGGTCAGCTAATATAACAGGTCATAGGAAAACTTCCGGCAATGTGTGTGCTCAACTCGCAATGTGTGTGCTCCTCAGCCTGCGTAAACCAGAGACGGCCATCAACATCTGGTACTCGGACCCTGTATGTTGAGAGCAGGGCCGTCTTAAACTATGCTGGCGCCCTTGAGCTCATAAGAATTTGGGGCCCTTTTGGAAAGTAAAGAAAGCGAATTAAACTAACTCTTTTCACCTATGATCTTCTATTTATTATGGGTAATCAAATATACTCTGTCTGTCCTTCGGGGCCCCCTGAGGATGGGGGCCCTGGGCACGGGCATATGGTGAAGACGGTACTACTCGAGAGATATGGTTAGTTGGAAAGTTTTGAAATATGAGGATGTCCCTCGCTTCGTGCGGACTTTACGTGGGTGCCGATCAGTAACATACGTAACGGCCATTAAACGGGAACAGCATAGTCTCGGTGCGGCGTTGTGTTTATAAATGGATGTTCCAAGTAAAAATCATCACCTTGTTTTTTTTTCATGATGTTACGTCTCGTAGACTGTATTCAGTAAATCGCAAGACATAAGGACTTATCTTTAAAATTTATGTTGTGTTAAGTGGCGCAGTCGGTAGGGGACGGGGAGTGACTAGGGGTAGGTAGACGCGACAAGACGATAAGGGAACTTGAAGCCTAATCAGTATTTATGTTTTGCGCTATGGTTGAGTGGTAGAGAATGCCTTAAGGCAGCGGTCGGCAACCTTTTTTTGCATAGTTTTAGTAGCGTAGTTAACGATGAGTAAGTTGACGCGGGCCGCACTTTGTTAATATTTATGACTTTATCAGACATTGTCGTTTCTCAATATTACATAGCCAGAGAGGCTCGCAGGCCGCAAGTGACAGTTTCACGAGCCGCATGCGGCCCGCGGGCCGCAGGTTGTCGACCGCCGCCTTAAGGCGTTAAATCTCGGCTCGAATGGTGATAGTTGCTGTCGCTGAGGTGGCCGGCTCGCCCCCATCGATCGATGTTGATTCGAATGATGTTCTTTGTTTGACAGGACCAAGCAGAGTCTACGATCAAGGCGTACTTAAGCGCCCCACTGGGGCCGGGCGGGCGCGCGCTGGTGGTGGACGGGCGCACTCTGACGTACATCCTGGACCGGCGCTCGGGGCTGGTGGCGCCGTTCCTCACGCTCGCGCGCCGCTGCTCCGCCGTGCTGTGCTGCCGCGCCACGCCGCTGCAGAAGGCGTACATCGTGAAGGTACCTTCCTGCAGGTGGCCGGGCTACGCTGACGTACATCCTGGACCGGCGCTCGGGGCTGGTGGCGCCGTTCCTCACGCTCGCGCGCCGCTGCTCCGCCGTGCTGTGCTGCCGCGCCACGCCGCTGCAGAAGGCGTACATCGTGAAGGTACCTTCCTGCAGGTGGCCGGGCTACGCTGACGTACATCCTGGACCGGCGCTCGGGGCTGGTGGCGCCGTTCCTCACGCTCGCGCGCCGCTGCTCCGCCGTGCTGTGCTGCCGCGCCACGCCGCTGCAGAAGGCGTACGTCCTGCAGGTGGCCGGGCTACGCTGACGTACATCCTGGACCGGCGCTCGGGGCTGGTGGCGCCGTTCCTCACGCTCGCGCGCCGCTGCTCCGCCGTGCTGTGCTGCCGCGCCACGCCGCTGCAGAAGGCGTACATCGTGAAGGTACCGTCCTGCAGGTGGCCGGGCTACGCTGACGTACATCCTGGACCGGCGCTCGGGGCTGGTGGCGCCGTTCCTCACGCTCGCGCGCCGCTGCTCCGCCGTGCTGTGCTGCCGCGCCACGCCGCTGCAGAAGGCGTACATCGTGAAGGTACCGTCCTGCAGGTGGCCGGGCTACGCTGACGTACATCCTGGACCGGCGCTCGGGGCTGGTGGCGCCGTTCCTCACGCTCGCGCGCTGCTGCTCCGCCGTGCTGTGCTGCCGCGCCACGCCGCTGCAGAAGGCGTACATCGTGAAGGTACCGTCCTGCAGGTGGCCGGGCTACGCTGACGTACATCCTGGACCGGCGCTCGGGGCTGGTGGCGCCGTTCCTCACGCTCGCGCGCCGCTGCTCCGCCGTGCTGTGCTGCCGCGCCACGCCGCTGCAGAAGGCGTACATCGTGAAGGTACCGTCCTGCAGGTGGCCGGGCTACGCTGACGTACATCCTGGACCGGCGCTCGGGGCTGGTGGCGCCGTTCCTCACGCTCGCGCGCCGCTGCTCCGCCGTGCTGTGCTGCCGCGCCACGCCGCTGCAGAAGGCGTACATCGTGAAGGTACCGTCCTGCTGGTGGCCGACGTATATCCATCGCGGGTGATGACGCTTTACATTTTATGATAAATTAAATGTGAAATATTTGAACTTGACGATTAAGAGCCCATCAACGTGCACACTAGCGACACTGCAAATTAACCGTGATTATTTAAATTTAACGACAGGTATTTAAAAAAAGGGGGCCGCTACGTACTGTATTGTGTATTTAAGTACCTTTTGAATACATCAAACTAGTTTTTATGCTGCTGGATTCGTCGATCTAGGAACTCAAAACAAAAACGGCCGTTTTAACTTTGGACGCATAGACTGACGAATCCAGCAACATAAAAACTACTTTGATGTATTCAAAAGGCGGCAAAGCAAACTTTTACAATTGTTTCTACTTTTTTCTGTGCAAATACATATGTACGTAAGAACGTTGCTTCTGTAAAATATTCCTATTATATTTATATTTCTTGCACCATTTTTCAGAAAAGCACTATATATAACTCGGCTGGAAGGCTACTTGCTGGCTTCCGATTCAATTAAACGGACTCCCAAGGTCGTCCGTTTAAAACGAATCCTCAGCCTACAAGTAGCTACTTCCGAGCCTCGACAATAATGTACTATAAACGTATATGTTTTAGTATTCCTTTATCTCTGCGGTGTAGCAATCTGCTATTACTTCGCAGGCGGTGAAGGAGGAGCTGGGAGTGACGACGCTCGCGATCGGGGATGGAGCCAACGATGTATCCATGATACAGACCGCGGACGTCGGTGTTGGTATGTTTAAAGCTTTTTTTATTTTTTTATTTATATAGAAAACAAACAGCCTTTTACAAATAAGTCTTACAAAAATGACTAAAAATAGGCCTAAAGTTTCATGTTACTAAGTTAACTATTACAATGAAAAGTAGGTTACTTAATTATAAATTACCCGAAGGTATAGTTGTGAATACTACATGCAAATAAAGTAAGAAAACAATGCAAAATATTACTAGAAACAATTTTCAATTACCAGCAATCAAAATATGCCGAACTTTGTTCTTGAAAACGGACAAACTATGAACAATAATGTCTATATTAAGCGATTCATTATACATATTACAAGTGCGCCTAAAGAAAGAATTTTTAGCATATTGTGTGTGTTTTTAAACGATTTTTACCTATTTTTCGCACTTGCAATACAACTAACACCCCTATTTCGTACCCAGGGCTGTCCGGGCAAGAGGGCAGGCAAGCAGTGATGGCGTCCGACTTTGCGCTGTCGCGGTTCAAGTTCGTCGAGCGGCTGCTGCTGGTGCACGGCCACTGGTGCTACGACCGCCTCGCCAGGATGATACTCTACTTCTTCCTCAAGAACGCTGTGAGTCATCGAACATCTCATAAATAACTTTTTCTCAAAAATGGACGGCAAAGTCGACTTTGCCGTTTAAAAAATAGGTTGCGAAGCGCGTAGTTTATGGTCAGTCAAAAATTAAAAAGGTAAAAACATTGCAGTCTCGATTTTGGGACTGCAATGTTGCATACAAATTCCATTATTTGTCGAGTTCCAAACTTTTAAAAAGTTGAAATGGCCATAGCAAATGAAGGCACAGGCCCATTAAACAGCCAAACAGATGATTAGTACCGCGACTATTTAGCTGTCTCAAATAGGTTGGCGGATTTTCGGCAGAAAAATACACTTCTATTTTTTTATTAAAAAATAAAAAGGCGGCAAAGCTAATTTTTTCAATTGTTTCTACTTTTTTCTGTGAAAATATATACGTAAGAAAGTTGCTTTTGTAAAATATTTCTATGATATTTATATTTCTTGCACCATTTTTGAGAAAAGCACTATATATGACTCGGCTGGAAGGCTACTTGCTGGCTTCGGATTCAATTAAACGGACTCCCAAGGTCGTCCGTTTAAAACGAATCCTCAGCCTGCAAGTAGCTACTTCCGAGCCTCGACAATAATGTACTATTGTATTTTATTCGAACTCTTCTTAGTTTAATACCAAAGAGTAGTATTAGTTTTAAAACCTAAGTGGAACGGTACTCTTAAATTAATCTCGTCCTATGATAAATAGCAGACCTATGTGGCAATTAGCTCTTAGGTGGTCGATAATGTAACCGACCATCTAATTGAATTGTAAAAGGTAAAACTCAATCCCATCAAAAACATTACATGTAAAAAGGTGCAAGCCTCGCAACGCTTTTACTACAAAAGAGTTTTGAGATGTAATGTGAATCCAAGTCGGTTATTTTAATCAGTGCCAAGGGGTGTTAAAACCGTATCAATAAGATATCTTTAATTTGTAATACGTGTAATGACTTGGCCATCGCACGGCTGCATAATGACAAAAGTATCATCGTCACCTATTAAAAATAATTCTAATTGAACATAACGCTAGCGCTAATTGCAGTTTGAGCATTACACATATTTACGAGTACGGTACGAGTAAAGCATTATGTGGGATTGCCAAGTCATTATATGTATTACAAATTAAAGATATCTTATTGATACGGTTTTAACACCCCCTAGCACTGATTAAAATAACCGACTTGGTTTCACATTACATCTCAAAACTTTTTTGTAGTAAAAGCGTTGCGAGACTTGTACCTTTTTACATGTAATGTTTTTGATGGGATCTCATCTCTTTTTGTAGGCAGTCCTTCTTTTCGGGTACTCACACCTATACTATGTATACACATATCATAACTAAACATATCTTCATTCATACTCACATCGTTCATCGTAGTGTACCTTTACTTTACCTACTATTTGTAGGAACTGCAACAGTAACTTTGTAATATCATATATTTATATGGGATTACAAACTTACTTATGCAGTTCTTAGATCTTTAAAACGTGACTGATATTGCAATATTTTTAGGTTTTCCCTTAGTGTGGCCATTAAATCCTAACTCTGTACCAAATTTCAGCTCTCTGAGTTTATGGGAAGTACTAGTTCTATTCTGATGATCATGAGTGAGTGAGTGAGTGTCATAAATGCGAAACTTTGCTTTCGCTTAACTTCGGAACTAAATGACCTACAGACTTGAAATTTTGGATTTTAAGTATGTGATTATAGCTTACTGGATGACCAAAATTTCTGCGTTCTGGTCTTATCCAGAGGTTCTCAAATAGGGGCCTGAAAATGCGGCGAAATGGTTCCAGTAAAGGATGGTACGGCAGTGTTTGCTTCGCGCTCGACTTGGCGGGGGCACTGCCGTGCCCCCAGATAAGTTAAATTAAAACCAAATTATTAATTGAAACAAAAACTTCACGGGACTTCTAATTTAAAACTTGCTCAACTTATCGGGTTTGGCCGTACACTCCCCGCGACAGTCAATGATCTAAGTTTGAGATCATGGAATGGTTTACATATAATGTAGCTTCGTTGTGTTCCAGACGTTCGTGTTCCTCGTGTTCTGGTACCAGCTGTACTGCGGGTTCTCGTCGGCGGTGATGATGGACCAGCTACACATGATGACCTACAACCTCGTGTTCACCGCCTTCCCGCCGCTCGTCATCGGTCAGTTCCAACTCACACATGTTGTATTGTCTTTATTTATACTCTATGGTGTTTAAGTACTTCTTAGTAGATAATTCCCTCACTGAAGAAGAGTTTTTTTTTTAATATATCTTCTCTTTGATTTCATCAATCATCTGGGGTTTGATCTTCAGGCCTCTGGTCTGTGTGTTTAGACTTCTCTTATGTTATAGCAAGGAAGGTTCCCAAGCGCTAGTTTATAACAAGTACAAGTGCACACTTGCCCGTTCGTTTTTAACAAACGCCAAATAATTTGTTTTTTGTAAACGTTCACGATCATTCACAACGAATAATTTCCTTTTAACCCTATATGAAGCCATGTATGGCTGTTATAATATTCAACTCTATTGATAGATATTAAAATTCAATAACAAATATTTTTATGACAGGAAGTAAGAGGTTAAATCATTTAATAACTATTACGAAAAACTCGGTCGGTTTGTGTAAGATTGACCTAGAATAATATTTTTAAATATTTAAATAGCGTACATTGATAAGAGTATTGACGGTACGTAGGTGCGTACGACCGCGTGGCGCCGGCCGCGCTGCTGTCGGAGCGGCCCGGGCTGTACAGCGCGGCGCGGCGCGGGCTGGCCTACCAGGCGCACTCCTACTGGCTGGTGCTGGCCGAGTCGCTCTACATCAGCGTCGTCATCTTCTTCGCCGCCGTCGGCGCCTACTGGGACTCCACCGTGGACCTGTGGGCCTTCGGCATCTGCAACATGACCGGCTGTCTGGTCATCATGCTGGCGTACGTCGCCATCGAGACTAGGAGCTGGGTGAGTCCGCGTTTAACGGTACTTTGGGGATTTCGCACGTGAAAGATTCGGCTAAAATGTTAACAATAATTTAATCTTTGAATTCACGATCGGTCTCGGCGGAACATGCTGGACAGTTGACCGCCACTAGCACATCTGATGGTCTAGGATGAGTTGCGTTCTCGCGCGCGACTCTATACATCAAGCGCGACTTCAAGTATGGACTCGCGCGCGAGAACGCAACTTATGCTAGACCACCTGAAAGTACAAAGTGGGAAAGGTTTGACGGTATCATTAAAAAAATACTACATATTTTTTTGCATCATTTGGCATTACGTTTGTCACTCAATTATAAAATAATAACAAAGAAATAAATTATCTACATGTTTAAGGCCCGTTTGAAGACAAGGTGCTGGTGCTGTGCAATTTTTGTTAGATGTTATTCATACACATTGTTGAATGTTACTCGGCGTTGACTTAATTAACACATATTTACATGCAGCTTTTTTACCGTAAACTTGTAAGTGGGTAACAGAGTGTGGACTTGATGTGTTTATTAAGATGTGTTGTCCGACAGCTACCGTTCTAGTGTCAGAATTTTGGATTTTTTAAGAGCCCATCAACGTGCACTGCACACTAGCGCCACTGCTAATTAATCGTGATTATTTAAATTTAACGACAGGTATTTAAAAAAGGGGGCCGCTACGTACTGCATTGTGTATTTAAGTACCTTTTGAATACATCAAACTAGTTTTTATGTTGCTGGATTCGTCAATCTATGCGCCCAAAGTTAAAACGGCCGTTTTTGTTTTGAGGTCCTAGTTCGGCTCTTAAGGTTTTGGAATACTTTCACGTTGTTTACTAAGTAATCTTGAATTGAGCATATTTAATAAGTTTAATTAACCAAATTTCTGAAACTGGAGACGGTCACCACGTATGTGCACAGTTTTTGTGTGGTTCAACTTTCACTATGTGTCATTTGTGGCCGACACCAAGCCTATAGTTTTAATTAAGCACATAACTTTCTAGCGGTAACCTATGATTATACATCTACCCCACGTGACTACGGTTTTTGTCCACAAGTTAAAGGCTTTTAAAACATGGTTAAAGAAATGCAAGTTTTACGTGGAGACAGCTGAATTATAATGAACGCGAACAATTCTTTAGCATGGTTAAGCTACGAAATAGGAAATTCAAATTCTCATCTTAATAGTCCGCACCAAGCTCGGCCGAATTTCACCTTCTCATACACACGGACTTTCGTCCTCATTTTAAAACTACGTATTGGATTGTAATGCAACTTTTCACATACAATGACATGAGATATACATATAATATATGCCTGTAATTAGTTTATATAGCTCCAGCTTTAAAAAATATCAATATTTGTATGAAAAACTTAAATTCGCTGTATTTTTTAACTATGGTATCTAAGGCTACAATATCTACATAAACTAATTACAGGCATAGACATAGGTACTTGAATCCTATGGTAAGTACACAGTTTCAGAGCATATAGCTAGTCGTTTTAAAATGAGAACGTAACTACGTTTGTATGGAGAACCAAGCTTGCTGTGGACTCTTAAATGAGGCGATTAATTTTCAGTTATCAGTTTTCAAAATAAATGAGCATTAAGGTTCATCTAAGCAACCTGTAATTAAAAGTACTTCACAAAATTTCAGTCAGCTTTTCAACCCGTTGGGTCCCGTTGGTCTAAACTAATTTGGCAGCCATTATACGACCTTGAGGTTTTAAATCTAAAATTGAATTGTCATTTTCGACGCGATATAGCGTCCGTGCGAGTCAATGGGTGCATGACTCCCCTTGAAAATGCTCAATATGCATTTTAGCCATTATTTAGTTGTAATTTTACGAATATTAGATTTGTTAATAGACCGCGAGCCAGGAACAGATTTCCATGACCAATCGCCTCCCGGGCGTAAACTCGTATAGTGGTTAACGGCTATGTATGATGAACCCTCGTGTACGTCAGCTGCCGCTCCGTTGGTGGGTTGAGGAAAGGCAGCCACCGAAACACGTAAAAAAAAATAATCAAAATAGCATCTATAGTTCGTTTTTTAGCATTAGAAAGAACTTGAAAGAAGGTAACGATCTTGACATGTCTTTTAATTGCAAAATGCTTTTTAAAAATCAATAACTATTACTTATGAAAGCAGAAGAATATAAATGATCGTATTGGATTCGTAATTGTTACATATTTGCCGTAACTTATTTTTAAAATGTGCTTTTCAATTAAAAGACACATCAAGATTGTTTACCTTATTTCTAATGCTAAAAAAAACGAACTATAAACTATCATCTGACACAATATCAATCGGGAGGCGATGACAGACGATATATACTCCTGGCCCGCGGTCTATAAATGTGTATATTTGTGTACGATAGACTGTGATCCACGCGATCGCGCTGCTGGGCTCGCTGGGCGCGTTCTTCGTGGGCACGCTGATCTACCACTCCATCCCCTTCACCATCCTGGGGATGCCCATGGCCTACCACGTCATCCACCACGCCATCGCCGACCCAGTCTACTGGCTGGTGGTGGTCGTGGCCACCGTCGCTTCGCTCGCGCCGAGGTCAGTACTCACATTCTATTCTATTCGTTTAATACGATATGTTTATACATGTACAGTCACCTGCAATAATATGTTACACAATGAAGGCCGCAAAAATATCTGACACGATCTTATTTGTAGAGCCATAAGAACGTGTCACATATTTTTGCGGCGTTCGAAGAGTAACATATTATTGCAGGTGACTGTACATGTCAAAAACATACAAAATTACTAACTAAGAAAAATACACCTAAAACTAATTAAACCTAAACACACACCGCAATTTATTAAAGGAAATAACATTAATAACCTCCTGCCGCCCAGAATTTTTCGTCAAAGATGGGATGGGTGGATTTCAAAATCCTGCGAAAACTTATGGTTCGGTCTTTATAAAAAAAACTAGTAGGTTGTGCGAGTTGCAACTTTTTTATATGTTTTTAAGAACTATTATCTTCATGTTCCTTCAATTACCATCTCCAATAACTCAATAGTTTTTTTTTATATAAAATGTTTTATGTGTCTAAAATCATCACCGTCTACCGGAAAAATCTGAACCTTATTGTTTGCAGTGAAAATTATAGCATACCTATCGTACGATTGCGATTATTTATATCTTTTCCATGTTGTTGTTTAACACATGAAAAAATATGCAATAATTCCTTCACCGAGAAAGTATACATTTAAAAATATTTAAAATTTTGTCACGAATATTCGTCAACACCGTCATGGTAATGTCAATGTGAGCTTATCTCCGTGTATGAACAACGAAATACCGCTAAAGGTCCTTGCCCTATTTTTCACTTTAATATAGAATGCCAAAAATGATTTCACTATAAAGTCACATCACTGAATCGTGAGAAATATTACGAACAAATTTGTAAAACGTAGTTTGTCACAACAGATCATCATCACCGTTATGCTTTGGTTTAAAAAAGTTACAAATGATATATTAGAAATAATTATTGAAATGAATGGCAAACTACATGAAGTTTATTGTGTAGCATAGACATTAACTATTATTATTCGTATTCTAGAAATAAAAACAAGAAACTCTCAAATCGTCAACACCATACCCATCATCACCGGGAAAAAATTACGACCGGTGATGATTTCATGTGTATGGTGATGACGGTTCTCAGAAACTTTTCTAGTTATTTTGCTATAATTCATTATGAAATTAAGCTGTATGTTTGAAAAACGTTCTCTATGTCTTCTAACACTATATAATGTCTACCTTATAAATGTAGAAGAAGATATGACTATTTCTTTCACACTAGAGGATGGTTAGTTTTAAATAACATTTTGACTGAAGTAGGCATAATTTAGGTCACTTAGAACTTAGAACATACAAATGTTTATTTTTTATTATCTAATAATGTAAATCGTGCAACTTAGAGTCTGTAATTGCATGTTAGTCGTGTTAAAACAAAGTATTTAAACAAGCAACATATATTAAGTTTTAAGCGACCATAGGCTACGGTACTGGCTCACTATCGTAATGGCCTTATGTTTTTTGATAATATTATATTAATTGATGTATATAATTACAGCAATTAATAATTATACCATTGGGTAGTCACCGGACCCAATACCTAACATTTTGTAACTTATGACATGCATTACAAGTAGGGGTCTTGCAACTTATAAAACACTGATTATATATTAATGTTTAGCTATTAAACAATATATATATGGATTTAAATCATTATAGCTATTTTTAAAGTTAATTTATAAAACAACAAAAATACAAACTTATGCAATGAATCAAATTATCAAAAAAAAGTAATATATCATAAAAATTAAGCTCACTGGTAAGCCAGCAATTTTATAATATGATATAAATACCAAGTTATGCAGTAGATAAAAGAAGATGCGGGTTTAAACTGATAATAAGAGTACAATATTGTTAATATGATTTAACATTAAAAAAACCCAAAAAAAGAAATGAATACATAAATTGCCTATAATATAAATTATTTAAAATTATACAATAAAAATACTTGTTATATATTTATTTATATGAATAAAATGTATTTTTTATAATTTTCTAAAAATAGTTTATGTAGCTAGTCTTATGTTCAAAAACATGTTATTTGTAATGTTTATTAAAGTTCTAAAGCCTTACAATTAAAAACAGTTTTTGTTTTTTAATACGTTTTTAATACATATATAAATTAGTTCCCAAATCGTCATTACCGTACATGCAGTGTCATTACCGTCTATAAAAGAGTCATTACCATACCATGATTGTCATCACCATCTTGCGTTTTTATTTTCCGAAAGCGATAACTTCAAATATAAGCCACAAATGATTGTATAAATACCATAAATATCCTCAATATACAGCCCCCTATTACTTTACCCAGCTAGAATCGTGTTAAATTAAACATTTAAAAAATATATTTTTTTGTATGGTGAAATTTTTGGTGATGTAATCCACCCGGATACAAGCCCAGAGGCCTTTTTTTAGGTTCACAAGGTTCCGGCCCAAGACTTCGACATATGATTACATTGTCATAGCATTGTATTATGGGTGTGAGATTTTTTTAGCATCATAAGGGGTATCAGTAGAAGGTTAAGAAACCAAAGAAACACCGAAATTCGATGTCTTTTTTATAGGACTCTGGGCCGCTGCCTCAACAATGTGGTTTTTCTTAGATTGTGTATTTCTGAATTTATTAAAATAATTAATGTACCATGACGTTGATTTACCCCGCTTCTGTAACATATTTTAAATATATCAGAATTAAATAACGCATTTCATGTAAAATATTATTTCGAAAAAAAAATTTCCTACCTTTGCCACATGCTAACAATAATATTAGCCACAAGCAGCATATTATCTTACTTTGACTATTGGATTATAAAACATACAGTGAATATTCAATTCTACACAAGCAATGGGAAACTAATAAACTGGGAAAATGACCTAACTAATAGGCACTAAACTCGAGCATATCGATTTTTCTTATAAAAATAGGGTAACCGCCCGCAGACCTATTAAAATCCTATAGCTAGTAATTACTACCATCTTATTTTAATTAATGAATTTTTAAATATTTTTAATTATTAAACGAACAGCATATCCAATGCAAAACAACCCAATATAGCAGTTAAAGCCCGTAGACCTATAAAAAACCTTAAATATATTACGACCCACATGCCTTCCTATAGGTCTTCCAAATGTTAATTGTTGTATTTACATGAATATTGATTAAAAGTAAAAAATAAATGTGGTAAAACAAAGACGAACATATTAGACATCATTTACAACAAAAATACACAAGGCATCTGCCGAGATAGCCAAGAAATCATCGATTAAATTACCACGTCCTCGACCCCTTGACATTGTTTTGGATATTACTTCAAAACTGACAGATTATTTTACACAGATTGACATCTATTGACAACGTCAAATATGACGTATTCTTTCAAAACTGATCTGATTTAAATACGCGGTAAATTTTATTTTTTACGACAGGTTAAAGTTGTAGACCTTTTAAAAGGTCATTGGGCGCGTATAAGTTAAAAGTGTAATTATGCTTGGGCCGGAACCACTACTCAGTCGGAGACCTTTTAATAGGTCTTTGGGCGGCAGGAGGATAAATATCGACAGTAACAAATTGATTTAAAAAATAACTACATAGAATAAATAAAAATTGTTTCCATAAAACTCGTCTTCACTATATCAATCAGGCATTTTTTTCATTTTATTGACAAACAACTCATTGAGTTGCCTATTTGATTTCCGGGCTCCAATCAAATAGGTATACGCCTAACCAAGTCAAATACTGAACTTTAATTACATCCCAAGCGAACTAGAACTTGCACCCGTATAGAATTCAATTCTTTTATTGGTGAAGTCAATAACGACTAGAGATGGGTAACTACCCGGGTAAATACCCGAGAGCGGGTATTTACCCGGTAAATACCCGAGAGCGGGTATTTACCCGGTAAATACCCGATATTTACCTACCCGCTGGTAAATACGCGGATATTTTCATTTTTCTTCTAAATTTGATGTGTTTAATGGTATGTGAGTATAAATAAGATTAATTTAAGTATTTTTTTATAATGTTACATAAAATGTATGTTAATTTTAAACTAATTACGAAAAGGTTGCTATGAGGTGAAGTTCGATTTTAACATATCAGTCCATTATGAAAATCTTGTAAAATCATTCCCTGGCTTCCGGAAATGTTTTAAAATGATTTTAATATACATTAGAAAGATGAAAATAAAGAATACTTATAAATGATAATTAAAAAAAAATTGTGCAGTATCCCAACTTGTGAAGCTTATAAGTCAAACACAGTTAGTTTTAGGACAAAAATGTATGTAACCTTTTATGTAGAAAATTATGTCTACTTTACAACACTTTTCGATATTAATGACAGATTCCAAGAAATTTGAAAAAGTTCACTTTTGCCCCTCTCCCCCCAACCACACCCTCCGCTGACCGAAGTTGGAATGTGTATTATCAACGAATAAAGTACGATAATTTACTCAAGTTTAAAAAAAATACTCTTATGACGGCCTTTTTTTAATATTTATCAAAATTGTACTAAAAATTCCTTATTACAACTGCAACTGCAACTAAACCATTTTATTTTAAATGACACACAATAATTACAGCCATTAACTCGGTTTATATCTCCACTTTAACACAAATCGACATGTGCAACAAGAAATTAATCTACCCGTCCATTTGGGTAGATACGGGTAAATACCGGGTAGATGGGTATTTACCGGGTATTTACCTGGGTGGGCAAATTGGGTAAATTTTTTATTTATTTATTTATTTAAGAAACAAACAGTCTTTTATAGTTATATATAACACTGGAACTTTTCTTAAAACTAGACTTACAGTTTCCTTAATGAAAATATTTTAACATCATGCTTATTAAGTAGTTTCTACATAGTAAAACAGAGCTATTTGTGCGTGCAAAATACCCGCGACCCGTCTCTAATAACGACGCATATTCTTAATAATATTGGACTTAACATTTCACATTTATGCTTTTGATGGGATAACAGTTTTTCTAACAAACTTTGCTAATATTATCCCTTGGCTGGTGGGACAGAATAACAACAAGAAATAGTTGACCGACCCTCTATCGACGAATCATCCCCCATACCTATGTTTTTTTTTCTAATATTTTTAAATTGCGTTGTGAGCCGCCTGTTCCTATCTCTATCGCTCGCGAGTAATTATATTGCTGTCCCGCCCACGATGCGGTGGTATGACACTGCGAGCGGATTATATAATTATACGCGTGCGAGAGAGATAGGAACATGCATCTCTCAACTATAACCTTAGAAAAAGTAATCGTTGTCAAGTTGGTGAAATAAACGGGCGAGCTGTTGTCGTATGTGCAGAATGGCGTACCACGCGGTGCGCAACTCGTGGCGGCCCAACGTGCTGGGGCGCGCGGTGCTGGCGCGCCGCCGCGGCCGCGCGCGGCTGCCCTACGCCGCGCACTACCACTGCGACACCGCGAGCGCCGAGGCGCACGTCTACAGGTAAGGCTTCATTCACACGGCATTGTCCTGCACGTTTTTTTGCAGTATACGTCTCGGATAAATAGTGGCACGTACTTTGGGCATAGAACCATTCACACGGCGTTTGTACTGCAAAAAAACGTACATTGTTTATACGTTTAAACGGATACTCACCGGACTTGTCAAGCAAATCGAATGAACTTTAACGTATTATATAGTTCTGTTTGATTCACACGGCACGATTATACGCGTTTTATTATCGAACAAGCGTCTATAGTACTCGAGCGTTTTTTGGAGGGATCGCAGGTATTTTGTTTGTAATTTCGTGGTTATTTCAAAATTGTTGACGATTCTTCTATACATAACGAAGTATTAATTAATTTAGTGGAACAAAACTTTCAATAGACGAATGTACTGATTTTTTATATATAGGATGTACCCAAAACCTTCTATTTTGTCGGCGGCGAAAGCGTTATCGCCATCGATACCAAAATAAAAGTACGATGAAGCGTGGATCCATCTCAGATTTCTGCCCACTGCGACAACTGCGTGAAAACTGTCGCTATTCGGCGTGAAAACGGATTTTAAACGAATGAAAATCTACCGTGTGAACATCCGACTCGTTGTACGTTTAAAATCGAATACGTGAAAAAACGTGCAGGACGTTGCCGTGTGAACCTAGCCTAACAACACACCCAACTAGTGAACTATTGGGGGGAGGAGAAACATTACCTGGAACGACATGGCATGTCCCGACCGCATAGTACGGTACCTCGCCATCGACGAGGCATCAAAAACAACACTTATTTAGGTACGTCTCGGTCACGAACGTGCACAATACTTATGTACGTCTCGGTCACGAACGTGCGATCCGTAACCATACGGTGAGACCTCGTGGGCATCGGAGCGGCTGGCATGCTTCTTTCTCGCGTTATCCCAGCATTTTCTTCACGGCTCATGAGAGCCTGGGGTCCGCTTGACAACTACCTAATCCCAAGAATTGGCACTAAGTTTTTACGAAAGCGACTGCCATTTGACCTTCCAACCCAGAGGGTAAACTAGGCCTTATCGGGATTAGTCCGGTTTTCTCATGATGTTTTCCATCACCGAAAAACGAGTAGTCAATATCAAATGATATTTCGTACAAAGTTTCGAAAAACTCATTTGTATGAGCCGGGGTTTGAACCCGCGACCTTCGGATTTAAAGTAGCACGCTCTTACCGCTAGGCCACCAGCGCTCTTTTTAACAAGCTTTTATTAGGTCGACCTGTTTGTAACTAAACTAACTATGTAATGGAATCTAAGGTAGGTAACTAATTTAACCATCTTCCAAGGATCGTAGCGTCATGAAAATTGGCAGCTGTATGTAGTTCTGATGACAATTCAATAATATGGTACTGTCGAACTGATCTGATGATGGAGACAGGAGGTGGCCATAGGAACTCGACCTGTATGTAACTATGTAATGGAATCTAAGGTAATTAATTTAACAATCTTCCAATGATCGCAGCGTCATGAAAATTGGCAGCTGTATGTAGTTCTGATGACAATACAATCTGATGACAATTTGACGACTGGTCTGGGTAGTGGGTAGTGACCCTGCCTATGAAGCCGATAGTCCCGGGTTCGAATCCCGGTAAGGGCATTTATTTGTATGATGAGCACAGATATTTGTTCCCGAGTCATGGGTGTTTTCTATGTACATATTTAAGTATTTATATATTATATATATCGTTGTCTGAGTACCCATAACACAAGCCTCCTTGGGCTTACTGTGGGACTTAGTCAATCTGTGTAAGAATGTCCTATAATATTAATAAAATTAAAACAATAATATGGTACTGTCGAACTGATCTGATAATGGAGACAGGAGGTGGCCATAGGAACTCTGTGATGAAACAACGCAACCTAATTGTGTTAGGGGTTTTTAGAATTGTCTCGATGAGTATTAGTTGTCTGTCGTAAGAAAAGTACAGTCAGCGATAAAAGCTTGTACCAAAAATGAAATTTTTGCCAAAAACTTATTTATTGTTGTTGTATAGCTTGTACATTGTTCCCCGCAGGTCGACGGACGAGGAGGGTCTGCAGAAGACCGCCGCGGACGTGGCGGCCATCACGTGACCGCGCGCGCCACCTCCGAACCTAGGCTGTGATCTGTCTTAACGTTTAAGTAGATGTAGATCGTCCGCGCCCAAACGGCACGGCTAAAGAAACGTTGCATCCTCTGACTGACGCTCTTGCTCATTACCTTCGAGAAACAGAATCTCCTTTCTTGTATACTAAACTGAATGAACCACATTTGGAATTCGTTTTGAGGTAATAAAATAATAATCGGAATCCTATAGTCTGTATCTTTAGGTATTTAAATAAAAGTAAACAAACAATTTGTACATTTTCGGGTAGTTATAACATTTATTGGGTAACCAACCAAATATAAAACCGCCTGGATCAGTGACTGAACGATCTGACTTTAACCTACATTATTTGATCATGTAATGTTTTCATCTACCCCCAACTGGCTTTAGGAGCCATTTGAGGTTAGATTTTGTTTACTTTTATTTAAATGCCTAAAGATACAGAGTATAATTAGATCTATTCCCGATAAATAGGAATACCTAATTGTATAGTTCGTTTTTTTTAGCATTAGAAAGAACTTGAAAGAAGGTAAGCGATCTTGACATGTCTTTTAATTGAAAAACGCTTTTTAAAAATCAATAACTATTACTTATGAAAGCAGAAGAATATCAATGATCGTATTAGATTCATAATTGTTACATATTTGCCGTAACTTATTTTAAAATGTGTTTTTGAATTAAAAGACACATCAAGATTGTTTACCTTATTTCTAATGCTAAAAAAAATGAACTATAGTAAGTGTTCTGGAAATAAGCTTTGTAAGTTTTGAACCTTGCATACGAAATAAGTGCAGTCGATGAAACGTTTTGTATAATAAGATGCCTAGTTGGGTCAGCGTGTTCGATTTTATAGACTAATATAGTGCTTTCGTATGATGTCGGGACCAATGTGTCACATTATAACAAATGATTCATGCTACACCGTGTCATATACTACAAAAAGTCGAGTGGCATAATACTTACACATACTTTTTATGTGAATATTATGCCGCGTCTAAGTCTTAACATAACTGCGATTTATGTCAACAATTATCACTTTATTAAATCGGGTTATACTGCCCAAAGTTGTGAGCCGTCAGTGTACCGTATGTCGAACATAAGGCGTGCTAAGCGAGCGTCACAATTCCAAACAGTTTTGATACTTCTACCATACTTTAAGTTCTCTATACGCTCTAGGTAATAATAAACGTGAACTGAAATAATTGTGACAATAGTCAAACTGACCAATTTTCATAGCTTTGAGTCTTCATAGTTATTGGGATGTCTGAGCGGACCCGTCGAAGCGGCTAGTCGGACCTTCGGGGGTCTTTGGAGGGTATTTTGTAGCTGACATAGTGAATCTCTCTCGACGTTGGCAGTAGACCTACTGTAGCCACACTTAACTATGTGGACTTGTTTCTTACGTAATGTATAACGCTGATGTACTTATGTCTCATTAGCGTCAGTAGCGGTAGTAGCCAAAAAGTAGGTTTTGTTTTGAGACTCATTTGTTTCTATTGCGAATGTACGAAAGGGACCGTGTCCGTTGGAAGGTCGACCACCTCGTGACCGCGATTGTAATTATAAATTACTAGCGACCCGCCCCGGCTTCGCACGGGTTAACAAATTATAGACCTAAGCCTTCCTCAAGAATCACTCTATTGATAGGTGAAAACTGCATGAAAATCCGTTCAGTAGTTTTTGAGTTTATCGCGAACATACAAACAAACACACAAACAGACAGTCGCGGCGGAGGACTTTGTTTTATACGGTGTAGTGATAAGCAGGCGCCGCCACCTATAGTACAGTTCACGCTATCACTATTGGGCTACTGTCGCTATTGGGTCCCCATCTAGTGGCTTAGGGTGGTATTCCACTTGTCCAATTTCTTTGTCCAATGTCAGTGTGTCTCACTCTCTCATGAAAGCAAAATGTGAGACGCAATACACATTGGAAAAAGAAATTGGATAGGTGGAATACCACCCTTAAATCAAGAAGTTAAACATGTAGGTAATTATACTTCGCGCCGATATTAGTACATTATTGCTGATGCCGGGAAACGGCAATTTGTAGATGAGTTCGATTTTATCGGTCGAATTGCAATTCCTGCCGAGGCATATATAGTGCTTTTCTCTAAACATGCGAGGAAATGAGGTAAAATAATCATTAGTTAAGCATCAAGCATCACTCAAATCGAACCTTCATATCAAAAACGTCAAAAGCAATTTCCCTCTTATTTTTAAAGTGAAAGGCACAACCGGTACCATTTCTACTTTTAAACCAACTATGAGTTACCGAAGTTGGCTTCCCTATATATTAACTTTTTCATTGTGTGTATATATGTACAATTAATAGATTGTAATGTGGTACGTCCCACAACAAAAAAGGGAAAAATATTAACATTTGGTGAGGTCAAGTTTAAGTAACTTATAAATGGGATATGTACCTACGTAAGTACTACTTAGGTATCAATATCAAATCTTGCTTACATTTCAATCCCACTATCGGTCTGATTCTAATTTTAATAAACGTCTCTCGATATGATATGGATCGGATCTGTCCGTGTCAAAAGTGACGTTTTTGTTCGAAGAAACGTATCGAGATCAAATTTTTGACGTTTATTGAAATTAGAATCAAGCCGTAAGTCCCAACTAATCGAATAATACAGACAAAACAATCACTATGAGTTCCCCAATGTTAAGGATGAAAATATGGTTTGACAAGTCACGTCATAAGACAGGCCAAAGTTATTTTTTACCCTTTTAAATCCCGCCAAATAAGAAAAGCTACATTGCAATATAAATCAAAAACCGATAATAAATATGATTTAAGGTTGAATTTTCTTTGTTCAAAATTCCAAAGCGTCAATGAAAATACTATGTTAATTTTGTTTATTTTTAAATTTATTCGTATTTAAGTATGTTGAGCGTGACGGCACTAGGCACTTTCGTGGGATCTAACAGGCCAGGCCATTCACATGAAGGGATCTCTCTTACTAAATTTCCTACTGCCGCCGCATGTTTTCGGCCACTTTTATCCTGAAAATGTACTTATCATTTATTCTTAAAATGAAGTTTTTAGAACCAGTTGGTAGGTACCTATAATTCTTAATATTTTCTTAACTTCGTTATATAATTATTCTAGAAGCATTAAAGATCCTTTAGTTTCATACGACTCTTATCTTGTCCACTTTTATAATAATTTGAGAAATTCTCGTATTTATTAGTAGGTAGTTTTAATGTGCAATTTTGCATACGCTTGACCAAGTATTTACTCGTAGGTAAGTAGCTATGTCCGCCGTAACTTGACATGAGAGAGATACGTAGGTGATCGGTGTGTGAGTGATGCGTTAGCATATCGACGGGCAATTTTCGCAGATCTTATTAAATAGCATAGTTATACATGCTATTATAAACAGTTTTTCATATAATCTTTTAATGACAAGACAACATTTAATATTAAACCTCAGAGGCTAAACCGCTCGCGAAAGTTACCCGTGGCTATATTTTGTGTTCATAGTTAGATATTTATTGCGACTGCGGCCATGTTCCGTAGCGTAGTGTGAGATTGTTGGCTTCCTGACGATTTCTAGCGGAGACGCTGCCTTGCCCCAGACTGTCCCCTTATTGGGTCTTATGAACTTCACTTAAAGTGCGCCGAATCGTTAGGCTTAGTGATTGTTAAGGCAATTTGAATGGTTAGGGCGTATACCGTCCAGTGGGATAACTGGGGACAGGAGGGATAACATTAGACAAAGGAAATATTCCCCCATTATATGGGATCTACCAGCCTGTTAATAGGGTAAATTTTTAACTAGCCAGATTAGTTCATAGGTAAAAAAAAATTGTCTAATGATACCTCTATGTTCCCAGTTAATCTACTGGTCGGTAGTTACTGTTATGATTTTTTTTTTCAATATAGTTGTAAAAGTTCTCAGAAATTTTCACAAGAATTAATTAAGTCTCGATTTTTTTTGAAACTCAATTATCTCTTCTATATTAAAGAATGTTGTTTTTGACACATGTGGAAAACTTCGCAGTTGAAAACTTTGCCTAGAAGTATATATATCAGTAGAAGTAGTAAAATATTCCTTTGCGATATTAAGTCTCATGCGCTATATGCCCGAATTGTAAATCCATATCGCTTTTAGTCCTATTCAAAAATGTCTCGATTTTCGCAAAACATTCCTTTAAACGTTATGGATGGGATGTTTAGCAAAAGGGATAGGGAGTCATTTTGCAACTGGGTCATTATGCGCCCTAATCATAAAAATGTTAAAGTTTTAAGTTTGCGTGTAGCCGAACGTGGAAATCACCGCCACGATTGTTCACAAGCAAAATACAACTTTAAATGGGCAGTGTAAGGTTATATTTTCTAAATCACTAAGGGTGGTATTCCATCTGTCCAATATCTTGGTCCAATGTGATTGCGTCTCACTCTCTCATTAAGCACAATGTGACAAAATACACATTGGACATTAGTAGTTTGTGTTACAAGGGATCAAAATGATATATTTCCGTCAAGGGCGTACATTGGATCCTGAATGAAGCGATGGATTCTACAATAGAATCCCGAACGTAGTGAGGGTTTCTAAAGTACAATCCTGAGCGTAATGAGGGATTCAAGTGTTAACGCCCAAGACGAAATAATTTTGATACCGTGTGACACATACTGCTTTTCACATCAACTATGAGGAAAATAAAAAAAATCTTAGTGTTGACACAGTTATTATGTTTCAAAATATATTTCAAGCTAAAAAAAGAATGCAAAAAATGACAAAAACAGTGTCCTAGAACAGAAAAGTGCCACGTTGATCCCCCTTAGCAGGGAGGAAAAGTGCCACTTTGATCCCTCCTAGCGGGGAAGAGAAAGCCCTTTTCCGAATAGGTGATGTGAAAAGAAATTAGACAGGTGGAATACCACCCTAAGTTACGCAACAGTTACGCACGCCTCGCGTGGGGGATATGTTCAGGTAGAACGTTTCTAGCGCCACGCAGCGCGTCTGCAACTGGATGGTGCTGCCATCTGTCCACCGAACCTGATGTGGCGGGAAATACACTCTGGATGTATCCAGGGGACGTATTATAACATTCCAATCGGTACCGCGTCTTGCCCCGCCTTTGTTCCGAGCTCGTATTTCTCGACCGCTCCATTATGCGTATTCTAAACATAATGATTCCTACAAGATTTGACTATTTTTAATACTGTTTCTAGTTGTGTACATAGAGACAATTTATATTTCTACATTAATAGTTATTGTTATATTATGTACAGTAGGATATTTTTATATAAAAAAAAACTTTGTGTAAATAACTTGTATGTACTAAGACTGTTGTTTATCTAGAGCTTTTAATTTGTTCAGTTAAATTACTAATAGGTATTAGAAATAAATCATGTATTTTCCAGTCATTTTGTGAGATGCGAAATTTCTCATATACTTTTGACTTTCTTGCCATATGGATCGGAATGAGATTGTTTGTAATAAGAGTATAAATAGGATGCAGCTTTGAGATAACGCGTTGTCTGTTAATACAAAATATGAGTTTACTAGATAAACGATTAGAAAAAATAATAACGTCATATTATTGCATTAACATGTGCGTTTAGCCTGCTTCGGATCTGATAATTACAAAATGATGGCAAAAATTATAAACATTGTCTGATACATTCAGGTTACTTGTGTTCTCATACTGTACCTACAGGAATAATAATATTTTATTTCAAAATGAAACGTGCAAGCAAGAGCATAGACACACTTCCATTTCTCTTAACTATAGTTATGAGCACGTGAAAAAAGCAAGACAAAAATATTTAATTTTACTTTAATTTATTAATTACTAGCTAGTCCATTATCAACGAAATATAGTATTACCAAGCATTATTCTATTAATTTTAATTGGAGAATTATCAAGCTTATCTTTGGATATTATGTTTATATTTACAGACTATACAGTCAAGAGTAGGTACCTATGTAGTATAAAGATGGTTTTCTCAAATAAATACAAATGCATTATGTCATGGCACTGTTTTTCTGACATAGCTTAAGAGTTTAATTTGACCTAAGTAAATTTTTTCCTTGACTAGTTTATTGTATTGTATTTCAAATGCATTTATGTTTTTTGTGATATCGTTCTAAATTAAACTAGGGGGCGCCACGCGTGCTGGCGCAAGCCACGATGACTTGGAAATACATATTGATGTGTTGTTTTATTAAATAAAAATAACAAATTATTTAATATATCAGTTGTTTTATTAGTCATTTCAGATTATCTCTATAATCTCGAGATTTTTTTACTATCTATACAATTTGGTAAATTGCATATAATTCAACCTACATGTGCGACTATTGGCTAATAACAAAACTGTTAATTGTATTCTACTGTATTTGCTCGAGGACATACTATCAGGCAATAGTATAGGTACCTACCTAAACTTTTTTGTCTTAGAGGCGTCTTTTATGCATAAATTCATACAAAAAATTTAGTTTGTACATTTTTCAAAAACTTACACTAGATTTTTTTTTACAAAAGAGGTTTGATCAGAAGAGTCAGTGATACTAGATTTCTTTTTACAAAAGAGGTTTGATCAGAAGAGTCAGTGATACAAAGATTTTTCCTTCCTGTGTCCAAGAGTGTTTGGTGAAAGACTATATTATTTTCACTGACAGTCGACACAGACCCAAAACTATATTATTGGGGACGGTTTTGGCAGGTAAATGTCAGTCAAAATTTACGCCCAATATCCTTCATATATTTGAGAACAGAGGAGACGCGCGCGCCTTCTCCTCCTTTGGTTTTTCTGTGTGAGATGGTTATACCACGTATCGGAAATACCACCGCTTAAAAGCTCATTTAGATGGTGCGAGAACTCATAAGCGAATTTCGTTACATTGCGGTAGGTATTAGATCGATCGGTTGAACTGGCTGTACCATCGCCCACTGTTAACTGTACATCGGTGGACCTTAAGCCTTTTGCAATAAGGTTCACCGATGTACAGGTAGAAGTAATGCTGTTTGTACCTCATTAGTTGACAATGTAACTTAATTTATCGCCCCGTATGTCTGAGCTTTTACTCTCTATACATAAATAAAGCCAGCAGAGTAAAGATGCGGGCTTTTTACTGTTTCGCTACTACTTTCTATACACTTTATACTCGCAATTTGAGCCAAGGTTCCATTGTTACCTCACCCTGTGGGTAAGAAACCCGGTGTGCCTGGAACCCGGAGGATTTTAACCACGCTTTCACGAGACCAAAATAATTGATTGTTAAAACTATCACTTAAAATGAACTCGTAAAGATTTTTTATTGTAAGGACCAATTTTTCCTTGTCACTTTGATGTCAATAACGATAAACAAACTAAACTAGTCAACATAGTGACACACTACAAGCGTTTTGCAATGATCATGATCAAAAAATGTTATCGACCTCTGAAAGTAGGCCTAGAACAGAAAACTTTGTGCGACATTTTAGTCTCCAAATATAATCAGGAATACGTTGTTAAAATCATCCCGGTTCCTCCGGGGCATGTTGTACAATATTATAACATAACACACACAAAACTCACGCTGTGTGAAGTATTTCGATTCGGTTATCGCAGTCTCACAAATAGCGACTTTATTTTTTGTGCAGCAACCGTTAACAGTACATATGGACTACACCAGTGCGATAATTAGTACATTACGATACTATGTCGAAAATTTAAAAGGCCATTTGTACTGTAAAACGTTGTACTTACTATACATGTGCGAATAGGTAATTCGCAACTCGTGTCAATTTAAAACACTCCCTTCGGTTGTGTTTTAATATATCGCCACTCGTTGCTATTTTCCTATTTTTAACCGACTTCAATTTCATAGAAGGAGGAGGTTCAGTATTCGTTTGTGGCTATGTTTTTTTTTTTCCTATTCGCACTAGTATCGTAATGTCCTATTATGCATCTCAATATATGTGTATAGTTCTAGATACATGACGCTACTGCACATCTAATCACAATGGAGAAATATTAAATATAAACACGAAATGTTTCTAATATAATGAGGAACAACATTTGTACACAAACAATTGATAATAAAATATATCTTACATATTTTTAACAAAAACAAAACAAATATTAATCCCGTTTGTTCTAAATAATAATTATAATACAATGGTAATTAATGTCAATATAACAAATAGAGAACACACGGGACTAACCCCAAAAAACTCATGGACAAAAATATATAACAATAATCTATTTCGACTAGCGAAAGCATATATGTGGCTTCTTTAAACAAAACTTGCTGCCTTAATCGAAAACTTTGTTAATAAGAATCCAGCGTTACATTACAGATGTAGTAATTGTTTATCAATGTATTTCCTCGGAATCGTTCGTATTTGTCATGCTATATCAATGAACTTCAGTACTTTATGTACCGACACTGACTGAAATAGCAAGACACGTTTCAGTGAAAATACGATGGAAAATAATTATGCACAACACCCGTACATTCCCTAGTCCCCCGACAAATGAACATAATCACAGCACGTGTTTCAAAATGGCGTTGACTAGATCGACGGAGTGCTCGTCGACGAGCACGATGTCGAAGTGTTTGAGGTAGTTGGGCAGGTTGTCGGCGCCGTGGCCGAGGAAGCCTACCTGAAATTTCAGTATTCAAGTTATTTCGATAGGCTTTTAGGCGAGTTGAGAGTAATGTTCGTGATTGGACTTGAAAGTCACAAGTCACAATATATGAATGTTTGCTCGGACATTTCATCGCAAAACGAATAAAACAAGATATACTAAATTTGTATTAAGTACAGTATTTTAATAATATATTTCTATATTACATTGATAACTACAACCCAAATGTGTGCATCTTATTCTATACATTATACAACATTTATTTTTGCGATGAAATGATTGTTGTTACGTGTAATGACTTAACATACTACCCATTTAGAAAAATGTTTAAACCAATTAATCAAAATATCATAGATTAATTTGATATCGTCTTGGGTTGATGGTACCACAAAAAATTAAATAAAAAACATTAGAAGCGAAATAACCCTGGATTAATATTACTATGAGAACCGTTGTCGCCACAAAGACAACGCTATCTTGAGAGATGATAGGTCATATGCATATTATCTTATTTTAAAAGAGATTATGAACTCTCGCCCGTCACAATGATTTGAACTTCATCGTCAAGGAAATAGTGTCGAAATTATAATACGCGTTTTAGGTAGTATTCCATGCCCCACGCCATGTTGGCGTCGCGTCGCCGATGTTGCATCCCTAATTATAACGTTATCTGTCTCTCTTTGACCAACCCGCAATCCTGGGTGGGCATGATGATGAACTCACCTTGATGACTGTGTCGCAGTGGTCCATGCCTTCCGCCATGCCGGCGTCGCCGATGTTGTCCCCCATCAGGATGACGTTGTCTCTGTCTTTCACCAGGTCGTAGTACTCGGTGCCCTTGATCGCTGTCTCGTTCTTGTTGTACGTGTGAATAACTTCACCCTTTATGCCGATTATGGCGTCGTTCTCGTCTGTCGCGAGGAAATTTGACACCACCTGCGAAAAAGAGATGTGTTATTTGGTACCAAATGCTATAGTAGAGGATGCCTAAGACCGTAAATAGACAACAGATTAAAGTACTCAATAACACCACAGAGAAAAAAATACATAGAGTGCTCACTCCATACATCAGTTTTGGTACCAAAAAGACTATTATTTTCATAGTCGACATCTAGCATCGAGTAGTGGAATTATCAGTACTGCTACTCGACAAAAGATGTTGCACCGACTGAAAAGTCTAATGCTAAACAATTTTCAGCTAATATTATAACCGGATTAACCGGAACTCTATTTTCAACTCCTTCTGTTTTAATATTAGCATGGTCTAATAAAACATGGTCTTCTATTCCCAGAGTGACACGGGCCTACGTCACAATAACATTGCCACTTTATTTCAACATAACATGTTACATGGGTACATTATACCTATGGTTAATAAGTTAAAATATTTCTTTATAATTTTATAATTTTCATTTATATGTATTTTATCTTAAATTTTACAATAACACGTCATTTTTAATTATTCGTTAGCAATATCTTCCGATTCACGAAAGAAATTTCAGACGTTCGGGTAATTCTGTTTACATTACTGGCAACACAGGATAGCGCTGTCACATTTGACAATTCGGATCTAGATAACTTCATGCCCTGACCGTCATCCTTGTCGAACGCGTGTTAATTGTTATTTCCTTCTCGCTCAGTGTCAGCAGTCGCAGTGTTTTCCAAACTTAAGTAAGCTTGGTAATTAATGTGTAACTGTGAATTAGTTTTTCAAACGTTTGTCTTGTATAGATAAATACAGTTTAATTTAATACCTTAGATTTGTTTTATTTTACTATGTTTCTACATGAATAACTTAAATTTAATGCCGTTAAAATAATTTTCACCGTTGGTTAAAATTCTCCCACATTTTAAAGTTTGAGAACCTGTAAACAGCATGATGACGTAGGCCCGTGTCAGTTAGGTCATACGCGAATCTCGGAATAGAGTACCAGGCGGAGTATATTATTATACCATGAATATTAGTAGTTTTAAATTGTTGTACAATACAATTTTAGTGAGTCGCCACTTACGAGACATCTAGTATCAAGAAGCTGTACTGATAATTCCGCTACTCGATGCTAGATGTCGACTACGAAAATAATAGTCTTTTTGGTACCAAAACTGATGTATGGAGTGAGAACTCTATTCTTACTATATTTCTCTATGATAACACCTAACGTCACTCGGCAGGAAACTATGAAACTTCCCATACAACAAAATTTAGAAAACGTTGCAACCGACCCGGTCATAGTATCAAGGTGTCGCAGCATACCTTGACGTTGGGCAGCAGCAGCTGCGAGGCCCGCAGCGCGGCCACGACGCTCTCGCCGAGCCCGGCCGAGAACACCAGTACCGGCACCGCGCGCTCCGAGCTCCACGCCATCATCTTCTGTACTCCTAGCCTGAAAGCCAATCAAATGTGACGTTATCTATGAAAAGGGGCCTTATTGTCGATGGCGCTTACGCCATTATTAACGATGCTCCCATATAAATACAATGCCGCGCGACGCTGTGCGGCGTAACCGCCATCGACAATAAGGTGCCTTTTCATAGATAATGCCCCAAATATACATTGGGGCTGTCCATAAATTACGTCATCGATTTTTGACCTCCCCCCCCTAAAATCATCCAAAAATCATGCTTCGAATGACCCCGTTTCCTCCTACGTCATGTTACCATCATCCGATGTCCAGACCCCCCCCCCCCCCTAATTTGAAATGACGTAATTTATGAATAGCCCCATTGCAGCTTCAGATGCTTAATATATTTTTCTCAAAAATGGACGGCAAAGTCGACTTTGCCGTTTAAAAAATAGGTTGCGAAGCGCGTAGTTTATGGTCAGTCAAAAATTAAAAAGTTAAAAACATTGCAGTCTCGATTTTGGGACTGCAATGTTGCATACAAATTCCATTATTTGTCGAGTTCCAAACTTTTTAAAAGTTGAAATGGCCATATCAAATGAAGGCACAGGCCCATTAAACAGCCAAACAGATGATTAGTACCGCGACTATTTAGCTGTCTCAAATAGGTTGGCGTATTTTCGGCAGAAAAGTACACTTCTATTTTTTTATTAAAAAAATAAAAAGGCGACAAAGCTAATTTTTTCAATTGTTTCTACTTTTTTCTGTGAAAATATATACGTAAGAAAGTTGCTTTTGTAAAATATTTCTATGATATTTATATTTCTTGCACCATTTTTGAGAAAAGCACTATATATGACTCGGCTGGAAGGCTACTTGCTGGCTTCGGATTCAATTAAACGGACTCCCAAGGTCGTCCGTTTAAAACGAATCCTCAGCCTGCAAGTAGCTACTTCCGAGCCTCGACAATAATGTACTATTGTCCATTACCGTAGGGGTTACGCTATAGCCTAAATGGGCTAGAGCCCGGGGCAGCGGGCTGCAAGAACCCTCGGCGGGACCCTCAATTTTGGGGGCAATGGCGGCAAAACTTTAAAGCCCAGAGCGAGCGCCAATAATTTTTTAAAATAGGTACAGTCACTATTAATGACAAAACGGACAAAATGAGGGGCAATACATCGAACCTCTTTAAAGTAATAGAGTATTTTCAATAAACTTTCATAATACATAAACATCACTTTATGACTTTAGTATTCGTAGCGCGAGTTAGCACACTTATGATTAATAAAATATTATCATGGTCATTGTAAGTAATGTAAAGAGAAAGTAGAGAAACGTGGCAATGTCTAAAGAGTGTCTGAATAATGCCCTCAAGGTGAGACGCCAAGGTACACTACTCTTGCGCAAGCACTTTTGTACCAATTATTGTATCATGGATCCTAACTCGACCACGACATGATAATAATGATTGCGTAAATCCATAATTTTTAGCTTTAAGTGCTATTATTAAGTCCCACTTGAAAACTATACGGAACAAATTCATGGGATTTCTGGTACCTACTACCTACTAAATAGCACCTAAAAAGTAATGAATTTGTGCATTTATCATTTTTTTTTATCGTTATCATCATGTTGTGGTCGGGCTAAGGTTCCTGCCCCCGCCCGACCACAATGGTACTATGGCGGCACAATTTATTTCATACGATGTTTTTCATATTAATCAAATTTTAATTGTTAAAACAGTTAGTAAAGGTCTAAAATCTGTCATACTGCCTGCCGCCCCACGACCCTGCCGCTGGCGGGCCGGCCGGGCCCCGGCAGGCGGGCGGCGGGGCGCCGGGGCCTCCAGTCCGCGTTGTAAAATCTACTCGACCAATTTAAGAAGCAACCGTTTCCATACATATTATTAGCAATCAGTTACCTTCTTAAGTCAGTCGGATTATCATTAATTACCTAACAAGTTCTATAATTTATATTATAATAATTTATCTGATAATCTGATATAAACAAGTGGGCATCTCAAAATGATTGAATATTATGATTCCTAAATTATATATTAAAAATAAAATAACCAACCTGAAGCAATCTCTCATTTTCATCCCGCTCTCGACTAGCTCGTTCCGCGGCAACTTGACTCCTCTGAAACAGGGATGCGAGAGATATATGTAGGTACAATGACTTCTCGTATAAATCGCGAACTGCCATAGTAGGTAAGTGAAAAGGGGCGCTTCCACTAATAGTTCGGTCTGGTCTGGTCTATCACCTATTTTCTGGCCTCAGTGATTAAGGTGATCGACTGTCGATCACCTATTTTCTGGCGCAAGGCGCAAGAACCGTAAGTTTGAAGGTATATATGTGTCACGAAACAATGTTCATCGCCCGCAAAGAATATTCTCACCCCTCGCTACTTTCTTATCGCCTATGGTCAGAGAGACAGAAAGCCGTTTGAAAACAGCGGTTATATTCACAACACTTTTTGATCTATACGTAGGTACATATTACACTTGGTTATTTAAATACAGAACTTCTTTTTGAGTTCTGTATTTAAGAATAAAGGGTTACTGGCGTCACAGGAAGAACATTTTTTTTTGTATCTACTATGTGACTCGACACCTTACTCAACAACTTACTTGAGTATGTCATGAGCCGCATGGTACCAATCAATCATATGCTTAATCTTTTCTTCTACGTTCATGTGGGGATCGGCTTCGATAGGTTTATAAATGCCCGACAGCCGTGTATATTCATCCTTATAGTGTTGTGGAATGGACGGGCATTCCCGAAACATACCTGGAATTATGTTCATAATCTACACCAGCCAACCATGAACATCGAAATTCTCGTTATCTGCCCCTCTGTCGTTATTGTGTATTCGAGCGATAGAGGCAGATAACGATATTTCGATTTTAGATGTTCGCGGTAGGCCCTCAGTGTTGGCGTACAATTATCTCCGGTAGGTAATACCAATACCAATAAATCATGGTACGTACATGTGTGACTATAAATAAATAATAATACCATAATAGCTCAGTTCTTAGTCCATCGCTTTCACCCAATAACCTAGTTCATTTTAGATTCCATCAACTCTCAATAGTCCTTACACCCTGGTGGGTGCTGCCTCTGCGTGCATCCCATGACACGGGCAAGGGCAGCCTTCGCTCGGTGTACCCCTTACATTTCATTAAAGTGTCAAAAGGGCCTCTACGTGTTGGCTTCGGCTCCGCGCACGCCTTCCAAAGGTCCGGAACACCATTGTTCCGTGATGGGATAGACATACAAATAATAATAAATCGGAGTAAACTTGTAAATTTTTTTTTTATTTATTTATTTTTTTTTCCTTTAAAAATTTTGGTGCCCAAGTGGCCATATTGCAGGCACGAAACAAGGTGTAATTCGGATTTGTTATTATTGTTATATATATTTAGAAAATTTACCAAAGCTGGTAAGCACAACTGTCCCATCATCCATTTTGTGGCGGGTGAGAGTGTGGTCAAAGTCTGTCACAAT
This sequence comes from Cydia splendana, assembly GCF_910591565.1. Lineage (NCBI taxonomy): Eukaryota > Metazoa > Arthropoda > Insecta > Lepidoptera > Tortricidae > Cydia > Cydia splendana. The sequence goes on from NC_085962.1 coordinate 10,935,257, forward strand.
CTGCAGCTTCCTGTGCCCACCACTGATAAGTTTGTTGATCTTATCAATCAGCAGGGGTTTGTTGCCAATATGCACATTTGACCGTGTCAACTCTGGGATGTCAACTATATCCAGTAGTTTCATGTTTGTAAACTGTAACAAAAAAAATACTGTTAATGTTATTTATAAATTAAAGTACTTAATGGTAAATTAAAGTACTTAATGGTAAATTAAAGTAGGTAATTAAAATGTAATATAATTTCTACTTTCCATTTTCAATTTATTTTTCATTATAACTAGATGTTGCCCGAAACTTTGTTTGCAGGATTTTTATGTTGGTTTGGTTGTTGTAATTCTACATTGCCACAAAAAATAGCAGTTTGGTTAATCATTTGACAACAGTAATTTCTCTGACAGTCTAGAAAGCCATTGTTTCTATGAAGTTTCTTCCAATCCCTCACTCAAAAAAAAATGTTTTTATACAAAGTTTCAAGTTCATTTCAACCCTTAGAGGAAAAATTTTCAACATTATGCCTATTTATACAGGTCTCTCACTTAGTAATATTATTCAGACCTAGATTCATGCTAAAGCTTTAATTAACAATCATTACTTAAATTGGGCTGAATTATGATAATTATACTTGTCTGTTCTGTATTTAGTTATATGAAATTTGTCTGTGGTTGAATGAGTGGGTCATGACTATAGATCTAAAAACTAGCATATGTTATACAAAGTTTTATCTAAAACTAAAACTAAGAACATAATATTATGTTTGTGATGTCTTACTAAACCCTGTTAAGTGTTTTGTTAAATTAGGATCCAAAAAGTTGTTATTTTGATGTTATTTTTAAGACCTACTGTTGTACCCAGTGGCGTAGCTAGCATGGGTGGCACCCGGGGCGGAAATTGTGGGTGTCACCCCAAAATTCAATCAAAATTGTAAAATATGTTTAATATTTTACAATTATAAAATTACGTTTAATATTCCATAGCTCACAATTTACTCCATCGCTTTCATTTTAGATTCCATGAACTCTCAATAGTCCACACCCTGGCGGGTGTTGCCTCTGCGCGCCTTCTATGACACGGGCAAGGACAGCATCCGCTCGGTGTAACCCACATTTCATAAGTGTCATAAGGGCATCTACATGTTGGCTTGGGCTCCGCGCATGCCTCCCAAAGGTCCGAGTCATCATTGTCCCGTGAAAGATATACAAATAATTTACGTTAAAAAAAAAAACTTTTTTTGCCAAGTGCGCGATTTGAAAGAGATTCTGTAAAATCCCATTTCACTATGAATTTCAAATAGTCCAGAGTCACCCAATTAGAAACAGTGACATAGCTGCTCAATTACAGAAATAATCACATAATAAAAAAAAACCTTTCTGAATAAAAAAACCTACGAGGCGCCAACATATTATTGTTACATACCAGGAACCCCGAGAGATTTTAACCATGCATTTCTGAGGCCAAAATAAGGAAAATATACTAAAAGAATTTACGTCAATTTCGCCAAAATAAAATTGTTTTTCGATTTTTTGTACATAAAATGTAAATGTATGTAAATTTGTAAAACTGTCACCCAAAAATAATTTTAACTTTTTTTTGTCAATTACAGAAATAATCACATAATTAAAAAAAAAACTTTCCAAAGTTGCGAAACTTTCCACATGATATATTCTCGTTTTTCGATTTTTTTGTACATAAAATGTAAATGCTATAATTTGTAAAACTGTCACCCAAAAATAATTTTAACTTTTTTTTGTCAATTACAGAAATAATCACATATGTAATTAAAAAAAAAACTTTCCAAAGTTGCGAAACTTTCCACATGAGAATTTTTCGGTAACTTTTGAGAATGTTCTCGAGAACGAGAATTTATTTATTTATCGTAGTTTATACCATGAATATTCACAATAGTTTAGGTGTAGTATCCTTACCCCCAGAAAATTCCGACTTTTGGTCTACCGCTTCCGGTCAGAAAAATGTATGACGGCCCGGCCAAACGGTCAGACCTAGGTGGGGGGTGCTCGACCAAATGTCATAGAGGGACCCTGGCAGTTTTTGACGCCGCCATGGTTTTTTCAATATGGCCGACTTTTTTTTTAATTTTTTCAAGTTTGTCCTAGCGCGCTGAAATTTTGGTCACGGAATCTCGGAGTCCTCTAAATACCCATGAAAAATTTTTTTTTGGAAAAATGCTACAATTGCGGGAAAACTGGCCACTTTTATTTTGTATGGCAACTTTTAATCGGTGCGTGATAGGTGGGAGGTGCTCGACCAAATGTCATAGAGGGCCCCGAGACAAAACAACCTGCATTAAAAAATGGCCGACTTTTTTTTATTTTTTCAAGTTGGTCCGAGCGCGCTGAGGTTTGGCATGGCGGGAGATAGAGGCCTCTAGATTCCTATGACAAAAATTTTTTTTTGAAAAAATCCAAGATGGCGGAACAATAATTTCCATGTTGCAGGAATGTTCTGAGAACAATCTCGAGAACGTTTCCGCTTTTTGGGAATGTTCTGCAATTTGTACATTGCTATGCTGGTGGTACTGGACTATGAAGCTAGGCGAATTCCAAAACAGTTTATAGGACATTTTAGTCTTTAAATATGATCAGGAATATTCTGTTAAAATCTCTCGGGTTCCTCATGCGGGCATGTTGTATATTATTTCCTTAATGGCGGTTGTGCAATCTGCCACAGTTTTACGATTTTTTATAGATGGCACTACTGATTTTCACGGTCGGGTGTCACCCCCCAAATGGGCGACACCCGGGGCGGGCCGCCCCCGCCGCCCCCCCCTAGCTACGCCACTGGTTGTACCTACCTATGTTTAACAAATAAATAATTTGGAATTTGAGATTTCATATTTAGAATGTTTCTATTTTTTTTCTGTATAAAATCTCAACAATTTCACATACAAAATGATATCTTTGTATCCTGTCTACACGAAAATGATACCAAGCCCTAGTAGGTGCCCTAAATCAATGAGTAACAAAATGGTAAATGTGTAATCCTACTATTTTACATCCACCCCTCCCCAAACCCAGAGGGGGGATTAGATTTCCAATGACATCTGGAAATGGTCACCAGGAAACTTCCAAGATATGGTAAATATCTTATATCTTTAACATGGAAAGCACATTTGGTTACTGAGAGACCACGCTACTATGAATGTCGACTGTGAAAACAAATGACTTTTATAGCATTATAGCACCATTATAAATAACTACTAGAGATGGCTAAGGGATGTCCCTTTACTACTTATCTACGACGAAGTTACGGTTTGATCATCTAATAAAGATTTTTTTACTCACAAAAACAATTTCAATCTTGTAACAAAATTATAATTCCGAATTCAAGGTCTTTATTATACTACCTTAAAAATGCTATTGCAAGCACTTAAAACTTTATGAAAAATATGTCGTCTAATTTTTACAAAAATTAACTATACTTTTATTTAGAAAATCACGAATACAATTATTAGAGAAAATAAATAGCTGAATCGAGTGCACAGTTGACACCGTATTCAACATCAGCAAACTGACAACTTGACAAGTGACAACTCTACAGGGTTACCAACTCCAATTTTTTTTTACCCCTAGAGCTCAACTTAAAAACCCCTAAAACTGTACTATTATTTTGGAAAACCCACTAAGTTTAATTAATTCTTTATTTATACATTTTCCAGAATTTTGTACATTATTATGATTTTCAACCGGTTCGACATTTTTGTGATCATACATACATATGAACGTTATAGATGATCAAGCAAATCTTGTCAGTAGAGAAGGCGCAAAATTCAAATTTTCTATGAGACGATATCCCTTCGCGCCTACATTTTTCAAATATGCCGCCTTTTTCTACTCTAAAAAAACCGTAGCTGGTTTATTTCCCCCTAAATTTAGTGATAAAACCACTAAGTTGGCATCCCTGCAACTCTATATATTTTTTTTTTCGTCAAGACAACTCTATAGTGCAAACAGTAGTAAGCTGTCAGACGGGCGTACACGACAGTGACCTTAAAGCCATAACACACTATCGCACCGCACTGCGACGTTGGTGCGGTTGCTTAGAGGATATAACCAACGGAGACGCTATGTCTAAAATTTTCGGTACAAAGTAGTCTGCCGTTTTTTGCGGGGGAGGGGCACATCAAATGTATAGGTACGTCATGTCAGATAAACGTCAGTCCATACATATGGTTGACACGTGGTTGACCATTGGCCGCCTATTTTCGACAGAGGGGAACGCCTGTTAATGGCGGCTCCATTGTTAATTACTCCGAGTGCGGTTGGTGCGTCGCACCCATAAGTGAGAGCGAGAAACAGATATCTCTTTCTCTGATTCCAATAATATAATAAGGCTGTCCGTGTCCGTGGTGATCCAGCGTGGAAATGCTGCGAGCATCATGGGCACCTTTGCACCGGGAACAGCAGGGAGCAGATTGTTTTTTTAAATTTATAGTTTTAATTTTTATTTGTAAGTGTAAGTTGTAATTTGTATTATTATGATTATTCTTATTATAATTTAAAATATAAAATAAATACCTACGCTGTAGGAAAAGGTGAAAACTGAAACACTTTAGTTAACTTGCTGAATATATAGAAATTTAATAATATATTTTTTTAATTTTTCTCTCTTGTCATGAAGCTATACAACTGTACAAGTTTTACAATTTACTACACTTAATTAAACAACAGTAAGACTTAATAAACATACATTTGGGAAGTAAAGAACTGTTGTGGTGTTGTGGATGTGAGATCTTAGTAAAGTACGACGGTCCCATTACAATAGAAATCAATAATAACATAGCAACCAAGCTCTTGCAACTACGAAGAAAAGAAAAAACAAAAACAAACAGGTTTATTTCTAAACGTTACCCGAACTGCAGGCCTAGCACATGATTAGCGCAACAGTATCTCGCGGCGAGATAGACTACCCGTCTTTTTCTCACTATGTTAACAAAAGAGGGACGCGTAGTCTATCTCGCCGCGAGATACTGACGGGCCAATCATGTGCGAGCCCGGCTTCTAGTGCAAATTTATTCATACCTGTGAAGTAGCGTTAATTTTTTGTTGATTATATTTTGGCATATATTTCACATACGGTGCGTAACATAAATCACACGGACGTCAGCTTGTTTCAATTCTAATACAACAACTAAACAACAAAAACGTAAGTGAACTATAAGTTATAACCAATGATTTAATTTATTCGACATAATATTGTACAAAATGTACTAACTTAATCTAATAATTAATATTTTAAACTTATATTATGCACACTCGTATCATACAGGATTACAGGCACAAAAAAATTGTCCGCAACTCATTGTGATTATAGGTAATAAAAACAATCATAATTATATTTACTATGGTATTAAAGCCTGACAACAGTTTATTTGACCCTCGCCATTTTGCGGATTTTCAATGGTACTAATTTCTTTTACTGGCAACAAGTACTCTTTGACAACGAACGTTGGATGTCATCGAATGTCACCGATGTAAACAAACGGAAAATATCTACGAATATATTCAAATATAAACGGTTTTATTACAAAAATGCCAAAAAAATTTACCAAAGATGCGAAAAAATTGTAGTGAATGCAATCAAATACTTACAGCTTAAAAAAGACGAAGGATTACATAGCATTCCAATCACTGACTTAATATTAGAAATAGACACACAGAGCGGAACAAAAACGTCAACAAAATGTGGGTCAGAATGACAGTAGCGGCAAATTTGCATTGATGATTGATTGAAATTTGCTTACGTAAATTTTGAGTCAAGATAAATGTTTTGTACGGAAAAGAACTTACTGTCGTAAGCATTAAGTGTCAAATTTGTAAACATTAGTACCAACACTGTTAAAACTTTAAGTCCGATGGCACTAAACGTAACTTCACCTTTGTATTTACGTCAAACAACGTCAAATGAGAATAATGAACGAATGGAGTCACTTTGGTACATTTTAACCCGTGGAGCGCCCTAAACAGACACGTGTGCTGGTAACTAGTATAGGAGTTCCATACTGGGGCGCTCCAGGGGTTAATAGGTATTACTGTACAGAAAAACCAAAGTAATAAATGAATCAATTTAATTTGATCGGGAGTTCAAATAAAATTAATTCATGGTAACAACCCGTTTAAGTTACATAAAACAAATTTATTTTTAATAAGTAAGTATATATAGGTACGTCTTTAAATACTATTTTCCTTGAAATAAATTCAACTTATTAAATAACTGTGTATTTTAGATCTACATAATCTTCGCACTTTCGTTCTTTGCAATATAGTGCACGGGAATATTCAGGTCGCTACTGGTACTGATTGGTTATGGTCTTTATCAAGAAATTCCTGTGGTTGTCACTGTGTTCAGACAGGTTTAACATTTACAGTTAGTCGATGTAAGCCCTTATTGGTCGTGTATATGTCGGAAACAGGGAAATGCGCCGAACACACAAGTGCCGTTTTGCCTTGTTTAAAACTGCATCACCCCTATCTCTTGCTATAATAGCAGTACACTCAGCACGTCGCATAGGTTTTCTTGGAAATCTTGAATTTAAACATAATATTATATCTTACGAATTCCATATAAAAATAAAAAAAGTATTGACCTCACATCTACTCATTAGATTTTTGTTCCTTCACATCCCTTCTTTGGTACTAACAAAATAATTTATACAAAACCATGAAATTACCACCAGATTACATAAATTATGTAATGCTATCCAAAGAACTAACCGAAAGAAATACATTCCAAGCTTTTTCCTTATTTTATCATTGTTATTTTTGCATATTTTGACGACCATTTTACATTGTTGACAACTTCACATTTGAGCGGTCTATACCAAAGAATATAATACTCACTAGGAGAAGAACGATAACTCCATACAAAAAAATGTCCCTTTCAAAAGTTCGTTTATACTACTAGCGCTCTGGTAGGATACCACTGTAATTAGAATTGACAACCCGTTTAGCCTAGCGGGTATTGGCAGTAACCAGTTTAGGAAGCTAATGGTCCTGGGTTCGAATCCCGGAGAGGGAATTTCTTTTTGTATTTTTTTCTTTTTTGTTGGGGACAGGTTTTTAAGAGCCCATCAACGAGCATACTAGCGCCACTGCTAAATAATCGTGATTATTTAAATTTAATGACAGATATTTAAAAAAGGGGCCCGCTACGGACTGTATTGTGTATTTAAGTACCTTAAATACACAATACACAATACAATTAAATTTAAATAATCACGATTATTTAGCAGTGGCGCTAGTGTGCACGTTGATGGGCTCTTGAATTAGCATATCATAAATAAATAAAAAAATACGTTAAAAGATAATGATTTGATTAGGTACTATATTTAGAAATTCGTCAAATATAAAAGGTAACAAAAAAGTTACGTATTATTAAGATATAAATATTTTCATTCCTATTAAGATTACTGTACATATGTTAGGAGCAATACATATGAATACATACATTGATATGGCAAATGGTTACAAGTTGTTAAATTACATCTATCCGGTTATCGGACATTTTCTGCTTCACAGCTCCGCGCAGCGTTCTTGGTCACCGGGATACTAGTCTGTATATGCGGCAGATACGTGCCCTTTGAGCTTTTTCCAAGAAATCATATGACGGCCCAGGATTATATTATTATCTCACGCTCAAGTCATCTGCTGATTCACTCTCTAAAACAAAACAGTCACAAATTAAACAATATAATCTAACTTCCTATTTCCTAATTACTAACGTCGCCAATAGGCCTGTTGCAAGTAACAAAGAATCATGGAAATAATGGTTTCAACGAAACATATATGTTAATATGATTCTAAAAAATGGCCCAATCTCAGTATAAACTGAAGGATTATTAATATATTCAATAAAATAAAAGTGCAAAATTCTCCAATCGGCCATTTTTACTGAAACGCCAATCAGAAACGTTCCAAATAGTGACGTCATCAATCCATAACATATTTCTTAGAGCAACATAGACTACCTCATTGACCGAAATCTATACGTGGGCACCAAAGAGTTCGAAAGGTGCAAAAAAAAATGTTATTTCGCCACTAAACATTTATTACGTCCAAAAAATATTATTACACGATATAAAGTAGATATCTATTTGTTATTATTTAAATAAAATGCTAAATAATACGATATTTCAACAACAAACTGTTTTAATTATTTGGCTGAATGGAACTATCATTGCCATGTTGGCTGTCGTAACTAGAAAAAATGAAAAATTAAAAAGTAAAAGCGGCGTTCGGTGATTTTCACTCAAAATTTACATGTATCTAAATAATTCATCTTAAACTGCAATCGTGTGAGAGTTTTTGTGTAAAATGAGTTATTGTGATAAATTTTTGTAATGTATTTATCATCCCTAATCGTAATATATGGTGCTGAATTAACAATATCATTCGGATTCAAGGGAAATTCGTAACTGTAAGTATGTAAACAATATCTACCACCCTACCACCAACTAAATGATGACGTCACAAATGGCATGCGAGGCGTTTTCGCGCGAAGTTTAAACTAGCTATAATAAAACGCAATTATCTATGTTAAATCTTATGAGTATAACTGAAATATAGTGTTTTTCGGAACTAATACAAGTGTACCGACGATATTAAAAGGGTTTTCAAAATTTGTAATCAGGCCTATTGCTACGGGTCTAAATTTACCAGCTTAAACAATGTGAGGTTTTACATCTATGATGAATTTTGATTATAATTTCGGACGCGATATAGCGTCCGCGGGACTTACGGGGATAGAAAGATTAAATTATTATATTTGAATTTGGCAATTAGTACGCTCATTTTTATTTAAAGATTAATATATTTCTTACCTTGAAATGATTGCTGTTTCTGGTTTACTACAACGGTTTAAATTTAACTAAGTCTGTGCTAAGACGCATTTAGATATGTTGCTCGACTTGCTCGTACATATGAATAGCTTTTATTTTTAAAATTAATAGGTAAATAAATATATTTCAAGTGAATAAATCTTTTATATGAAAACTGATAATTATTTTTGCGTTAAATGACTTTACTGACAGCATTGACATTACAGACTTTTGTCATGACCTATGTTCTTACCGGCCAGACCCAAATCAAGGCCTATCAAAGAGGCCTATTGACAAAGATTTTTTTTTAATTTTATCAAGGAGGGTAGAGGCACGTCTACCCTTCATAGATTTTATGAACATAGACAAAGACAAACTGAAATAGATAATAATTTACATATATCAAAAAAATATTAATAGTTTACATATGACTTTGACTACTTCATAAAATATAAATCAAAATATATTTGATAAAATTAATTGAATTTGTTCATAGAAATCGTATAGACAAAGCCAGTTCTAGCAATGTTGCTGTAGTAAAATATTTTTATGGTAATTACTGGCAATCTTGCTCTAGGAACGGAGCACACATGTACAATTATGAAGGGTCACGTCATTCCAAGGAAGTCAATAGGCCTTGGTCTATACAAGACTAAACGAAAAAGTAACGCGTGATCTGTTTTAACGTTACTTTTGCGGGGCCATTTTTTGCGGCTGATTGGGTATCCAGTTCTTATTCTATATCAATGATTCCAATAAACAATGTTTTGAAGTTGGTTGTTGACATGACCGGTATTGACATTTTATAGTGCGGTTTTATTGAACTGGTTAGTTGTTTGGTTTAAACTTTAATATTTCATTTAAGGTTTATGTAGATCGACGATAAGAATCCTATAATCGAATTGGAGACTGAACGTTTTATAATCGAGGTTGGTGGTCCTGAAAGCGACACAACATCTGATGAAAATCAGACTTCGTCAGAGTCAGAAAACGAAGAATATATTAATATTGAATATTTAGAATCAGATTTTGACGAATAGGTAAATTGAAAGAACCGAATTCTCTGTAAGCAATGTTTCTGACATTATACGAGTATCAACATGAAGCCAATGTCCACTACCCCGACTATACATGACGTACGCACATTATTGCCATACGTAAGCTGTTTGCAGCGACACTATCTCAGGGTTAAATAAACTGTTGTCAGGCTTTACAAAAGGATAAATTGTGAAAATATTTATTAGTAAGTATATTAAATATATTTAAACGGTTCATTCACATATATATATTAATAAATAATAGCCGTTTTAATATATTTAATATGTCCGTGTCTCACGGAAGTTTTGTTACTTATTATGTTCTATCATATGCCTACCCCGCCCGAAGCCTCCTTCCATCCTTATTTTTTTCCACAGACCTGTCATTTTTGCTTACGTGTCAAGACAGCTGAAGTGTGCGAAAGGGAAGCCATCTGATATATGAACATCCCATGAGTGCGAAAGAGTCAGACTACAAATGAGAAAACGTGACCGTAGTCTAAATTCTCTTTGCAGTTACTAAGGCACCCTCTACCAAGAAACAGTCACACGATAGACAGGGACATCAAGATTCCTGATCTTCCGCTATCAGACATCGGTAAAATTGGACAGAGAGAATTTTGTATCTAGTACTATTTCTGTATGATTAGATCAGGAGGTCTCAGAAAGTGGGGCGGGTGTGGCGTGTGGGTCGCGCGGTCAGTCGTCGCTGATGCGGCGTTTCTTCTTCGACCCCTTCTTCTTCTCCATGGCCTCCATGCGCATGTCCTCGAGGTCCTCCATGATACCTGCAAAAAGATACATTGTCAACGGTAAAATGTGAGATAACACGATAGTGCTACTATAATTATAGGTGAGACAGAATGGTAACAGCGAGTGGTCTGAGGGACCCTAACTTCGAACTATCGTTGGTCACGCCCCCCAAGCCACGGCTACAACTTGGACGTGGTTAATACGTTTCGTTTCAACACCTACAAGCAGGTAACAATGTTTTTTGTTAGTAATTTTAGAATCAAAATATGTTTATTTGCAAATTATATTCTAAAGCCTGACCAGTAATATATATGATCATTGTCAAGAGGGCGCTGTTATTCTCATCTATAGGGTGACAGTTCAGTATAGTATGAAAAAATTTGTTCCAGTGAAATTCCGCAACATGGCGCGTGATCATATATTCCTGGTCAGCCTTTAAATAACCCCTTGATTTCTAAAATAACATGTTTATAAGGTATTATCCAAAATATTGTAATCGATTAAAAAGCGCACGGAACGAAACGTTGATATACGCTGCAATACGTTCTCATTCCAACTTAGCGCTCCATTGTACTCTGTTGTGCCGAAAAATTGCTAACGTGGCCCTGGCCCTGTATATGGTTCGTTTAGTAGGTTTCGTTCGTGTTTTGATGGAGGCTAAGTACAGATCCATATCGTCGGCAAAAATCGCAAACCTCGTAACTCCATTTCAAGAACATTTGGATTTGCAACTTTCATTTGCAAGACTCTTAACTCCTTTGGTGGGGATAGGATGTTTGCGACTTTAGCCGACGATATGACGCGTGGTTCCGTTCCGAACATCCCGCTGGCCGACGAGCAAGCCTCGGGCAGTGGGGAGACACTCCTGACTTCGTTCAAACTCGGCTCCGTTCGGCTCAGCATTGCTCCGAGCAATTATTAGGGTTGACACAACTTGACGTCCCTTTGCGTGCACGACCACAGGTAAGATAATGACTTGAATTTTGACAAATAGTCGAAAGGGATAGTGCCATAAGTTAGAAAGGGATATCATGATTCGACCCTAAATCGCTGTCAAACTTCGGTTTTGTAGGAAGTGTCCTCTGTACTATAGTACTATTAGTCATTTTGTGCCTAGGGAGGGGAGTGTGCGGACTCACCGATCTTCTTGCTGATGTACTCCTCGCGCTGCTGGCGCGCGAAGCTGGACTCCATCGTCGGGTCGTCGTCATCGTCCATGTCCCGATACCTACACACCAGTCAAATTTACAATATGTACATACATTTTAACCTTTTGAACACCACAGACGGCAATTGACGACAACGCAAAATCGTGACAACGACGCCAAAGACGGCATTTGACGCCGATCGTGTTTTGATGAAAATCTACTGAAAAACACCCCACTTTTAGGTTGGCATTATTTATTTACAAAACTAAATTTTACCCCCGTCGCGTCAGTGGCACGGCAAATGGATGCGCCGTTTGGCGTTCAAAAGGTTAAAAACGCAGTAAATAAATTTGGTAACCTATGCGTAAATATTAACCCTTTGACCGACAAAGATGTCATCTGACGCGCGCGGCTACAGCCTAATATCAACCTTCGTGCATTCCGGCAAGGTTCACGATGACGCGCCGCACACGATAGGCGTGGCGTTCAAAGGGTTAAGGACTGTGAGGGAGAAAGATTCTCAGGGTTATTTCCAGAACCATATCGTTCGTTCGACTGAGAGGCATATAGACGATTTTCGAATCGGCATCTTTGATGGATTTTACATATAAGTTTTAGAATTTCCATATAGTATTTTCCGGTTATAACACTGATGCGGTTTTGCACGCCGCTCCGGTATGTGAGCGAGACAGCGCAATGGACGTGTAGAGCGATGACCCCTCGCACACTGGAACCTCGTGCAGATTCGCATCCAATGTAAACAAGTGTAAGAACAACTAACTTGGACTTGTCGTAACCGAAGATCTCCTTGATGTGGGTGGAGTAGTCCATGTTCTCATCGCCGTCGTCGATGAAGTCGTCCATCTCCGAGTCGTACTCCGACTCAGAGTCGATGGCGCGCCCTGCACAACAACGCAAACATCGAACACTCTTCTTTTATTACAATCATATAAGTACTTAGTTGTAGACAAAATCAACCGATTAAATCTATCAACCGGCTGAAACATTAGTTATAACATAATATGTTATTGGTCGCCGCAATACAGGCGTGCCTAGTGCGGTTACCAATGTTTATCAACTTCTTGATTGTAATAACTTTTTGCTTAATAAATATTTTTTGTTTTTTTTTTTTCATTTTCATACTTCTACAGTGAGCGCCGGAGGAATTTATCTGTGTAAAATTCTCCGAAAATTGGACTTATGCGGTATAGGGAATAATCCCAATACACCTTAATATTGAGTGTCTTTCGGCCTCAAAATATAGTTAAAATCCTTCGGGTTTCCGCCTTAGAATATCCTGGTCCAATGTGTATTTGCGTCTCACATTTTGCTTAGTGAGAGAGCGACACGCAATGCACATTGGACAAAGAAATTGGACCTTGTGGTATACAATTAATATTAATATTAAAAATGCAAAAGTAACTTATTCCGAGTATCACGCCTACAGTGTTAAGGCAAATTTACATCAAATACGTCCCGAAAACCAAAAATAATCCCACTCGAGTGTGAATTGGTGGCTGGGATGAGTTTGTATCGCCCTAAAGCCCACAATTATAACACAAGAAAAATTGGCAGTTAAATATGAAAGCAATAGTGCAGCGGTCGGCAACCTTTTAGCAGCCAAGGGCCACATAGTAGTTAACGAAGTTGACGCGGGCCGCACTTAGTTAATATTTATGACTTTATCAGACATTGTCGTTTGTCAATATTACATACAAACAAAATAGCCAGGGAAGCTCGCGGGCCGCAAGTGAGAGGTTCGCGGGCCGCACGCGGCCCGCGGGCCGCCGGTTGCCGACCGCTGCAATAGTGTAAGAAATATGGCTGAATTATTTACGTTTGATAGCGAACGAAACAAAAGAATTGCAACTCAGTTCCAATCCAATGGTTTAACCCCTGGAGTCCCAAGGGTTTAAATTTGCCAGCCAAAACACGACTTCGAGGTTTTGAATTTAGAATTGAAACTTGATTCGCGTGGGACTTAGGAGACGTTAATAGTACATTATTGTCGAGGCTCGGAAGTAGCTACTTGCAGGCTGAGGATTCGTTTTAAACGGACGACCTTGGGAGTCCGTTTAATTGAATCCGAAGCCAGCAAGTAGCCTTCCAGCCGAGTCATATATAGTGCTTTTCTCAAAAATGGTGCAAGAAATATAAATATCATAGAAATATTTTACAAAAGCAACTTTCTTACGTATATATTTTCACAGAAAAAAGTATAAACAATTGAAAAAATTAGCTTTGCCGCCCATTTATTTTTTAATAAAAAAAGAAGTGTATTTTTCTGCCGAAAATACGCCAACCTATTTGAGACAGCTAAATAGTCGCGGTACTAATCATCTGTTTGGCTGTTTAATGGGCCTGTGCCTTCATTTGATATGGCCATTTCAACTTTTAAAAAGTTTGGAACTCGACAAATAATGGAATTTGTATGCAACATTGCAGTCCCAAAATCGAGACTGCAATGTTTTTAACTTTTTAATTTTTGACTGACCATAAACTACGCGCTTCGCAACCTATTTTTTAAACGGCAAAGTCGACTTTGCCGTCCATTTTTGAGAAAATTACATTGAGGTATTCCACCTGTCCAATTTCTTTGTCCAATGTGCATTGCGTGAATTGCGTCTCACTCTCTCATTAAGCAAAATGTGAGACGCAAATACACATTGGACCAAGATATTGGACAGATGGAATACCATCCTAAGGAGGATATGACTGTGTAATTTTGCAAGCGAGGTAAATTTGATAGCTAACATTCCATTTCCTGTTTAGGTTACACTCACGCTTCTGTTTCTTCCTCGGATCTTCCATCTTCCTCCTCGCGTCGGGCCGCTTGGCGAGCTTGTCCTTGGCGAGAGAGCTGACGTGCTTGTCGAAGTCGAACGAGTTGGAGATGGTGGGCTTGCCGGGCGCGGCCGGCGCCTTGCCTCTCTCCTCCGGCCTCCGAGGCGGCTTGCTCTCCGGTGGACGCTTGCCGTTCTCCTGTGAGGCCCTTTGCTTGGCTATAGCTCTGTCTCTGTCGCTCATTCTGGCGTCCTCTTTGCTTTTCTGTGGCAGTTTGCTCTGCGAACTGTGGCCGTTCGTGTACTTGCTCTCGCCGTTTTTGTTAGGTATTGTAAATTTCTTATCGTTCGAATTTTTATCTATCCTGTATGTGTTCTGGCTTTTTAAATCTATACTCTTTTTGACTTCCTGTCGTGAGGATTGGTCTTTGGAACTTAATTTGCTTCTGTCTACGTCTTTGCTAGGTTTGTCGTAAGATTTACTAGATTCTAATTTCATCTTTGTTTTTTCTAATCTGTCTCTATCTCTATTTAATCTTTCCATTTCTCTGTCTATCCTTTCTCGTTCCGCCTTCAATTTATCCAGTCTTTCCCTGTCTAGTCGCTCCTTTTCTCTGTCCGCCTTGTCCCTGTCTAGTCGCTCCCTTTCTCTGTCCGCCTTGTCCCTGTCTTGCCTCGCCCTCTCTTTCTCTCTCTGCAACTTGTCGGCTCTGTCCCGGTCACTGGATGGTTTGTCTTTGCTTCGCTCATATGTTTTAGTGCTGTCATGTTTGTGAGAGTTGGAGCCAGAATTGGAAGACTGGTTGGAAGACGTTTTCTCGCCGATTTTAGGAATTCTCCCAAATCCACTAGGTTTCTCTGGTTTCTTTTCTTTGTCAGCAGGCCTGTCTCTTTCTTCTCTTTGAGCTGGAAATAAGAATGGAACTCTTTAAGAAAATATAAAAAATCAAAATTCGATTTATTTGTATTTGTACAAGGGAACATACGAGGCTATAGGTACTCCAACCGTTTAAATATCCCATTCCTTTTGACGATAATGTTTGGCGACGATAAAGGCACACTCACGTTTCCGACCGTTCTTCTCGGCGTCGATTCTCTCCTGGCGGCGCTGGCGGCGCGCCAGCTCCTCCTCGTACTCGCGCCGCTGCTTCTTGGTCATCAACCGCTCCGGCTCCGACTCCGGCTTGGCGGACACCGGCCTGCCAAACATGTCAGCCTTCAATAACACATTCTCAGCGATATACCCTTAAGAAGGCTCAGTTTCATTGGTTGATACAGAGCGTGTTGTGACTCCCCGCAGGCGTGCGTTATGGAGATCTCCTTATGCTCTTGGTTTCCTAGGATAGCGGTGCCGTCATATAGCGGCCGTCTCCATACAAAATACTACGACATCTATTTTAGCCGTATTATTTTGTAAGGAGACGGCCGCTATATGACGGCACCGCTATCCTAGGAAAACCGAGCTTCACGCACCGTGCGGGGCCTATCGATCAATGAATCTGAGCCGTAAAACACGCTAGATGTGTATGGAGTTAAGTGCTGTAATTTATTTTAGAGATGATATCTTAAAATTAAAAAGTTGTAGAATAAACCTATATGGCTGTCCGTTAGTTTATAGGCACTTAAGTCGGTTTTCCTAGGATAGACGACCAGTTAGATATGACGAGAAGATAGTTGGATAGGTATGGAGACGGCCGCTATATGACGGCACCGCTATCCTAGGAGAACCGGTCTTTATCGCACCTTCGCCGCATCAATAAACTGCACCAGTGATAACCGACACGTTTCGGAATACGGACTCAAAACCTACTGAGTTCGCGTACACCGTCGACTAAAAGTCGAGAACAAAGTATTGTAGTGTAGGTATACAAATATATAAATATATTTTTGTTTTTTTAAAGAGCCTATCCACCTTAACAGCATGTAGTCTGTGCCTGTGACCAGATACTTTTTCTAATACCTGGGCACTTCGACCGGGGCGCTCTTTTTCTCCTCGGCCAGCTTCAGCAGCTGGTTAAAGTCCATGGGCGGCGGCGCTGGCTTGCGGAACTTTGGCTTCTCGGGTTTCTCACCTTTTCGTTTCTCTGGCTCATACTTTTGAGGAGGACTTGATTCTCTTTCTGAAAAATGAAAAACATGTGCCATAGCATGGCTATAATACAAATAAAAGAGAATTCAAGATTAAAACAAAATTAGTTTATTTGGCATTGGTATTCCATTTCTTAGTAAAAAACATGAACTTTTGAAATGGAATTGGTTTTTCACTGTGCGTATCAATATGATTCACGTGCGTATTTGATGAATCCCAAACCACATACTTAATGCCTCAGAAAGACGCAGTTTAATAATTTCATTTCATGTCAGGTTATTAATTAATATGGGGTAGTAGGGTTGTTACTGATGATTTCTCAACATGTCTCGGTACTTTGGCCTTAGAAGTAAAATTTACTTCAATCCCATTAATAACGTCAAACTTAGAAAAGTACAGTCAGCAGCAGAAGTTGCTAAGCGGGAGAGGTGTTCAAAATTACCTTGACACGTTCTTATTCTCTTAACAATAAAGTTGCGTCAAGATCATTTTGGACACCTGGCCTGCTTAGCAACTTCTGCTGCTGAATGTACAAGTCTCAGAGCCGAAAGTTCTAAGTAAAGTGATAATACACACCGCCACCATTTTCTGTCCTTCGCCTTCTCTTGTGTGGGACAGGGTCATCTTCATGTGCCAGGGCATTTTTCACTCGTTCCATGGTGCCTTTCAAATCTGTCTTTACACTCTTCTCTGAAAGAAGATAATATGTGAATTAAAATAGATAATAATCTTTCTTATCATAAAACATCTTTGGAATATATTAAAAGTAAGAAAAGATAATTTTCCAATCGACATTAAAACACATGTGTTCCATAGGATGTTTTGATCATTTGGCGAGTATTGAATCTTTGTTCGCAAATCTCATACCCTGTTTATTAAAAGGGAATTGCCTAGGAACCGGTTTATATCTATCAGCTTATGAAGATAATTATAGCATTATTGAATGATTTATTAGAATTTAAACAGGTGAACCAAGTACTTTGGCTGAATATTCGTTTCAGCAAGATCTGAACTGCATAGCAAAGTCCATATTCAGCTAATTCCTAATTACAACTATTTGCAAAAGAACAGAAACAAACATGAAAAACAGGAAGTACTCTACTATAAAAGAGCTGATTTGGAGCATTTTTGTATTGTTAATCAGGATCAACTTCATCATCAGATATGTGAATAGTCATTTTCTTGAAATTCATCTTCATATAATGTTGTTGCCTTATGTTAATTATAATTTGTTTGTTTTATTTTATAAGGCTAGTAAGACACTGTCTATGGCAACATAAAGTATTTTTCCCTCACAAACACTTGTCACTTTTTTAAATCATTAGCACACCAAAATCCCTAGGGTATGATTATGACATAAAATTCAACTTACTGCCCGTAGGAAATTTGGGTTCATCAGGTATCTTGCTATATTTCTGCATCAATTTTCCATAGAAAGCAGCTGCCTCCTGAGATTCATATCCATAGTCATCCTGGTCCGGCTGATCTGGACCCGCCCTGGTGACAGCTGTGTTGTCGTGGTCCACTGCATCCTCTATCACAGACTTGTTAGCAGACTTGATAGTCTTCAGAGTCTTTTGAATCTTCCGCAAGGCCTTGGGGTCACGCATAGCAAGCAGATCATCCTTCTTCTTCTGAGCTTCCAGTTGTTTCTGTCTTTCTTCTTCATCTTTCTTAGCTAAAAACTTTAATATATTCTCCGACAACTTGTCCTTTTGCCGTTGTTCTTTCTTTGGCGGATCGAATCCAGCTCTGTAGTATGTGTTGCGCTAAAAACAAAGTACTTGAACTTATATTTATCTGTCAACGGTGGTAATTAACAACACGAAAAGTAAAAATGCTTATGATAAGCCATTTTCAATTAATAAATAGTATTCAATAACACAGCGCAGCAACAAAAAAATGATTATAACATTTATTTAAACAGGGCGCAGCAATATGTATTGTATTCACGAAACTGAGAAATGAACTCACAGATGACTTTTGTTGTTGATTTCTTTGAGCAGCTAGCAAAGTCTCGCGGAACTCCATTTTTGGTGGTTTGTTAATATGATACACAATAACACAACTAAAACAAAATCATAATAAGTTTTTATCAAATCATCTACGAATTTTAGGAAAATACGTGTCAGACTTCACTTCGACACACAACCCGAGCCATTTTCTGGAAACGTACTGAATCGAGTTACCAGCTGCAAAGAGCAAAGACTCAGATAGAAGTCAATCTTATTTTGAGTTGGTAACATTAAAGCCGAACGAACCGAACGAACACACTACCATACGCACCATGACCTTGGCGCGGTTGACGTAGGGTTAACGGTAGTGTGCTAGGCTATTGTATTGTATCCTTTGGCCAGTCCAGAGGGCCTATTAGATCAATCCGATCCCTAGTTTCGTCATTAGTCCTGTAGCGCTGGCTATATTTTGAGCCCTAACTTAAAGTAATATTAAAGTCAAATATTTTTTCGCTTACGAATAGTGTTTTAAGATGTTAATCTTACATTTTGTTTTGTGTCACAGATATTATTTGCTTTTTAAGTAATTTAACAATTTGTGGTAATTATTTTTATTTTGAATTATTTTGAAGAAAAGAATATTCTAGAGAAAACATGTAACTGTATCGCATTTAGGATAGTTTTTTTAATGTGAAAATATAGTTTGTGTCAATTACGTCCATTGCAATCGGATACTATGCCATACTATTCAAAATGACTCAAAAAATAATTAAAGTAAAAAAAAATGCTGACATCGCATTTAATCGTGTCAAAATACTCAAAATGTACATTACATGTTTTTGTGTCTTATTAAGGCATAGCTTCATAAGATTTTTGATAATTTTGTTCTAATAGGCTATTACCATAACAAAAGAATATTAAAGTTACTAGAGTTCACATATTATTAATTTAAATGGCGGGATAAATAAGAAATATTAATTTGTGTCAGTTTCATCCATTGCATAAACAAATAATACAAAAATAATGTTTGCGTTCATACGACGCTAGTGGGTGGCTCTAAACGGGCAACGGGGCCGTATATAACCCCCTCCAGACTATGCACGTGAATCGCGGGCGAAGCCGCGAATGCGAGTGTGGAGTCGATTTCGCTGTCTGCGAAAATCGACTTAACACTCGCGTTCGCGGCTTCGCGCCACGATTCGCGCACGAGTGTGGAAGAGGCTTATCTTCTTTTATTCGCTAAAGTGTAGAAGAGAGAGGAAATATATAGCTGGTCAAGCAGATCTTGTCAGTAAAAAATGGCGCGAAATTCAAATTTTCTATGGGATGATATCCCTTCGCGCCTACATTTTTCAAATTTGCCGCCTTATTCTACTGACAAGCTCTGCTTGACCAGCTGTATATTCAATGTCGCTAAAACCCCCATTCACACTCCTAAATTGTAGTCCGCCTCGTCGTCCGCCTCATTATGTAGGATTGTGTATGGGGTCGCAGACTACGTGCCGTCCTACAACACCCAAGTAGGATGCCTCTTGGGTCCTACAAATCCTGCAAGCCCCGCCCACCGCTGCAGTCCGCCGCGCAGGATTGTTTGTGGGTTGACGTCCTGCGCAGCGGACTGCCGTGTTTGACGTATGACAACAGTGCGCGCAATTTTTTTGGAATTTATAAAGAAAATCGCTGTTTGTGGGACCAAAAATCATCCAATCACTCCAACAAACAATGGAGGAATAGGCATTGCAACAATTATTAACAATACTTAAGAAATATGATGCTCACTGGCGAATTTTTTGCAGTTTCTTTTCCCACTCTTTTTTATTTTTATCCAATAACAAGAAAATACATCGCAGAAGAGCAAATTTCTTTTTTTTTTCATTGCACGTAACATTTCCAAGATTAGGTAGACCGACACTAGTGAGAAACGATGCAGTACTGATGATGGACGGCAAAGCAGTACCGTGTGTGAGCTATATCTTGCTCCGCAGTCCTGCAAGACGAACTGCAAAGTAGGAGGTGTGTGAGCTATATCCATATATATATTATACTACTCTTTGGCTATATCCTACTCTGAGGGCCTACCGCGAACCACGTTCAACGTGTTGCCTCCCTGTTACACTTACGTACGAATTTACAAGTGCAACAGAGAGCCAACACGGCGAACGTGGTTCGCGGTAGGCCCTCTGCAGTGAGTATTATATTCTTTGCTCTGCAGTCCTTCGTGCCAGACTGCATTTTAGGAGTGTGAATGGGGGGCTTAAGTCGCTATTCTAATATATATTTTTGTTCCTGGCAACTCCACAATTTGACTTATGTCAAATCGAAATATCATCCATTCTTTTTCTTTTGTGAATTTGACGTTGAAGACGAAAATATGGTTGGTGTTTATTTCCCAATGTTTTATCCAATTTTATCAATGAAATCGTGTTAAGAGTATTTTATTTTTATGGTGCATATCGTGTAAAAAATAGATATTGTGGTGCTGTAATGATTATTTTGTTTCTATAGTGAAGTTTATCATAACCTACGATTTATTCTGCAGGCCACCTCCAAAAAGAAGACTAGGAAGTTGAGAGGACACGTGAGCCATGGCCATGGTCGTATTGGTGAGTATTTCTTCTCATTTAGAACAAGTAGAACTTATTACACATTACTCTTTTTCTGTAAAGGTGTTTGTGTAAGATAACCTCAAAATACCGCTTTTTTGCTGGTTTCTGGTACCCCAACTAGTATTCTTTAATGATACGTTAACCTTTCCACATTCTAGGCAAACACCGCAAGCACCCTGGAGGTCGCGGTAATGCCGGTGGTGAGCACCACCACAGAATCAACATGGACAAGTACCACCCTGGATACTTCGGCAAGGTAAATAATTTCTAATAGAGTTAGACCAAGATAAGTCTGCAGCGATTTTGATAGACTTGGTGCTATCAATTCATTATTTTATATCTCAAACTTCTATGAAATTATGACTGATAAATAACACTGGCACAGTCTTTGTTGTCCAAATCGTTGCAGAGTTATCTTGGTTTAAGTCTATCAACCAATTTGTTATTAAAGCTATAGATGCACAATATTTCTCATGAGAATCAACATTGTTTACTAACTAAATTTTATAAGCTGGTCTCTTATAAATAAGATAATTTAACTGCATTCTTTTAGACAACCCTTACTAATTAAAAACAATAATAATATTTTCTTTGCTGCAGCAATAATCACAAAGTCATAAACTTTAAATATCCATTCTGAACGTAGCGGTGCCCCGTCACAACTATAAATCTCAACAAAAATCATATACTTTGCAATGGAGAAAAACAAATAATGTAATATTATATTGATTACAGAATTTATTGTGAAGTTTTATCAGAAAACATTATGTTTGGAGTCTGCTTGTTGAATATTATTTAATTTAGCTGTTGATAAATATTTGCTTCTTTGGTTTCTAATAACTGATATAAGATAACTATTTTTTACTTTTTAAGGGTTGTTATTTTATTATTAGTCTTTTTTGTACATCTATCAACTCACTCCAAGACATTTCTAATGAGCCCAAACTGTGTGTGGTTGCATTTTATCATAGATGATTTCTTTGGCCAGTTCAAATTTTGATCAGAGACTAAAGCGTTTCACATGCCTATTTGCGAGCGAAATCGTTGCGCGCTTGCAGCGAACTCGCTGCGCGCTCGCCTGGCTTTAACTTTAACCCTTTTCTAGACCACACCAAACTACAAGGTTTTCCCAAAAAATGCAAATATATTAAAAATAAGGCAGCTTTGATGATTAATTTAATGACAAGTCACTTTTCCCGAAAGTCCAATCGAATATAAACCTTACATTGATAGGACTCCTAAGGTTGAAATTCTATTGGCGCGTATGTGGTCGTTAGGTGCACTATGCCTGGAAAAGGGTTAAAATCGCCAGTGTGATAGAGCCCTTAAGTACATTATACACCTGTGTCATGTAAATTTTTATCAGATATATTTTGAGTGAAGCTAAATTTATGTGTAAACCAAATAATTGCATTAATTTCATGTTTAGTTATGAAAGTGGGACAATTTTAAATGAATTACTAAAGTTTTATAGGAAAGCAGATCTATATACAGTTTGAATTTGTTTCTTTTTCTCGTATCTTGGTATTCTTGACTTGGTTATTTTATAAATACAAATTTATTGCCCACTATTTTACTACATACATAGCTTACTCAATCAAAACAAATAATTAGACATTGTAGTCGTATGTAATGTAATTTTATTTTATTTGCTGTTTGCGGGACGGAAGAGTAAGAGTAAGAGTACATTATGTACAGTAATACTAACTAAACTTATGATCATTTCCAGTTGGGCATGAGGAACTACCATCTTAGACGGAACAAGATCTTCTGCCCCGTCCTTAACTTGGACAAGCTGTGGACCCTGGTGTCAGAGCAGTCGCGTCTCAAGTACGCCAATGCCACTGACGGCAAGGTGCCCGTCATCAACATAGTTAAGGCTGTAAGTACATAACTAGAATTGGACTAAAGGCCTGGCCAAACAGCCGGCGCGACGCAGCGCCGCGTCCGCGCCGCGTGATGGCGACGCGATGCCTGTTCAAACAGGGCGCGCGCGGATCGCGGCGGCCTCACGCTCTCAATACGCCCTCATAGCGCGCGCGAACGCGGCGCACCGCTCGCTGCCTAACGTCCGATCCGACTGATGTGACCATGCGCGACGCGGCGGGCCGCCGCGTCCGCGCGGCGCAGCGCTGCGCACGCGCCGCGTGGACGCAAGGGGCCGCGCGGCGCGGGGCGCGACAGAAGCGGGGCGTGATACCGGCGGGACGCAGTCTGTTTGACGTCGGTAACCTGTTAGCATGTGCTGCGGTCGCGCCGCGCGACCGCGCCGGCTGTTTGGCCAGACCTTTAAGCTCTGCTAAGCTAAGCTAAAAAAAACTTAGCTTATACTCTATATCTTTAGGTATTTAAATAAAAGTAAACAAACAATTCGGGTAGTTATAACATTTATCGGTTAACCAGCCAAATACAAAAGTGCCTAGATCTGTCACTGAACGACCTTACTTTAACCAGCGAACTGATATACATGGAAGTATTCTGTCCGCTCAGTTATGACCCAACGTAAACTATTCGATTGTAGGCAGTGCTTACAAACTATTCGATTCGCAACTTCAGTTCGTCCGAGATGACAGTCAGTGACGGATGACTAAATTGATTTATAAAAACAACGTTTTTTTTGTAATTAAAAATGTCTTCATGTGTCGTGAAGTGGTGCAGAAGTTATTTTAGTTCATACCAAGGATAGTGGAATCACTTTTCACTTGTAGTAAACAGATAATTTCAGTAAAATTTGAAATAAACATGACGATTTGTTTTCAATACCATGCTAAGCTAAAACGTAACAACTGCATACGACTTTCATAACAACATACGACTTTTTAAATTGCGAGGATAATAGGGATGGTGTTATGCCAAATGAAATAGACTATTTTATTAACTTGTGCTTGGTTTAGATATTTTCTATATAATTATAAATGTAGTAATGAATTCTTTCTTACAGATTTGTATTTTCCTTTTTTATTTCATGAGATGGAGCTGTAAAAAGAACTACCTAATTATTCTAAATTAATAATCAAATTTGATATTATCATTTTACATTACTTTCCATTCAGATTCCCACAAGATGTTATTCGCAGAGAACTATGGAAAAAAGCTGTCCAATTAGAGAGACATGGAATTAAGTGGATGCCTGGAAAGATATCTAGAATATGTTCTATTCATGAGATATAACTCGTTAGATAATCATACCCGGTCTCCTATATGTAGATACACTTCCACTGAATTAATTTAACAAATACACACATTATCTGAAAATGTTGATCATTCGAATCCACCCTCTACCGTCACATATATTAGTCTGTTCGAGGTACGGAAAACGGTGAAGAATATAGATAATACTCCTAAAAATACGTGTGATACCTCATTAGATTCGTAATGATGTCTAGAAAAATGTATTCGAACTAATTCGAAGCGTGTATTAGCACCCAAAAAATTACAAAAGTTATTAACAAAAAAAGGGAGAAAAAAGTAGATTTCTTATTTCCCAAATATCTCAAAAAGTATTAATTAGGGCGAGCGAAGCGAGCCCTATCACTATTCGACAAACTATGCATTCTTGTGGTACACTTTACGGAAAAACTATCGCAATGTTAAGTTTGAAATTTAACATAGAAATTTAAATTCATGTCTAGATGTGTTATCAAACATAAAAATATAATTTTATAAACATAAAAAAATAAAATAAAGGAATAACACTTTGTATTACTACTAGCGCCATCTGTTAGAAAAATTATGAATACAAAAGTGGGTTGAAATTTTGGATTTTGACCCATCGCGCTTCGCACGATTGGTTCCCAATTTAGCAATTAAGTTTCTATGAATACTGAAACGTTCAATGTTGCTGTATATTCACTGCGGAGGTCAATTTACTCGTATGTTCCGTTCTGTGAAGCATGGAACGGTTTTAGTGTTACTATTCCTTGGAACTGCCACAATTATAAATAAAGATAAGCATATTAGGTAATACAAACTTCAGTGACTTAAGGGGCCCACTAGTTAACAGTCCGCCGGACGGTATCGGCCTGTCAGTTACAACAATTTTTTTGAGAGTTCCGAACAACTGACAGGCCGATACCGTCCGGCGGACTGTTAATCAGTGGGCCCCTTTATTAGTGCTGATACAGACGGACTACAATCCGACTGCAACTTGTATGGAAACTGCACGCCGACTGCACGCCAATTGCAACGTCGGCGTGCAGTTCAACAAAATGACCCAGAACCCTGGTAGTACCCAGTGGAACTCAAGTTTGGTGCAACATAGGCACACACTGGTTTAGTAATTCGACACGTCTTGATGAGCACTTGGGAGAGCAGTACCCAAGATAGAGCTGATGCTGAACCCTGGCAGTACCCAGTGGAACTCAAGTTTGGTGCAACATAGGCACGCGCTGTTTTAGTAATTCGACACGTCTTGATGAGCACTTGGGAGAGCAGTACCCAAGATAGAGCTGATGCTGAACCCTGGTTGTACCTAGCGGAACTCAGGTTTGGTGCAACATAGACACACGTTGGGTTGGACATCCGACTCGTCATGATGATCACTTGGTAGAGCAGTACCCAAGATAGCTGATGCTGAACCGTGGCAGTACCTAGTGGAGCTCGGGTTGTATACAACGTAGGCACACGCTGTTTTAGTAATTTGACACGTCTTGATGAGCACTTGAGAGAGCAGTACCCAAGATAGAGCTGATGCTGAACCCTGGCTGTACCTAGCGGAACTCAGGTTTGGTGCAACATAGGCACACGCTGTTTTAGTAATTTGACACGTCTTGGTGAGCACTTGGGAGAGCAGTACCCAAGATAGAGCTGATGCTGAACCCTGGCTGTACCTAGTGGAACTCAGGTTTGGTGCAACATAGGCACACGCTGTTTTAGTAATTTCACACGTCTTGATGAGCACTTGGGAGAGCAGTACCCAAGAAAGAGCTGATGCTGAACCCTGGCTGTACCTAGTGGAACTCAGGTTTGGTGCAACATAGGCACACGCTGTTTTAGTAATTTCACACGTCTTGATGAGCACTTGGGAGAGCAGTACCCAAGAAAGAGCTGATGCTGAACCCTGACACTACCTATTGGAACTCAGGTTTGGTGCAACATAGACAAACGCTGTTTTGGTCATCCGACTCGTTTTTTTAGCACTTGGGAGATACCCAAGATAGGGCTGTAGCGGAACCCTGGCAGTATTTAGTGGAAATATGGTTTGTTGCAAATATAGGCACACGATGTTTTGGTCATCTCACTCGTCTTGATGAGCACTTAGGAGAGTATTAGTACCCAAGATAGAGCTGATGGTGAACCCTGGCAGTATCTAGTGGAGCTCGAGTTTGGTGCAACATAGACACACGCTATTTTGGACATCCGACTCGTTTTTTTGAGCACTTGGGAGATACCCAAGATAGAGCTGTAGCTGAACCCTGGCAGTATTTAGTGGAACTCAGGTTTGTTGCAACATATGCATACGCTATTTTGGTCATCTCACTCGTCTTGATGAGCACTTAAGAGAGCAAATTATACGTAAGTTTATGTGCAGAGCAGCATGATTACCGCCAGTAGGTGTCCAGACGGGATAGTTTTACGCTCAATTGTGTGGTATGGACGCATAAATAAACATTGCTGACCCATTATGTAGGAAAGCCAGTTGGCTTCCTTACAAAAACTACTGGGCGACCGTGTAGGATGTAATAAGCGCTTATGAAATTGTATATTAAAGTTGGTCAAGCAGATCTTGTCAGTAGAAAAAGGCGGCAAATTTGAAAAAATGTAGGCGCGAAGGGATATCGTCTCATAGAAAATTTGAATTTCGTGCCTTTTTCTACTGACAAGATTTGCTTGACCACCTATTCGTGTGGATGATATCAATTTGATTTTGTCGTCTGGACACGTTTTTAATGGACAAAGTAAAAGCTGTAACAGACAGGCGTACCGGACAATATATTTCTTTCTTGCTCTCACTTATAGCTGCGTCCTTAAGAGCGCTCTTACAAGAAAAGTCGAAATAATGCAAAATTGATGATACTAGTCGACGAAATTCAGGACTTTGCGCTCATTATTAGAAACAATGAGTACTTGTTCCAGTAAAAGCGTCTTCTTATCTTTATAAATATCGTTGTAAATATTAGAAAAAGGACTTATTAAATTAGTAATGATTTTTTTTCTGATGGTCGTTTCCGAAAAACCCCGTGAAGCACTGAATGGCGAGCTCTTATTTGGAAATGTTGAGAATTTTACTCTGCTAAACCTGGCTATTTTGTATTACTAATACCCTGTACTTTAGGCATATCAAACTATATTTTTCCTACATACCTTTGAGAAAGAGAAAATCAAAGTAAAACGAACTCGATTTTCTCTCCGAAACAAGTGTCAATTCCTACGAAAATCTACTTAATATCGAAGTCATTTTCATACTCAAGCAATCTGCAACGTTTGCTTATACTGTTGGTATACATTAGTGTTTATAAAATTCTACTATAATTTTTTGGGAATTTTTTGAAAACTACTCTATATTACCGATGACGCGCGCTGCGCCAGCTCAGTGCCGCGGCAGAGCTTGTAGAGGCAGGACGTGTGTCGGTCGGCTCCGCACATTTTCAACGGCGACGACGAGGTTTTTTATCATTGTGTGCGGCGGGCGCCGTGTAAAACGCTATACTGTGTGCGTGTAAACCGCAACGAGAGACTTTGATCCTAGCACTGTTTTTATAGTATTATAATTTATAATGGTACAGTTTAATAAACTACCGGACAGGATTAAAAATATTTGAAACGACCTGACATTCTATATGTATTTATTTGACTCAAGATAGTACTCAGGGTCTGATGATGGAGCCGGAAGGTGGTCACCGGTACCAATCAACCATGCAACTAAACCACTTCGTGTTTAGGCTCGTTTTATTCATCTCAACAAGATCTTTGACAGAAGATAGTACTCAGGGTCTGATGATGGAGCCGGAAGGTGGTCACCGGTACCAATCAACCATGCAACTAAACCACTTCGTGTCTGGGCTCGTTTGATTCGGCTCAACAAGATCTTTGACTTAAGATAGTACTCAGGGTCTGATGATGGAGCCGGAAGGTGGTCACCAGTACCAATCAACAATGCAACTAAACCACTTCGTGTTTAGGCTCGTTTTATTCGTCTCAACAGGATCTTTGACTTAAGATAGTACTCAGGGTCTGATGATGGAGCCGGAAGGTGGTCACCGGTACCAATCAACCATGCAACTAAACCACTTCGTGTTTGGGCTCGTTTGATTCGTCTCAACAAGATCTTTGGCACAAGATAATACTCAGGGTCTGATGATGGAGCCGGAAGGTGGTCACCGGTACCAATCAACCATGCAACTAAACCACTTCGTGTTTAGGCTCGTTTGATTCGTCTCAACAAGATCTTTGACACAAGATAGTACTCAGGGTCTGATGATGGAGCCGGCAGGTGGTCACCGGTACCAATCAACCATGCCACTAAACCACTTCGTGTTTAGGCTCGTTTTATTCGTTTCTATAAGATCTTTGACACAAGATAGTACTCAGGGTCTGATGTTGGAGCCGGAAGGTGGTCACCGGTACCAATCAACCATGCAACTAAACCACTTCGTGTTTAGGCTCGTTTGATTCGTCTCAACAAGACCTTGGACACAAGATAGTACTCAGGATCTGATGATGGAGCTGGAAGGTGGCCACGGGTACCAGTCTACCATGTAACTGAACCACTTCGTGTTTGGGCTCGTTTGATTTGTCGCAACAAGATCTTTGACACAAGATAGTACTCAGGGTCTGATGATGGAGCCGGCAGGTGGTCACCGGTACCAATCAACCATGCCACTAAACCACTTCGTGTTTAGGCTCGTTTTATTCGTTTCTATAAGATCTTTGACACAAGATAGTACTCAGGGTCTGATGTTGGAGCCGGAAGGTGGTCACCGGTACCAATCAACCATGCAACTAAAGCACTTCGTGTTTAGGCTCGTTTGATTCGTCTCAACAAGACCTTGGACACAAGATAGTACTCAGGATCTGATGATGGAGCTGGAAGGTGGCCACGGGTACCAGTCTACCATGTAACTGAACCACTTCGTGTTTGGGCTCGTTTGATTTGTCGCAACAAGATCTTTGACACAAGGTAGTACTGAGGGTCTGATGATGGATCCGGAAGGTGGTGACCGGTACCAATCAACCATGCAACTAAACCACTTCGTGTTTGGCTTCGTTCGATTCGTCGCAACAAGATCTTTGACACAAGTTAGTACTCAGGGTCTGATGATGGAGCTGGACTGTGGCCACGGGTACCAGTCTACCATGTAACTGAACCACTTCGTGTTTGGGCTCGTTTGATTTGTCGCAACAAGATCTTTGACACAAGGTAGTACTGAGGGTATGATGATGGATCCGGAAGGTGGTCACCGGTACCAATCAACCATGCAACTACACCACTTCGTGTTTGGCTTCGTTCGATTCGTCGCAACAAGATCTTTGACACAAGTTAGTACTCAGGGTCTGATGATGGAGCTGGACTGTGGCCACGGGTACCAGTCTACCATGTAACTGAACCACTTCGTGTTTGGGCTCGTTTGATTCGTCGCAATAAGATGTTTGACACAAGATACTACTCAGGGTCTGATGATGGAGCTGATAGACAGGTACCCGTCGCCACCTTCGCGCTCCATCATCAGACCCTGAGTACTACCTTGTGTCAAAGATCTTGTTGAGATGAATAAAACGTGCCTAAACACGAAGTGGTTTAGTTGCATGGTTGATTGGTACCGGTGACCACCTTCCGGCTCCAACATCAGACCCTGAGTACTATCTTGTGTCAAAGATCTTGTTGAAACGAATAAAACGAGCCTAAACACGAAGTGGTTTAGTTGCATGGTTGATTGGTACCGGTGACCACCTTCCAGCTCCATCATCAGACTCTGAGTATCACCTAGTGTCAAAGATCTTGTTGAGACGAATCAAACGATCCTAAACACGATGTGGTTTAGTTGCATGGTTGATTGGTAATGGTACCTTCCAGCTCCATCATCAGACCCTGAGTACTGTCTTGTGTCAAAGATCTTGTTGAGACGAATCAAACAAGCCCAAACACGAAGTTGTTTAGTTACATGATAGACTGGTACCCGTGGCCACCTTCCAGCTCCATCATCAGACCCTGTGTATCTTCAGTGTCAAAGATCTTGTTGAGACGAATCAAACGAGCCTAATCATGTTACTACATGGTTGATTGGTATCCGTGACCACCTTAATCATCATCAGATCCTCAGTACCAGTTCGTTTTTAAACCCTCGTTGATACAAACTTTACAATCTATAGGTACCAAATGCAATGACGAAACATGTAAATAAGCGAGTAGGTACCTATAATTTCTTTCGAGTAATATACCTTCATAAGTACGAGTATGGGGCTATTCATAAATTACGTCGTTTCAAATGGGAGGAGTCGGGGGGGGGGGGGGGGGGGTCTGGACTTCGGATGATGGTAACATGACGTAGGAGGAAACAGATTCATCCGAAGCTTGATTTTTGGATGATTTGAGGGGGGGGGGGTCAAAAATCGTCAAAAATAGATGACGTAATTTATGAACAGCCCCTATGTACATTTGCACTGCATTTAGTATTTTCGTACTTACCAAATAACAGTTTTAGAACTTTAAAAGTTAAGTACAGTTAGTGTTGTTATGGTTGATTTCAATATGCTTCGCGAAGGATCAAGAATGTTTAATCCATCATTGTAGTGCGAGTGTGGTAGAAGGGATCGGCATACTGAGCTCGCACGGCCTGCCGCAGCGCGTAAAATACCTAAACTCGCTCAACGCCGAAATGTAATAGCGCTCTTAACGGATTTATTTCGTAGCCACTCGATCGAACATGGAACAAGCCTCGGACTGGATCAAAGTCGCGGTCCGGTACGTTTAGGTAGAAAAACTCCGCGAGCCCTTACAAAGCTCTGCTTTTTGCTAGTATTTAAGAAACCAAAATTAATATTATAAAAGAGGAGGATATTTCCAATCAAACATTCCATACTTGCAGAACTGTATCTCCATTACTTATACTTTTTTTTCAACGCTGAACACAGCCCTCCGCGCCTCATTTTCGGGAAACGCGCGTAAACAAGTATTACATTTGTTGAAACGCGCGTGTCAACAAATGTAATACTTGTGGAAATTTATCTTAAATTTATTTTTTCAACAAGTTAGGCAATTATTAATGAACAAAATTTTCTCGAAATTCCTTCTTCATTGAAAACGAAAAAAAAAATGTATAAATAAGTATTGTAAAATTTTGTCGCTTTCTAGAGCCCTTCTCATATACATGCTTAATAAGATCACGTAATAAAAGTTTTAATAAAGTTAATAGTTTGCTTAAAATAAGTTTTAGAATAACATAGAAAATTGACGTAGATCGAAAAATCAAGGTAAAATTGTAAAATATAAAATAATATTTTTACCAAACTATTAATTTTTTCAGAACTTTTATAACGTGATTAAGCATGTATATGAGAAGGGCTCTAGAAAGCGACAAAATTTTACAATACTTATTTATACATTTTTTATTCGTTTTCAATGAAGAAGGAATTTCGAGAAAATTTTGTTTATTAACAATTGCCTAACTTTTTGAAAAAATAACTTTAAGATAAATTTCCACAAGTATTACATTTGTTGACATATTTTAAATACACCCTATTTTTTTTAAAATTTTTCAATGAATATTTAATACCTTTAAAATTATATTTAATGTTACGTAATCACTTTTTCACGCCGCGCTCGTTTCCCGAAAATGAGGCGCGGAGGGCTGTGTTCAGCGTTGAAAAAAAAGTATAAGTAATGGAGATACAGTTCTGCAAGTATGGAATGTTTGATTGGAAATATCCTCCTCTTTTATATTATTAATTTTGGTTTCTTAAATATTAATACTTTTTGAGATATTTGGGAAATAAGACAAATCTACTTTTTTCTCCCTTTTTTTGTTAATAACTTTTGTAATTTTTTGTGTGCTAATTAATACACGCTTCGAATACATTTTTCTAGACATCATTACGAATCTAATGAGGTATCACACGTATTTTTAGGAGTATTATCTATATTTTTCACCGCTTTCCGTACCTCGAACAGACTACGAGTATATGTAGGTTCTCTCTTAAGCCATTTCCGTCAGTAGAAAAGAGCGGCAAATTTAGAAAATGTAAGCGCGCGAACGGGTGTGGTCCCAAACAAAATTTTAATTTTGCACCTTTTTCTACTGACAAACTTGCTTTACCGGCTATATACATATAAAATATTTCCATTGGAACTGAAAGTGGGGATTTATTGTGACTCCGCCTATTCAAATATTTTTGACCCGATTCGGGTACAGTCGCCATCAGATATATCGGAGCGGCCAAGGTGTTCAAAATATCTGAACACGCGCTCTAACGCCCTGACAATAGAGGCGTGTTCCGATATTTGTGAGCACCTTGGCCGCTCCGATATATCTGATGGCGACTGTACCCGTGTAAATTTTGCAGACTGTATAGCCAGTCCGATTTCTAAGATCAATTTCGCCATACATTTACTATGGCGTACTTGATCTTAGAAAAACGTACAGACTATACCTGAACGTGAATTCGCACTGCCATACAGATTGATAATAAAATATACAAAATACTTATTATAGCGGAATACATTTATACAACAATGATATATTTACTTATGTTGAGTTAGTCTGTCATTTCATAACAACATTTTAACTAGTTATCTTTTAATCTGCATTAAATTATTATACGTGAATTATTTGACTGGTTCTTCAATGTATGGCATAAACCTGTCCCTGTCCAAGTCATATTCTAATCAAATATGAACCGCGAACTCTCAGCGGCCAGTACGTACAGCAAGAAGGTTATTAGCGGATTAATGTCGCTGATTGGTAGTTATTGACATTATATGCATTTCCTCTACACTTAGCTATGTACCATTAGTGTAATAAAGATGACTATTATTTCGTTTACCAGCTTTGATTACAGGCTCTGTAAACGCGTCGTCTTATTTGAATGTAGGCGTAATTGTGTATGCTAATTTGGCCCGAGAATTTGAACGGTAATGTTCCTAAAGGCGGTATCCATGGTTATATATGATCGCAGACTTTAACCTACATTATTTGATCATGTAATGTTTTCATCTACCCTCAACTGGCTTAATGAGCCATTTGAGGGTAGATTTTGTTTACTTTTATTTAAATACCTAAAGATACAGACTATAGTCATGGCAATTTCAATGACAAAGTGTGGCCATGACATAATTTATGTAAAATTTCTATGAATTAATGACATTTATAATAACAGTACCTGACAATTTGTACTGTTCAAGTCCGTGCAGTTAGCTTAGACTACATTAAGAATATTTCTAGGTATTGTATCCATACAGAGCATATTCCTCAGTAAAATACCTCTTACAAATTATGTGTGATCGTCGGATCTAATGTCGCATTTACATCCAGCCGACGTGTAGGACGAGTGTGTAAACACAAGTACTTCTCAAGGCAATTAACTAGGTAGTAGGTTGTACCTATTATTAATATTTTATCAAAATATTTTTGAAAATAGAAATATTAGCAATTTTATAACCCAAGTCTGATTACGAAAGCAAATTAAACAAATAAAAATTATTATCGTTCCAAAAATTTGTTATTTAACTGTACAGCGAATTAAATAAGTCAAAGTGACGCCACAAAGTTTGTGACTTCCCCTCCCCCCTGTCACTACATAACACATTTTCTAGGACCCAAACGTGTGATGTAATTAATGGATGACCCCTAAGTATACAGTCTTATTCAGTGACGTAACTGACGTATTCATATTTTTGTCACAGGGTTACTCCAAGCTGCTCGGCAAAGGCAAGCTCCCCAAACAGCCCGTGATCGTGAAGGCGAAGTTCTTCTCGAAAACGGCAGAGAAGAAGATCAAGGACGTCGGAGGCGTTTGCGTCTTGTCTGCGTAATTTAAGTATACAATAAAATTCCATTTAAAATCCATTTGTTTATTTTATTATTCACGTCCAAATATTTAGTGGTCCCATTAGTACACCAAACGAAAACCAACAATTGCCAATCGGGGGAAATTATTCGTGTATAAGCGTATTTAGGCACAGTTGTAGTAGAGAATGGTGTATTAACATTCAATTGGCGGATTTGCAGTCTTTTCCACCCTAGGCCCTGGGGCCTGGGCCCTATAGCCGTCCCTTTCGCAGCACCCATCATATTGACTACATTTTAGGCTATTTCTTGTAATAATAATCAGCGACATTTTTTGTCACAATTTGCCGCCCTAGGCCCGGGTCTACTTACTGGGCCTTAAATAGGACAAATCCGCCACTGTATTAAACATGCTAAAAGTACCGGAGGGTGGGGCTAACGGGTAGAGGGGGTTTAAAGGTCCCTTTTTAAAGTTTTTCATATTAAATAACTCTTAAACGGTGGCCCGTAGCACAGAATAAATAATAGTACTCACTCTTTAACAAAACGCGTCTGTTACGATCAGGACAGATATGGCCGCTAGGTCGCGACAGCGCCACGCGCGGCTTATGGCTAGCCACCAAAATTGGTGTGGAACGGATTAAGTACTTTTAGCTACCTGTAGCAAAGTGATGAAATCGCGGAGTGAGCCACGCCTGCCCGTAGCCATGGTATAATAATATACTCCGCCTGGTACTCTCTTCCCGTCTCTTCGTGGTCACGTGACTGACACAAGCCTACGTCAGGCGTGGCTCACTCCGCGATTTCGTCGCTTTGCTACAGGTAGCTAAAAGTACATCCGTTCGGCCCCAATTTTTGGGTTTGCCATAAGCCGCGCGTGGCGCTGTCGCCACCTAGCGGCCATATCTGTGCTGATCGTAACAGACGCGTTTTGTTAGAGAGTGAGTCTTCTGTACCTAGTACTATTATTTATTCTGTGCCTACGTCATCATGCGACAGCGCTATATGATAATATGCGATAGCGCTATAATAAAGTGGCAATGTTATTGTGACGTAGGCTTGTGTCACTCTGGGAAGAGAAGACCATGTTTTATTAGACTATGCCCGTAGCAAAAAAAAATTATTTTCATCACACTCGCTCAGTAAATGTGGAATTGCACGCAGGTTTAGCGGGAGTTATAGAAAAAGCGTTCTCCCTAGGGAGTTATGAAGTTTCGAGTGCCATAATTAACAGCTTTTTGTCTTTATACTTAATTTTTGTATCGCAAGTGTGATGAAAAACATTGCGTGTAACTCGGGGCGTAATAATATTGCAAACTCGAGTCTATAAATCGCTCCGGCAAGCCGTCGCGATTTAACTTACTCTCGTTTGCAATATTCAACTTACGCCCCATGTTGCACAATGTACTATTCCATACCTACAACTCACTTTCTTGTAAGAAAAAATAAAACGTGCGTCGTCTCGTCTCACGTAATAAATAATCTTGAAAGCGAATGAATTTGTATATGCGCTAAATAATTAATTCATCATGACTAATCATGTTTATTCATTCGACTTTTACACTTAATGTTTTGATTGTTTTATCAAAAATATGTTTTAATAAATACCTACTTAAAGTTTCTAAATGCTGTTTCCGATAAAAATAAAATTACTTACCAAATATGTGACGTCACACTATGTTCCTGTGATGTAATTTGTAGATTAGCCCACCGCTGCTGCTTTGCTCCACGTTCTAATAAATAGGAAAGAAATAAAAGAAACAGTTTATAAATAATATCATATATTTAATTGCATAAGATAAGTTGCACAGATGCACATGATTAATAATAGTGTTGAGATTATTTCCTATATTAATGTAGTTCGATACTTAGTCTAAGGCAGTATAATGATGAATTAGTAAATTCCTGGGACCCAACTCCAGGTGTTGTTAAGATATACCATGATTTTATGAAATACAAAATTGCACCTCAATCTATGTATAAATCTAAAAAACACAGAGAATTAGGTTCCTGGTTTAATAACACAGGTGTCTAGTAATAAAAAAGCTTACAAGCAAATATCTGTTAGCTGCAATTTAACACAAACTTATAGGATTTTCTCAGTAGTTACTACACATACCATTCAGTAAACAAGCCAATAAGCAGCAGTTTACTGTTGACAAGTGGTTGGTAACTAAGAATAAATCAACTTAAACTTACTATTTGCCTTGTAGGAATTCTATATGTTTAAGGCAAACCATTATGCAAATATTCATAGATAGTTACAACAACTTCAAGTTATTACTATTCATAATTATATCAGGCTAATCCTGGTTACTCTAACAGAAGCGACAACATGACATGTTTATCATAGATCCCTTTTAATTTTTGTGTGTTGTTATTCCTGCTTTAAACATGTCCAAGTTGTCTCGCACAGCAGTAAACCCAGCCATAAACTTTAGGTGTAAATAGTAACAGTGTGAGTTGGTCGTATTTGTTCAACAGGTGTCTGGGCAGTAGACGGACCTTCTCCGGGACGGCCCTGTTTGGCCTTTTTCCTTGCAGCATCACTCTCAGCATAGTACATGCCCAGTCTTGTTTTAATTGCTGCAAGAGCTGCTCCATTAATCTCATAGTGGAAGATATTAGTGTATCTCCACTGCTTGACCAGAGGACCTCTCCTTCTCTCTTTCTTCACTTTCTTCTCTTTTGCTGGTTCCTCCCGCTCTTGACCTGGATTTTGATTGTAAGCAATAGCTGGATTTTGAGATGATGATGGTTCTGGTTTTGTTTGCAGAACAATATAAGCAGTTGTTGGTGGGGCTGGGCGTGCTGCAGCAGAGGAGTGAAGTAGAATGCCCATGCTCTGAGCTCCATTTTGAGTCTGATAGAAGTTTGTTTGAGTGCCAGTAGAGGCCAGTGCTGCCGACTGATACTGGTTCTGGAAGTAGTTTTCTGCCAAGTTGACAAGATGGCCACTGCCTGGATATGTAAGTGGGGCAAATGGTTCTTGAGTGACAGGTGGCTGTGGAGGTTGTGGGGGCATTTCACTTGGCAAAGCAATTTCAGAACCTCTTTTAGACTTGGGCATAGTAGCTGTTATGTTTTCTGGATCATATGTCTTAATGTAATCTTTCCACATCTTGGAGATATTAATCTCCAAACCAGCTATTTTATCCAGCCTTATGAAGTCCTTGAGACGGTGAGTGTGAACAATGGAGTAAATGTGATTTTTAATTTGCTCAATCACTGTATTTGGAAGCCGTACTTCTCCAGAGCGACGATGGCTGTTTTTTCCACGGTTATCACTGGGAAACATAACTCCATCATCCATTTTCTTGCACAATACCCGAACTTTACGCTCGGTAATGGCGTGAATGTTTTTAAAAGCCGTCTGGCAGACCTGGGTCTCGCGTCCCTTGACACGAATAAAATATTCGAATGTGCAAGTACGCCTGCTGCTAGCCTTGACTCTCTTGCGCTTAACATCCACTTGCCGCATGAGACCGAACAAGTAAGCATTTTGCTCGTCATGTGTTTTCATGGAATAAAAACCGTGGAATGTTCTCAATCTGATGTCTTCAGGCACTTTCTGGAAACATTTACGGCGGCAATTGCAGTCGGGGCCAGGCTGCTTTGGAGGAACTATCTTGCCATTTGCATTTATGTACTCGAGCCCCGCTATACGGAGACGTTTTTGTTTTTGTTTGTGCCATTCTGAAATCGAAATATTGCATTGAAATCAAGC
Organism: Cydia splendana; assembly: GCF_910591565.1. Lineage (NCBI taxonomy): Eukaryota > Metazoa > Arthropoda > Insecta > Lepidoptera > Tortricidae > Cydia > Cydia splendana. The sequence goes on from NC_085962.1 coordinate 10,973,124, forward strand.
GGTATAGAGATAGCAAGTTTCAATAAAGAAGCGAACCGGATTCATAAACAAATATACAATATATAATGTATATCTCGTGGCATAGTTGTACATGGCTGGCGTCTTTTGTAATTCTTTTGTTCACGTTATCCAGATCAGTTACACAATGAAAAATAATGATTCATCGATATATCTCAAACATTAGATACAAAAACTTTACGAGTAACTATTCTAAGTCTTGGTCTTACGTGTCAAGAAAGTATTAAGAGGCAAAATTGGACCATTTCGCGAAGGAAAAATCAAAGAAAGTAATATTTAAGTGAATCTCGATACACTTAATAAGATAGTACATTTACTGAATGTGTTATCTTTGTACTTACCTTCTGGGTTCCGAGATCGTCGTTTTACAACTTTTCCGTTTTTAGTAAGCTTTATTTTGCGGTCATTACTTGAGACATCCGCCATTTTAATATCGAAGCAAGCTACATACGCATAACCAAATCATCGTAACAGCCATAGCACTGTGAAACAAAACTTACAAAACATTTCTAAGACGAAAAACTTATCGCTTTTAATACATTTTCATACAAATATGTCTAAATAGATACGAATAATTAACCTATGATAATAAAAATATGCTATATAGTGAGTAGGTAATTAATAAAAACTATTTTTGCGGAATTCATTCGTGGAATTGAAGTGAAAAACAAAACGCAGAGGAAGCGGAACTCCGTTCACAGACAAATTCTGCAGAATGGCAACATTACTAGAAAGTGCTGCCATTGTCAAAAGACACCAAAATATCATTTTTTTTCAGTAATCACTTTCATTATAGTCGGTTTAGACTCTCGCGCGAGCCACGAGACGAGCCGCGAGCCGCGCCACGAGACGCGAGTGTGAACGGTAGGCTCGTGACTCGTATCGCGGCTCGGCTCGCGCTCGCTTGGCTCGCGTGGAGGAGCGGTTTTTTGGGCACGAGTCAAAGGGGCTCGCGCGGGACGCGCGCTTGCGTTCACACTCGCGTTCGACTTGTCATTCGATTATAAACCTTATGCCGTGCCGTTAGTGTTTAAAATATATTAGCTCGACGAGCTTACGAGCCATGAGACGAGCCTCGAGCCGAGCCACGGGGCGAGAGTGTAATCATTAGCTTGACGGGCTCATGCGCTCAAGGCCACTCGAGGCGAGCCGCGAGCCGAGAGTCTAAACCGGCTATTAGATTTGGTGATATTAGAGCCCTCTAAATTGAAATGCCACAGAACGAAAATACTGGCATCACAAATTGGTATTCTTGCGTCCGCACCTCATGTTATCGGTAATATCGGTCATTCTCGGCGGTTGCGTCCGCACGTCCTGATTCGATCGGGCAATTTAATCAGATTGGCGAAAAATTGACTAATCTGGATACGCCATAAACGTCATCGAACGTCATCTTGATTTCTTGACATTCTTGATCTTGTTGACAGTGTCCTACTCACCTCACCTACTTTGCAAAAACTGATTTCAAGATTATCATAGCACTGTTTATAGTGTATTGTAAATTTTCAAACGTGTAGATCAAATCGCTTTTTGGCTTGTAGGGTTTTGTTAAATATCGCAACTTCGTAAAATGTAAGTATAAGACATTAAAGTATTGGACATGTCTCATTTACATCTTGGATTTTCCCTCTATTTCAAGAGCTTTCATCATTAAATGAAATTAAAATAAACCGGTGATTCACGCAAACTGGAGGGTTCCTTTATACCTTTATACAATAAGAAACAATCGTTTTTGTTACACCGACAATGGCAAAACATTAGTATAGTTGAATTATCGAGAAGATGGAATTGCATTTGTAGTGGTTGTATGCTGATAGTACAAGAAAATAGAAAATTCAAATATAGAATGCCTGTAAACAAACAATACTACTACATATGCAATTCCACGCTCTCGATGATACGACTATACTTAGTTGTATCTGTTTAATCTGTCAAGCCCCAAATTTATGATAATTGTTGTTATGAGAGCAAAAGAAACTCACAGATAAGGGTCATTAGATCCACATGGGTTATTCCCACTAGTTATCACGAAGTTGTTACCAGTGGTAACAACTGAGAAAACAAAATTTCCAGTAGTTACCACCAACCCACTTTGGTTCAAAAGTTCAAATGCGAAGTATATTGCATGTGATATAAACAAATACAAGTACAAAAAAATACTAGTGAGAATTTTTATTCCCAGTTGTCCACCAAAATATTTTAATATAATGTTTAGTATTGATAAAAATAGAGTGGTTTGATAAAATCAACCCTGGGGACTTTAGACATGTAAGACATTTTTCACTTTTTCTTTTAGATATGATATCTGTTTAAAAAGTTCTTTTATAAATTGCCTTCAATTTCAGGTCATTCCAATCACCAATGCCTAGCCGGGAGTTCCTTTGGGATATCTTTAGAAGGTAAGAATAAAAACTATTGTTCCTGTAGAAAAATAGTAAAATGTTAGTGTTATAAATATTTGTAATGATGGAAAATGTTAGTAATTGCTATAATTTTCTATTTATCTTTAAAAACTTGCTTGTGATTTGTCATCATGGAAATTTCTGCTTACAAATGTTTAATTTTTGTAAACAGAGTGGACAAAGACCGCAGCGGGCATATATCAGCCGATGAGCTGCAACAGGCTTTGTCAAATGGCACTTGGAACCCATTCAACCCAGAAACAGTAAGACTTATGATTGGTAAGTTTCAAAAAATATATTATTAGGTAGGTTGTACCATGCATAATTCACATAACAAGTCCTAGCAAAGCATGATATTATTATGATAGATAGATAGTTTTAATGCTGAAAATTGCATGACCTGAATCTTTTCTTTATGTTTAACTATAAAAATATTTTTTATTTTCTCGTTGGCCTGCATTTAAGTGTACATCTGGTCTCCTGCGATACAGGGCTAGCCTAGTGTGGGGACTCTTGGAATCTCCATTGTCAATCTAGTTATGCACCAACTCTTAGAAACAACTGCTGTATACTTTTACTGGGTTCTTTTTGGGCAATACATTTTTTTTTTACTTTATATTTACTATCTTTAATTTGGTGTGGCCAGTGCCCTTATAGTGTCAATGGAAGATGGAGCCTTTCAACATAAGTCTTGTGTCTTGTAACATTAAACATCACTTTTATGATTTAAAATAGTTTCATGAATGAAAGTTATAAATTATGCATTTTATTGTTTTATGACTCAATTCATCTCAGAATAGCCTATTTCACAATTTCGATGGAAAATATCCATCAAAAGAGTGTTATCAATTTCTCCTCCTCAAGCTATCTTGGTGAATTATTAAAGCATTATGCAAAAAATATTTCCAGGTATGTTTGACAAACAGAATAGAGGTGTCATATCATTTGAAGACTTTGGCGCCCTATGGAAATATGTCACAGATTGGCAAAATTGCTTTCGCTCATTTGATAGAGATAACTCTGGAAATATAGACAGGCAAGAACTGAAGAATGCTCTCACAGCATTTGGGTACCGGCTATCTGATGAAGTTGTGGGCATTATGGTCCAAAAATTTGATAGATTTGGACGAGGCACAATTTTGTTTGATGATTTCATCCAATGTTGTGTCACTTTATATGTAAGTACCATTACCATTCTATAACATAGGTACTGACTGACCCACAAAGCAAGTCTTAACATTGTTGGGGCATTTTTGCCAGGATTTACTAAGAGTGCCTGTGGTCCGCTCGGCAATCTAATCCCAAGAACTGGCACAGACACTAGATCATCTTAAGGGGAAATTAGGCCTCATTGGGATTAGTCCGGTTTCTTCACGATGTTTTCACATCACAGGCAGGACACAGAAATCAAATTCCTTGACCTCCATATATGTATTTTGTGTAATAGTGAATTGATGACTATATTGTTTTTAAGCCTATTTATTTCATTTGTTTGTGTAGAAACTTTCTTTGCTGCATTTAGTTAGAATTTTAAATAGGTCTATGGATCTATCAAATAGAAAATATTTTATTCGATTAAATAATTCCAAGTTTAGATGCAATTTTAAAATAATTAAAATTATTTTTGTAGCTCAACTTTTTCCAAGTGTTTTTGCATGTGATTTTTTTTTGATATTTCAAATTGACATTTCCAGACGTTGACTTCGGCATTTCGTCAATTTGACACTGACCAAGATGGCGTGATCACAATCCACTACGAACAGTTCTTGAAGATGGTATTCGGCCTAAAGGTATAAACATGGAGATGCTTTTACCACCGTCTAGGTTTATGTTAAAGACAGTTTGCTAAGCAAGCAAATAACATAACTTTTTGTAATACTTATTCATTAATATGTAGGTATAACACAATTATAAAATGTTATTTGCTAGATATAAGTTCTGCAATACAACAACGAAGATCGCGAAAATATCTGACACAATCTTATTTGTAGAGCAATAAGAGCGTGTCAAATATTTTTTCGGCCTTCGTTGTGTTGTGTAGTATTATAGCAGGTGACCGTATTTGTTATGTATGTTTCTATTTATATACATACATTTCTGTTATAATGATCGGCATGCAAAGTACGATTTCATTTATTACTTGTAAAGTTAGTTCAGCGAGGGAAAATGAACCGCTGCATTAGGTTTTATGTTGAGAAAAGAGCTTGCTTTGTTTTCACAGTATTTTAAGTATTAATGTGATTTTATTATAATACTTACCTACACAAAAATTACCATGTTAAACATTCACATTTTATAAGTACTATGTACTATAATTTTTAGGTATACTTACCTATTTATTTTACAAAAAAAAACTATTGCTAAACGAATATACTTGTTATTATAAATGTTATTGGACATGTTTCATATATCGTTAATAACGTAAGTTATAATAATTTAGGTCCTTTTTGTTGAAGATGTTGCCTCACGATATCAAATAGTTCACTGAGCTATTTCCAATTTTTCCCTGTTAGACATTGACTTAAAATATCACAGACGCACAGAATCTAACAAAATTCACCGATAATATGACTCGTAACAATGATCAAGTAGATACGAAGGCTGTATTGAAGCCGCTTTTTTCGTGCTGAGTGTTGTTCTATGTATTATAAGAGTCAAATGCTCCACGCTGAAACGATTGATATTTCCAGTCCATTAAATGGGATGAAACATGAATTCTGTTTATTCTTCTATATTGTTTTTGACATTATCTGTACAGCAGGTGCAGCACGGTTCCATTTTTATCGACTATCACTATGCGCGTCTCTTTCGCACTTACATCGTGGCATGGTGACAAGCGACAAAAACGCGACCGTGCTACGCCGCCAGGTGTCAATTAACGAGTAAATATTTATAGTTTAACCTGTTTATATTATAACCGTGACTGCATGTATGTTGTAGGTAGATGTTTGTTGGTGTGTTATGTGTTGTGTACTCTAACCGTGGACTTTTTTCCGTCCAGTGCTGGCCGTAAACTCCGGGGTTTCAATGTCGCGCCTCCAAGATTTGGGAACACCCCGACATTTGTACCTGCAAAATATCAACCATTTTATTACCTTAAAATACTAGAGTCGTACATTTCTATATATTGTAGCTAAAATAACTGGTATCTGGGACAAATTCATAATTTAGACTTGGTAATCTTTACACAAAGTTGCATACCTAATCATGTCATTGTATATACAAGCGCTCACTAAAATCACTCGCTAAGACACATTATCTACATTAAAGAACGTACTACATATATGCAGATACCAGTCTTTATTTATACTTTATTTTTAGGTAGGTAGCTTATTTACAAAATTTTATCAAACATACCTACTTAGTAAAGAACCTATGAATACCTACTTACCTATAAAAAGTTTGAGCGAGACATATACTACATGTAGTAAGTATTTTATGTAGGTAACATACCTGTAAACCTTTGTGATATCTACCTACCTATATACACGAAAACCGCTGCATTTATGGTTTTTTAAATATTATCTTTTGCCTCTCTTAGAGTAGATTATATACATATTTAAATATTTTAAATGTTTATTCCAAATTGTATATGTGTATTGTATAAGTGTTGTTTCTGTCTCTGCTCACTTTGCCAAATTTTTGTGTAGAGAAGCATTTTTGTATGTTGCTCAATCTACGAGCTTATTATGTGCACGGTAGTGCACGGCCAAGTTACGATTTCCCGGAATGGCTAAGTCACATTTTTAGAATCTCTATATCGAGGAAATTTTGTACATAGGTATATATTTATAGTTTGTAGTTTACGTACCTATGTCATCTAATGTCGTGACTATAATACAAGTTTATACTCTGAATATTATAAAATTTCTCAATTAATACGCCATGTTATTGTTCTAAAAATATATTTGTAGATTTTTCATTTAAAAACTTAATTACGTTAGACATTAAAATTATCTTTCGATTAAATCGATCTGAAACGTTGAAGATCTATTGCTAATAAGAATAATAAAAAACATATTCAACAAAATGACATCTACTGTCTTTATTTGAGTGATAATAAATGCTATCAAGCCTCTGGAATACTGTCGCACGTTGCGCATCTGTAGATAAGCGAGTCATTCGTGACTCATAGCAACTAAGCAAAATGCACAAATGTAATTCTATCAACCTCGGGATGCTCCAGCAGCCTAAGGCGTACCTAAAGACGCCGACGGGAAGCTTCGCTCATCATGAATACAAACAAAAAGTATAAGTACAATTGAATGAGGTTCAAAATGGCTCTTAAATACGGCTGTTTCGCAAGGTGGGGCAGATGTTCTGTTGTGTAAATATTAGTACCTACGTACGCTAGTGACCAATACCACTTTATTTTAAAAGACAATAAGAATTTGACTTTGGTTGGAGCTTAACCCATTCATGGCCACGAACCGCCGAGCGTACACAATACGCCAGGCCACCATACAAACCGTTTTTAGTTAAAACGTATGACTCAGCTTATGGGTCTCGAGCCTGGCGCGAACGGTAAATAAATCGCCGCTTATGAAGCCGGCCAGTTGGACAGCATTATGCAACATTTTTACTAACCACCGATTTTCTGTGCCTATCAAAAAAGAAACTAATTATTGCAGTTTGTAGGAGTGAATATTTTTACTTTCTACAAGCTTTTAATGTCTGACCAGCAATTTTTATAGCCGAGCCTGTGCAAGTGTTAAGTTAAACGTCATAATTTCATATAAGTTTGACATTTAAATTACACTTAGGTACTCAGCCTGTGCTATCTAAATCGCTGCCAACTTAGCTTAAGATAAGATAAGATATCGTTTATTTGCGTGAATTATAATTATTATATAGATCTTTCTGTTTGCTTGCATCGCATTATGTATCTAGAATTTCAGTATATTTAGTATATTGCACTGATAGTAAATCAAACTTGAATATTCGAGACCCTGTTTTCATTAAAAAAAAACGTGTTTATAATTTTTTATCCTAATATGCCTTATAGAAATGGTTGTTAGCTTATATGATACTTACGTTATTACACCAAATTACGTTTCGTTTAAGTTTAAATCAGAATTTATTCAGGACTCACATGTGAGTCACTGGCCCTGCGGAACTGTTTGAGCATGACCCATACGCTGAGTCGCTGGCCCTGAATGGGTTAATAGTCCATCGAGTTGGACATCGAACCTTAACGTTTACCTAGATTTTAGACCATTTTTACTTTAAATTTATAACTATAGCAAGGCATTTATTACTTTTCAAAAATTTACCTTTACTACGGTACAAAATTATATCTTGTTTCATGGATAGCTCAGACGAAAAACTTTTTTGGTTTAATATAGATAACGTATGGATCTAGAAGTCTACCAATAAATTGGTAATTAATGTGACGCCATGTAGAGAGGTAACGCTCATGGTTACTGGGAAATATGCTATATTTTTTGAATTGTATACTTACTGATGTTTTTACATTTTTTTTCCTCGAATGATGCATTGTACCTAATACGTTGTGTGACATACGCGCGGACAAGCAATTCCCACCACACCACTAGTTTGAAATAGGCTAGTTTTCAATGGAAAAAATCATGTTTCAGTAGATGAGAGACATTTGAAAACTAGCCTATTATTACACTAAACTTGTATCACAAATAAAATAACTACCTATTATACACTCGGCGTCAAAAAAATCGCACCTCATCAAAAATTTGTTTCAAGCAAATATAGCTCTTATCTTATACATCGTACCCTGTCAATATTGGTATCATTTGAAAGCGCAATTAATGAACTTTAAAAAGATGCATCGTCATTTTCCGTAAAACCAACTATCGCCAAACATCGGCGGATTGTTTAAAAAAGGGCCGATATCCGATTTTAATGGATCCCTTCTTGTGCAAACATGGACGGGTATAAAATGGGGGGTAAAGGTTAGTTATGGGTTATTCGCTCTCCAGAGGTCACTGAGGTCACTAATGAACAGTTACAGCAGGAAAAATCCCTTGGACATGGATACCAGGCCAGAAGAAGCAGCTCAAGAGGTGGCACTGCTGCAAACAGGACTATGGCAGTATCAAGATGCTGAAAGATTTAACATAAGCGGTTTCCGAGTGCGTCGAGTCTCGCAGCGGTTTCAGGGGACTGGTGATTACATCAGGAAGTCTGGATCTGGAAGATAACGCTGTTTTTCCGCTAGAGACAACCGGTACATTGTATCGAACTCTTTGCAGAACCGTTTCTCCGACGCTGTTAAGCTGCAACATCAGCTTCAAGCAGCTCGAATAACAGCAGTAAGCATCTCTACGATCGGAAGAAGGCTGGAAGAGAAGAGGATGTTGCCCCGTAGGGCTGCTACAGGCCCCCAATTAAAGCCAGAGCATCGAATAGCCTGGAGGCAATTTTCCAGACTGCACGAAGATTGGACGTTTGAACAATAGAGGAATGTCCTCTTTTCCGACGAGACGAGGGTGTGCCTTTGCACCAACAACAGGTGCAGGAGGGTGTATAGGACGCAGGGAAAGCAATTCATGCAAGCCTGCACCGAAGAGACCGTCTGCTAAGGGCGCGGATCTCGCATGTTCTGGGACGGCATTTCGACCGACGGGAAAACTGATCTCGTGTGCATTTCCCGCACTGAATGTGGTCACAGCCAGGGATCCCTGACTGCTCGTCGTTACATAACGGAGATCTTGGAGGAGCATGTGGTCCCATATGCTGGTTTTGTTGGACCCAACTTCCAGTTTATGCATAACAACGCCCGCTGCCACACTGCGTTGATTGTGCGAGACTACCTGCGTTGGGTAGGTTGGGATCACCGTAATGGAGTGGCTAGCAAGGAGCCCTGACCTGAACCCAATCGAACATCTCTGGGAGCAGCTAAAACGGCGGGTGCGGTCGCATGATCCTGCTTCTGTCACTCTCCACAAGCTTCAAGACGCCATTATTGAGGAGTGGAACAACTTTCCTCAAAAACGCATCGTGGCACTCATGACAGTCATGACTGATCGCATGAAAGCTACTCGGAGGGCAAGAGGAGGTAGCACTAGGTTTTAAGTTTAGTTTTAAGTTTATTTTTTCTGTATTTGTTGATTTTGTAGTGTTTTTTATTTTTTGTCATTTTAACCTGAATACACGTTGATTCCTTTTTCAAAAAAAAATCTTTTTTTATGGGGTAGATCGTCAATTTTACAATAGAGGGTTTCATAACCTTTCAAATAAGGTCCCATAGTCTTATCTTGCCTTATATAATATAAGGTTTAAAACGGCTTGAAAAAAAAAGTTATGATGTGCGATTTTTTTGACGCTGAGTGTAGATATTACATAGCCCACTGGTGATGTGGTTGTGTAAACTGAATGTTTCAGACTATAGATTTATGTAAGATTCTTTAAGCTGCCCTTGATACCTTTTCCAATTAAACGTGAACTTCTTCAAGTATTTGTTTTATTTTTAGGGTTCCGTACCCAAAAGGTAAAACGGGACCCTATTACCAAGACTTCGCTGTCCGTCCGTCCGTCTGTCTGTCACCAGGCTGTATCTCACGAACCGTGATAGCTAGACAGTTGAAATTTTCACAGATGATGTATTTCTGTTGCCGCTATAACAACAAATACTAAAAACAGAATAAAATAAAGATTTAAATGGGGCTCCCATACAACAAACGTGATTTTTGACCAAAGTTAAGCAACGTCGGGCGTGGTCAGTACTTGAATGGGTGACTGTTTTTTTTTTATTATGGTACGGAACCCTTCGTGCGCGAGTCCGACTCGCACTTGCCCGGTTTTTTTAAATTCAATTCAATCGTTTAATACGGTAACTTGTTCAAAACATACAACTTACAAAAATAACCTAATATTGCCCCACTTGTGATTTGGGGGAAATACTTTTAATGGTAGAAGAGCCGGCCGCAAAATTTCTAACCGACTTGATACCACGATGAAATGCACAATGGTTTCCCAGAAAAGTTATGCTAAGTCCGAATTCGATAGTCTGCCACGGCGGAACTTGCCGAAAGTACGAAAAAGAAGGCCACTTCCGGTGCGAAAAAAGGGGCTGATTTAACCCATCTGATACCGAGATAGTAGTTATGGCAGCAGTTAGAAATTTACATGTAGACACAGAAAAGCGAAGTCTGCCACTATTTTTTTTGCCGGAAGTGCTTGGCAGACGCTCTCAAAGGTGACCATCGGGACCCCTAAATTAACCCATCTGATACCACCATGAAACCAATGCCAGTCGGTAGGTATGAACTCTCATGTCAGGAATATATAAGTCTGCCAAGGCTTTTCCTGCCGAAACACCATGGCAGACGAGATTATGTAAGCAAGGTCGCCATCGGTTACCCTACACTAACCCATCTGATACCACCATGAAACCAATTCCATTCGGTAGGTATGAACCCCCATTTTAGGAATATATAAGTCTGCCAAGGTTTTTCCTGCCGAAACACCTTGGCAGACGAGATTATAAGCAAGATGACCATCGGTTACCGTACACTAACCCATCTGATACCGCCATGAAACCAATTCCAGTCGGTAGGTATGAACCCTCATTTCATGAATATATAAGTCTGCCAAGGCCTTTCCTGCCGAAACTCCTTGACAGACGAGATTATGTAAGCAACATCCGCATCCGTGGGACCGGTATACGTGATTACTGTAGGCTTATTTATTACTTTATGCTTTTACATATTTGTATATTATTATGTTATTAATGAAATATATTTATAATTTATTAAACCTATACCTAATACATTGGGAATTCATTACCTGCTTACGGCAGTAGTAGGGAGTAGTGGGTGAGTTCTGGCTCACTTAGCCAGGCCAACAGTCCCTCCCCCTTTTTTTCCCTTGTTGAGGCCCTGCAACCTTACCTTGAACCCAACCTAATGTCATTGTAGCTCGAATCTAACCTAATCTATTTTTATTGCTTTTAGAAAATATTCTAATAACAATTATCTACTTTTGCAAAGTTAAATGTTGAATTCTTTATTTCGCAAAATGGAATTTTAATGTGAGTATAATGTATGTGCAATCTACTTAGAAACTGGGTTTAGAAATATAAAAACACACATTTTATATAGGATAATAAGTTTATTCAAGTAATATTCTGAACATATGAGATATAGTAACATCATTACTTATTCTGTGTACAGTGGAGAAAACATGCAAGTTGACATTTTTCGTTTTAAAATAAAGATAAACTAAACAGTATTTGCCACAAACCGATGTAAAAAAAACTTTGCAGTTGTTGATTACAATACCATATCTTAAGGCCCCAGTACACAATGGGCCATCGCCGGCCATTCCAAGGGACGCATTTATGCGTTAGAGGGAGCAAATGATATTGCTATCTCATTTTACCGCATGGCTGCGTCCCTTGGAGTGGCCGGCAATGGCCCATTGTGTACTGGGGCCTTTACAATTTCTCTCCATGAACATTTTATGATACCCAACCAACCTTCCGGTTTTCGCCCGAATGAATTAAAATATTCACCAACACCATTGACATCAATATAAATGGCTATCCGATGTCAGCCAGGTTTAAAATCCGGATCTAAATTGATAATAAGCAATTTAAACAGGTGAACAGGTAGCTGAACAAACATTGGCATTTTGTTGGCTGCAAATACATTCGATTCCACGCCTATATTCATTTTACTCATATAGTGTTACACAGAACTCATTTGCTGTCAAGAATTACCGACAATTGTCGTGTTTCTTGTGACAATTGTCATTAGCTTCGCAAAATAAGTACTTAGTATTTGGCGATATAATGGAGTTTTTATTTTATTAACATGTTGGTGGCAAACAAGCACACCGCCCGTCTGATGGTAAGCGGTTACCGTAGCCTATGGAGGCCTGTAACGTCAGTACCAACTGTGATGTCGACAAGTGTCGCACCTGCCACCGTAGTGAAATAGAGGCCAGGCCCCAATTTCACATCGGTGACAGGTGCGACGAATTGTAAAATCACTATCGCTGACGTCACAGGCATCCATGGGCTACGATTACCACTTACCATCGGGCGGGCCGTATTCCTGTTTGCCACAATCATCGTATTATTTAAAAAAAACTTTATTATATCGGAAAAAACAGATATTTCTCAAACATACATATATCCCAAAAACTTTAACGTTTACGTTTTTAAATACAGGGTGACCTTAGCCATTGGACAAACCCTGAAATCCCACATAGGGTTACTTCTCAGAAATGCTCTAACGGTAATTTCTTTTTAATTAGAACAAAAGATAAAACATTAAATTATCAAACAAAAGTTAATTCCAATAATCGACAACAAAAAGAAACATACTGTATTAATCATTGGCAGTGCTTTTGACAATTTGTTTGAAAATGTGCGGCAATGATGACATTTGTCAAAAGTCAGAATCTTATTAATGTCATAAATAAAAAAGATAATCAAAACGGTCGAAGAAAGTTTTAATTAATTTAATTTAATGTAATAATTTAATAATTAATAATTAATCTTATTTAAAGCTGCAACACGACTGATTAATTGACATGATTGTTCTCCCAGAAGGAGGTTCGTGGGGTGTTAGACTTTGGTACGGTCGTATAGAGGGCGGTCTCGTGACTTCAGAAAATTCCGACTTTTGGCCTACCGCTTCCGGTCAGAAAAATGTTCGACGGCCCGGCCAAACGGTGGGAGGTAGGTGGGGGGTGCTCGACCAAATGTCATAGAGGACCCTGGCAGTTTTTGACGCCGCCATTTTTTTTCAAAATGGCTGACTTTTTTTTTTTATTTTTTCAAGTTTGTCCTAGCGCGCTGAAATTTTGGTCACGGAATCTCGGGGTCCTCTAGATTCGTATGGAAAAAAAAAATTTCGAAAAAATCCAAGATGGCGGAAAAAATGGCCCCTTTTATTTTGAATGGCAACTTTTAAACGGTGCGAGATAGGTGGGGGGTGCTCGACCAAATGTCATAGAGGGCCCCGAAACAAAATAAACTGCATTTAAAAATTTTCAAACGGGCCGACTTTTTTTATTTTATTTTTTCAAGTTGGTCCGAGCGCGCTGAGATTTGGCATGGCGAGAGATAGAAGCCTCTAGATTCCTATGAAAAAAAAAATTTTTTGGAAAAAATCCAAGATGGCGGAAATAATGGTCATTTTAATTTTGTATGGCAACTTTTAAACGGTGCGAGGTAGGTGGGGGGTGCTCGACCAAATGTCATAGAGGGCCCCGAAACAAAGCAAACTGCATTTAAAAAAATTCAAAAAGGCCGACTTTTTTTTTTAATTTTTCAAGTTGGTCCGAGTGCGCTGAGATTTGGCATGCGGCGAGCTAGGGGACCCAGCATTACCATGTAAAAAAAATTTTTGGAAAAATCCAAAATGGCGGGCGACAAGGGCAAAATTCAAATTTCCAAGTAGGTTAAGCGAGCCCGAAGGGCGAGCTTCAGGCCGGGAGGCCGAAGGCCGACCCCGTGTAGGGCTGTCAGGCCCGGAGCTTCACCCCGAATATCCAAGCGTGCCCCACCCCCAGTAATTTTGGGCGAGGCCGAAGGCCGAGCTGCGGGAATGACGAACAAAGCAAAATCCTATACAAAAAGTGTGTTAAGCGAGCCCGAAGGGCAAGCTTCAGGCCGGGAGGCCGAAGGCCGACCCCGGCGGAGGGCCGAAGGCCCGGAGCCTCCACCCCGACTCCCAAAACGCGAGGCCGAAGGCCGAGCTGCGTGAATGCAGTTCCCCCAAGCGTTCTACAATGTCAACTGTCTTGATAAGCGAAGCCGGCGGGCCGAAGGCCCGACGGCGAAGCGTCGAGGCTCGCGAAGGCCGAAGGCCGAGCTCCGCGTAGGGCCAAAGGCCCGAAGCGTCACACGAGAGGGGGAAGTTGGCCTACGGCCTTCGGCCTTCGGCCCGCCGTTTCGCTTGTCTAAGACACTTTTCCTATTGGGTCGTGTTTAAGCTCCAACTTCCCGCTTAAGCCCCGAAGCAAAACCAACCCTCCCAACTGTTTTAATAAGCGAAGCGGCGGGCCGAAGGCCCGACGCTGAGCTTCGAAACCCAGCGAAGGACGAAGGCCGAGCTCCGCGTAGGGCCGAAGGCCCGGAGCGTCCCTTACGAGTTCCCAAGCACGCGAGGCCAGGCCGAGCTGCGGGAATGTAGTGCTTTCACGCGGATCTTTTCGTCCTAGCAAAAGTACAACTTTATTTCTTTTTCCCTTTGGAAAACAAACTACTACTACTACTACTACAACAAAAACAACAGCACCAACAACAAACTACAAGAAGACCGCGGGGCCCTCGGGCCCCGCGCACAGGGCAAAATCTAGTCATACTATTTATTACCTCAGGAGCTACTAACACATACAGGTTGCTCCAAAGTAAAAAAATCGTAATTTGTTATGATACTTTGTATACTGGTTCTAAATACCATTGACGTGTAAAATTGTATTGATTTTATGAATAAATTATTGAATATTGAATATAAATACCCTAATGCATGGACACCCTGTATATCAACTTGAAAGAAAATGTTCAATATTTCTTTATAGTGCGACTCCTTAGCTCGATTTAGTATGGAGGTACAGTCTGGCTAATAAAAGATGAACCTGCAAAAATGCGGTCCTGGTCTGACCCATCCTAAATCCTGTCCCATCCGGCAGAAAGCACGAAACTTGGCATGCAAACTTCAAACTTCAACATTTATTCAGCAAATAGGCCGCAAGGGCACTATTACACGCCGCTAAAGAAATTTTCACTTCAAAAAGTTTTGAGATGTAATGTGAAACCAAGTCGGTTATTTTAATCAGTGCCAGGGGGTGTTAAAACAGTATCAATAAGATATCTT
Source organism: Cydia splendana (assembly GCF_910591565.1). NCBI lineage: Eukaryota > Metazoa > Arthropoda > Insecta > Lepidoptera > Tortricidae > Cydia > Cydia splendana. Next base: position 10,988,350 of record NC_085962.1, read on the forward strand.
TAATTTGTAATTTTTAGCGAGTTTTAGCGGTGGGCAAAGTAATCCGGTGATTTGGCATCCATACCAACATTGCCCACCACCAAAAACGGATTAGGGTTGTCACTTTCATCTAATTTACCCAACTTCGCATGTAAAATAAGGTTATGTTTGTACACTAAAGTAAGTTTATAAATATATACTGTATTTAATTTGTCTTATTATCCTTTACTTAGATGTTTTATCCCGTTAACTAATGAAAAACACAGCAAAAATCATATTTTTGGCCATTAAACTATTGTAACAGATTTTCTCAAAAGTGACAACCCTAGCCTTTGTAAAATGCTTAGGCGAGCCTTATATGGAAATGAGCAAAAACGGGTAGGCAACATTGCCCAGCAAATTTATTTAAAAGTTTTTACACTTATCGCTAAGTTATTAACAGGGAATGGTAGGATTGCCCAAAACCAGTGATCCTTAGACATCATCATCATACGAGCTGTATTTGAATACCAAATTGACGTGGGCAATGTTGGCGAAAACTCCGGATATCTTTGCCCACCCTCTAAAACGCAAAAAAATGGGTAAAAACACGATAAAAATATTTTTTCTTCAAATAAACTGATGCGTTTGATCACAATGGACGTGCTGAGCAAAAAAAGTAATTACGATTTGTTTTTTTTTTGAGAAATTCGTGTTTTTTTTTAAATGCGGGCAAAGTTGGTGATAATGACCGGTACCTACTCTTCGAAGGCCGCAAAAATATATGACATGCTCTTATGGTTCTACAAATAAGATCGTGTCAGATATTTTTGCGGCCTTCGTTGTGTGTTGTGTAACATAAATTGCAGGTGACTGTATATTAGGAATAATTATTTTATTTAGTTTCAACGAAAGTTTCAAGTTTAGTACGAAAATACTTCAGATATACAATATGCACAAAATGTAGACCTAATCGAAATAAAACATTGCTTTTTATAGTAAATTTTTTTAAAAACATTCGATACATAGGTATACATAACAATAACCAGGCCACAGCGGTATTGGCCTGTAAGCTTTATCTCGGTCTCCAAAGCCGCAAAAACTCGCTAGTACTTCGTGCTGGTCTAGCCGTTATTTTTTCTTGAAGATTTTCAGAGAACAGCACGTACACGCATTATACATATAGACGGAACGAACGGCATAATCATAATCATTTATTCGTCGCAATCCATGGTATTACAGATCTAGGTACAAGACTTTCAGGTATTACTTATACGAATTACATAACGCTTCCTGTTAATAGGCAATATTTTAAGATAAAAGTTCTATAATATATTACAAGATTACAATTGTCATCAAAATTAATTGACGTACAGAAGTCAAATACGTTTTTAAAATGACGCAAAATGAAAATTAATCCCAATCAGTAAAGGATGAGTCTTTAAACTTTTTTCATTTTAAGCGAGTTTTGATTTGAAGGAACATAATACTTAAATTCGACTGTAATCGTATTGTTTTAAGATAGTTTACTGAGGTTTTCAACCATTATGACCCGTAAATAACAGCAAATCAAATTTAAAAGAGACGCGAGCTGATATTTATGTACCCTATTTTTTGAAATACAATTTATCTACTGGTATACTTTCTCGTGTGCGTATATGATTTAATGTCAAATCAAGCTGTCATTTTTATTTGAAGAATTATACGTGTGCTCCGGTGCAGCCCCAGCGGGCATCTGACTTGAAGAAGAATTTTGAGTGATGTCGTCAATGTATGGAAATTGTTCGAAGGTTTACATTTGAGATTGAATTTCTGTGTTGTCTTTGTGAGTAAAAATATAAATCTTGAATTGTCTAGCTTTCAAAATCACACAATAATTCAATTACTGTCAAAGACAAAATTGTTTTGCTTCTTTCTCAAACGGAACTCCATATTTTGATATTTTGATACTTTTAGTGTCGATTTGTAGAGAATAACAGCAAATTAATAATATAATGGCATGAAGAGTCGGTACACGGTTTCTTCGTGAACAAATTTACGTGTAATAATAATAATTATAATATAATATATATTATAGTGGTTTTCCGGGTCAAGGTCCGGGTCCGAGTCCGGGTCCGAGTCCGGGTCCGAATCCGTGTCCGAGTCCGTGTCCGGGTCCGAGTCCGAGTCCGGTTCCGAGTCCGGTTCCGAGTCCGGGTCCGAGTCCGAGTCCGGGTCCTAGTCCGTGTCCGAGTCCGAGTCCGGGTCCGAGTTCGATTCCAAGTCCGGGTCCGAGTCCGGGTCCGAACCGGATCCGGGTATGAGTCCGGTTCTGGGTCCGAGTCCGGGTTGCAGTCCATGTCAAAATCGAAATTAGAAATCACCAAACGTGTACTATGCGTCGTTGAAGAGTTTTGTTCTGGTCATCATCAGCAGTTCCACTTCATCAAATGCGACAGTTTTTAATGTAAATGCTTGATTTTATGATGAAAATACAAAAAAAATCTATACTTATGCCTTTAATATTTGAGGAGTTCACTCGATTCCTTATGGATCCCATCATTAGAACTCGAGCTTGACAAAAATGTGGCTTTAAAACTTGACTTGCTTAACAAACATAACGAAGAGGAAAAATCGCCAAACGTGAACTATGCGTGGTTGAAGAGTTCTGTTCTGGTCATCATCAGCAGTTCCACTTCATCAAATGCGCCAGTTTTTAATGAAAATCCTTGATTTTCTGATGAAAATACAAAAATGTCTATACGCATGCCTTTAAGATTTGAGGAGTTCCCTCGATTCCTCATGGATCCCATCATCAGAACTCGAGCTTGACAAAAATGTTGCTTAAAAACTTGACTTGCTTAACAAACATAACGAAGACGACAAATCGCCAAACGTGAACTATGCGTCGTTGAAGAGTTCCGTTCTGATCATCATCAGCAGTTGCACTTCATCAAATGTCACTTTTTTGAATGTGTATGCTTAATTTGATGATAAAAACCCAAAAATCACTATATGTATGCGTTTAAAATTTGAGGAGTTCCCTCGATTCCTCATGGATCCCATCATTAGAACTGGGTTTTGACAAAAACGGAACCAATCTGTATGCATATACATACAATCAAAAAACTAATTATCAAAATCGGTCCAGGAATGACGGAGATATAGAGTAACAAACAAAAAAAAAATAAAAAATAAAAAAAACATACAACCGAATTGATAACCTCCTTCTTTGAGATTTGGAAGTCGGTTAACAAACTAATATTAGCCCAAAATCTAAAATAAATGATGTACCGATCACATAAAAAGTAAAAAATTAAATTAAGTAAATAAAAACAGGAAGGTATCATAAAATGTTAATGAAGAGAAATTGTAAGAGATGGTATTATGCCAACCAACAACTGCAAAGTTTTTTAACATCGGTTTGTGGCAAATACTGTTTAGTTTATCTTTATTTTAAAACGAAAAATGTCAACTTGCATGTTTTCTCCACTGTACACAGAATAAGTAATGATGTTACTATATCTCATATGTTCAGAATATTACTTGAATAAACTTATTATCCTATATAAAATGTGTGTTTTTATATTTCTAAACCCAGTTTCTAAGTAGATTGCACATACATATAGTCACATTAAAATTCTATTTTGCGAAATAAAGAATTCAACATTTAACTTTGCAAAAGTAGATAATTGTTATTAGAATATTTTCTAAAAGCAATAAAAATAGATTAGGTTAGATTCGAGCTACAATGACATTAGGTTGGGTTCAAGGTAAGGTTGCAGGGCCTCAACAAGGGAAAAAAAGGGGGAGGGACTGTTGGCCTGGCTAAGTGAGCCAGAACTCACCCACTACTCCCTACTACTGCCGTAAGCAGGTAATGAATTCCCAATGTATTAGGTATAGGTTTAATAAATTATAAATATATTTCATTAATAACATAATAATATACAAATATGTAAAAGCATAAAGTAATAAATAAGCCTACAGTAATCACGTATACCGGTCCCACGGATGCGGATGTTGCTTACATAATCTCGTCTGTCAAGGAGTTTCGGCAGGAAAGGCCTTGGCAGACTTATATATTCATGAAATGAGGGTTCATACCTACCGACTGGAATTGGTTTCATGGCGGTATCAGATGGGTTAGTGTACGGTAACCGATGGTCATCTTGCTTATAATCTCGTCTGCCAAGGTGTTTCGGCAGGAAAAACCTTGGCAGACTTATATATTCCTAAAATGGGGGTTCATACCTACCGAATGGAATTGGTTTCATGGTGGTATCAGATGGGTTAGTGTAGGGTAACCGATGGCGACCTTGCTTACATAATCTCGTCTGCCATGGTGTTTCGGCAGGAAAAGCCTTGGCAGACTTATATATTCCTGACATGAGAGTTCATACCTACCGACTGGCATTGGTTTCATGGTGGTATCAGATGGGTTAATTTAGGGGTCCCGATGGTCACCTTTGAGAGCGTCTGCCAAGCACTTCCGGCAAAAAAAATAGTGGCAGACTTCGCTTTTCTGTGTCTACATGTAAATTTCTAACTGCTGCCATAACTACTATCTCGGTATCAGATGGGTTAAATCAGCCCCTTTTTTCGCACCGGAAGTGGCCTTCTTTTTCGTACTTTCGGCAAGTTCCGCCGTGGCAGACTATCGAATTCGGACTTAGCATAACTTTTCTGGGAAACCATTGTGCATTTCATCGTGGTATCAAGTCGGTTAGAAATTTTGCGGCCGGCTCTTCTACTATAACGGATCCTTGACGCTTATGCATTTTTTAAAATCCTTATAGACCGGGAGATAGTGACACATTTTACTGGGTCATTTGTACCAGTATGGCGGTTCGTCAGGGGTCTAAGCATGTAATGAAGGAAAGAAAAATGATGGTCATAGCGCTGGTACCGGCGGCCCAATCGCGTGGGCGTTAGTCGAACGTGTCGGATAAAATACGAGTGTCGAACGATTTGTTCCACAAAAATCCTCGTATTTTCCGATAGTCCATAAAAAAGAAGTAGGCGGTAGCGTAATGCCATACTTCTCCGGTGTGACTTACAGCCCGCCATACTGAGGCGAACACATTAATAAAAAAAAAACAATTCAACCATTTGTGCCAAGCTAATTTTTGCACAGGTGATCATCGTCGAGCAGCCATTCATGGACATCACCATGCCATACTCTTCGGACGGTTCCAAATGGCCGCCATACCGCCGCAAGGGAGTTAATTTTTTTTTTGTTAAACGATTTGTACCAGTATTGCATTTAAATTTTTGGAAAGTATTTGATAAAATGTGACCGTTATTATAATTGCCATACTTATAGTAGGGGGATAAAGTGCTGCCATCTTCGAGCAACACGGAAGGGAGACGGCATTCGCACTATTTCCCCTCTGCCGAGGTACAAGATTAGCGCGTCAATCTAATCTAGCGCGGGTAATAAAACTAGTTGCACTTGGATTTTTCACTAGACCGAGTCCAGACGCGCGCGTGAACACTGCTGCACAAAAATGCCTGTTTGCTCGGTTTTTTGTTATAAAAAGAGGTCGGGGACATCAAATTTACAAAAAGAAAGTGTTACATTTCACATGTAATATTTTTTTTTACATATCATACGTTTAATTACATTCAAACACAATTATTATATTTTAGTCTCATGTAATTGTTGGATTTATCGATTTTGCTCGCTCAGTACAAATTGCGGATCGGTCGAGCGACAAATCCGACTTCTCACATCTCAGAATACAATAACATACTTCAACGAAAATGTGTTAGTGTGCGTGTTGTGACACTTGTCACTCGTCCGTACACAAAAAGAGATCGAGGTTTGCAAGATTTGTCTTTGACGTGTGTCATTTTCTATGTATTTGTGTCGTCATTACAGATTGGATTTTGTATGTAAGTGTGTGAGAAGTGCGACTGTGTGCACCTTTCCCCCCGCGAAAAATGGCAGAAATATTTGTACGGTGAGATATCGCTTGGGCCCCTCCCTTCCGATGTGTCGGAAGCCGGTGTTGCTCGAAGGCTGCCATACTTGAAAAACTTATTTAATCGACACGTTTCAAAAATACGACTATGTATACGTAAAATAATTTTTTACAGCATGGCATCATCATATTCTGTTTGTTTGGATACAATTGTACCTAAAAAAATATATTTCAGATTATAACTACGGGGCGGACGACTGTGAGACTTAAGCCAAGACTTAAAACAAAAAACAATTTTTTGACGATTTGTACCAGTATGGCATTTGGATTTTTGGAAATTATATGATGCAATGTGACCATTATTATATTTGCCATACTTCTAATAGGGGGAAAAAGGGGCACCATACTAGAAAAAAAAAAAAATTGTACAAATTTGCCACCTCCTACAGGTATGGCATTATGAGATTTCCATTTATGATCACACAGAGTCTTGAAAAAAAATTACAAGATGGTACAAATCGTTTAGCAATAAAAAAAAATTAACTCCTTTGCGGCGGTATGGCGGCCATTTGGAACCATCCTAAAAGTATGGCATGGTGATGTCCATGAATGGCTGCTCGACGATGATCACCTGTGCAAAAATTAGCTTGGCACAAATGATTGAATTGTTTTTTTTTTATTAATGTGTTCGCCTCAGTATGGCGGGCTGTAAGTCACACCGGAGAAGTATGGCATTACGCTACCGTCTACTTCTTTTTTATGGACTATCGAATAATACGAGGATTTTTGTGGAACAAATCGTTCGACACTCGTATTTTATCCGACACGTTCGACTAACGCCCACGCGATTGGGCCGCCGGTACCAGCGCTATGACCATCATTTTTATTTCGTTCTTTACGTACCCCTGACGAACCGCCATACTGGTACAAATGACCCAGTAAAATGTGTCACTATCTCCCGGTCTATTAGGACATAGGTACTGATTGGGGTGGGTATAAAGTATAATTAATATAAATAAAGGGCATGTGTGCTCAGTGCAGGGTTTTGTTGATAGCCTAGATAGAACTCGAGAACGAATGATGTCTACTTCTTCTCATAACGTTATAGTTAGAACGTAACTACTATACAGAAGATCCAAATTCCTTTGGCAAGTATCTACATAAGGTGCGCGTCGATTCCAGCTGATTAACCCTTTTCCGGCGTAGTACGATTTATCGACCACATACGTGTCAATTTAATTTCAACCTTATGGCAATCCGATTTAAAGTTCAAATTAGATTGGTCTTTCGGGAAATGTGACTTGTCTTCAAATCAAAAGTTGAAAACGTAACTTTTTGGAAAATATTAGGATATGTTGGGATAACATTCTACATTGGTACAACTTGGAAAAGGGTTAATGCACCAAAAATGGAATTTGACATCCAAAGTATTTCTGAAAGGCTTATCAAACAACACCCCACACCATGAGGTTATAAAAAATACATTCCAGTCCCACCAAAAACCTGCGAACGGACAGACAGACCTTATCCTTGTCGACTGAAAAAAAATAAAACCAAAAAAATACGTAAATAAATATATTTGCTCAATATTAAAATATTTTGCGCTTACCTATTAATATTAAGTAACACTATGATTAATAAGGAATTATTCGTTTTTTTCAGTTTTGATCTTCCAGGCGCCCAGTTGGTACTTGAGCCAGATTAGGCCCAGGTCACAGCCCATCTGGACCCAGGAGACGATCGGAGTCACCTTGGAGCCCTCGATCTCGGTCCATCTGACAGGGATCTCGAATATGGGAATGTTCAGTTTTTGTGCTATGTAAAGTAGCTCGACGTCAAATGCCCTTAAAAAAAGACCACCAATTATGTCACGTAAATTGTCATTAATGGTGCGTGGGGAAATAGGCGGTTGGTAAATCCAAGCAATTTATTGTTTCGGGCAAAAATTTGTGTAAAAATAAAAAAAATCCTCAAGCACCCCTTACGCAATTAATGGACGCCCCCTTTTGTTTTCGAAAAGTAACGTAGTAATGGAGTGTTTTTTGAAATTTTTATTGTATTTATTAAACCCAATGCAAGCATAAGCCCGCTCCACACTCATTCGCGCAGGAGTATGGAGCGGGCTTTACAATGTCAGACCAATTCACTAACATGCTAGGAAAACAGATAAATTATCATAAATAATAAAGATGCTAACTAATCAAAAATTAACAAACTAAAAATGGAACTACGCATTGATTAAATAACCGGATGTCGATCCCATAAATAATATTACCATCTCAGTAAGTCCATTATGGTTGGTTTCTCTATGACAGGTACAGAGTGCCTACCGCGAACCACGTTCGAAGTCTTGCCTCTCTTTCGCACTTGTAAATTCGTACGTATGTGTGACAAGGAGGCAACACGTCGCACGTGGTTCGCGGTAGGCCCTCAGTTCTTGCCCTAACATAAGTATCCGCTTTTCTATAGCTAGTATGGCCATGTAGGTACTGGGACTACAGTAAGTGCTCTAACTTAAGTTAGTTGGGGCGCTTACAGTACTTTATAATATTAAGTGACTGACCATCTGTTGACGTGCAGACTGCTGAAGGCGACGGCGGCCGTCCGCCGCGTGAACAGCTTGAAGCCGCACTGCGTGTCGCGGATGCCCCGCACCGTGAACAGCCACACCAGGAAGTGGAAGCCGAACATTAGGATATTCCTGAAAACAAAGGTTGGTAATTGACAGGTACACATACAGTCCAACAAGAAATTGTAGAAATTAAAAAGTGGCAACACTAGCAGTGTTGTCCCTTTCAAATCAATCTAAGTTAAGAAAACGGGACAACCCTACAATATTGCCACGTTTTAATTTCTACAATTTCTTGTCGGGCTATATTATGTATGTATTGTGTTGACGGTATTTAATCCAAATGGGGTACAATTACTGTAAGGGTAAATCTAAAACTACATACGGAAATTTGGGTGCATGGCAGTGCCCCCACCAAGTCGAGCAAAAACAAACCATCCAGACTCCAAGCTATTTTCAATCCCCCTCTAATTATACTCAGTCATACCTGAAAATACTTCTTGTTGCCAGAGACTCTTTTTCTAAATGCGCCCTTGATCCAATGACGATGGCGAGGCAGTTGCTGACCAGTTCTGGCTGAGTGTTCACATCAGCTTTCACATGTTGATTCAAAGCAAGTTCTAACTTAGTTAAGTCTTCAAACTTTGTAGCACCATCTGCATCAGCAAAGAGTATTGTGGCACCTCTAGCGCGTTGTATTCCCTAAAATAAATTTATCTCCTGTAACCAACTATATCTGGGCTGAAAGTCTCTCATTAAATAGAATACATGTTTTTACGTGATGCATGTGTTTCCTAAATCGGTTTTGCCTTAATAAGGATTATAGTTCGTTTTTTTACCATTAGAAAAAGACTACGCGATCTTGACGTGACTTTTAATTGAAAAGCGCCTTTTAAAAATCATTAACTATTCCTTATGAAAGTTATGAAAGCAAAAGAATGTAAAATAATCGTATATGATTCATATCATAACTGTTACATATTTGCCATGACTTATTTTTTAATAAAAGACATGTCAAGATTGTTTACCTTTTTTCTAATGGTAAAAAAAAAACCAGACAAGTGCAAGTCGGACTCGCCCACCGAGGGTTCTGTACTTTTTAGTATTTGTTGTTATAGCGGCAACAGAAATACATCATCTGTGAAAATTTCAACTGTCTAGCTATCACGGTTCATGAGATACAGCCTGGTGACAGACGGACAGACGGACGGACGGACAGCGGAGTCTTAGTAATAGGGTCCCGTTTTACCCTTTGGGTATGGAACCCTAAAAACGAACTATAGATGGATCAGTCCAGAAAATTGCAGACAAAAAGCTTAATATTGCATTTTGAATATGAGGAACACATAAAATGGTGACTTACATTGTTTTTGTCATAGCTATAATAAGTATTTTATATACCAACAGTACTTACCAACCGCACAGCCCCACCCTTGCCTCTATTCTTCACTAGCTCCAGACACCTAACCTTTTCACTTCCATACTTGGCTGCATAACGCTCAGCCACTTTAACAGTTTTGTCTTTGCTGCCGTCACTGACTACTATAATCTCGTAGTTATAATTGGGATAATCCGTTACTCTATTTTCTAAATGTTCCAGTGCTTCCTCAAGCATAGGTGGCACTGTAAAAATAATTACTTTAGCCAATGTTAGCATGAGTTGTATGAGACCAATACCGAGCAACATAAGTTAATCTGCCCTAACAGGTGAGCCTGCTAATATTAGCCAAAGCCTTTGATTGTGGTGAATGGTTTTAGAGCTTTCTATTACAAAAACAGATAGGTTGCAAACAATGTTAGGTTAAGTTGGGTTTTAAACTTCAATGTACTATACATATATGTGTAAATTAAAAATCTGGTTTTCGTACATCTCTCTTCTTCATTGTAAGCTGGCACCACAACACTCAAATTCACGCTGTATGGGTCTTTTATACTTGGAAATTTAAGACGCTTCCCGGTCTGTGGTTCTTTGTAACTCTCCTCCTCTTGGTATTCCTCAACTAATGGATATGGTTTTGTCATAATAACAATTCCAATACAAAGCTGTAAACATATATGAACTTTAGTTTAATTGTGTATTCCTTAATTATTAAAAAAAGTAAACAAGCTTTGAATAAAGATTAGACCTTAAGGACACGTATACGATAGCAGTTGGTTGCTTATTTATTATAGTGACAGTTTGCCAGCTGGGCACACAAAAATTAAAGTTTTAAAATGACACAGTTAAAAAAATACCTTATATATTAATTTTTAAAATAAAACAGTACTTACCAAAATTAAGAGTGTTGCAGCGCTTGAAACACCGTATAAGATAAAAAGCCATAATAGCGATACTATATCCATTGTAAGGTAAGGAATGTTGACGTTTGGGTTATTTAGTCAGTCAGCTAACATATGAATTTAAAACGAATGAAATGAACGGTTTAAGTTTAGAGTTTCAATTTAATAATGATATATTGAAACATTTTACTCCTTATCGAAGCGAAACATGCATATTGCGAATTGTGGTTGCGGTTACTGGCACTGACACTTCTTCTGACAGTGACAACTTGACAAGTCGGTATAAGTAATAGACGGTCGTACCGGAGCGCGATCTTGGTATGATCGGAGGATCGGAGGTCCGTTCGATCAAAAAGTATAGTCTGTTCGGAAAGAGAAGAGTCGTGAAATTTACCTATTCGGCCCCACAAGCCCGCTCCACACTGTGTGGAGCGGGATCATTCCACGACTCTTCTCTTTCCGCACAGAAAGAGGCAGAGGCAGAGGGAGGAGTAGGTATATGTGATGCGGCGCACTTCCGCTAGAGTAAAAGTGGTAACACACTATCGCACCCATAAGTGAGAGCGAGAAACAGATATCTCTTTCTCGCTCTCACTTATGGGTGCGACGCACCAAGGTCGCGATGCGGTGCGATCATAGATTTAATATATAGAGATCCCGTCTCAGGGTGGATTTCATCACCAAAAATTTCACCATACAAAAAAATATTTTTTTTAAATGTTTAATTTAACACGATTCTAGCTGGGTAAAGTAATAGGGGGCTGTATATTGAGGATATTTATGGTATTTATACAATCAATTGTGGCTTATATTTGAAGTTATCGCTTTCGGAAAATAAAAACGCCAGATGGTGATGACAATCATGGTATGGTAATGACTCTTTTATAGACGGTAATGACACTGCATGTACGGTAATGACGATTTGGGAACTAATTTATATATGTATTAAAAACGTATTAAAAAAACAAATACTTTTTTTAATTGTAAGGCTTTAGAACTTTAATAAACATTACAAATAACATGTTTTTGAACATAAGACTAGCTACATAAATTATTTTTAGAAAATTATAAAAAATACATTTTATTCATATAAATAAATATATAACAAGTATTTTTATTGTATAATTTTAAATAATTTATATTCCGAAATAGGCAATTTATGTATTCATTAATTTTTTTGGGTTTTTTCAATGTTAAATCATATTAACAATATTGTACTCTTATTATCAGTTTAAACCCGCATCTTCTTTTATCTACTGCATAACTTGGTATTTATATCATATTATAAAATTGCTGGCTTACCAGTGAGCTTAATTTTTATGATATATTACTTTTTTTTTGATAATTTGATTCATTGCATAAGTTTGTATTTTTGTTCTTTAATAAATTAACTTTAAAAATAGCTATAATGATTTAAATCCATATATATATTGTTTAATAGCTAAACATTAATATATAATCAGTGTTTTATAAGTTGCAAGACCCCTACTTGTAATGCATGTCATAAGTTACAAAATGTTAGGTATTGGGTCCGGTGACTACCCAATGGTATAATTATTAATTGCTGTAATTATATACATCAATTAATATAACATTATCAAAAACATAAGGCCATTATGATAGTGAGCCAGTACCGTAGCCTATGGTCGCTTAAAACTTAATGTATGTTGCTTGTTTAAATACTTTGTTTTAACACGACTAACATGCAATTACAGACTCTAAGTTGCACGATTTACATTATTAGATAATAAAAAATAAACATTTGTATGTTCTAAGTTCTAAGTGACCTAAATTTTGCCTACTTCAGTCAAAATGTTATTTAAAACTAACCATCCTCTAGTGTGAAAAAAATAGTCATATCTTCTTCTACATTTATTCTACATTTATAAGGTAGACATTATATAGTGTTAGAAGACATAGAGAACGTTTTTCAAACATACAGCTTAATTTCATAATGAATTATAGCAAAATAACTAGAAAAGTTTCTGAGAACCGTCATCACCATACACATGAAATCATCACCGGTCGTCATTTTTTCCCGGTGATGATGGGTATGGTGTTGACGATTTGAGAGTTTCTTGTTTTTACTTCTAGAATACGAATAATAGTAGTTAATGTCTATGCTACACAATAAACTTCATGTAGTTTGCCATTCATTTCAATAATTATTTCTAATATATCATTTGTAACTTTTTTAAACCAAAGCATAACGGTGATGATGCTCTGTTGTGACAAACTACGTTTTACAAATTTGTTCGTAATATTTCTCACGATTCAATGATGTGACTTTATAGTGAAATCATTTTTGGCATTCTATATTAAAGTGAAAAATAGGGCAAGGACCTTTAGCGGTATTTCGTTGTTCATACACGGAGATAAGCTCACATTGACATTACCATGACGGTGTTGACGAATATTCGTGACAAAATTTTAAATATTTTTAAATGTACTTTCTCGGTGAAGGAATTATTGCATATTTTCCCATGTGTTAAACAACAACATGGAAAAGATATAAGTAAAAGAAAAATCGCAATCGTACGATAGGTATGCTAGAATTTTCACTGCAAACAATAAGGTTCAGATTTTTCCGGTAGACGGTGATGATTTTAGACACATAAAACATTTTATATAAAAAAAACTATTAAGTTATTGGAGATGGTAATTGAAGGAACATGAAGATAATAGTTCTTAAAAACATATAAAAAAGTTGCAACTCGCACAACCTACTAGTTTTTTTTTAAAAGACCGAACCATAAGTTTTCGCAGGATTTTGAAATCCACCCCTCAGCGAGCTGTCACTGTTGCCACTTTTGTTTAGTGTACGATTAACAATGAGGCCCGCCTTGCTGTAGCCATGTCGATAAAGTCAAATCGATAAACTATCGACATTTCTTGCAATTTTAATTTTACTTCAAAGGTTTAACGATACCTAAAATGAACAAAACGCTTTTATTCTTTATTGTGGTTATCAGATCACAATTTTATAGTCACGCCCCAGCAGAGAACCAAGGGAAAGTTCAGATATTTAATTAAAATACATCAATACCTACTAAAATAGGTGTTTCGCAATAATTGAATTATTTTATTATATTATAATATATTCATTATCCATTAGCATTTCAATTATGTTTATGTTTAACGAAGACATTGAAGCTTCAATTAATCGCTATTGCGTTCCGCTGTGTAGCGTTTATCGATATATAACATGATTAAAATCGACTTTTCACATCCCTAAAAGAGCACACATATACGCTTTTACGCAACATACACAGCCTGGGCGCATCAAAAAAGGCAACACTTGATTTGAAGTCCATCTTGTCAACAGTATGGTTGTCCTTTTTTGACAAACGGCATTTTTAAAAGAGCGAGGAGAGAGAAATGATACTAGTTGCTGCGCCGTGAAAGAGAACAGAAAACGTTGGGCTCTTGGGTGCGATAGTGTGTTATGGCCTTAACATAATTATACATACTGTGCCTTAAAGCCGTAATACAATACCGCTCTCACTTATGGGTGCGGCGCACCAAGGTCGGGGTGCGGTGCGGTAGTCTGTTACGGCTTTTGTAGAAGTGTCAACGTATAGCTTCGTCCTCGTAGTGCGTGTCACGCTTACGTACGAATTTAAAAGTGCGACAGAGAGGCAACACGTTGAACATGTTTAGCGGTAGGCCCTCTGTGCGGAAAGAAAATAGGTCGTGGAATGTAAAGCCCGCTCCACACTCGTGCACGAATCGCGGCGCGAAGCCGCGAACGCGAGTGTGGAGTCAAATTCGCGGATCTGCGTAAAGCCCCCCATTCACACTCCTACCGTGTAGGCCGCCTCGTTGGGTAGGATTGTGTATGGGGGTTGCGGACTACGAGCCGTCCTACAAGCGGCCTACACGGTAGGAGTGTGAATGGGGGGCTTAATCGACTTCGCGCCACGATTCGCGCACGAGTGTGGAGCGGACTTAAGTAAGAGCGAGAAAGAGATATCGCTTTCTCGCTCTTACTTATCGGTGCGTCGCACAATGACCTTGGTGCGGTGCGATAGTGGGTTACGGCCTTTAAAGGGAACCCTGATAGCCGGTTTAGGCCCCGTTCGCACGGCAGCTTTTTTAACGCGCGTTAAAAAAGCGTTTGAATGACACAAATGGATAACCATGTATGTATTCACACGACAGCGGTGGCGCTTTTTAACAAGCGTTGTTGGATTTTCGACTTTAAACCTTGGTCGTTAAATCGAATTTAGAGTGCGGACAGATTCAAGCGCTTTTTTAACGCGAGTTGAAAAAGCTGTCATGCGAATGGGGGCTTAGACTCGCGGCTCGGCTCGCGGCGCGTCTCGTGGCTCGCCTCGCCACACTCGCGTTCGGGTTGTCATTCGGTTATAAACCTTATGCCGTGCCGTTAGTGTTTAAATTATATTAGCTCGACGAGCTTACGAGCCACGAGACGAACCACGAGCCCACCGCTTACACTCGCGTCTCGTGGCGCGGCTCGCGGCTCGTGCGAGAATGTAAATCGCTTGATACATTCTACTTCTCTTTCCGCAAAGACTCTTTCTGAATTCTGAAGGTGACTCCCAAAGCCATCTTTTGGGCATAAGTTTGTTGGGTGCAGCTATAGTTGGTCAAGCAGATCTTATCAGTAGAAAAAGGCGGCAATTTGAAAAATGTAGGCGCGAAGGGATATCGTCTCATAGAAAATTTGAATATCGCGCCTTTTTCTACTGACAAGATTTGCTTGACCATCTTAGTATTTATTGGGTTAGAAGTAAAAAAAAACTACCTACATGTAAAACAAAATAATTTATTTTGAAAATTAAATTACTGTAAATAGGCAAATTTGTATGTCTTACTTATTAAAGAAATAGGTTTGATTACTTACAGATTTACCTCCTACCTACATAACCTGAAGGTCCCAGCCAGTACACAGTGGCTAACGATGGGCCATACCAAGCCACTGCCATAGGCGACTGTGTGAACTCCACAGGCCACGCTACGCCACGATTCCCATACGATTCCTTTGAAGATCTACAATGTACCATGAATACCATAATTATAGCAAAAAAAAACTATGACTATGAAGTGTCAAAAAAACCGACAACTTCCCGATTGCGCACCACGATAGACAACTGATGGCCAGTCGCCCGCCATTGTATACCATTGCCCCCTGTACATAATGGCAATGGCCTGTCATGGACCATCCTTGACCACTGTGTACTGGGGCCTTGACAATGAGGATTCGCAAAGTTTAACGCAGATATCGCTTCAACGCAATGAGGTTAAATAGTATTTTATACAATCGTGATATAATGGAGAGCTTTTCAGTCGAGTACCGTGTTAAGTTAAGGCTTAAGTTTGCTGAGTTAGCAAAAAGAAAGAGTCAAATAAAAGTTTAAACGACATTCAACGGTGTATTGCCGGTTTATAATAGATCCCCGAAAAACATCAGAACACATCGTTACAACTCACGTACGAGTATGAATTCTTAATCAATGAAAATAAACTTTAAAAATTTGCTAAAAAACACTATATTTTTCACCTCAGCAGCTCGAGCAAGGATACTTTGCTACTTAAAAACAGTGAGCAAAATACGATTTTGCTCACTGAGTGAGACAAAATGACATTCAAGTGACCTTCATATTCATATGTCATTTCAATATGCGGGGCCTAATCAGTGGG
This sequence comes from Cydia splendana, assembly GCF_910591565.1. Classification (NCBI taxonomy): domain Eukaryota; kingdom Metazoa; phylum Arthropoda; class Insecta; order Lepidoptera; family Tortricidae; genus Cydia; species Cydia splendana. The sequence goes on from NC_085962.1 coordinate 11,004,727, forward strand.
GAGACACTTCTGACTTCGGTCGAACTCGGCTCCGCTCGGCTCAGCATTGCTCCGAGCAATTATTAGGGTTGGCACCACTTGACTTCCTTGTGCGTGCACGACCACAGATAAGATAATCACTTGAATTTTGACAACCCTAAATAGCCGAAAGGGGTAGTGCCATATATTAGAAAGGGATAGCATGATTCGACCCTGAATCGCTGTCAAAGTTCGGGTTTGTAGGAAGTGTCCTTTCTGTACGGTAGTACTATTATTTCTTCTGTGGCCTAATACAAGTTCGAAATACTTGGATTCTAATCTCACTTGTCTCTTTCACGTCGTTAGCAAAAAGAAAGAGACAAAAAAAAGTTCAAACGACATTCAACGGTCTATTGCCGGTTTATAATAGACCCCCTAAAAACGTCAGAATGCATCGTTCCAAATAATGTACGAGTATGAATTCTTAATAATTAATTAATTAAAATAAAATTTAAATCTATATATTTCTTTATAATAAACACTTTACGTATTTTATTGTTCAATTAAATTATTGAACTCAAAAAAATGCACAGATCACGCAAAATAAATAATGTTAAGTACTTTTAACAATCTCTACAATGGTTGACAAATAGTAGTATCCGCAATTCGGACTGTATCTTGCAAAGTTTTTTTACAAAAATAGATGTCGATTTAAGTGTCCATTGATATTCGTTATTTCCATATTATTTTACTGAAATTTATTTCGTTTAGTTTTTGTGTTTGAGTGCGGTATTTAAACTTAATTGTTAGAATATCTTAAGAAAACATGAGTGAATAAGTGATGAAGAAGGATTTACCTACGTTTTTCAGGTTCAGGTTGTCTAATATGTTCTCACTTTTGAGGTGAAAAATAGTATGTACAACACGAGATCAAAGTTATTTACATCTCGTGCGCGTTTGATTCCCTTCCTACGCTCAAGATTCTAAATTATTATAGAATCTTTCGCTTGCACGGGACTCAAAATAAGCACTCGAAGAAATATCAAACTTTGATCTCTTGTTGTACAAATAACTATTACGTATTTTATTGTACAATTCAAATAATGAATCACGCAAAATAAATAATTTTACTTTTATCAATCTTTATTGTACAATTCAAATAATGAATCACGCAAAATAAATAATTTTACTTTTATCAATCTCTACTATGGTTGACAAATAGTAGTATCCGCAATTCGGACCGTATCATGCAGTTTTTTTTACAAAAAAATAGTGGTTGATTGAAGTGTCCATTGATGTTCGTTATTTCCATATTATTTTACTGGAATTTATTTAGTTTTGTTTTTGTGTTTGATTGCGGTATTTAAACTTAATTGTTAGAATATCTTAAGAAAACACTCTCGAGTGAATAAGTGGTGAAAAAGGATTTACCCACATTTTTCAGGTTAGGGTTATCTAATATGTTCTCACTTCTGAGGTGAAAAGTTGTATGTACAACACGAGATCAAAGTTATTTACATCTCGTGCGCTTTTGACCAATAACCATGTATTTCTCTAAAGGCAGTTTTATCATGCTTACCTGGCTATACCCTCTATGGCCGCAATTTTGAATTTGAAAGTTTCACGAGGATCCGTTGAGAAGAGAAGTGCGACATGTCTGACCAGAAGAAAAGGTTCGTTTGCATATCGCATCTTTACGTAGATAGAGCTCACATCGCTAGCAATGTGAAATGCTGTCAAAGAACTTCAAGTACCTATTGTAGGTACTTGAAATCTGCCTACCTATTATAAGTGAAATAGGGTAATTGCGTCAGTTTACCGTCCAGTGTCAGTTTCCGTCCACTTGACGGATTAGCAAATAATACATTTCATTTTTAATTTGCTACTTGCGAAATATATTTTTTATGTAGATATATAAATTGTTTAGATATTAAGGTTTCAAATAAGTCCAAATTTGTGCAGCAATGAATAAGGTTTATATTCAAATTTCGTCAAGTAGACGAACACTAGAGCCGGACGAAAACTAGCGCAATGACTCTATGTACATGTAGACTTGTAGAGAACCGTTCTTTTACTTCGTTTACATGCCTGTGCATATTTATACAATACCTATGAAGTGGGCAATCCAGCCCGAGCCACCGTTGTTCATGTTCGTTGCAAATACAATTTTAACGTAGTTGTCATCGCTAGTGTAATCAGCCGGAATCTCGTCGCAGTACGTTGATATCGTGTCTCCATTCCGTTTAACCAGTTTCACGTAGTTTTCATTGCACGCAACACCCAAGTCGAATGTCGAGAAATGTAATTTCAGTTTAGTACCGACAAGTGTTTCCAGTTCCCACTCACAGGTGTTCTTCTGACGGTAGGTGTTTGGATACAGGGGACTCGCCACCTGTCCGTACTCGTTTTGCATTTTCCCGCCGCAACCCTGTCCTTTGTCGGTTACAATATAGTTTAAATCGAAGCCAACCCGGTCACCTGCTTCCTGGTGGTTATGCAAGAGAAGGTACCTACCAGTTGAAAATACTGCTAATTGCGAGTCGTACTCCCCGGCAACTCTGACTAAACTTTTCGTATTCGTCTTGTCGCCATCGAAGACTTCCAAATATACTTCTTCGTTAAAATAATCAGGATTAACAGTTATAAAATATACAGATATAGTGTAATTCTCAGGAGCGGTGATTAGCGTGTAACAATCTTTTGCGGTTTCTTCGCTATCTCGTCGTGGTGCCCTTATGCGGCCTTGTGGTTCAGTATAGTTTCTACCGCAAAAATCAACATGTGTTACTTCAATTTCAAACCCTCTGTGTTCTTCGGAATCGTAATCTGGAGATGTATACAGATTTAAAATTATAGTGCCATATAAATAATAATCCCCAGAACTTTGAATACCGCATAGTTGTAGTTCTTTTGGTAAACTTAATGCTTCCTCAAAGTAGTAAGGCGTATCAAAGAACTCTCTATCTCCGTGTTCGTATACGTAATCTGAGCCAAGACTTAGGTTTCGTGGTATATTCCGGCCAGATATAGTAAGTTTATCTGTTGTACACTGGTTTTTGTCGCTACGTTGCAGGTCTACTTGATTAATCCTTATATGAATTGCAGTGTAATAATACTTATCAGACGGAATAAGTTCATAAACACAATTCAACCCTCGGCGAATGAAGCCTGTTTGGTATCCCGGAGAGCGTATAACCAACTTTTGCGTAGACACCGAAAAAGCGGATACACCGCAAACATTAGGAACTGCAGTTAATCGAACTTTGAACCCTAAACTGTTAATTTCACCGTCCGTTGAGAGCCTAATACTCATTAGGTTTCCGGAAGAAATAACTTGAGATGGTGTTGTATGACCACAATAAATACCGATTTGGGAACTGTCTGGATTTAACCCATCCCTAATTTCAACAAAATCACAATCGCATTTGCTGTATCCCAAGGCTGTTTGGTTGACATTCTGGCAAGGTGCTACATGAAAACTGATGAATTCTGCTTTGATTACTCGATCGTCCGGTGCTCGCACAGTCCAGTGACAATCTAGGTAACTTTCGTAGACACTACTATTCATTAGTGGAGATGTGATGGTTTGAGACAAAGTTTCTGTCAAGTTAACATATCCACCACAACCAACCGATTCAGTATAGCTGAAGAAAATTCCAGCTTTGAATCCCTCGTAGTTGACACTCCCATCGGTAACAAAGTGTAATAGCATTTTGTTCCCAATGCTTCTAAAAACAGGGTTTTCATTTTGCAGGAATCCGCAAGTCTTAACTATACGTTTGTTATAATCGATTAAATGTCCGTCAAATAATTCTACGTAATCATAAGAACATGAACGACCTTCAATTTTCATGGCGGCAAATTTGACTACGACAATTTTGTTAGAAGGAGCTTCAATAAACCAGGTACAGTTCATGTCTCTGTCATAGTTTACACCCTCACCCGAAGATATGATAGTGGGTGCAGTTACTCTGCCACCACAAGAATAAAAAGAATAAGATAACTTAAAACCTTTCCTTTGGATGTATCTGTCAGTTTTAAAACTAATAAAGACCTTGTCTTTGTATCGATTTAGTGTTGGTATCTCGGTACCGCAATATGTATTATCATCATAATTATATATATTATATGAGGATACAGTAACGTTATCATAAGAACATTCGGGATAGTTCCCTTCAAGCTCAAACTCTAGGAATTTTAATGCGATCTTCTGCCCCGAAGCTGAAATTTCATAGAGACAATCCAATGCCGGCAAGTAATCATTAGGAAAACTAGGGCTATACAATATTTGCACTTTTTCTCGGGCTCTGTATTTTCCTCCACAGATTGGTTTCCAGCGAGCACGGAATCCGTCTAAGTTAATGTCACTGTCCGTCCGTAAAACTACTTTCATCCTGTTTTGCGTAGAGTTGTAAACGGGTGGCAGATTGCGGCCACACACGCGAGCCATTTCAGTGTACATGTCGTCATCCCAATCAAAAATAATAACCATATCTTTTGTGCAATTCGGGGTATCTTCTATAACGAATCGATCTACAAATTGCAAAGATACTCTATTGCCTACGTCGGCTTCGATTTCCCATGCGCATTCTTGATTTTCAATGTAATTCTTTCCATAATTGGGGGATGTAAATACTCTATCAAACCTTGTGAGATAGCCTCCACATTGGTGGTTAATAATTTCTGCCATGACTTTAATTAATGTTTTGTTTTTAGCATTAGAATGATACTGAACGTAAATTTCGCTAAACGAGACAGTCAAATCGGTGGCTTGCATTTTGTCTTTACAGTAATTTCCGATAATGGGTTGATAAGCTTCTGTCCCTTGACTAAGCTGAATAAATTCATCAGAACAACTTAATTTAAATGAACCTTCAAGTTTGATTTTAATCCTGTTTCCTGAAGGCACTCTAAGAATCCAAGCACAGTCCAATGAATCGGTATAATTACTTGGCACGTTTAGAATGTTAACAGGTTCTTCTCCCACTGTTACTATTCCACCACAAGGCTGCAATTTCCAATGAAGATTAAAATAAAGGGAAGCTCCTTTATTTTGAGTTGCCTTTAAGTCCATGCCTTCTGAAGGTATACGATATTGCAATTCGTTATTACCGCAGAGTTCTCTCGTGAATGTGATACTTTTATCAGTCATTACAGCGTTAATACTTAGTTTAGGGTCACTATAGCGGCATTGAGTTCTAGCAGTAGATGAGTTGACCTTAGCATTAATAAAAATTGTACTATATTTAACATCAACATTGTCATTGCCTTCGCCTCGATTCATGATAGGATATCTACGATAGCTCCACTCGCAAGAGTAAGATCTATCCAGAACTGGTGAAGACAGTCCGCCGCTGTCGCCCGTTAGGGTACCACCACATAAAGCCAGTTCATTTGAGCTGAACTTTGCTTTGAATCTATTATGTTGCGAAGATAATGGGGACATCCACACATAAATTGCTAGTTTATTTCCAGACGATTCAAATACTTTCGCAGGATTCAAATCCTTGTTTGACATACTTTGGATTAAAGTTTGGAAACGGTTGTCATTGTAAATTCCTATACGATATGTATCTGTACCGAGGTTATAATCCTCGATTTCTAAACGTACTCGCCTGGAAGTATCGGGCACAGTGATGAACCAATAACAGTAGTGCATTGTTGTTTTTCTAGGGTATCCAGGAGTCATTATATAGCCTTCTGGTGTTGTAATGGTACCTCCACACATAGGTCTTGACGAATTGAAGGTGAACCGAAATCCTTTTGAATCAGAAGTGTGATAAAAAGACCTTTTACCAACATAGTATTTAATAATCACCTCGTTAGAAGATGTTTCTATAGGGATATACAGATCTTCTGTGTCCTCGTTGCAGAAAGTTTTAATTGTATTGTTGTCCGATGTCCTAATATTTGTGTCATACTGGCCTTCAATACCGTCTGCAATTGTGACTTTGGTCGCACATGAAACCTCGGAATCAGGTAAGTCCATAGTTTGTGCTTTCAGTTGGAAAACATGGCCAGGATACCCTATTATACGCCATTCACATACTGTGCCCTCCTTTAGCGGCGTTACGTGAGGATATCCGGGTGACGATAGTTCTCCAGAATTAGCAATTATTGTTCCACCGCATACATCGATGGAGACGTTAGCTTTCAGGCCACGGTTTGGCATATCACTTTGAGTCACATATCTAATATATAAGCTATTGCTAATGGATTTGATAGATCCAGGTTTTTCATAACAGTATCGGCCTATAAGTGGGGCCAAACTAGATATACCATTTCTAACCTCGAGGACTTCTTTTTTGCAATCAGAGTCGTATTTTAAATCAAAATCGGAGAAATCTATTCTCAATATTTCTCCCACAGGACCACTGAAAACCCAAACACACTCAGAATATGGTATGGGAATAGAAGGATAGTTGGGAGTGCTGAAAACCTCCCAGCGGTGTACAGCGTCTAATTTTGAAGTAACCCCGCATTCTATATTTTTCTCTTCATAGTGTAACCGGAAAGTTTGAACTTGACCCTGGTTTCTGTTGGTATTGAATGTTATAAAAAGAGCGTTACTTGAAGTTTCAATTTCCTCAAGCTTTTCATGGGAGTACCCACAATATTTACCACTTCCTAAAAGAGGGGCTTCCTCGGAATCACCATTGCGAACAGTAACGTATTTATAGCAGTCATTGTCCCGATTTGTAATATTAAACTGCTCAAACTTAAATTTTATTACTCGACCGGGGCGAACTTTTATTCTCCACTGGCATTTTATGTTAGGCCCATACTGATATCCTTGTGATAATTCTTTCCAAGTGACACCGACTTCACCCGAGGGCTCTGATATATGACCGCCGCATTTTGAAGATACTTGGGCTCGGAAACCTTTTTCACTCATCGAGTCATCGCTCTTAAATATCAGCTTCATGAAAGTAGTATCAACGTTGATGTTTTGGGCTGCTTCGAATGTACATATAAATTGTGTTATGGGTTTCCATTGCATCCCAGTGTCTGAGGACAATACCGAAACGTAGTCTGCAAAACAATTTGGCCTTTCTTCAAGCTGAAAGTCAAGAAACTCTATATTTATGTGATGGCCGCGTGGAGCTTTGTATATCCACTCACAGTTTAAATCTTCAGCGTATGGCTCTGGGTATCCTGGAGACGTCACGGTAACTGTTTTCCCTGGTTGTATTAGTTCAGTTAAATTTGAACCACAATTGATGATTTCAGCTTCCTCTTTGATCTCACTTGAGCTATCAGATTTGGCCCATCGGATGTGGAATAAAGATTCAGTGTTTGAGTTATCTAATTTGAGTTTAATATATACAACATTTCTGGATGTTCGGAATTCCTTGGAACCGTCCTGTATTCCGCAAAGTTCTTGTAAAACTGGAGCACTATCGTCATACCCGTCGTAAATTGCTAAGTAATTTGAGCAGCGTGCTCCATATGTATGTATTTCTAGACGGTCCACGATCAAAGATATTGACGCGTCTGTCGTAAAAATTCTCCACGTGTACTCACCATTTCCTTCATATGATGCAGGGTACAGCGGAGATGAGATTTCACCATTTTCTAAACCATTGATTTCATTTCCATGCAGAAAACCGTAATGGATCAAAAACCCTTTACCAGCATTCTTGTTGTCACTGTGGAATTTCATATATATTTTGGTGGCTGATGTAGTATTCATTGGTACAGTGTTGCCACAATATACTCCTAATAGTCGACCGGCACCGTTGTCTTCTCGTAATTCCAGATAGTCTTCATTGCAACCCTCGGATATTGCCAAATCGAACTTTTCAAACATAACGTACACTCTATTACCCGGTGACGTGCTCAAGATCCATTCACAGTCCGCACTGCCGGGATATGCTAGAGGATAATTCGGTGAAGCTATGGTGCCCTGTTCTGAAGTGTAGGATCCACCACAAGCATTGCTTAGTGTAGTGTAGTGAGCAGAAAATCTACCAGTAATGTTATTAGTATATGTACCTAGTTCCACGGTAAGTGCGCTTCCTTGACTTATTATTGTTTGAGGGACTTTGTTCCCGCAATATTCACCAATGACTGGTCCATTTTTATCATTACCTTCCAGAATTCGTAAGTAGGATGAAGGGCAATTCCTATTACTTACGGTGTCGTAATTTTTGGGAATTGCAATGTGAGTTATGGTGAGCGTAATTTTCTGCTCAGGCTTTGGTGCTACCAAAGTCCATGTACAACTTCGATTCAAGTGGTCTAGGTATTTATCACTAGTTATAATACCGTCGGACTGAGCAGTGATAAGCGCTCCACAAGTCATAGAAAAGTTGGCCTTGAAACCTTTAGATGTTCCGAAAGTATCAGACACGAACTGAACAGTTATTCTATTAGAGTTTGATGTATATTGAGAGATGGTAGACCTGGGGCATATTAACATAGAATAATTTTTATTCAACACATCTAGATCTTCATAAATTTTTATAAAATCATGGCAATCGTCGTCATTATCCGCGGATGACGAGTATAAATCAATGTCCTGAAAATTTATTTCAATTCGATGATATTTAGGGACCGATATCTGCCAAGTACAGTCTGTGTTAGTATCATAATTTTGAGGGTAATTTTTGGAGCTAAATATTCCCGTCGGTGAATCAATTCTGCCTCCACATCCAGTTCGATAAGCTTCGAAATGGGACTTAAAGTAAGCGCCCCTTAGGTTCGATTTTTTTACGTATCGAACTAGCATGGTGTTACTGTTTGACTGGATCGTAGAGGGCTGGCGACGGCAAATCTTTGTTATCAGTGGGGACCTTGTAGTTGATCCACTAAAAATTTCAATGGCATCGTCAGTACAATTGTTGGTTTCCGTTAAATATATATTCAAAAATGTGATGGAAATGCTTCTGCCCAGGGGTGCTTGTAACAACCATTCACATTCCATTTCTTCATCGGACATAGGATTTATATCCGATGACACCGATCCATATGATTTATACAGAATTCCTCCGCAGCCATGTCTCGCCCACTCCAACCGGAAGGCAGAGGCTGACGCAAGACCAGACGTTACAAATTTAATTTGCAAAACGTTACTCTTAGAAGTGAATGCAGTTGGTATCGAGGTTCCACAAAGTTTTTCAGAAAAGTCACTGTCAGGCAATTGCCTCATTTGAAAGTAATCTTCAATACAGTCATCTATGCGGATGAATCTGTGTGGAGACCAAGTCGAATACAACGCCCTTGTCGCTGTAATGCTACCTGGATACCTCCTATAGAATGATCTGTAGACATCAAAATGCGTAAAAGTGACGTTAATTTTATGTCCTTTAGGAACAGTAATAGTCCAAAGGCAATTCAAGCTACCTTGATATTTGCCCGGGAAATCAGGACTTTCCAAAATACCGTAGCTGCCAGTTATATTGTTGTTACAAACAGTATTGTAATTTAGATAAAATCCTTTACTACCTATGTATATATCTGACCTAAATTTAATGTAGGCGTAATTTAAGGTGGTTACAATGTGATTCACGGCAGATGACATTTCACAGTATCTCCCTAAGCTGGGATCGTTTTCCGTAAGACCGTCAAATATTTCAATGTAATCATCCCTGCAATTCCGCGTCCGTTCTAAATCTAGATCAGTAAACCAGATTTGAATACGTGACCCAGAACTAGTAATAACTTTATAGAAACATTCTGCGTTGTCGTTGTAAGTCTGTGGATAGTTCGGGGAAGATATAGATCCGGATGCGCTAGTAAGCGTGCCACCACAACCTGTTATGGTACCATCCCACTCAATTTTGAATCCTCTGCCCTGTAAGTAAATGTCAGAATGAAAATGAAGGGAAATTGTGTTACTGAGAGATTTTATAATCTTGGTTTGGAAGTTACCACAGAACTTTCCTGCTAGAGGCGAATTTGCTGACCCACCGTTCGTAATTTCTAGAAAGTCACCATTGTCACAAGATCCCCGTAACGGTCGTTCTAGATCGAACTGAGATATATTTAGCATGATTTGTTGGCCGACAGGCACTGTGATTGTCCACGTGCAATCACGATTTCGTTCATATTGGTTAGGCCATCCAGGCGAATATATGTAGCCATGTGTTTTGATATAATATCCACCACAATTTTGTTTCGCGTCTACGAAGGAATATAGCACAGAAAAGCCAGTTGACCGTATACTGGCATCTGAATGGAACCTCAGCATCAAACGGTTTGTAGTAGAAGTCAGGGCAGGCGGCAGAGTGGTGCCGCAGTACCTCTGCAGGACATCATTTTCATTATTATCATTTATCTCAGTGATTTCTAGATAATCACTGTCACAGTCATCCATGTCTTCCAAGTCAAATCTATTCCATGTTAGTTTTACAAGATATCCTTCAGGAGCTATTAACATCCAAGTACAGGTTTGGCGATTTTCGTACTGCTCATTAATCGACTTAGGATAATTGATGAGTCCAGTGTTATCTCTGTAAATACCTCCACATTTGGTGTCGATTGTTGTGTAATTAGCGTAGAATCCAGTGCCAGAGAGGCTCATATCAGAACTGAACCTGATATACATGAAATTATGAGTAGATGTTTTTGTGGGTGGGATGTGTTCTAAGCCTCCGCAGAATCTACCTATCGAAGTCGCGTTTACATCAGGTCCGTCATGGATTTCAACGTTGTCGTAGCGGCAGTTATAATATCTGTTGTCCTCGAGATCAAAATCTTGAAAGGTTAATTGAATCGCTTTACCCGGAACTGTGTGGATGACATACTCGCATACTCGATTTGCCGGATAGTTATTGGGGTAGCCTGGAGACTTAATGACTCCGCTGTCCCCGATTATTGTATGTTGGCAGATCGATTCATACGTTATTTTAAATCCCGCTGAGGCAATGTTATAGTCTGTTTGAAATTTAATGAAGACACTATTAGACGAAGATATGAACGAGGTTTTTGGATACGTATTGCCACAGAATTTGCCATACAATCTCGAGTCGGGCGAAGGCCCATCATAAATTTTGAGATAGTCATACTTACAACGAAGTGATCGTTCTAACGCAAAAGACACGAATGTAATTCGGATTTTAGTTTCCGGGGCTGTTTGAATTTTGTAGTCGCATAGTAAATTATGTAAATAGGCACCGTTGAAAGACGGAGAGACGATTTCTCCTCTGTCTGTAGTGTACAAGCCGCCACAACCCGGGATGCCCTCGGTCGGAGCATACGAAATTTGAAAACCGTTTCCAGCCCCGTACGCATCAGAATGGAAGTGAATTAAGATATCTGAGCCAGCCGATTGGACAGGCGCGGGAAGAGTTGAATTGCAATACTGAGCGATTAGCGGGTCGTTGAGGTGTTCTCCGTCATAAATAGTAATATGATCAAAGCTACAATTAGAATGTGCTTCTATGTCTAGCTCATAAAAATGCAACTGTATTCTTTTATTAAGATTGGTTTGCAAGTGCCAGTAACAATCTCTATTGGGGGGATACTTGCCGGGCGAACCCGGAGAACTGATACGTCCTTGTTTAGATGCGTCTACCTCGCCACCGCAAACAGGGAGTAAACTAGTCCAATGCAAAGCAAACCCATCTTTATTAATTGAACCATCAGATCGGAACCAGAGGTATAAATAATTGTGACTAGATACTATGTTACCTCCTTTTGGCAACGAACTTCCGCAAAATCTACCAATAAGTTGACTGGCGGAGCTGCGACCGTCGTGTATTTGCAAAAAATCATAATTGCAGTCTGGACTGGGTTCTAAATTGAATTTACTAAAGGTAACATTAATTACTTTTTCAGGGACCGTACGGATTACCCAAGCACATCTAGAGTCATGTGTGTAGGTAGTATTATGTAAAGGATAGTAAAGGTTACCTTCTTCGTTATCCAATATGCCACCGCAGTTTTGAACTCGAGTGTCGCACAATTCACCGGTATATTGCGCCAGACATTCGCATCTGAAGCCCCTCGTCAAACTGGAATCATGTCTGCAGACTCCTCCGTTGTAACATGGGTTACTAGCACAGCGGTCGGCGTGCGCGTCGCATAGGGCGCCACTGTACCCGTCAAAACAAATACAAGTGTAACCTTGGCGTAGATCATGACATCGTCCGTGAACACACGGATTACTTTCGCAGCCTTGTGTAGAATTTCCTCCAGTAGAAACGTAGCAACCGTGAGGTCCCACGCCGTCGCCTGCCATGCCGGCCGGGCACACGCACGGACTCGTCTGGCCGAGGAAACCAGGATTATCGATGCACTGCGCTGAGGGGTGACAGCCGCCGCGATTGACGCTACACGTGCCTCTCCAGCTGCAGGTTAATCCGTCTCCGATATAACCGGGTGGACAATTTCCGCATATACGGGAGCCAATAGTATTGTGGCATGTCACTAACGGGCTGCAACCCCCGTTTGGGATTGTCATGCATTCGTCAATGTCGGAACATATGTAGCCATCACCTTCGTAGCCGGGAGGGCACGGGCCGCATCTGAAGGAACCGGGGGTGTTGATACAGTCGACTCTTGGGCTCACGGAGCAATGAGGTCCTTGGCTGGAATCGCACTCGTTGATGTCTATTAAACATGCGGAGCCAGTATCATTCTGCGTCCATCCTTGATTACAGAAACAGGTGATACCAGTACCGGTTTTTCCTTCCACGCACGTTCCATGGCCGCATATCTCATAGTTGCCGCCAGAACAATCCTTCTGTTTTCTTGTACAGTGGAGGCCGAACCATCCAAACTTGCATTGGCATTCATACGATCCAGGTTTATTGATACACGAAGCGCCATTCTGGCAGCCCAAGTCTGTTCCGGCGAAGTTACGGCATTCGTTCACATCCACATCGCAATCAGTTCCTTCCCAATTAGATGGGCATAGGCAGTGATAGCCACCCACTAATGTTAAACAGGTACCGCCGTGTTTACATGGATTTGATTGGCACGCGTCTCTCGTCATTGAGCTGATTTGGGCTTCGAGGTGTGAAATTCTCGAGGTTATTCTATTCATTCTTCTCCAAATCGTAGACATGTTCGTCTGAGCATTATTTGTCGACATGATTTCACGGTTCTCTAGGTTGTCTAATCTGCGCAACATGTCAGGTATATCCGATTGATATTTACCAGTATCGTAATTTGAGGCAGGGCCGGAAGGTAGGGCAGCGCCAGGGGTGCTGCTTCGGTTGACGGCGAGCAGGTCTGTGGAGCCGATGAACACTTTTGACATAGGGCCGTTAGGAAGAAGATATATATTCTTGTTGAAAGCCGGTTGCAGTATTAAATCGCCATCTGAAGTCTTGATTTTGGGTCGGTCTTGAAAAACTTCACAGTCGAGGTTTACAAACCAGACGGTTAAGAAGAGACATTTTATAAGTAGAGTTGACATGATGTCCTGAGTGCTCTAGGGCACAGCTTTGACTGACTATCGTGGCTCTCTCGCAGGGGGCGTTACCCGTATGTGAAATATACATAAATCTTATCATCGATCCGCCCACTGATGAGATGATTAGTTAAAGCCATGTGGTCCCAAAAATGTATAATAGGTACAGGTACACATTGAACTTTATTATGTCTGATTTTAGGGCTAACTGTGATCATTTGTTTGGTCAGGTCAAAGGTTTTATGTTACATTTATTAGTAAACATATGTTTTACATTTGTCAAATTGCATTATTGATTATTAAGAGGAAAGGGGACTGCCGCTTCTCCATACAAACGTAGTCGTCATTTTCCTCTCTGGATATTGACATTATGGAAAATAAAAACATAATTTGATGTAAGTATATTAACCATAGCTATGCGTATGTCCCTACGTTTGGCTTTTTTCGATTGTTTGATTAGATATTGTAAAAATAAAATAAAAAACATTACGTACATTTAAATACCTCTTATAATACTTAATTAAAAATTAGAAAAATGTCACGTAGGGGCATAGTTGTGGTTGATATACAACAAATTGTGTCAAAATGAGAACAAAATAGAGGAAATGGAGGTTTGTATGAAAAGGCGATTTCGCGCGGGTCCTACACTTATGTATTAATTAAGTAATTAATTAGTTATAGGTACCTACCTATTTACTCGTATGACACGTGAATATCACCATGTTTTTGTACTTTCGAAGCGATCATTTTCAAAAGTATTAACTTATTTAAATACTTTATTACAAACGTTATCACATGTTGATTTTCAGTTCTAAATGTACCATGTATATTTTTTAGTTAGGTACATGTATGAAGTGCCCTCAAAAATTATTATGTTCCAAATTTTATTAAAATATGTGACGTCCCACGGTCAAAGGTACCTACCTTATGGCGGGTATGGAGTTATGCATACCCCAGTAATCTACAATAAATAAGCTATCGATAACACAAAAGATCAACCTTCTAGGTTGCGCAGTTACAGAGATATGATTTTTTGAAAATAATGTTGTGAAATGAGCAACTTTACGATAGAGAAGTTGTAAGTTTAGCCGCCTAAAAAACTATGTTCCTGAAGTAAGTTACATAGTTGACTACAAATAATAATACCTTATATATCTGAGATTAAAAAAATATTGCGACTTGTTCTGTAATGCAAATATAAACTTTTGATATCGACTGATTTATGTGTATACTAACCAATCTCTTGAAAATAAAGTTTTATTTCATTTTCACGATTGATTGCAATGAGCTCTCAAGATTTAAATTTTATCTATTAGAAAACGACACTGACAGACAGTTTAAGCAAAAAACAATACCGATTTAGAGGTGAAAATGTATTTTCTGACTTTTTCATATAAAATCACAAAATTGAATATTTTTACTTTTAATGTGACACACAATCAATTTTTCTGAGCACATATGAAAGAAATTCTGTCATTCAAATGAAATAAATCCTAAAACCCCAACTAAATACTATATTTAACCCCTTATGCCACTTTAAACTTACATAACAATAACAGTATTTGCTCCATACATTTACGAAAAGGTACCTTATGGAAATAAATCGAATAATACATCACTACAAAATATCAATCATATTACAGTTTATCTTTTATGAATAGAAAATATTAATTTACATTAAACTGCCCCAAATTTAATTAGTTCTTCGTCATAATAATCTTAAAAAAGACCAATAATTTGTATGTAATGAAAAGGTACCTTGTGGTCAAGTCACATGATGAGGTATGATGATGATGGAACAGTTAGGATAAACTAATAATATTTTGGGGTTAAGATGGTATAAATCGTCTATTTCTTATCAATAATATATTTCGGTTGCTATTGAAGATAAGCGGCATTGAGGTTCAATGACCTCAGATATTCCATAAGGTAATGCGTCGGGTATTGGCATTTTTCAGCAAACCAATGGCTGATTTACTGCATGCGACCAAACCAAATGAAGATTATTCTAGTTAAGAAAGACTTGACGAGAGTAACTTTGGTATAATAGCAGTCTACTTGGATTTGTGATGTCGTTCTATGTACGGTTATAATATTTGCGAGGCGCCCCAACCAGAACTGAAATTATCAAATTCGTTTTGCAGAATGCTAATACAGTTCTCTACCAAACTTCTTTTCCCGTATTGACTAGTTTTTTTGGGATTTTTCAATCTTTTTTCCATAAGGTACCTTTTCTACTAAACTCTGAGACGACATTACTAGGCTTATAACTAACTTATAACAAAAATAAAAACAGGTAAACAAACGTTACGCATTAAGGTTTCAGATCACACAATAAAAAAAAATTGAGCATTTTTTCACCTCTTTACAAAACATTTCATATCTCCGAAACTAGAAACCCTCATAAGGTACCTTTTCCCGTGGAACGTCACATATACTTATTATGTGTTCCGTATTCTACGTCTTCATTGAGAGAGTAACGCCTCCGGTGTCCGATAGATGCCGCTAGCGTCTATGTAGTCGCTCCGCCCCACGTAGTGACGTAGTTCCGCTTCCCCTCCCTGCGAACCGTCGTTGCTCGCTTTCCGCGACTCGCCGCCATGACATTGTTTCATCGACCGTCTTGTCCGATGGTCCGCAAATTTTTTTGCGTACATTTTTGCAGCATGGTGCTTTAAAATTTCCGAACCAAAGCTTGTTCCATTAAATAGTAAGATATAGCAGAGATCGCTATTATTAGTCTTTTGGCGATCTCGCGATCGAAAGTGTTTTTCGATTCTACCCACTTTTTATTTTTATTTTTCTGGCTAAATGAACTTTTACACACCATGCTGCTAAAATCGTTACCGTTAAGAAGCCTGGGAGTACCTCGTGTTGTTAGTTGCGCATTGTAACTGCCTACTTTGACAGGCACGGTTCTCAGGCAGGTCGCGCATTTTCGAGATCGAAGTAGGAAGTGCGTCAGTAGTTTTTTATCAACAAGTGGTAACGTAAGTCGCTCCGCGTTCGGAGAGGGAACGTGCGGTCATCGTGCCTGCGGCGGCGGGGACGGCGCCCGGGGCGGCGCGGAGGCGGACAGCCTTCGCGCGCTGCTGTTGGGTGCCGCGCTTCAATAGGACTGATAAGGAGGTTTGGATTGTCTCGAACCATCCGGTGAGCCAGTTTAATGATATTCTAGTTTTATTTGGCGTTCAGAAGCGACGCGACAGGGAAGCCCCCTCCCTAGCCTAACTTAAGCCTAACTTTGATTATAATCTACAAGATTTTTATAAAGTGGGTAGACTCATATTTCCAGAAGGTTCGAGAAGCTTGTTATTTCCAGCGTTATTTTTATAGGAAAATTACAGTTAATAAGCAGATAGTGATAGCCAAATGTACCCAGAAAGAACTAAATGAAAATGTGATGGCAAGAAGAAAATGATTCCTTAATTTACTACTATGAAAGTTACCTTTCTCTTAAAACTACAAAATATTCAAAACACTCACCCTATTTGGGGAAATACTGGAACTTAACACATTTAATATTAGAATAAGTTTTACACCATATTAAAATTTTGTCACATCATGACTGTAAAATTGTATCTTTGAATTTAGTCGATTTGACCTCTCGCTGTCAAAGCCGTGGTAGCAATGTCTCGGACGCGTATGTGTCTCATTAGCTGGCCGGTGCACATCGCTTATCGCGAGCCGGGTGACGTAGTCCTTTGTATTCGCATCTAGTTTTACCTTATAGCAAACGCAGTCGTCAATTCTGTTTGTTCGTAGATTTATTTTGTATATATTAGTTTTCAAGGTTTTTGTGTATATTTTTTTTAGATAATAAGTATGAAATGTGTATTATAGTAGTTTATAGTTATATTTAGGTTTAAGTTTATTTCTTATTTTGTAGAAGCCGCCCCCCGCCCATGTCACGCCCCGCGCCGGCGCCGCCGACTTTCTTCTGCTGTCGACTCCGAGACGCCGCGACGCTGCGGGCCGGGGCCCGAGGTGTTGCGGTGCGGGCGCTTCCAGTCCGAGACTCCGAGAGAACACGCCCGCTCCTGTTGCTGCGGTCCGGCGCGGGTGGATTACACCTCTCGATCCCGTCCTGGCGCAAAGGTGAAGGCGGACCGCTCCTGCGTCCCGACTGCTCGAAGTGGAAGGAAGGTAAGTTACGTGGAAGCAGTGGAAACATTACAGTACAGCGGCGGTGCCGTTCGCCCGTCGGTTGCCGTCCGTCATAGCGTCGCTGGTGACCTACGCGCCGGTGGAGGCCACTACGATGACGCCGCCGAGGGCAACAGTGTCACCGTGATGATGCGTACAACTACGAGCCAGCCGCCACGCGCACACTTAACCCCCCCGAGCCAGCGGAGGACGCTACGATGGCGATGCCCGCCACACGCATCGGCGCCTCCCGTGCAGGTAACGTCCGTCATGTGCACCGGCGCCTCCCGAGCTGGCCGCCACGATGGCGCCTCTCGCCTCACGTACCAGCGCCTCCCGAGCCGGCGGCGGCGGTCGCCACGATGGCGCCGCCCTCCTCACGGCTTTCGAGCTAGCTGCTACTATGGCGCCACCTGAGCCTAGCGGCGGCCGCCTCACGTACCGGTGCCTCCCGAGCTGGCCGCTACGATGGCGCCTCTCGCCTCACGCACCGGCGCCTCCCGAGCCGGCGGTGACGACCACCACGTTGGCGCCGCCCGCCACGATGGAGCCGCCCGCCTAACGCACCGGCGCCTCTCGAGCTGGCCGCCACTATGGCGCCTCTCGCCTCACACAACAGCGCCTCCCGAGCCTGGCGGCGGCCGCCTCACGCACTGGTGCTTCCCGAGCTGGCCGCCACGATGGCGCCTCTCGCCTCACGCACCGGCGCCTCCCTAGCCGGCGGCGGCGGCCGCCACGGTGGTGCCACCCGCCTCACGCGACAGCGCCTCTCGAGCGGGCCGCCATGATGGGTCCTCGCCTCACGCACCAGCGTCTCCTGAGCCAGTGGCGGCCGCCATGATAGCGCCGTCCGCCTCGCGCACCGGTGCCTCCCGAGCCGGCCGCCACGATGGCGCCTCTCGTCTCACGAAATGGCGCCTCTCGAGCCGGCCACCACGAGGCGCCTCTCACCTTACGCACCGGCGCCTCCCGAGCGGCGGCGGTTGCCATGATGGCGCCGACAATCACGCCGATGCTGCAACTACGACGATGTCGTCCCTTGCAATGGAGCCCATGTTCTGTTCGCAAGAATACCACCGCGAACTTACCCGTCGCCGATGCTGCCTACCAAGCTGACGCTGGCGCCACGGTATCAGTTTTGTCCTGTCCACATGGTCCCATTGAGGTACGCAGGCGCCTATAGTTATGGTGCCACAGCACGAACAGACCGCTAAACTCTTGGTTTCGGTTAAGGATGGCGACGGCAGACAAGGTCGTTAGGAGCCTCGTCCTAGCGTGACTCGACTGCCCGGAGTTGAAAGCGGTAAGATATGTCGATACCCAGAGGAAAATACGTCGCGTCCCTGGGCTTCATAAAGGTGCTGATCGACGAGGAGCCGTGCCGCTTCGGGGGTCCTACGACGTCTCTAGGCCAGCGAGCGATCCAACCGGAGAGCAGCTTTGCGACACGATCCTGTGCGACCGCTCACAACCGAGGTTGAAGGCATCGAAAAGGTCTGCAGTCCTCACATAATTATCTCTCTGCTGCCCGCGCTCTCCAGCTTAAGTTCCGTCTTACAAAGACGAACTCGTTCGCCAAGTCCCTAATAAACAAAATGGGACAAATAAACCCGCTGCGCCTGAACAAGCTTGAGTTTCCAGGAGGACTCCAGCAGTTTGCATCTGTCTGTCTTCGACTTTATCGAAACAGTTTTGTTACGCAAAGCGCCAAAATCGATTTCAGACTTGATTTCATCAGTTCGATTTCCTTAAAAGCATGCAGTACCATACCCCTATACTAGCTCAATATAGGTGTTTCTTCGGATAAAGCGAATTAGACCATCACGCTCCTAGACATCACGTGGGACACGCCGCACAGCACCCCGATTGAAAGTTTTCTTGTTCGTGACATACAGGCCTGCCTTGCTGCCGAGTTTCTAGCAGAAATGAGACTCAATGCCTCCTGCTTAATAGTCTAAAATTCGCAAACTTTAGTTCATGGAGGAAGGTGACACCTTCGCAGTCCCCAGCAACACTTCTGACAGCTGCCGAAAACCTCGTGCCACTTCCCTCCTCATCTTATGCCTGCAGTCCGTTACAATCTCCAATAATGGTAGACAATGTACGAAGTATATGTAAGGGCTTTCAGTGGAGAGTAATCGTTAACGGGCCGCATCTGCAGCGCTGACGACAGTAGTGTACTACAAACATACAACCGGACCACTACAGTATATATAAAACGACGGCGACACTACATCCCTTCCGTTACTACGGCTGTCGCAAAAACTGCTGATGCCAGCAGATCGTCTACAAGTCGCGCTGGTTTCTTGCTACTTACCAGGTCGGTACAACTCCCGAGGGCGACGGTTTATCAAGAAGTCACTGCGCGCCAGAGGGGCAGCTGCGCCCAGAAGCCGCCGAGACTATCTTCGCCTGATAGGCGCCCTGTTAGCCAGCCTCCGCTTTCGAGAGCCCTCGCACTGTGCCACGGTATTTCTTAACAGACTCTTTGAACTGCTACCGCGACGCGTTTGGCAGCTGCCGGTGATACGACTTGGCATGGATGTCTCCACCTCCCAGCCTAGTCTGTTTACTGTGACGGCGTGATTTGGAGAGCCTTCACGCAGCTGTGGTAAGCTTGCAATTTACTGGCGGTCCTAGTGAACACAACGTCAGACCGCCCTTCCTAACGAGTCAACGACCTTAAGAATCGAGGCGTAGCTCCTGTCAGATCCAACACCGGGCTGGCGGGATCAGGAGTAACGTCCGCTTGATGTACCTACTGGCGTGACTGGCGCATGCATGCAACATGCCAAGGGCTAACGCTACGTAGCAAACGAGACGCAACTGTCAGTGTCTCACTAATATGGAAGAGTGATAAAGAGACAGAAAGAAACTCAAGTGATCGTCCGGGGGATACTCCCGGTACTGAGTTTGTATGGCGAGAACCGGGTATTCTCGGTTCCGGTACTGTGTTTATATAGAAAACCAGTACCGGGAGCACTCCTTAGATCGTCCCATTGTCTAGGCCGCCTGTACGCCCACAGTGTAGAAATGGTCTTCATGGTGCATCAAAATTAAAATTGATTGCCAGGTACCTCTAATATCCAGTGAAGTAACGAGCTATCTCAGACATCTATTTCTATTCCATGTTAGCTTTCAGAACGACACTTGTTCATAAGCCTATCGGACACTATGCCTTCTTCCAAGGCTATTAATAGCGAGACCAGCGCCTCCCAAACCACCAACTTGGGACGCGAGAAATCTAATAAAAATTATTTGCCCTAACTTGAATAGCCCTACAACGTACCTATATAGAAGAGCTGCCGCACTTTTACTGTTAGCATCAGGCCGCAGGGTCAATGACCTTACTCTACTACTTTGTAGCCCGGGCAATTGCATAAATAACTTTCGCGCTATTATTTTGTGTCCGAAATTCGGCTCTAAACCAGATAACGTGTCTTACCGACTGGACTCTTAGAAGCTCCGGAATAAAGTATAGACCCAGTAAGTAGGTAGTCTGGGTACGTCAATTTGTGAGAATTACACAAAATGTTAGGGGACACTGCGCTTTCAGCCACAGTCTCATCCAAGCCGGCCTCGCCTACGATTGCTTTCGATCCACGATGTACTTAATCACTAAATTGGCTGGAAAACTATCCAATTAGCTTAAGTTAATTGGAAACATGACTTTTTCTTTAGACGATTCTATCGCCGAGATTCTGCGGATCGGCTGCGATTTCGAATGAGAAATCTCTCAAACCAGTTTAACGTCAGATTGGAACCTGGGATTACAATTTAAATTCTCATTTTCCTGTAATGTATCATTATAACGAGTCACTGTGATTTCATGGGTTGCAATAAGGCGTATATATTTATTCTTTCTCTGAATTCTATGACAGTAGGTGTAGCCCTAACGCTTGCGCGCCCGCTGACTCGCCACCAGGAGATAATAAACAGGTCTCAATGAAGACCTCTGACGTAGAATACGGAACACATAATATAAAAATTTTACCTTCCAATAAAATTGTTATTATGTTTCCTTCTACGTCAGAGGTCTGAGTAATGCCTTCCTGGCAGGCTACTAGGCTACTTTTATGCCGACGGTACTTCTCCTCAACAATGTCATGGCGGCGAGTCGCGGAAAGCGAGCAACGACGGTTCGCAGGGAGGGGAAGCAGAACTACGTCACGGCGTGGGGCGGAGCGACTACATAGACGCTAGCGGTATCTATCGGACACCGGAGGCGTTACTCTCTCAATGAAGACCTCTGACGTAGAAGGAAACATAATAACAATTTTATTGGAAGGTAAAATTTTTATATAATTTTCTAGTAAAATGGCCGTGACAAAAAAACTCGACCTCTAAATTTAAAATCTGTTTTTTTATTTATTTCTTGTTTAGGTGGCTACCGCTTTTTAGAAGGAATGAAGAAAAATACATTTACAACAGGTACAAAAGTTTTATTTAAAATCTCAAAGTTATCAGTCGCTTTCAGTAGGCGTATTATTACAATTAGGACGACATATTATTTTTAGCTTCAGTTCTATAATTATATGTAATAAACAAAAATAAATGAACCATGCACCAATGCAGAAGGGTAAACAAGTAGTAAACACACGAGGGCGAAATATAGTAAACGTGAATCGGGCCTTAAATGTTTTGTCATCAATTCATCAGTATGAATCAGATAATTCCTCATTTTGAGGTGTTTCTTCATAAAAAAATATTTTAACTATATTTATATTATAATCATGGATTAACGTGAAACCTACCTGTCTGCTTTTACGATACAATCATTGAAGAAAATGGCGGATCCATTACACAATTTTTACCGTATTTCACAATTATTTGGCTTAAAACTTGCTGCTCGCACGTATCAGTCAGTTATGTATTGCGCGTTTAAAGAGGGCCTTGCAGAAGTTGCGCTCCTTGAAAGCTTCTATAGGCGCATCCAGGTTAGTCAATTTTTCGCCAATATGATTCAATTGCCCGGTCGAATCAGGAGGTGCGGACGCAAATACCAATTTGGCTCGCCGAGTTCAACCGCCGATAATGACCGATATTACCGATAAAATGAGGTGCGGACGCAAGAATACTAATTTGTGAGGCCAGTATTTTCGTTCTGGGGCATTTTTTCAATTTAGAGGGCTCTAATATCACTATAAATCTAAAATTGGAGAATGACGCCAATTTCATTTCTGATCAAATCGACTGATTTGATCAGTCCCGTCTGGATACTACTTATTGATTCTCGGATTGTTAACAATGTTGTCTATATCGCCCTTATCGCACAATCATAAATCATAATTTTGTAATGCTTGCTTATTACAATTATCGCTGTTTATATTACAATATAAATTGTATATATGTACACATATTTCTAATTTGTTAGTCTTATTTTATCTGATCTTTTATCTTACAATGCGAAATAATGTTGCCTTAAAATAAAACTATTGAGGCACACACAGTGAATTAGCACCAAACAGAAGTTCACCATATTTGTAAACGGGGAATATTTGGGCATATACCGCCATTTTACATTACTCCCATTAAAGTATATCGTACTTATAAGTTAGACAAAGCCGACGTAACAAATACAAGCCGTTAGGTTTTCCGTAAGTAGGTATGCCTGGATCTTTTGCAATTAATGCCATGCAAATTACATGTATACACTTCGCTGGCCCAATATTACAGGGTTCTATGTTACATTTTCAAGATAGTTAAATGACAATATTCAAATCAGATAAAAGTGAAACATAAAACCCTGTAATATTGGGCCAGCGACTTGGTGCATTGAACTATTTGAGCTGTATTTTGCTTTTCATATCTATTATTCGTGACGCGGGTGACGCCATATGGGGGTTACCATGCGGGCGGCTATTCTGTAGACTTAGCATAGGAAAGGCGCGACAGTATCTCGCTCGCGAGATAAACTACCCGCCTTTTTTAACTGTATAAATTCGGATAAAACTGTATAACGGGTAGTCTATATCGCGGGCGAGATACTATCGCGCCACTCCTGTGCTAGCCCGGCAAGTACAAGCATCGGGAGATCAGTGGTGACAGCCCCATTGGACATATTGGACGACATTTAGCAAAGCGTTATTTTGCAAGTGAAATATTATATGTACTAACCAAACAATATTAGTACTATACATTTTATTTCGAGCTGTAAAGCAAAAGCCCGAAATATTCCCCCATCCCTTTCTTATTTTAATTTCCTATAAACTACCTATACATGCTATAACTAGTGAATATACTACTTTTTACAAGGAGTGTGCGTTAATTTCACTCGTTATTTCGATGAAAATATCTAGTATTGGCACATAGACATAACATGATATATTGGGAGCTTTGCTGACGTTTAAACACATGCTATCAATGTTATTATTTTAATGATATGTAAAATTATATTTACAAAAGAACGATATTTTTTAAAATTTCGGGTGGAGAAACCAAGTTGGCACAAATGAAAAATGAAGGAAAAAAAAAAAAAAAAAAACACTTCTTTCAATTTCAATTACTAATCCATGGCTTACGAGCTAGTTTCGTAAGAATATATTCTTGACTGTCTGCAAGTCGATTACATACAACCATTGAATTTAATTTTTTAAGGTAAAAGCTTACTTACCTTACTATTTTCTCCGGCCCAATTTTTATATGAGCTCTCAGTAGGTAGGGGTAAAATTATCGATATCTAACTTGGCGGCCGTTCGGCTTTACGGATGCGATCGGCGAAGCGGAAGCGGCGGTTTGCCGTATGCTACGTTGCGGACGCATGACAAAAACAAAAAACGCGTCAGGAAATCTTACAATGATAAAATTATAAGTTAAAAAATTATAAGTAGGTACATTTTCCCCTTATTCGCATTGGGGGAATATGTACTTTAAATCATTCGTTTTTGTAATTTTGAAATATGTATGTGTTTCGCTAGAAGGACACAAAATTTAGCAGAGTCGCTAGCTAAGTCGAATACGGGGGTCGCTCGACGAACACGCTACGGGCTCTAAACTGGTGATCCTCGCTCGCTCGCATCAGTGGGCCTCGCTCGCTCGGCCAGGTGCAGGTGTCGTGATGAGATCAGTACTGGGTGGGGTCGGGCGAGGGCGGCGGCGCGCGGTGCTCGGGCTCGGACTCGGCGGCGTCGGTGGAGGCGGGCGTGGGCGGCGGCGGGCGGTTCATGGCGCGGTAGTGGCGGTACGCCCGCCGCCGCGTCGGCGCGCTCAGCCCCGACGCCGTGGCCGGCGACGGCGGCGGGTTGGCCGTCGGCCGCGGGTAGCGGCAGAGACTGTCCGACGAGCTGTCGATATTTATTACGTTTACAGTACATATGGTGCTACTTTACCGCTCTAGTACGATAAATAGCATGATACGTGCTTATGTCGAAAATTTAAAGGGCCATGTGTACTGTAAAACATTGTACAATACATGTGCGAAAAGGTAATTGCAACCAGTATCGATTTAACGCTCTCTTCGGTCGTGTGAATTTCCTATTTTTCGCACTTGTATCGTAAATAACTATTAACGAACAAAGTTCAAGTTGACAGGACAGGCCAGACACTTACATGGTGGCGCTGGCTCCGATGGGTCTGGCGCGCACGTCGGCGTGCTTGAGCGGCACGAGCACGCGCGGCGGCGGCTGTGCGCGGCGGCGTCGCCAGCGCCGCAGCGCCGCCCACGCCGCCGCCAGCCCGCCCGCCGCGCCCGCCACGCCGCCGCACACCAACAACGCGTTCGACGACCGCGCGCCCGGCTGCAATATATGTATCACATGACAAAATAAATAAGTATTTGTCGAACCGAATATATGTACTCATATTTTTGAGAGAGAGACGAATAGCTTATGCCAAAATGCCTATTCATACACCTTACGAAATTATGCTATTTTAATTTTACTTCTTCTGTTCTCTCATGTATTCTGTTGGAACACGAATTTATATTAAATTTTTACACAATATCACGCCTAATAATTATAGGCGAAACAGTTTTGTGAACGTCGATTTTAAGTTTGTGCTTCAATTACAGAATCGAATATCTTTACAATAATGTTAAAAAAATATCCGGAGTTCACATTTTTGGAGTACTTTCGTGTTAATAGAACAAAAATTTTAAAATACTAATTCATGCATGTAGCTTATTTCGTGATAAATAAATCGCTTTTATAACGATACACAGGTAAGCCTTGTCAACACTCGTTTACCGATTCGCTCTTGTTGTACACTCGCCATCAAATAAATCGGAGCGGCCAAGGCGCTCACAAATATCTGAACACGCCTCCGTTCTTAAGGCGCTAGAGTGCGTGTTCAGATATTTATGAGCACCTCGGCCGCTCCGATATATCTCATATATCCGATGGCGAGTGTACTCCTACCAACTCCTACAATGTGACTAAACTCTATATCTTTAGGCACTTTATTTAAGTAAATAAATAATTTGCACATTTTCGGGTAGTTATAACATTTATTGATTAACCAACCAAATACAAAACCACCTGGAGCTGTCACTGAACGACCTGACTTTAACCTACATTATTTGATCATGTAATGTTTTCATCTACCCTCAACTGGCTTAAGAAGCCATTTGAGGGTAGATTTTGTTTACTCTTTTTTAAATACCTAAAGATACAGATGCGTATTATAAGTAGGTAGTATGAGATGGGGTACCGGTGGGCTGGGGTCGCAGTGCGCAGGCGCCTCGTCGGCGCCGTCCGCGCAGTGCGCGCGCCCGTCGCACAGCAGGCGCGCGCCCAGGCACAGCCGCGAGTCGCATCTGCAATCGACGATTACTTCTTATCATATGGTATGACTTTTTTTGCCAAATTTTTTTAGGGTTCCGTACCCAAAGGGTAAAACGGGAACCCTATTACGGGAACCGTCCGTCTGTCACCAGGCTGTATCTCGTGATCTGTGATAGCTGGACAGCTGAAATTTTCACAGATGATGTATTTCTGTTGCCGCTATAACAACAAATACTAAAAACAGAATAAAATAAAGATTTAAGTGGGGCTCCCATACAACAAACGTGATTTTTGACCGAAGTTAAGCAACGTCGGGCGGGGTCAGTACTTGGATGGGTGACCGTTTTTATAGATAATGGTACGGAACCCTTCGTGTGCGAGTCCGACTCGCACTTGCCCGGTTTTTGATACGAGCGGTCGACTGATACTCATCGACAAAATTCCTACAAACCCAAACAAGATGAGGTTGCGTTATTTTATCATTATCACTAAGGTCCTATGGCTACCTTCGGTCTCCATCTTCAGAGATCGGCTCGATGGTAATCACCTGCAATAATATGTTACACAACGAAGGCCGCAAAAATATCTGACACGATCTTTTTTATTTAGAAACAAACAGTCTTATAAAACATGTAGGTAAGTAAGCTAACAGCTAGAATTTCATATAGTGTAGACCTATAGTTCCCTATATGTAAAACATATTTTGTAATAAACTTAATACTATGAAATGCTATCTAAGTATAACAACTGTCTAAGTATAACAACTATAAACAACTGTAAAAAACAACAAAGAACACATAATGTACATAAATAACCTAACCTAACTTTCACACTAAGGTATTTAATAAAGAATAAATATTCTTCTTAAATAACCCTAACGAACTGCCAAATATATCCGCATTCATACACTTTTCATTATACAACCTGCATGCGCGTTTAATGTATGATTGTTGTGCGTATTTAGTTCGACATATTCCAACACTGAACAGCATTTTGCTCCGACAACCACGTTCTGTTCTACGAGGCACTCGAAAACCAATATTATGGAGAAGTTCAGGAGCATCTACAAGATTATTAATTTTTAAATAAAAATACTAGATCATTACAAGAGCGCCTTAATGACAGAGGTTGAAGCCTGTGTCTTGAGATTGAGGAGGCGTAATTTTCATAGTTACCCCTTATTCGGAATTCAAGAGCTTTAATAAATATCTTTTGTACCCTTTCTATTCTCTTTTTATGTACGTCATAGTAGGGATTCTATACAACCGAAGCGAATTCCAGGCGGCTTCTGACGAAGCTATTATAAAGTATCTTGTAGGTTAACGGTCTACGAAAAGGTTTAGCAATACGGAGAATAAACCCTAATTGCTTATAAGCCTTATTTAAAATGTTGTCGATATGAGGAATGAAGGTTAGTTTAGTGTCAATTAATACACCCAAAACACGTATACTGTTCTGACGCGTTAGAGTACTGCCACATAATTTATAATTGTATAATATAGGATTTTTTTTACGTGCAAATGTGATAACGGAGCATTTGCTATTATTTAAAAACAAACTACTTCCAGCGCAGTAATCCTCAAATCTGAGTAAATCCTCTTGCAGCATAGAACAGTCGGCAGGGGTCTTAATAACTCGGAATATTTTGGTGTCATCGGCATAGAGAAGAGCTTTTGAGTTAGATAAACACTCCGTTATATCGTTAATGTATAATACAAATAACAGAGGTCCCAGATGGGATCCCTGGGGGACGCCTGACGTGGCTTGTTTGAACGCTGATGTAAAGCCTCCTAATACTACAGCTTGTGTCCTATTTTCTACGTAAGACTTAATCCACCGAAAAAGATCACCGTGTATACCCAAGTTCCATATTTTTAACAAAAGCGTATTATGAGACATTTTATCGAATGCTTTTGCAAAGTCTGTATATACAGCATCAACTTGATATTTATTATCCATGACATGACGAATTACCTCGGTAAATGATAAGAGATTGCTTTCCACGCTACGACCCTTATAGAAACCGTGCTGGTCTGGGTTGATATGACGGCGTACGGCATGGGAGAGCTGGTCAGTAACAATTTTTTCCAATATTTTGCCAAACTGGCACAATTTGGAAATAGGTCTATATTTTTCTATATGTTGACTTATGTTACCTTTGGGGATAGGTGTAATCCACGCCCTTTTCCATATTTGTGGAAAGCACCCCTCATTAATTGATTGCATGAAAATTCTTGTAAGGGGAACTACTAATGTATTAGCACATTTCCTTATTAATAATGGGTGTATTTTATCGGGTCCAGCTCCCTTGTTTACATCGACTGATTTTAAATATTTTAAAACTAAGTCGTTTGATAAATTAATAGAACTAATGTTAAAGACTGGATTTAATGAAGGTTCTAAGCAGTCAACGTCCAAAGGTGGTATATTAGGGATTTCGAATACTGATTGAAAATGATCATTAAACATGTTACAAATGCTTGGACCGTCAGAGACCGAGGCACCACTGCAATACATTGTTTGCGGTATACCTTTATTTGATGTAGTAGACTTAATAAATTTCCAAAAATACTTTGAGCGAAATCTAATTTGATCTTCGGAGAACGTTATGTAATTCTTGTAGCAGACTTTCTCAATCATTTCAGCTCTTTTTCTTAATTTCTTAAAAGTTTCATAATCTAATGGATTTCCAAAACGTTTCCTTAGTTTATGATACTTTCTTTTTTCCTTTAAGATTTTTTTCAAAGATCTGCTATGCCATAGTGGAGCTGAGCTCGAATTTTTAGAAGGAAAACGAGGCACGTATTTGTCTAATAAGTTATGTAGTAAGGTATAAAATTTATTTACACAGTCTTCGACGTTTAATCCTCCAAAAAATAGGTCCCAATCTGTATTTGATATTTCACTATTAATATTTTCAAAATTAGCTATATGGAATTTATAAACAAGTGACTGCGCAGATTTAAGTGGGGCTGTATAGTTTAGTTTTAAGTTTAGATATAATGCTTTGTGGTGTACATCCTCTAAAATTAACGGAAAATCACATTTACTAACGTTACAAAAGGTATTACTAAATATTAAGTCAAGAATGCGGTTGTTAACGTTAGCGATGTTGTTAAATTGATTCAAGTTATTAAGCGACATAAAGTCACACATTGACGTTACTAAAATATTACTAGAAGGATTTAGTGATAATTCGCAAGAGCTCAGTTCCATCCATTCAGCCTGAGGTATATTAAAATCCCCGGTGATAAGAAATAAATCGTTTGGGTGATCGTATATAAGTTGAGAAGTTAAATCAAAAAATGAGACGACAGTGTCTTTATGGTTCGTGCCGGGCGGGATATACGTGCATCCTATATTTAAGTATTTTTGCTGTGAGTACATGTTATTGATATTATCATTGTGAATGGGTAAAGATATCCAGAGGCACTCGGAGTGCGCGGGGGAGGGGCAGGGCCATGCCCGCTGCAGCGGCCTTAGCTCGCGCCTCACTGCTACGGCGACTCCCCCACCGCGCGCAGCGCCGCTGTCCTCCTCCAACCGGGTGCACCTATATACTATATAACGGTCATCAAAATATTCCCTGTCGTAAAAGTTTGAGGTTAACCAACTTTCTGTTATGCAAATAAAATCGAAATCGGCAAGCGCCACTTGTGAGAGAAAATTATGTGATTTCGTTCGGAGACCCCTGACATTTTGATAATAGCCTTTAAAGCACTTACTATTCATTGTCAATAACAAACGTATTTATTTGTAATAACACATGCATATGTTTAATATTTTGAGGCAGTGTTGCGTTATAGTTGCATTTGTGGTTAATCGGAAAGTGAAGTAATGAAATAATCAAATATAAACAGGCTTTATTCGTAAGCATTATGTTTGTGATGCACAATAAGCTAGTGTTTTCATATAATGCACGGGTAGCAAAATAGCATTGATAACATTCAGACGCGCATGCACGCCGACAAGTTATGGTTATAAGCAGGTAGCTATTGTAAGTTTTCATTTCAATTAAATTGGCTAGTTGTTTACAAACAGAGGTTAAGCTATTTATATGGGCAGTCGTTAGGGAAAATATAAAATAATACAGGCAATTTAGGAGTCGTAATAAACGCACAGATAATAAAAAACATGTCACTTCAATTTCGATAAATCCGCTTCATTATTTATCCCTATGATTTTGGACGTATCGTTCTTGCGCATGAGGATCTTACAATCGCGGGTCCATAGGAACGTATAGTTTAGTTCTGCCTTCATTTGTCTGGCGCGCTTTAAGAGCAACTTATTTTCGGGGGTAAGGTGATCACTGATGAAAACGGTGAAAGCCGGTCCATCCAGGCCGATGTCCGCGGTGGTGAGGCCGCGGCGCGCACGCACGGCTGCCAGCAGCTGATCTTTGCACAGCCGCCTGGTGAACTTCACTATGATCGCTGGTGGGCGCGGCTCCTTCGTGCTCGCTCCTTGGCTCCTCGTGGCGGCCGCCATACCCTCCGAATTAGACACAGACATATTTCGTGTGGAGTTGTTGTTATTAAAACGGCGAACTCTGTGCACGGAATCGATGTTATGAACCTCCACCTAGCTTTTTATATATATTGAATCTATTATCATGACGAGATTTTCGCTCTTATTAAAAGGTATGCCCGATATTTCGACATTATTCATTCGAGCTTGATGGTCCCTGACGCGCAATTCGTTTTGGAGGTTATGTATGGTTTGTTTTCCGATTCCAAGTTCAGATTGAAGTTTTGAAACGACGGCTGCCTTGTCCTCCAAAATAACGGTCCTACCTTCCAAATCGGAGAAACGAGTCTCCATTTCGCTCCATTTTGCCTTAAGAGAATCGACCGTCGTGGAAATATGTTCAATTTTTGAATTTGTGGAGTTAAATTCTGCTCTAAAGGCTCTTAATTCTTCTAGCACGGCAGATGATCCCTGTGAGGTATCCGAGTTCGTACGGCAATTATTACACCGTACTTTTTCTCGTCTTTCGGTGTTCATTTTGCGATAGCTGGTTTCCAGCTAGGGATTGCAAACCGGATTGATTTTCAATCCGGCCGGATCCGGCCGGATTTTGGCCACATTCCGGCCGGATCCGGTCGGACCGTATCCGGTTAGGTATAAGGATATTAAAGTTAATTAAATGACATATTTTTCAAGTTTTATACGTTATATGAGAAACAAAGGGTATTTTAAAAAATGTATTCATAAAACAACAATTTAAAGTTAATAGAGTCTGTGCGGAAAGAGAAGAGTCGTGGGATTTGAGGGCGCGCCAGTGCTATTTTATGGTTTTTGCTATGCTGACAACACTGGTCACGTGATTATAGTACGACACTAAAGGTCATGATACTTGAATCCCTTTTGTTCCGGTTTTTTACCACGGCTTACTAAACGGAGCCTGGTGGTGGTATAGGCTCGTCAACTCAATCCTCTGATTTAGCGCAGGCACTAGTTTTCTTTTTAAAACACACTCTTGTTTTTATGTCTCAGATACTAAAAAGTGACAGTGCGATTGACAAAAACTGCTAAAACTAGTTAAGAATCTGCCCAATACAACTGTAATTTTAGTACCAAACAAGATGTACTGCCTAATCTGTGCAGTCCAACAGTTATTTTAATACAACACCGGGTAGATCGGGTAGAAATTGGGCAATAGAACTGGAATTTTACTATCTGGGATATATTTCACCCATTGTAAACTTGACTTGTAATGTATGTGTACATTATTAATAATAAATATGAATATGAATAAAAATAGTGCATACGAGGTAGGCCTTATTGGGATATGTCCGGTTCTCTCATCTCACGATATTTTACTTCGCCGAAAAGTCACTGCTAAATATGAAATATAATTTCGTAACTAACAGAACCTAGTAAACAAACTTACAAATAAAGAAATATTTTATTAGAAAAAGTTTTATTCAGAACCTAGTAAACGAACTTACAAATAAAGAAATATTTTATTAGCAAAAGTTTTATTCTTTGTAATCGAAGAAGAAAAAAATACATATAAATATGCATAAAATGGCAAGTATCAAGCCTATTTGTCAGTTATTTTAAAGATCATGAATGACCTGCATATTTATGAAAATTAATATTTTTTGAATGAATATACTTACCTATTATGTACCGGAGACAAGTTACTTAGGGGGCTTATTAAATAGGTAATTATTTAATATTAAATACAACATCAATACCCGTGAATAGCGGAAACACGTCCCGCGACTTTTTGTAAGTCGATAGTCGGCTTTTAGCCGTTTTCTTCCCGCTGATAAAACCGAACAATGTTAAATATAATTTTCCTTGTGGTTATGTACGGTTTCATCGTGTTTTGAAAATATTTTATACATAAAACTTGCGGTTTTTATTAATAAAAATATACAATGACAGAAGTTTGTTTGCTTTTTACAAGACAGGTGTCACAAGGTTTGATTGCCATATAAAATTTAAAATGTTAGTTCCCGTTTCTGCCACGACTCTTCTCTTTCCGCACAGACTCTAAGAACAAACTTTTTAACAATAAAATAAAAGTAAGTATTAAAAAGTGTCACATTGTCTTCGCCAAAACTTGAAATCTAAGTCATTTATTAATTTCTGCTCAAATTTACGTTTACAATAAAATTATAAATTTGATTAGAGTCCAAAGCCTGTTAATGGGATAATTATGGGATGGGAATTGGAGAACTCCTTGAAAGGACAAGTTTTCGCAACTGTTCTTAGATGGAATTATTTGTAACGCTGATATCCATTCTAATATCAAGATATTTATTTTTAACCAAAAGTATATGAAATGCGCTCCAATATTATCTTGCTTTCATTTTTTTCCGTGAAAATAGTTTTATAGTCTAAATCACAAATAAGTAAATAATTCATGAATAAATATTTGGGGACAATCTTATACAGATCGACCTACTCGTAGCCCCAAACCAAGCAAAGCTTGCACTATGGGTACTAGCTAGCTAGGTAGTACTACTAGGCGACGATATATATACATATAGTATATTGATAAATACATGCTTATTTACATTGAAAACACCCATGACTCAGGAACAAATATCTGTGTTCATCACCCAAATAAATGACCTTACCGGGATTCAAACCCAGGACCATCGGCTTCATAGACAGTGTCACTGAATGGTCACTACCCACTAGGCCAGACCGGTCGTTACAAATGCCTTCCATAACATCTCCATTCTTTAATTTTTACGTCTACGTATATAAGTAATCGTCGTATCGTGCCGATTTGTGCCACCAACATGAAAGAAGAGGAAATCCTCCTCTGTTCTCAATCATCGTCATATTAAATATCTTCTTATTTTACAAAATTTTGACTTTTTCATTCATTCTTTATTCTGTTTAACTTCTTTCTTCCATCCGTCGCCTTTATCTCACCTAAAACGCTCAGTGGGTGCTGTGTGCGGTCTTTTTTTCTTATTTCCCGGATCCGGTCCGGATCCGGTGATTTTAACCGGATCCGGTAGCTCCTAAAAAGTGCCGGATCCGGCCGGATTACCGGATCCGCCGGACCGGATTGCAATCCCTATTTCCAGCACACCTATGCAAGAAAAGTGAAATTGTCCGCGGCAGTTACCACATTCCACTCCTTCAGTCACTGACAAGCTACAAGTCTTACACTTCATAGTAAAAAGATTATTATTTTCAGTAGATAACAGTTACACTCGCGACCAAATATCGTATCGTATTGTTAATGTGCGCGGTTAAATGAATCGGCGCGTAGACACGATCGCTAGCCGCGGCCGCAAAGAGCGAACTGATTTTAGAGGGAATGTGTATTTTTTTATTGTATTATGGCGCAGCCACAGCCTGCCTCGTCCGATCCGCCGGGGCAGTCCGCCTGCCCGTCACATCTACACGAATTATACTGGCCACCCTAGTAGCCGTTCCTGAAGGCGTCCGGCAGCGGCGGGTCGGGCGGCGCGCAGTAGGCGCCGGTGGCGCAGTCGCCGAGCGACTCGGCGCACGAGCCGTCCGCGCAGCGCAGCCCCGCCGCAGCCCGCCTCGTCCGATCCGCGGGGGCAGTCCGCCTGCCCGTCACATTTACACGAACTATACTGGCCACCCTAGTAGCTGTACCTGAAGGCGTCCGGCAGCGGCGGGTCGGGCGGCGCGCAGTAGGCGCCAGTGGCGCAGTCGCCGAGCGACTCGGCGCACGAGTCGTCCGCGCAGCGCAGCCCCGCCGCGCAGCCGCAGCCCGCCTCGTCCGAGCCGCCGGGGCAGCCCGCCTGCCCGTCACATTTACACGAACTATACTGGCCACCCTAGTAGCTGTACCTGAAGGCGTCCGGCAGCGGCGGGTCGGGCGGCGCGCAGTAGGCTCCAGTGGCGCAGTCGCCGAGCGACTCGGCGCACGAGTCGTCCGCGCAGCGCAGCCCCGCCGCGCAGCCGCAGCCCGCCTCGTCCGAGCCGCCGGGGCAGTCCGCCTGCCCGTCACATTTACACGAACTATACTGGCCATCCTAGTAGCTGTACCTGAAGGCGTCCGGCAGCGGCGGGTCGGGCGGCACGCAGTAGGCGCCAGTGGCGCAGTCGCCGAGCGACTCGGCGCACGAGTCGTCCGCGCAGCGCAGCCCCGCCGCGCAGCCGCAGCCCGCCTCGTCCGAGCCGCCGGGGCAGTCCGCCTGCCCGTCACATTTACATGAACTATACTGGCCACCCTAGTAGCTGTACCTGAAGGCGTCCGGCAGCGGCGGGTCGGGCGGCGCGCAGTAGGCGCCAGTGGCGCAGTCGCCGAGCGACTCGGCGCACGAGCCGTCCGCGCAGCGCAGCCCCGCCGCGCAGCCGCAGCCCGCCTCGTCCTGGCCGCCGGGGCAGTCCGCCTGCCCGTCACATCTACACGAACAATACTAGATTTTAACGACGAAAGTGGATGACGGTACGTGACCGCGTCTCCATATTCCTCTCAAAATTATTGAAAATATTTACACCATTAGATTCATATTTGATTTTTAGATTATTATAAAAATTAGGAGCATTAAAATAGGTCTCTCTATTAAAATCAATAATTCCTTGTTAATGCCAAAGTTACAAAAAGCAATAAGTCAATAGCAGTATCTCCATCTGATTCGATGCACTCTTTCGGACCGTTTTCTCTAGTGTCCTATAATCAACTTTGTCATAGAAGCTGGCGAAGCGTAGACGGATTGTATTGCACGTTATTTCAGTAGTATGTATAGTAACCTCCACTCGTTGGGCACGCAGACGGGCGCCTGCGGGTCGGGCTCGGCGCTGCAGGCGAAGTGTCCGGGCGCGCAGGCGCGGCAGGCGAGGCCGCAGCCGCAGCGCCCGTCCGCGCCGCACGCGCCCACCGCGCCGCCGCACGAGCGCCCGCCGTAGCACGGGTGCGAGCGAGCCGGCTAACGGATAAAACATCTTTTATTACCTTATAACCATACTTATGTATAAGGTATGGCAAAAAAAAACGAAATAAAAATGTAAACAATCTGACCATCACTTAACGATAGCGAGCAAGATTATAAGTAGTATGTCATCAGTTGGTCGACGAAGGCGCGCCCAGCCTTGCTATATTAAATACCTACCTTGGTGACAGCGAGCGTGCAGGGCAGGCGCGACAGGTGCGGCACGGGCGAGGCGGGCAGGTCGCGGCGGTGCAGCGGCACGCGCATGAGCGCGCGCTCGCCGCCCGACAGGTAGAGCGCGCCCGCGTACACGGACAGCGAGCCCGCCCACCCGCCTTGCCATATTATACGTCTGCCGACAAGGATCATTCATTTTCATTGTATTTTTGAGATTTTACAGGTGTCATTTTATTTTTCATATCACATGCTCTGAAAGTGGGTCGTTGTTGTTCTAACACGTGCGCAGAAAGTGATACGTTTATGCTCTAGTGCAGAAAAGTGGTGTACTCCTCTGCGTCCCCGTCCCACGAACAACTGGGTGAGAACAAAATGGAAAAAATAGTGTCTATATTTCCTCGCCTGGAACAATTGGTCATTGTTCAATTTTACTAATCCCGCATTGTTTTTTTTATAAAAAATGATGTAAGTAAATTGTGCAAATAAAATTATTCTTGATTTCTTTCGTTGAATTGTATTTACTCGATTTCATAAGGCAGGAACCAAAAGGAATACACCAAAAATATTTTTTAAATCTTACACTTGCGTAAATGAGCAAAGGCAGAATCTTATACAGCCACAGTTCAACGTTTGTACGATATTAAATGGGTTTTTAAAGTTATTTAGCACCATATTAATGAAAATAAAATAAAATACAAGATAAAAATTGCTTATATTATTCTTTAAATTGTTATTTAGTATTTAAATACTTTAACATACTTTTATTCTGTTATTGCGTGGTGCGGTGCACCAAGGTCGCGGTGCGGTCCGGTAGTCTGTTACGGCTTTTAGAACGAAATAGTAAAAAGTAAGAGGTAATCCCGCTGATTTTCATATTATAATGAACAAATCATTTTAAAATTACTCCAGTTTGTTAAAATATGTGTGTTTTCGTAAATATTGCAATCTATATGTTTTTCGCTAGGAGTTATTAATCTTCACACATGCAAAGTCTCCGATTGCAAGTAAGTCCTAAGGAAAAAAATCATGGCCGTAGGTCTATTAGGTAGTTTAATTACTGATTTTGTGAAATTACCTTGTCTTGTTTGGTTTCCTCGCATTCGATATGAAAGTAGAGTGTTTAACTCGGGTGAAAGGCACCATTTCCGTCTCGGACTATTGGCGCTCTCACTGCATTCGAGCGCCAAACTACCTCGACAGAAATGGGTGCCTTTCAACCCTTGGTTAACAATCTACTATATATAGCTACTTAAATTCATTTCAAACGATTAACCTATTAATAGATAAGAATAAGAAATGTTGAATAGAATCAGGCGTTACTTTGCGGAAATCCATACTAATTAAAACCAAAATATTATTTTGCTAATCCGCGAAAAGATAACGTGCTAGTCAATCAGTGCTAACCCGTTATACTTACTTGCGTATTTTTACATGCAATTAATATTCCCACCCTCCCACCGCAAAAATAAATACGCAAATAAATATAACAAACCACCACCAAAAGAATAAACCTCGACACGTGTTTCGCCTCTCTACGAGGCATCCTCAGGAGTTGTTGACGGTCTGACGCCCGGCAACGGAATGACCTGTCTAGAATGGTCGGCCATATTTATACCTTGACCACTCCCCCTACCGTGCAAGTGTGAGTGAGATGGAAAAATTCGTAATAACGGCGATGACGCAACATTCAATTGTTCGTTAAGAATCATGCCCCTATTGTTGTACCTAATTATTTCCAGTTGTTCCAGAACACCCAAACGCAATCCCTTTTCGCAAACATGTAAAATATCAAAAGAATGATTCTCAGATAAAGTGTGACCTGTATCTAATAAGTGCTTTGCAAAATTGGACTTCTCTGGATGGTTATGTCTATATGACGCAACATGCTCTTTATACCTAGTAGTGAAACTACGGCCCGTTTGCCCCACATACACTTTATTGCAATCGTCACAGGTAAGCTTATAAACTCCAGACTTTTTCCCATTCTCGATCTTATCTTTGCCATTGCAAAGCTTTGAGTGCAAAGTATTATTTGTCTTAAAGGCCACACGAATGTCGTTAGACTTCAAAATTTTGTAAATTGCATCAGACAACTTGCCAACATAAGTTATGCTCGCTTTATATTTTTTAATCGGTTCAGAGGATCGTGCCGCATACAACATAGTGTTGACCATACTATTCCGCTTTTTCCTGATGATACCATCCACAACAGACTTATCGTAACCATTCGAAACTGCTAAGTGATAAATATTATTTACTTCAATCTGATAGTGTTCATCAGAAAGAGGCACAGTCAACATTCTATGCACATAACAATGAAAAGCAGCCAACTTATGCTGCCACGGATGCGTGGAAGAAGCCGGGATAACTGTATCGGTATGTGTAGGCTTACGGTAAATTTTGAACTGATGCCTGTTGTTTACTTTAGTGATTGTTAAATCTAGAAAATTCAATGAGTTGTCTTGCTCTAGTTCCTTTTTAGGGTTCCGTACCTCAAAAGGAAAAAACGGAACCCTTATAGGATCACTCGTGCGTCTGTCTGTCTGTCTGTCTGTCTGTCTGTCTGTCTGTCTGTCTGTCCGTCTGTCACAGCCGATTTTCTCCGGAACTACTGGACCAATCAAGTTGAAATTTGGTACACATATGTAAGTTTGTGACCCAAATACGGACATGTAACGTAAACAAATGAATTTTAAACATGGGGGCCACTTTTGGGGGGTAAATAAAAAATTAAAAAAAATAATTTTTCAAACTATATCATGTTACATATCAAATGAAAGAGCTTATTGTAAGGATCTCAAATATATTTTTTTTATAATTTTCGAGTACACAGTTTAGAAGTTATTCAAGAAAATAGGCAAAAAATGACCATTCCCCCCCCCTTATCTCCGAAACTACTAGGTCTAAAATTTTGAAAAAAATACATAAAATAGGTCTATACCTATAGATGACAGGAAAACCTATTAGAAATGTACAGTCAAGCGTGAGTCGGACTTAATTACAGTTTTTGATCCGACCCCTACGGATTTTTTAAAGAGATTTCACTCACGTTTCACATAAAAAATACATTGTTAACAGTGCCGGATTACTTAGAGTAGTAGTTTTCTTAGAGTAATTGGTGATAATTTTCTGATAAGATAATCATTTTAAATATTTATTTTATTTTATTTTCTTTATTGGGGAAAAAAACAGATACAGGCCATTAATATTTACAGGCAAAATTACTAAATTTAGATCTAGCCTACATCCTAAGACAATTCCCACTAGGATGTACGACAATAGTTTTAGGATAGCAGTGTGATCGGGACTAAACAGACTTATACTATACTTACACTAAAAATTTACATAACGACACTTAACACGTTCCAAGTATAAATATGTGAACGCATACACACGCATAGTTTTATCATAAATATAAATTACATTTAACGGTCTTACCTACTTACGAGTAATTGTAAGGTCAAATTAAAAATAATGTTTAAAAAAATATGTTAAATTGAGAGCTAGCTCAAAGTTTTTTGTACTCGTCGACTTTAATGGTTGAATTAATAAAGACTTTGTAACCAATAAGCAAAACAAGCACGTGCTTACGGCACCACGTTCAGGGAGGGCACCAAAATGCCAGGTTGAAAAAGGTGAACAAATTTTAAAATTAGGGACAGACACATCGTTTTTACCACACGATTTTTTTAGCTGTCCAAAAGCTAATTTGCAAAAATAATGGCGCGTAATTCTTTGGGAAACAATCGGTAGCAGTAGAAGAGTCGTGATTACATGCATAGATTCGATTTCAACCCACTCTTTTGCGGTTCGGCGTTAGGTCTTATGCGAGGCCTTCTGCCTTACGGCAAAGTTGATCTTCTGCCTTAATTACACTTGGGCGTGGATCCAAATCCAAGCTTTCCTCTTTCGCAGCTAGGCCTACTGCCTTTCTCACACTTCGCCAATTCAATTCCAAGCTCTCTGCTTTCTTGCATATTTTATGCATGAAAACAACCTCGCTGAGACCCTTAAATATCGAGCCCTATGCGAAGCTAGGCTGATAGAAAACTGTCCCATCCCTTCTCTGTATGAAATCCTGGATTCGCGCCTGGTTGGGACTAAAACTAAAATTGCGTTTTTATATCGAAAAATTTTCGCGCTCGCTTCGCTCGCGTTTTCAATTACTTTATAAGGTATGATAAAGGTGACATTCGGGTGGCGACTGCAGCAACATTACTCTGTTGCAACGTTACTGCTGCAGTACTGTCAACTTCCGTGATAAAATGATGTGACTGATTTCCATACTAAAAGTAAAAATGTACAACTGTCTATCATATTGCGTTTTTATATCGAAAAATTTCCGCGCTCGCTTCGCTCGCGTTTCTATTTCTTTCTACGCTATGATAAAGGTGACATTCGGGTGGCGACTGCAACAGCATTAGGTACTCTGTTGCAACATTACTGCTGCGGCACTGTCAATTTTCGTGATAAAATGATGTGACTGATTTCCATTCTCAGCTGTAATGCGGCAATGAACTTCTCTCAATTTACCAAAAAATCAATGTAATCTTGATGACCCTAGGGAGAGGGGGCACCTAGAAATGCTTAGGGCATCAAAATATCTTAATCCGGCACTGATTGTTAAAAATTGTGTAATATACGGAACCCTTGGAACGCGAGTCCGACTCGCACTTGGCCGGTTTTTAAACTTAATTTTTGGATGCTTACCATTAATTTCAGCAATAAATGCATCCAGCAGGCCCATACTACCCGTCCAACAAATAATCAAATCATCCACGTATCTAAAATAGTATAATATATTATTGTTGCCCACAATATGCTGGTTCTCAAAATGGTCCATAAAAATATCAGCCATTAAAGGACTTAGTGGTGAACCCATAGCCAAACCATCACTTTGCAAATAATACTGTCCCCCAAATCTGAAATAATTTTGTTTCATACAAATCGCTGTTAGATCTATCAATTCATCTACTTCCCCTGGATGTAAACGTTGCCTTTCAAAAAGACCCTTAATAATCTCCAAAGTCTCTCCATATGGCACATTTGTAAACAAACTGTCTACATCCAATGAAAGAAGAACAGCATTATCTGGTATGTTAATGTCCTGGATCTTTTCTATTAACTGCAAGCTATTTTTCAAGCAATATTTCGGCTGGAACTGGGACTTGTCTCTTATAATGGAATTCAACCTTTTTGCCAGATTATAAGTTGGCGCACCCAAATATGAGACCACTGGACGAACTGGAATATTATCCTTATGAATTTTGGGAAGTCCATAAAGAATAGGAGCTCGTGGATTCATAGGCACAACCATACTCTTCTGATGTTCGGTTTCAAAAACAAACGAAGAATTCTTAACTGCTTGTCTAAGATCTTTCTGGAACCCTGGAGTTGGGTCTCTTTGCAATCTCGAAAATCCGTCACCTTGAATAAGGTCTAGTACTTTCTGATTATACTGTCCCTTCTCCATAATCACAATGCAATTGCCTTTATCTGCCTTTGAAACCACCAAATCACTGTCTTGCACTTTCTGTTGTATAGATCTTAGCAGCAAAACATCAGAATCAACACACGCACTCTGTGCTGGACTAGTACTCTTGATAACATTAGCCACCATGGTCTTTGTATCTACATCACCAATAGTGCGGGGCCGTGGTGATGTCCCAACTCCAGGGTTCCAGAAAGATCTTAGACAAGCAGTTAAGAATTCTTCGTTTGTTTTTGAAACCGAACATCAGAAGAGTATGGTTGTGCCTATGAATCCACGAGCTCCTATTCTTTATGGACTTCCCAAAATTCATAAGGATAATATTCCAGTTCGTCCAGTGGTCTCATATTTGGGTGCGCCAACTTATAATCTGGCAAAAAGGTTGAATTCCATTATAAGAGACAAGTCCCAGTTCCAGCCGAAATATTGCTTGAAAAATAGCTTGCAGTTAATAGAAAAGATCCAGGACATTAACATACCAGATAATGCTGTTCTTCTTTCATTGGATGTAGACAGTTTGTTTACAAATGTGCCATATGGAGAGACTTTGGAGATTATTAAGGGTCTTTTTGAAAGGCAACGTTTACATCCAGGGGAAGTAGATGAATTGATAGATCTAACAGCGATTTGTATGAAACAAAATTATTTCAGATTTGGGGGACAGTATTATTTGCAAAGTGATGGTTTGGCTATGGGTTCACCACTAAGTCCTTTAATGGCTGATATTTTTATGGACCATTTTGAGAACCAGCATATTGTGGGCAACAATAATATATTATACTATTTTAGATACGTGGATGATTTGATTATTTGTTGGACGGGTAGTATGGGCCTGCTGGATGCATTTATTGCTGAAATTAATGGTAAGCATCCAAAAATTAAGTTTAAAAAGGAACTAGAGCAAGACAACTCATTGAATTTTCTAGATTTAACAATCACTAAAGTAAACAACAGGCATCAGTTCAAAATTTACCGTAAGCCTACACATACCGATACAGTTATCCCGGCTTCTTCCACGCATCCGTGGCAGCATAAGTTGGCTGCTTTTCATTGTTATGTGCATAGAATGTTGACTGTGCCTCTTTCTGATGAACACTATCAGATTGAATTAAATAATATTTATCACTTAGCAGTTTCGAATGGTTACGATAAGTCTGTTGTGGATGGTATCATCAGGAAAAAGCGGAATAGTATGGTCAACACTATGTTGTATGCGGCACGATCCTCTGAACCGATTAAAAAATATAAAGCGAGCATAACTTATGTTGGCAAGTTGTCTGATGCAATTTACAAAATTTTGAAGTCTAACGACATTCGTGTGGCCTTTAAGACAAATAATACTTTGCACTCAAAGCTTTGCAATGGCAAAGATAAGATCGAGAATGGGAAAAAGTCTGGAGTTTATAAGCTTACCTGTGACGATTGCAATAAAGTGTATGTGGGGCAAACGGGCCGTAGTTTCACTACTAGGTATAAAGAGCATGTTGCGTCATATAGACATAACCATCCAGAGAAGTCCAATTTTGCAAAGCACTTATTAGATACAGGTCACACTTTATCTGAGAATCATTCTTTTGATATTTTACATGTTTGCGAAAAGGGATTGCGTTTGGGTGTTCTGGAACAACTGGAAATAATTAGG
Source organism: Cydia splendana (assembly GCF_910591565.1). Lineage (NCBI taxonomy): Eukaryota > Metazoa > Arthropoda > Insecta > Lepidoptera > Tortricidae > Cydia > Cydia splendana. The sequence continues at coordinate 11,047,604 of NC_085962.1, forward strand.
TACAACAATAGGGGCATGATTCTTAACGAACAATTGAATGTTGCGTCATCGCCGTTATTACTAATTTTTCCATCTCACTCACACTTGCACGGTAGGGGGAGTGGTCAAGGTATAAATATGGCCGACCATTCTAGACAGGTCATTCCGTTGCCGGGCGTCAGACCGTCAACAACTCCTGAGGATGCCTCGTAGAGAGGCGAAACACGTGTCGAGGTTTATTCTTTTGGTGGTGGTTTGTTATATTTATTTGCGTATTTATTTTTGCGGTGGGAGGGTGGGAATATTAATTGCATGTAAAAATACGCAAGTAAGTATAACGGGTTAGCACTGATTGACTAGCACGTTATCTTTTCGCGGATTAGCAAAATAATATTTTGGTTTTAATAAGAAATGTTTATTAGCACAAAAAGTAATACAAATCTAAAATTCATTTAGAATATAAATATTTGTACCCAAAGGTCCTCACTCAGCTTCTTGTTATGTTGTGTATCCTAGGACACACAACGTGACGCTGATTTTCAGTGAGTCCTGGTAAAAGACTAAAACTAAAACTAATTAGGTGGTAGAACATTTCACAGAATGTTAGCTATAACAAGAAAAAGAATAATAAGAAGGAAGGTGTGTGTATAAGTGTATATTTGCCTGTGTGGAAATACTTGTCGCACTAGTGTAGAAGAGTGATAGAGAGAGATGACTACGATATGTTACGGAGCGTCAACGATTGGCACGTTGGCTATGCGGCCTGTTATATTAATAATATAATAATAAATATATGGGGACATCTCACACAGATCAACCTAGCCCCAAACTAAGCAAAGCTTGTACTGTAAATACATAGAAAACACCCATGACTCAGGAACAAATACTTGTGTTCATCACACAAATAAATGCCCTTACCGGGATTCGAACCCATCAGGACCGTCTGCTTTACAGTCAGGGTCACTACCCACTAGGCCAGACGGGTCGTCAAATATTGTAACCAATAAGCTATGTGCTGACTTGTTGTTGGAGTCGAGGTCCACGGCGTGGATCTGCTTGTTGACGGCCCAGTAGACGACGGCGGCGGCCTGGTCGACGGCCAGCGCCGTGGCGTTGGCGGCGCGCGCCAGCTCCGCGCGGCCCGTGCCGTCCGCGCGCGCCACCATTATGGCGCCCAGGCCCAGGTCGTTCCATATTAGAATCCTGGGTACCAAAATACACTGTCAGTACAGTTCGCTCGTGTCCGCTGCGCAGCGCAAGTGACGTAGACGCATTGGTGATTCGATAACATAGGATGATATTCCATCTGTACAATATCTTGGTCCAATGTGTATTTGCGCTTCACATTTTGATTAATGAGAGAGTGAGCAATGCACATTGGACAAAGAAATTGGACAGGTGGAATACCACCCTTATTCATTTAATTTTGTCTCCAGTTGGGCTACATGTAAACAACGAACTAGAATAATACAGGCCTAGAGCTCTGATATACAGGTAATGTGTAAGTCTAATTCTGTCGCTGTATGTAAATGTAATTGTTTATATGCCTTGAGACCTGAGCGGTATGTCTATGCACACTGCCGCTTAAAACTTACATCACTTCATCAAGTGACAATCAAGCACTTGTCGACAAACAATACTAACTAATTAAAAAAAAAATCAGCTTACCCCTCTCAACCCTTCAAATTTCCCCCTAAAATAAGCGGTTTTGACTTATTTACAATATTAGTGGTCCTAATTACTACAACTGTTCCAAATTTTAGGTATCTACGTCGAACGGTCTCTAACGCATTTAACTAATTCGCAAGGCCGAAGTGATCCCATAAGTGTGTCCCGTGAACAAAGTTTTATATGGAACACTAATTACATAAAAGTCAACCTTGTTTTATTAACAGTGCGGTTCACTATGGCTCTGAACTTGTAGTATTAGTGATTAGTGCGTTTAATTAGATGACATAATGTATGTGGCCCAGAACACGACCAGAAGAGTGCTTTAGGGTGGTAACTATTCCACCTGTCCAATATTTGATCAGATGTGCATTGCGATTTGCGTCTCACTCTCTAAGTAAAATGTGAGACGCAAATACAAATTTGATCAAATGTTGGACAGATGGTATACCACCCTTAGACACCACACATCGCTAGCTGCATTATAGGGTGTCCAATTTCTTTGTCCAATGTCAGTCCGTCTCACTCTCTCATTAAATCAAAATGTGAGACGCAATACACATTGGACAAAGAAATTGTATAGGTGGAATACCCCCCATAGCTGCACTTCTCGCTCAAATCGTGGATTCGGGGGCTGAGGAAGAAGAGATCGCACATATACCTTTTTGTCTGATGAAACGCCAGATGTCTCGGCATCATATTCTTCCCCTTCAGTATGACGCCAGCCGAAGAGTTGTTCTCTATGGAGGTGGCGTTTATGGAATCTGTATCGAGGCAGGTCCAGTACAGCGCCCTGCCCAGCACGTCGAGCACCATGTGGAAGGGTCTCGACAGATCGCTGACGACGGTCGTCGAGTCCGTGATGGCCGAGGTAGTGGAATACGACATTGGGACGCGGCGGATCGAGTGGGAGTCTTCATCCATCCAATATAGCATTCTGTGAAAGTGTGAGACTGTGAACTGACTTTTTAGATTCTCGCCTGAACAGTATGACCGGTGGTCCACTGCACATATAAAGATTATTCGGATTTACTCAATGAGCTTGGGCTTTTTCATTAACAATTTAGAGGAAATAAAAGTTAGTTTAAATACTCTTTCAAGTCTATGCTGGCTGAAAATATTACGTTCCCATAGTTGTCAAGACAACTATGGGAACGTAAATACAGACAGTATTTACTTTACATTCAATAATGTTTTTACTGCCTTCTTAACGCGAACGAACTATAGTTAGACATACTAGAGACTAGAGGTATGTATAACCTCAGTCTCAATTTTCACTTATCACACAATATACAGTACCAGCAAAAAAAGCTAGTCTTTATGAAAAATCAAACCGATTTATTACTATGAAAGTTAGATAATCTATTACGTGTAGGGATTGCAAACCGGATTGAGGCCAAAATCCGGCCGGATCCGGCCGGACCGGATCCGGTTAGGTATAAGGATATTAAAGTTAATTAAATGACATATTTTTCAAGTTTTATGCGTTATATGAGAAACAAAGGGTATTTTTACAAATGTATACATAAAACAATAATTTGAAGTTAATAAGAAATAACTTTTTAACAATAAAATAAAACTAAGTATTAAAAAGTGTCACATAGTCAATCTCAATTTAAAAATAAAATTTGAAATCTGAGTCATTTATTATTTTATTATATTTAATCATTCACATTCTGCTCAAATTTATACGTTTACAATAAAAATATAAATTTGATTAGATTCCAAAGCCTGTTAATGGGATAATTATGGGATGGGAAATGGAACTCCTTGATAGGACGAGTTTTCGTAACTGTTCTTTGATGGAATTATTTGTAACGCTGACATCCATTCTAGTAACAAGATATTTTACTTTTAACCAAAATTGTATGAAATGCGCTCCAATATTATCTTGCCTTCATTTTTTATCCATGAAAATAGTTTTATAGCCTAAATCACAAATAAATAAATATTTCATGAATAAATATTTGGGGACAATTTTATACAGATCGACCTACTCGTAGCCCCAAACCAAGCAAAGCTTGTAATATGGGTACTAGCTAGCTCTAGGTAGTACTACTAGGCGACGATATATATACGTATAGTATATTGATTAATACATGCTTATATACGTAGAAAACACCCATAACTCAGGAACAAATATCTGTGTTCATCACACAAATAAATGCCCTTACCGGTATTCAAACCCAGGACCATCGGCTTCATAGGCAGGGTCACTACTCACTAGGCCATCTGGTCGTTACAAATGCCTTCCATGGCATCTCCATCCTTTAATTTTTACTTCTAATTATTTAAGTAATCGTCGTATCGTGCCGATTCGTGCCACCGACATGAAAGAAGAGGAAATCCTCTTCTGTTCTCAATCATCGTCATATTAAATATCTTCTTATTTTACTAAATTTGGATTTTTTCATTCGTTCTTTATTCTGTTTAAGTTCTTTCTTCTATCCGTCGCTTTTATCTCATCTAAAACGCGCAGTGGGTGCTGCGTGCGGTCTTTTTTTTTATTTTCCCGGATCCGGTGATTTCAACCGGATCCGGTAGCTCCTAAAAAGTGCCGGATCCGGCTGGATTACCGGATCCGCCGGACCGGATTGCAATACCTAATTACGTGATATGATATCACAATGAGCACTACCTACTTGTGCATTCCGTTTCGATTTACAATACATTTATTGTTGGTACAAACAGCAACACTCCTAACTGTACATCGGTGGACCTTATTACAAAAGGCATAGGGTCCACCGATGTACAGTTAACAGTGTGGGCGATTGTACATAGTTATACTCGTACGTGTGTGCAAAAACAATGCATTTGCCGTACTCACTTGTTGTCAGGATCATACTCGATAGCCTTGATATTCTTCAGTCCAGTCACGGGGATGAAGGCGTCGTTACATTCTCCGTTCACTATCATTATGCGCCCAACCGCGTTCTTTTGAGCGAACAACAGAAATTCTTCTGGTTCTAAAATTCAAATGCATTTTATTTGTATTTACAAAACAAAACTAAAGCTTCTGGCATAACAGGCTACATAACTTACCCGAACATGTCTGATTATCTTTATTCAGCTTGTAATGCGTGGGGCAGGCGCACCGATAGTCCTCTCTCGTTTCCGCCGGCAGCGGCAGACAGAGATGGGAGCAGCCGCCGTTGTCGACGCCACACTGGTTGCCGGGCTGCGGCCGCCGGTGGTACACCGTCAGGTCCGAGATGTAGTCGAGGGGAGGGGTCGTGTGGATGGATTTGCGGTTTGAGCCGTCGGTTTTCTTGGCTGCTTGGATTACTCCTGAAAGAGACAGCAATACTGCCTTGCTAAGCCATAGAGCGCTATCTCAAAAGAAAATTAATTGAAATATTTATAAATACTTGCTAAAACTTATACTTTAGTTTCTATTACTGTGAATTCTATTTTCAAAAACATTTGTTTTTGAGATAGCACTATTCGGCTTAGGAGGGCAGATTTGTACTGTAAAACGTAGTAGGTGGTAAAGTTAGATCACTTATGCAATTTTCATGGTCAGGCATATTATGAAAGCGCATGCATTTTGTATAAGGTATTATTATATTCATACACAATGTCATTTCAAATGAAATTGCTTTTGAGTGTATGTTCACTGTGGTTGGTTGCTCTGTAATATACTTCAATATCGATCGTAAATCAATGAAATTTAAATGAATATATGTATATTACGATAGTACTTACTGTATTTGAATGCAATCTTCTTTTTCACATTCGCTATATTTGACAAGTTCCGATAATTGTTCTGTAATAATTTCAAACTAACCTGTGTTCCAATCGCCCCAAAACACCCTATCACCAAACAGGGTCAACGCGTACGGCATAGTTATGTCGTCAGCCAGGACCCTCCGGCCGGTTCCGTTCAGAAACGCGTACTCTATGGTCGGGGGTTCCAGGGCAGCCCAGTACAAAGTGCGCTTGTCGTAGTCTATGGCCAGAGCGTGCACTTTCCCCACTTGGTCGATGAGGACGGTGGCCGACGATCCGTCCATGGCAGCGCGCTTGATTGTTTTTGATCCAAGTTCGGACCAGTACATGTATCTGTAATAAAAAGATTAAGTACAGTTAGCTGCAGAGACAGTAGACTCCTCCTGCAAACCAAATTTCTATGCAGAGCGGTTAGTTTTTTTCTGCAGCTTACGGTACATATCAATAAAGATTGGTCGGTTAGGTTAAGGTATAGAAAAAAAAAACGGGAACATATATTTACCCTTTTTTAGGATCCAATGTGATACTCTTTGGTTTTTTAAGACCCTGCCAGATAAGCGTCCGACGGCTGGAGCCATCTAAACGCGCCACTTCGATGCGTTGTGTGGTGCTATCGGTCCAGTAGATGTTCTGTCCTGACCAATCTATCGTCAAACCTAAAACGAAAACAATGCAGGAAGGTTAATATTAAACTGTAACCGTGTGCTTCTGGCCGTTTTGGCGTTTTGACAAATTTACATTCAAGATTTTGAGCAGTTCCCGTCTATTTCGCATGGATATTCTTACCAGATCCAAAGTCTGAGAAACATTCAGGGGTGTAGGATTTGTAAAACGGGGTCCCTTTGTTTCCCATAAAGTTTGAAGTCATAATGTATTGTTTGTCATATTGTCATATTATTAGTCATAAAACTGAAACCGTTTACTTTTCAGGATTTTCGAAAGATTATCCTATAGTTAGGTTTGGTTAGGTTAGGTTTGATTTATGGCAATCCTGAAAAGTGACGCGTTTCTGAACCAAATAAATTATGACTAACGAAAATGCGGGCAAACAACACATTATGACTTGGAACTTTTTGGGAAATATAGAGACCCTTTGTAATACAAATAAATGCCAAAGTATCATACCTTCAACCAAACCCATCCATTCCACAATCTTTTCCATGTGTGCGCCGTTAATAGAGCAACGGTTGATGGTTTTAGCTTTGCTGTCCGACCAATAGATCTTCGAGCCGGAAATATGAACTGCCAAAGCACTGAAAATACAATAAATTTATTAATTGTAGCGAGTCACAATTCCTTTTCTAAACAGCATTCGTATAAATTTAATACTTATTAAATAGAGAGAGACAACCTTAACCCTTTGAACGCTTTACGTCATAAACACAAACATCACTCAAACGCCGAAGCGAGCTAATGCCCTACTCGTAAGTGTGAAGGTTACTTTGACAGCGTCCGCCATATCACCTGAGCCTCTACCATCAGTTTTGACATTGACATAACGCTCACGTCTACGTAATTTACTTTCTGTACATCTCGCTTGCACTAATATGCGAGTACGAGCGAGATGCATAGAAAGTAAATTACGTAGACGTGAGCGTATATGTCAATGTAAAAACTGATGGTAGACGTACTGGTCCTTGGCGCGGTGGGCACGACTAGTAACGACACCTTTAGGTGTTCTTGGCGTTCAAAAGGTTAAATATGTACAAATAATATTAAAATTTAAATACATATATAAGGGCTTGTGCACAAACCACGCGAGGTTCGATAGGGGGAGGGGGGTCACGAAAAAATCACGACAGATCACGTTGGAGGGGGGGGGGGGGGGGGGGGGGGGGAGTGTGTATAAGGAAACCTCATGTGTATTTTTTTACAGTGAACGAAACTAAGAAAAAAAAACCTACCACATGAGTAGATACTTTTTCTCGGTTTCGTTAAACATAAATCTTCACTCTGCACTTCAAAATAGCGAGTCTATTTAACGAAAATAGAAAAATAAACAAGATTTTCTATATACAATACTTTTTATCTTAAAATTAGGTCGAATGAAAAAAATTCAAAAAATACACGTGATGTTGTGTGGGGGAAGGGGGGTAGCCAAAAACCTCACCAAATATCACCAAGGGGGTTTGTGTCAAAAAGTAGCCGAAAACACCTCGCGTGATTTGTGCACAACCCCTAAATAGTACTAACCTGACTTCTTTCATATCCCTTACAGGCAATATGGCATGGTTGTCGATGTTGTCATATTCAATGCTCAGGAGTCCTATAAAGTTTTTGCGACTATAAATCAGGAAAGCTTCCGGCTCTGCGCACGTTTTCTTATCACTTTTTAGTTCTAAACCTGCAAGAATGATTATATCATAAGATAGTGACCACTGAAAATAAAGGTGAGTTACTTTTGAAGCTTTACGGCGTAGCAATTAAGAGAACTTAGGTGCTAACATGTCTCCAGTGATACGGAATTATGGTAATTTGTGCATACAACTTCAGAGCACCGCTAAGCACCGCGCGCGACTTCGGCCTTCTAGTATTGCTTTACATAGAAATCTGTGGAGCTGGAGCCAATGTGCGTGTGTATGCTATTTCACCAATGTATTCGTACGTTAAAATGATCGTGTTAGAAATGACCAAGGCCACAGATTATATAATAGTTCTTACGAACAGATACTTATCTCTCAAAGAAAACGCAAATACCTACCGTTTTGATACCTACGTAATAATACAATGGAATGACCTTCGACGCGCTGCTCCCCGCACCGCGCGCACCGGCACAACGCTAGGGTTGTCGACGCTTAGAAATGGTTTTAAAAATAAGTACCTACATTACATTACGAGCTGTTCGGCTGTGGAATGATTTGCCGTTAGATACCTACATTGAAATAGCAGTAAGTACCTATGTAGGTACTTACCTACTTTCCTTAAAATAAACATGACAGTACCAAAAGAACTTAAAAGTTAGCTACCTTCTCGTTTCAAATACATACTTAGATAGGTAAGTATATAACTATAAATGTGTCATTAGAAACATAACATCTTTAAAGAAATTTCGTAGCTTTTAACTATAGTAAAAATAACGGTAGGTTTACATACTTTTCCTCATTTGTCGGAAGAGCAAACAACGATAATTTATTATTTGATTTGGTATTTTTGCAGCCATAAACACTACAAGCATGTGTAATTTTTTTTTTCGTTGCGATGACATTTCCTTCGTATGAATGATCTCACAGGCATAATCGAGCGCGCGTGCGTACGTTAAGGCTCCTCTTCACGTTGGGCCAACGCCAACGCCAACGAGGGACGCAGCCATGCGGTCGAATGAGATAGCAATATCATTTGCTCCCTCTAACGCATAAATGCGCGCCTTTAGCGCGTGTTAGTGTAGTAAATGAAGCAAGTTGTTGTATGGAGACCCATGCATTAATTTCTCAGTCGATGAAATTTAGCTTGGTTATTGTATAGTATGAGCCGAGACTAACATTATAAATATCCAAAAAAAAAACACTCCTAAGTTGGGTAAAAACACAAATCTGATTATATATTGAACCGAGTAATTCCTCAGTCCAAAACTATTTTACAAAATAAGTTATTTGTATCAGTATGTGATACTAGAAAAAAATCTAAAAGTTTTGTCAAACATGAGAATATTTTTTTATGATACTTCCTTTTTTTGACGCTCATTTTCATCGGAAAATTGCTCTGTCATTTTTTTCTTCTTATATGATCTTAGAATATAATTTGGCGCAGTCGGTAAAAAAAAAAAAAAAAATGCGTATCGAAATGTATGTATTATAGAACTATTAAAAACTGAGAATGGTAAATTTTTAGATTTTCATTTTGTAAGTATAAAACGGCAATAAAATGGCATTCCAGTGAAAAAATTAGACTGAGCATTTTTCCGGTCCAAGACACGCCAAAAAAATTTATTTTATTAATACTGGTATTTCTGCTGGGATATTTTTTTGATATTTCATATATTGTTGCAATACGTTACATGAATATGTCTGGTGAAGAAAGTTTGAACGGAGCATTTTTCCGTAAAAAGATATTAACGATTTAAGACTTTAGGTATTTACTTTAATTCTATTATTATTATTCTTTGGAAAATTACACAATACTTTTTATTTATTGATACTTTATCATACTGTAAGTTTTTTCTGGCTGAGGAATTACTGCGGGGTCCACTACCTTTATTTACTACACTATGTGGCAACCAACTGGCTTGCTTGTCTACCGTGAACGCGAGCGGATTCGTAGGTATTAATCCGAGCTCGCGCGGCGAGTTCCATAGGCCTGCCAAGGCTCGGAATCGGTATACTTCATACAAAAAATACCGGTATTATTACGTTCTTTTTCGTTCTTTGGTTTATTATTTCATTTTTAATGAAATAATCAATCTAATAATACGAAGATGTTACCTAAATACATGATTCAGTCCCACGTAAAGAACATAAAATAAATAACAATATTGGGCTATTTTGGAATTTCAAAAAAAAAAACCGGTTCCGAGCCTTGAAAATGACACCGTAAACAAGCTTTCTATTAAGCGAAGGCGAAATTTGTGTGGTCGCAGAAAGCGCCGGACAAAGACGTATGGTCAGGCGTGGCTCACTCCCCGATTTCGTCCCTTTGCAGCAGGTAGCTAAAAGTACATCCGTTTCACACCAATTTTGGAGGCTAGCCATAAGTCGCGCGTGGCGCTGTCGCCACCTAGCGGCCATATCTGTCTTGATCGTAACAGACTCGTTTTGTTAGAGAGTGAGTCTTCTGTACCTAGTACTATTATTTATTCTGTGGTATGGTTACCGAGTGGGCAGCGGCACACGTAGCCCGCGGGCGGCGGCGTGGGGCGCGCGAAGCACAGGTGGCTGCAGCCGCCGTTCCCGGCCGCGCACGCGCTGTGCCCCGCCGGCGCCGCCGGGCCCAGCCGGAACGCCTTCACGCCCATCATGTTCGCCATCTGGTCCACTACCGCTTGCCTTTTTAGACCTTACAACATAAATGCAATTCAATAAGTTACTCAAAACTGGGTTTGAAACTGGTCAGCGCCAGAAGATTAAGGGACACTTGCACCATCCTACTGACCTGGGGTTAACCGGTTAAACCGTTAACCCAGTGTCAAATTGTACTGGTAACCATGGTAACTCCAGGTTTAGTGGGATGGTGCAAGTTGCCCTAAGCGTGCTGGGTTTAGAATGATTTTTGTGAATTCTTTTTTTTAAGAATAAAATTGTACCGATACAATTTTCAACACCTCGCCTGCTGAGCTACTTCTGTTACTGAATTTAAGTTGGTTCTTTAGTTAAAGAATTATAACGATCATGATCTATTGCGATATGATGCATTGACTTCGTTGGAGAAATTTAAATGTACCAGGATAAACCTTATGTGTGTTTACATCGGTCCTAGCATTTTAACTGACTAACCTGTGTCTTTATCGATCCTGTCCAAAGTCCGCCGCTGCATATCGGACCAGTAAAGGTGTTGGTCGAGCAAAGTCAGACCGAATATGTGCAGGATATCACTGTTATGCAACTCGTTTCTGTTCGTGCCGTCCATGTTACACACCTGCAAATAAGTATTTACTCAAAAATGGCCTTTCTTAATACATACAAGATTTTATCGCCGACTGTACTTTTTAGGGTTCCGTACCTCAAAAGGAAAAAACGGAACCCTTTATAGGATCACTCGTGCGTCTGTCTGTCTGTCCGACCATCCCCCCCCCCCCCCCCTTTATCTCTGAAACTACTAGGCCAAAAATTTTGAAAAAAATACACATAATAGTACTTTACCTATAGATGACAGGAAAAGCTATTAGAAATGTGCAGTCAAGCGTGAGTCGGACTTATGTACGGAACCCTTGCAACGCGAGTCCGACTCGCACTTGACCGGTTTTTTATCTTTGGGTGGTATTCCACATGTCCAATTTCTTTGTCCAATGTCAGTGCGTCTCACTCTCTCGTTAAAGCAAAATGTGAGACGCAATACACATCGGTCAAAGAAATTGGATAGGTTGAATACCACCCTTTCTTACAAACTTAGGGTCGGTTGCACCAAACTGTTCGTATCGTTAAAGAGTTCGCTAAATTTCATGTATGGAAAGTTTCATAGTAAAACGCCGGGGCGCGCCGGCTGACGTTGATCAGTGTGTCAAATGTGGTTGATGCAACTGGCCCTTATCGAGACAATTCTAACAAACCTAAACAGTTCCTATTGCCACCTCCGCTCTACAGCATCAAATCATACAATAATATTGCATTGTCATCCAACTTACTGTATGTGAGTAAACTTAAACGAATAATGAGAAGTAAATCTAATTTGGCTTGCAAGATTTCATTACATAAAGACAATGGGACAAGTGAAACGAATCATAGGTTTGTAATAAGGACGAGTGATTGGTAGAAAACCCTCTCACGTGTGGCAGTACGTATTCAATAATTATCTTTTTCCTATGAAAAAGTGTGACAAGGGAGGCGAGGGGGGAGGGGGTCCAAAAATCTAAATTTTGGTGTAATTAATGGACGAACCCGTATTATTTTTTATTTGTATTTCTACCTCAGATTAATTTACCTCAGTTTGATTGTTACCTCAATCTTATGCGTTCTCGCGTCGCCCCAGTAAAGCTTGTTGTTGACGGTATCCAAGGCGATTCCGTTGGGCCACATGAGTTTCTCGGACACCAACAGCACGCGGCCGCTGCCATCGAGGCTCGCGCGCTCGATCTTGGGCCGCTTCTCGTACCAGTCCGACCAGAACATCCATCCGGCCGTCGGGTGGACCGCTATGGCTCGCGGCTCGTACAAGTCCTCGTAAATAATAACCTGCCAGGCGAAACGGAGAAAATAATCATTATAGTCCGGTCACAATAAGTCGCCAGCAGCTTTAATGTGGCGCCGCCATACATTGTCACTAGGTACTAAGAGTGCCTAGAGTAAAATTATCGTGGTCGGAATGTAATCAATTCAAAGATGTTACCTTTCTCACACTTCCGTCAAGTCTGGCAACACTGATGGTGTCTGTGACGGGATCGGTCCAGTAAATGTTCCGTGCCAGTGGCTCGATGGCAATGCTGTCTGGCACTCCGTTGCTGTGGATCACCACTGACTGGTCACTGCCATCTAAACGGGCCCTTGATATGGTCTTGGCCTAAAAACCATTAGTAACATACATCCTTTGAATTTGCAAGCACGCAATTTATAACCATAATACGCGCTGTATAACACAATAGTATACACAATAGCGCTGCTAACAAACAATAGTTGATGAAATCACTATAGTGACCGTATCTACTCAATCTACTCATGTGTATAGAAAATATATATGCGACTAGTTTGGACAGCTATGGTGGAGCCGTATCCACGTATAATACGATGAATTTTATCGAAAATAAGCTCTATTCCTATTATCTTTCTCAACCATTTTTTAACACCGATATGAGTATCGAGGGTTTAATTACCAAGTGCGTCTGTGTGTGGCGCCATAAAACTTAAAAGCTGCAATTTGAAAATGGTTGAAAAATTTATCGTAGTATAGAAACGCATTGTACATCATGAGAAGACAATATGTACCTATGTAAACAACGACAACAGAACCGACATGAATACGATTGTCGATTATAAAAGGTGTAATTATGTGACACTCCAACTGTCGAATGGAGTGTTTTCCTTACTTATAATTAGCTGTTACTTATCCTTTAATTAGATCGTCATAGATAGATACATCCAAATTATTCATACGGTAAGTACGGCGTTTGATATGTATAATTATTATCAAATTGGTATAACCTTGCGTACTCTGTACTCCATGTATTTTTTTTAAATAATTAAAATTGTATTCTTTTCTGTAAATAGGTTTCCTTTTCTGTAAACTGTTTACTTCTTACAAGTCAAGCTTTAAGGTTTATAGGATAAATACTTACCATGCTATCCGACCAGTAGATGTACTCAGTTTTAGGATCAAAATCAATAGACATGGCCCTCTTGAGGTCTTTCAGGGGAAGCGTGGTAGGGGTAAAGTCAGGGGAGTCTAGAGATATCTTGGAGATGGCGGAGCGCTGCGCCACGAGGAGTAAGCTTTGCGGAGAGCTGAAACAGGTGGTGTTGCTTCCTTCGCGGAGCTTCACACCCGTTGGGCAGGAGCAGGTATAGCCTGGAACGTACAAGTGCAAGTTAAAGCAAGAAATGTCCACTGATGCTGTATATGTATAACCATACCATACCTAATATAATTTAAAACTTGCACATACAGTAGCGTAAATAACGAAGACGCCCGAACTTGATATTACCTCATCCAATTGTTCAATATTATGTATAATAAAGTAAATTTTAGAAAATCAACCCTTAAGCAAACGCAAAACCACAACGAGGATAAAGAAACTTACCAGGAGGTGTAGGAGCCAAGAGACACAAGTGTGAGCATCCGCCATTATTAACTTTACACGGGTGGTCCTCTGGCGGCGGCAGTTGTCTACTGCCGTCGTACACCCTGATATCTACTGGCACTGGTTCCGACTTGATCAGTTCTTTCATGGGACCATTTGTGGACATGTCCCATGTGTAGATTTTCCTGAAAATAAATATAAGAATTTACGCGTATGTATATATTATTTTATTTTATGACTATATACAATTTACACAGCATTACAGTTTGCACCAAAGCGCTGGCAAATTTAAACAGGCAAATAGTAAAAATTGATAGTACAGTAATTAACATTTACTCATGCAAATAAATCAAATAATACAATTAAAAAAAAAAGTCAAATGGTTTAAAATGTATATACAATTTTATGTCAAACGATACAGTAAACAATAATAATAAATATACTATCATTCATCCGTCATCTCACAGTATTTCAAACATTCACGACACATATTCACCCATTATTATATGATGTTAATATCCAGAAAGGAAAATGGGTACTATGTTTGTATGGTGGAACATTTTAGGGGTCCTCAATTTTCCTCTTAATATAATTCAGTCAGGGGTTTAAAAGCAAAGGCGGAAACTGGAATATGAATTAAATTGAGATGCCCTGGTAAAATTTCTTGTCATGTAATTAGTGTATAATTTACAAATTCACTTCTTACCATGTTTTCCAGTCTGTCCAATAGAGTTTGTCATTAAAAAACGTCAAAGCATAAGGGTACTCGAGTCCCCCTTTTATAATTCTCTTTCTCTTTTCCCCATTAAAGTCCATTACATCTACAAACATTAGTTTTGCGTCTACCCAGTAAATCAAATTATTGTTATAATCTATGGTAATGCCATTAGGCCAAAAAATATTTTCTTTGACTATGACTTTGCGTGTGGCTGGGTCACCATTCATGCCGGCTCTCTCAATTTTGGGTACTTCCCCCCAATCTGTCCAAAAAAGTAACCTGAAGATAAAATAAGAAAAATATTATTAAATCGCTATTTGAATATTCTTGCTTCCTTATAATATAATTATAATTTGCGTCTATATTCATCCCGTACCATCATCCACGCTCCGCGATTGTTGCGCCATTTAGGGTCCTAGCTAAAGTGGTTGTTCACTTACGCTATAGAATTTCCAATTTAGCTAGAACCCTAAATGGCATAACAATCCCGTGTGGTGACTCTACATTAGTACAATGTTGTACACTGTATTTCAATGGAATTTCAAACAAAGTAACATTTCTTTTGTCATGAAATTATTGAAGAAATGAAATTCAATCCCATTAAAAATACAACTAAATTTTACTTCTAGCTATAACTTTGAATGGTGGGTGGTATTGGTTTTA
The DNA here is from genome assembly GCF_910591565.1 of Cydia splendana. Taxonomy (NCBI): domain Eukaryota; kingdom Metazoa; phylum Arthropoda; class Insecta; order Lepidoptera; family Tortricidae; genus Cydia; species Cydia splendana. The sequence continues at coordinate 11,062,741 of NC_085962.1, forward strand.
GGGCACTGGAAAATTTAGGTACCTACTGTTTCTTTCTACTATCTATGTTGGAAAATCACATTTTAGTTACTTTTATATTATTACATACTGTATATGTAATTTCAATTTCATTACTTTGATAAGATGGAGGATGGAGCTGCTGAGATCCTTAAGTTTGCCAAAAGGGAAAATACTGATATAGTAAAAAAATACAAACCCTTCCTTAGGAACAACAGCTATGGCTCTAGCCAGGTCCACTTCAGACCAAAATAAAACTTTCCTGTACTTCTGATCAATGCTTATCACCTCTAAACGGTTTGTGTCTCCGTCTGTCCAATAAATTTTATCTGTGTACCAGTCTATAGCAATTCCAGTGGGTGTGATGAGGCCTTCTGAGACTATTCCCATCTGCAACGGTATAATTTATGTTTATGTTGATAGAGTTGGCATGTTAAACATGTAGGTAAGTTTAAGTTTGCTTTAAAAAATATAGTTTATGAAACTGAATTTGAACAGTAAATACTAGCAGAACTAATCATAGAATCAACCTCTTTTTTGACTGGGACTCCATTCATCATTAGCACATTCATTGCCACCCGGCCAAACAAGACATCCGCGCCAGGCCACAACAATTTCGTCATATAAAGCAGTAGTACCATGATCCCGACTATCGGGTCGTCCGGCCTGGGAACGAAATCATAAAATACCCGATAGTCGGGTTTTCGGCACTGAATGTGTTAAAGCTATTTTTTTTTTTTTTTTTTTTTTTTATTTATTTAATCTTTATTGCACAAAAGAAAACCTTATAGTACAAAAGGCGGACTTAATGCCATAAGGCATTCTCTACCAGTCAACCTTAAGGCTAAGCAGAGAGATTGTGAGCGGTGCTACAATTACAACAGCAAAAACAATCAATAAATTACGAATAACATATTAATTACGTATACAAATATACTATGATATATATGTACATATATATACTATATACCTATATATATATATAAATAACGACGAAACATATTATGAAACTAATATATAATACACTAAGATTTTTTCATTCTGCTAGCAAAGAAAGCACATACGGATTTTTTGAAAGCAAACTTATTAGGCGCATTTTTTATGTTGAAAGGAAGTCCGTTCCAAAGACGCGCCACCTGCACAGTGAACGAATTCGACATGAACCCGGTTCGGTGAGGAGGGATGGACAGAGACATATTGCCAGAAGAGCGAAGTTGGCTAGTAGGTATATAAGTTGGCTGAAGTTAAGACAAGTTACCCTACATTCTAGATATTCGAAATTTGAAGTGATGTTGAAGAACTCTCTCAGTGCCACTTGCACCATCCCACTAACCCGGGGTTAAGTGGTTAAACCGTTAACCCAGTGTCAAATTGTACTGGTAACCATGGTAACTCCAGGTTTAACCAGTTTACCCCAGGTTAGTGGAATGGTGCAAGTGGCGCTCACTGAGGTGATATTGTTTGTGTAATTTTAATTAAAAAATGACTAGTGAGTGAATTCACCGACTATGGCTGCTAGGCGATTTTATGTGATTTGACCAACTTTTCCTATGAATTCTGATTAAATATATAAAATATCCTGGCAAAATGTGTCCCAAACTTGTGTGTATTATGATTGCTGTTAGGATGAACTCTAAAATTTTAACTTCTTTAAATTTGTCCAAATGTTTTTTTATAGATCAGATTGCATCAAAACTTTAAACTTCTTCAGCAAATATCTTTCATTTGGATTTTATTTATTATAGGGTATGGCAAAATACAGGAGTAATACACACTTTAGGAGAGGATGTATTCCTTAGCAATTCATAATCAAAGACTTGTTAAAACTAAGGTTATAATTACCTTTTCACCCGAATGTGTCCCATTGTAATTCATACACTGTATCAATTCATCAGTTTGGTCTGACCAGCATATAAGGTTTCTTTTATACAAAAAGTCAACCGCGGAGCCCTGGACTAAGCCCCTGATAATAGTGTTGACTTTGCCGGGTTTAGATATGTTCGCTACTCTGATATCTGTTCCCGTCGAATATAAGAGCACTGGGTTACTCGCCACTGTATAAAAACCTGGAAGAGTACAATGATAGAACTTAGCATACAACAAAATATAAACATGGTTGATGTTGGTTCTACTATTCTCATTTTATGAATGAAAGCGAAACACATTTGACACGATAATAAAGAGCTTATTTTGGCAGTTCATGATAATACTGACTATCGACATTGTTATTTTTGTTTACGTATGTTTATCACGATCATACTTTATGAAACTAACGTCTGATTTGTATATTACCTTTTAGTTGTAAAAACATTAACAAACAGAATATGTTAACAACATTTTGTATAATTTTGTCGGCATAAAGAATTCTTCGGCGTTTCGTCATAATGAAAACAAATGAATAGCACTTGAATGGTTCATATGTTTATTTTAATGTTCAATGCACCGACACATTAAGGCACTAAATGACAATAAACTTAATTTAGTCTTATCGCACAGGTAACATTACGTTAGTTAGCTATTTTAGGCAATTTCTAAAAACAACATAATTATATTTTGAGATCAACAACGAGAGCGAGAGATGGTTGAACCGCTTGCAAGCGACATTTTTATTTTCATTTATATTTTTTTTAAAGACAAGCTGTTTGCCAGTGTTGCCATGTTACATTCTTTTAAATCTGTAAGGCCTGGTAAGCACGAAAGTTTAAAATTTGTAACAGACGGGCGTACCGGAACTCGATCTTGATCCGGTCCGAGACCTGAGGGGCTACCGCGAAAACCGAAATTCGCAAATTGCGGGGATCTTACTCTTTTACTCCAATGAAGGCGTAATTAGAGTGACAGAGAAAAATGCCCGCAATTGACGATTTTCGGTATTGGCGGTAGCCCTACTGTTCGATCGAGTGGAAGGTGTTCCACCGTACGTCTGTTAAGAGTCCGCAGTAAGCTCGGACGAATTTCACCTTCCCATACAAACAGAGTTTCGTTCTCATTTTAAAACTACGTGTTGGATTGTAATGAAACTTTGCACATACAATGACAATAGTTATATATCTATTAAAAGCTTATAAAATTAACTAAATTGGGCAAAAACAAGCCTTGTATTAAAAAAAAAAACTTAATTACAAACTTTAAACTTTCAGAGCAATCTAGTTAGTCGTTTTAAAATGAGAGCGTAATTACGTTTGTATTGAGAACCGAGCCTGCTGCGGACTCTTAAGGACGCAGCTATAGGTAAGTGAAAGCGAGAAAGACATAATTTGACCGAGTCAATGTCCTTCAATTTCATATTTGCGTCCACACCACCTGCTTAAATTGACAATCAAATCAGATTAGGCGCAAATTGTCCCGTATGTTTTTAGATTTCTTCTAAAGCCCCTTCCAGACTAAGCGCGTAATTCGCGGGCGAAGTCACGAACGCGAGTGTGGCGTCGATTTCGCAGATTGTTCACGCCTTCGCGCCTTGTTCTCCGTTTTTTGTCGGTATTTCGGCCCGCGTCAAAGGAGACGCGAAGCGCGAACTTGCAAGACTCCACATTACACACTATTTTGGCTCTTCTGTGGAAAGATAAATATTAATTATATTGTGATTATATTATATGAAGCAGCTATATTTTACGGTTTCACAAGAAAACAAAATGGATAAACAGCTAAATCACGTATGATGCCATAGATAACTAACAGTTAAACTCGATCAGCTGATGCTTTTCCGCCATCTTGCCGCAAACCAAACCAGGGGTGCGAAACTCATGACTTCGGTCAAACTCGGCTCCGCTCGGCTCAGCATTGCTCCGAGCAATTATTAGGGTTGGCACCACTTGACTTCCTTTTGCGTGCACGACCACAGATAAGATAATCACTTGATTTTTGACAACCCTAAATAGCCGAAAGGGATAGTGCCATCTATTAGAAAGGGACAGCATGATTCGACCCTGAACCGCTGTCAAACTTCGTTTTTGTAGGAAGTTTCCTTTCTGTACGGTAGTACTACTAGCAAAAAGCAGAGCTTTATAAGGGCTCGCGGAGTTTTTCTACCTATATAGTTATAATTACTAAGGTAGTTTAATAAGAGATACATCTTAAAAAAACCGGACAAGTATATTTTTTTCCGATAACTTAGAAGTTTGAATTTTTCACAGCTTTTAGGACCTTATGCTTTAATTTCAACTCGATACATCCACGCGTTCCCGAGATAAAAGGTCTTAGTAGACAGACGGACGGACGGACAACAAAGTGATCCTATAAGGGTTCCGTTTTTTTCCTTTTGAGGTACGGAACTCTAAAAAGGATATGATGTGATATAAGGGCTTCTGTCCGTCGCTACCTTCTGGTCCCGCTTAATATGAAATACGAAACCATCGACACGAGAAGAAGAATCATTTTCAGACTGTTTGTATTATATTATATCAATAGGTACCTACTTACATTAAATTCCTCGTACAAATATATTCTTGTTTCCTACATTTCAATAAATACATGAGTATTTAACATTACGTAATCTATTATAAGGGAACCATATCTATATCTCGATGTACCCAAAATATCTCATATTTTAATGCCGTTTAGTACAGATTTTATGTCTACCGTTCTCTCCTCTCTTTCTCTTCAATTGCTCAAAGGTTAACTGGAAGAGATCCCTGAAAGAGATACATTCGCCTTTGTACTATAAAACTTTGTGTGTTTTTTCATGTTTTATGTTTCTTTTTGTACAATAAAGTGTTTTACTACTACTACTACGAGTACTACATCTCATTAAAATGTCAAAAGGGCCCCACGTGTTGGCTTAAACTCCGCGCACGCCTTACAAATGTCCGGAGCACCTATAGGTTCTTGATGGGTAGACATGAATATGGGCGTAGCGATGTGACGACACTGACGACCCCATCGCCTGCTGATAGACCAGTACAATCAGTCAACGCAGGGCAGTTTGTGGAAAGCTGTTGGGAAGAAACATTCCCACTGCTCCTGGGAAGTGAGAAGTTCTGCCACCCGATATGTATAAAAAGGGCCCTCTGCCTCTGTCTTGCTTTAGCCGGTCGTCCAGAGTGGAAAGCGACATCCATTTTGACATTTAAAACAGTAAGGCAGTAATATCGCACTGCAATACTGCTGCCGACTGCGATATTACTGCCGACTATATTACTGCAAAATTGCAAATGTAAATAATATTAATTAAAAACTCCTGGCAGTGATATCGATTTCGACATTTGCGCGCTGCAATACTACTGCCGAGTGTGCCGACTGCATTACTACCGCAAATGCCAAAAACCCTGTCAGCGACATCGATTTTGGCATTTGAAACAGTAATATCGCCCTGCAATACTGCTGCCAACTGCAGTATTACTGCCGACTGCATTACTACCGCAAATATCAAAAATCCTGGCAGCGATATCGATTTCGACATTTGCGCGCTACAGTACTGCTGCTGACTGCAATATTACTGCCGACTACATTATTGCCTCAAATGTCAAAACCCTGGCAGCGAAATCGATTTTGGCATTTGAAACAGTAAGGAAGTAATAATATCACGCTGCAATACTGCTGCCGACTGCGATATTACTGCCAACTGCATTGTGCATTATTGCCGCAATATCGAAAGCAGTCACGTGTGATTTTAACCGACATAGTAGTAAAAACGATTATAGATTTAATAAAAAAAAACCGGCCAAGTGCGAGTCTGACTCGCGTTTCTAGGGTTCCGTACATAAGTCCGACTCACGCTTGACTGCACATTTCTAATAGGTTTTCCTGTCATCTATAGGTAAAGAACTATTTTGTGTATTTTTTTTCAAAATTTTAGACCCAGTAGTTTCGGAGATAAAAGGGGGTGAATGGTCATTTTTTGGCTGTTTTCTTAAATAACTTCGAACCTATGTATTTTAAAATGATAATAAAAACATGTCCATCTTTAGGTCACTAATTTACATATGTGTACTAAATTTCAACTTAATTGGTCCAGTAGTTTCCGAGAAAATAGCCTGTGACAGACGGACAGACAGACAGACAGACGCACGAGTGATCCTATAAGGGTTCCGTTTTTTCCTTTTGAGGTACGGAACCCTAAAAATAGTCACGTATTCACTCATAATTAATTATTATTACTAATAGGGTATTTGACTGTATTTAAAATAAATTATTTTACACCATGCATGAAATAAAGCACCAGAAGATTAATAAACGTAGATAGCAGTTATTTTTAGTCACATTTCTATTTTAAATCCCGTATAAAACTATAAAGAGTAGGTAATTTGATTGTGACCTCTCATGCTAGTGTTTCATGTAAATTCCTTAGTAGCAAATCGTTTTGACAGTTCGAAAAAAGAAACTCATTTGACTAGTAGTCAATTACCCAATTATACTGAGCCAAAAACCCAGCGCATTTTTAACGGAACAACCTTTAACCTTGTTACTACTAACGCCATCTGTTAGGAAAATAAATAACCAACATTAGGTCAACAGATGGCGTTAGTAGTAATACACATTATTGACCCTTTTATTTATTTTTTATGTTTATAAAATGATATTTTTATGTTTGATAACACATCTAGACATGAATTTAAATGACTATGTTAAATTTCAAACCTAACAGTGCAGTAGTTTTTCCGTAAAGTGTACCACAAGAATGCATAGTTCGTCGAATAGTGATAGGGCTCGCTTCGCTCGCCCTAATTAATTATTCTGTGACCAAACTGCGAAATCGCCGTGAAGTGTGCGAGTGTGGAGTCATACGTCAACTTCGCGATATGTTCGCTCCGCGACGTCGCGCCGCGATTCACGCACATAGTCTGGAGGGGGCTTAATATAATTATGGTCTAAGATCCCACATATATGGTCGACCTTCACCAATCTGTCTGACGGCTGAAACTATGAAAATATGAAAGAAAATATGTTCCAGGACATAAATAAATAGGGTTGCCTAAAGAAATATGGTCAAGGCTATTTTTAATAAATGTTTGAATAAACATTTTTTCCGGCATATTTCACCGATTTGTCTGACGATCGAAATAAGTTTCAATGGAAAGTATACAACTTGTACAACATAAATCGGTGTCATAATGGACTCTAAACTCACTTTTATACCTCACATTGATGACTTGTTAGGTAAAGCATTTAAGAAGTTAGGATTTATACTACGCGTAGGTAAACCATTTAAGAAACTTTTAACTTATAAGGTATTATTTAACAGTTATGTTCGTAGTCGTTTGGAATTTGCAAGTGCTGTGTGGAGCCCACTGTATAAAATACATAGTGATAGGATAGAAAGAGTTCAAAAAAAGTTTGCTAAGACAATAGAATACAGAATTAGAAATAAATACTCGGATTACGCCACCGCAATGAGAGTACATAATATAACATCCCTTAGTTATCGCCGAGAACGTACCGATATCTTAACCCTTTATAAAATTATTAATAATATTATAGATGCTCCGTTTTTATTACATTCACTTTCCTTCAGAGTCCCTCGACGTTGTGAACGTGCTTGCAGGAAAAAACCCCTCTTTTACATCCCCCGTAGTCGGACTGCTTACGCAAAAAATAGTTTTGTTAGAAGGGCGTGCAGGTTGTACAACGAAAAATTTCTGAGCCTTGATATTTTCTGTGAGAAACTTAATAGATTTAAAACACTATCTATGCAGTGTAATAACTAATAACCCAAATGTTTAGATTGGCGCTATAACGAAATAATCTCAGTATTAGATGTTACTGCTTTTTATAATTTCTTTATTAATAGTTAACAAATCCTGAGAATTCAGTTTGTAAACAATTAGTAACAATACCATAAGGTTGTTATAATACTCTTATATTTTTATTCTCATAATTTTTTTCTTTTTTTTTTTTTTTGTGTTTTGTTTTTGCACGCACAAATAGCTCTGTTTTACTATGTAGAAACTACTTAATAAGCATGATGTTAAAATATTTTCATTAAGGAAACTGTAAGTCTAGTTTTAAGAAAAGTTCCAGTGTTATATATAACTATAAAAGACTGTTTGTTTCTTAAATAAATAAATAAAAAAATAAAATAAAAAAAATAAATCATCTAGGTTGCGTATCTTTTTCCGGTCACTATTATGTGGTTGCCGTGTTTAAAGAGGTGATTTTATATCGATAATTGTACTCATCTGTCTGACGCTTGAATTATACATCAAAATGATGGTAATTTCGATGGTAAGTTGACGAATACAAAAAACTGTGTCAAATGTTTTTAATAATGTTATTATTCAGAGAGGAAAATGAGGACTACGTTTGTATGAAATGTCGATTTGGCGCGGCCGTGGTGTATCCTCTTAATATGAAAATATGACGCACCCGCCATAAACTAATAAGAAACTATTTACAAATTATTAACTTTGGGCGCGTCTTACATGTTGATTTGGATAATATTCCAAAGTTGTGCTATTAATGTATATTAATGATCCCAAACTTCTACCTACTTGTATACTCGGCACGGCAATATGTTTACGTTTAGGTTAGTACCTATGTAATAAGTAGGGGAGCACAAGATGGAATATTTGGAATTTGGATTACCTTCTAACGTCCTAATGTTAGTAAAAATTGACTTCAATGAAATATAATTAATTTCTAACTTTAACAAAAAAAAAAAACAAAGCTTTAATATAGTAAAACACAAAAAAAATAAATTTAAAAACATGATGTCTGCGGTCCCCACCACTCACATCCATCTCGCTCAAACATACGCTCAGTGAGAGTGAGAGAAGAACACGAACCTACTGGGCCTTAACCGGTTATTGCTGTTTCCTACCGACTTTGTGTCCTGCCAACGGTTTAACCTTCAACCCCACCGTATTCAAGAACACTATTAGGTAGTATTAATCCCAACAAAAACATAAATGTGAAATGAGAGCCAAGTTCAATATTAAGAATATTTGTCGTTGTTGACTCGCTGACAAAAGAATTGAGATCTATATGGGTGCCAAGTTCTGTGTTGTGTAGAAAATCCTGAAATTATAAAGGATTTGTCTTGGCTAGCTTTTACATATAGGCTACTTTTCTAAAATTTGGTTTGTTGGTAAAAACTAGCCAAGTCAAATCCTTTATAATTTCAGGATTTTCTACACAACACAGAACTTGGCACCCATATAGATCTCAATTCTTTTGTCAGCGAGTCAACAACGACAAATATTCTTAATATTGAACTTGGCTCTCATTTCACATTTATGTTTTTGTTGGGATATCATTACTTTTTGTACAGAAATTACTATAGTAGGTAGATAATATCATCATAAAAACAGTTTGCCTAAGCTGAAAAGGAGACCCTCGCTAACGCGCGGTCAATTGTTAAAAAGTTTCAGTTTTCAGATATTTTTCTTTTTTATTCGCCTAATAGTCTACCTTCATGCCAAATATCAAGTTTCTAAGCGATCTAGAAGTGGGTTAGGTTTTTGGTCTAGAAGTATTACCTAATTAATTTTTTACATCTAAATATCAATAATTTCCCGTTTTCAGATTTTTCCCTCTATATACACCTAATAGTCTACCTTGATGCCAAATATCAAGTTTCTAAGTGATCTAGAAGTGGGTTAGGTTTTTGGTCTATAAGTATAAATTATTTTTTTCCCTCGAAATATCAATAATTTCCAGTTTTCCGATTTTTCCCTTTATACACACCTAATAATCTACCTTGATGCCAAATATCAAGTTTCTAAGTGATCTAGAAGTGGGTTAGATTTTTGGTCTATAAGTATTAATTATTATTTTTTTCCATCGAAATCTCAATAATTTCTAGTTTTCAGATTTTTCCCTCTATATACATCTAATAGTCTACCTTGATGCCAAATATCAAGTTTCTAAGTGATCTAGAAGTGGGTTAGGTTTTTGGTCTATAAGTATTAATTATATTTTTTCCATCGAAATATCAATAATTTCCAGTTTTCAGATTTTTCCCTCTATATACACCTAATAGTCTGCCTTGATGCCAAATATCAAGTTTCTAAGTGATCTAGAAGTGGGTTAGATTTTTGGTCTATAAGTATTAATTATTATTTTTTCCATCGAAATCTCAATAATTTCCAGTTTTCAGATTTTTCCCTCTATATACACCTAATAGTCTACCTTGATGCCAAATATCAAGTTTCTAAGTGATCTAGAAGTGGGTTAGGTTTTTGGTCTATAAGTATAAATTATTTTTTTCCCTCGAAATATCAATAATTTCCAGTTTTCAGATTTTTTCCTCTATATACACCTAATAATCTACCTTGGTGCCAAATATCAAGTTTCTAAGTGATCTAGAAGTGGGTTAGGTTTTTGGTCTATAAGTATTAATTATTTGTTTTCCATCGAAATATAAATAATTTCCACTTTTCAGATTTTTCTCTCTATATACACCTAATAGTCTACCCTGATGCCAAATTTTAAGTTTCTAGGTCATCTGGAAGTGGGTTAGGTTTATGATCTATATGTCAGTCAGTCACAAAAATGCCGGTTTTTAAACGTTAATTTATCAGTAACTGTTTGAGCTACGTTTATGAAATTTTGTATTTTGGATAAGCTAAGGGGCTTGAATACATGTGCCAAATTTCATTTGTGTAGGTTAAGTAGGTTTCAAGTTGTGAAGGGGTCAAAAGTAGCTCGAAATGGTTCGTGTAATATTACACACGGTTGCTCCGTCGCCAGTTCCTTTTTCTTTGAACTTGGCTGGACACGCTACCGCGTGTCTAGATACCTACATATAGTAAATTTTCATGTTTAGTAATTTAATCGTAGTAGTAGCTCGCTTAAATTGACTTATTGGCAAACCATTGTTACCAAATGTTAAGTAAGCATTGTATCTCGAACAGAAGGGGGGCGACCACTAATTGATTCCATCACTACAATAACGACTAAGCGAGCACAACCACGACAACCACATTTCAGCACGAGTCGGAACAGCAACATACCTACGGCGCGATTCGGAAAATGAATTAGAGATTCACTAGATATGAAATAGTAAAGATATGTGACGTTCCACGAAAAAAGGTACCGTTGCCCAGGCGGAATATTGGAGCGGCGTTAATAATAATGTAAGCGCCAGCCGCCATAAGGTACCTTTTGCCGTGGAACGTCACATATCTTTACTATTTCATATCTAGTGAATCTCTTAATCATTTCCCGAATCGCGCCGTTACTCTATTGTCAAGTATTGGCGTCGATAATTCAGCTTATTCGCCGAATTTGTATAGGGTACGTAGTATTCGTATTCAGGCAGATAGGTAAATGGAATATAAATCCACATTAGTATTGTTCAAGCGCCGGGGTGCTCAACTAATTGTAATTTAGTCATTTTAGTGGTTGACAATGTGTATTACAGGAAATTGGGTGTTTAGTAGAATTATTGGGTCTGATGCAAAGAATATAATACTCACTAGGAGAAGAACGGTAACTCCATACAAAAAATGTCCCCAACCGTTTATACGTTTATACTAGTGGCGCCGTCTTTGTGTACCAATGGAACTAAAGTTGACAACCGGTTTAGCCTGGCGGGTAATTCTGTTGATAAACATATTTGTTATCTTCATATCACGAAATATATGCAAGATGCAAATATTACCCCTTGTTTGTGGTATTATCAATTGATTTAAATAAAAGGCATGTTTATGTTTATAACATTATATATATTATTTATTAAAAAATGTTTTACATATAAAAATATACACTGAAAACTGGCAACTGGCAACTTAATAAAAAAATAGACATTAATAAAGCGCATTCACAAAGTTTTCAGTACCTTTTATACAAATAACATTAGGCATGCCTACCTATTACACTTTACACACAGATACACTACACTTTACATACGACATTTTACACAGATCTCCAACTTGTATTCATACATTTCTTCACGGTTAATTAATACGCTTTCCAGATGCGTTATGACTCGGTTCCTTCTGAACCCACTAAAGTTGTAAATTTCACTCTGGCTGCTTCAACAGCCGTTGCTCCGCATTTAGCACATTTTCTATGTGCATTGCTGTAATCCATGTAGGTACAGACTTACAGTCTTAAGTGGTACGTAGCGGTACACGTTGTATGTATTATTTAAAGAGTTAATAAATAAAATTTTCGTTATGAACTTTAACCACAGCAGTTGGACAGAGTCATTGACAAATATATTTTTTATTATGGTGGGTAGACGTACCTACCCTCCATATATTTTATGAACATTGATAAAGACAGTTGGAAGCAAATATTCATTATAAAACTTAATCGCATGTAATTAAGTTTTAAGCGTTTTAAGTCCCGTTTTATGATTCATATTGTATAAAATTCGTGATAATTTAAATCAGAGTTGGGAGCAATGTTGCTGTAGAAAAATGTTTTTATTTTTATTACTCGCAACTTTTTCCCGGAGGCCAACGCACACATAGAAGATTAAGGCGCACACATGCGCAATTATTTGGGGACATAACTTTCTTAGGAAGTGAACAGGCCTTGGTCTGATGGTTAAACACTTATAAATAATACAATAGGGTATTTATTATACTGTATTTAAAATAAATTATTTTACACCATGCATGAAATCAAGCACCAAATAATTATTAGAAAAACACAGATAGGAGTTATTTTTAAACACAAGTTCTATTTAATAAATCGGATAGAAATATAAAAAGTAGGTGAGTTGACCGTGACGTCACGATGTAATGTTTCATATAAATTTCATATTAGCAATCGTTTTGACAGTTCTAAAAAAGTAACTGATTTGACTAATTGGAAAATACCCTATTATAGTATTTGGTTAGCTATGGTGGAGCCGTTAACCACATATAGAGAACTATGAAATTTATAGATAAATCACCCCAAATACCTATTATAAATATATTGTGTGCCTAAATAAAACCATTATATCAGTACACATTTCTTTAGTGTACGAATATATATGCAGGTGTAGGTAACTATAGGTACATCAGCAGCAACCCAATTTTTTACATACTGCGCATTAAAAACCACTTTTACTGTTGCAACCGCGTCAAAGTTGCCAATTAGTTCCAGCCCCCTTAATAAATTATCCAACCAGCCAAACAATTAGCACGTTAATATTTTAACCATTTAATTCAGCTATGTTTTTAATAATTTCAACTGGCGCCGGCTTTGATTAAATTAAGTAATAGCACTGCGTTTATGGCTGTAGGTCGGAAGTCCCACAAATTCACTCGTCGCTTAAGGAAATTTCTTAACAAATTATGTTACGCACAAGACGATTCATAAAGTGATTCAGTCCCTGGTTGGGGGCGTTCACACGGCGCGGTTATTAAATATATACATATACGCTGCCGCCGTTACGTCGGCGTCTTCAGAGCACATAACAGCACAGATAGCTCGGATGAAATGGAGTGTCGAAACGTCGTAATTTGTAAGGACTCGAATTAAATTATGTACAGAATAATGATGCCCGCTCTCGTCTTAATAAGGCGGAACTGAGCTCCGTTTTCTTTTTTTTCTTAAAGTTTGCTTATACATTTTAGAAAAGAACGGCCCGTTCTTTAGCGTGCGTACAGAAAAACTGAAGGTTTTAAATTGTTAACGCAGTGGCGTGTTAAAGGACGGCCTTTTGAATGTTTAAATGTGACCATTAACTGATTGGGGTATTACTTTGAGCAGTTTACCATGTCATAAATTAAACAAGGGAGGGTAATTAAAATAATTGACAGTATGTTAATTGTTAGAGGATGTTTCAAGATTGCCCCGATTGTAGAAAAGGTAAAGGAGAAACGCTTAAAATGGTATGGTCACGTCCAAAGGCGTTCAGAAGACCATATGGTGAAGCTTCCCCTAAAACTGCCAACCACTACACGCAACTCAGGCAGACCACCTGGTGGACGACGGTTGAAAAAGACTTAAAAGAAGCTAATTCAAATAAAGACGTAGCGCAAGACCGCGCTAGATGGAAATTGAGGACAAGGAAGGCCGACCCCAAGTAAATGGGAACAGGTCTAGCAGGAAGAAGAAGAGGGTATATAATTAAAATAATATGAGATGTAAGTATATTTATCGGATAAATGTTCGCTTGATCTCTTTTACGATCACGATGTGCCTATACTTACTTATGATATAATATACATAGGTATTTGCTATGTGTACATACATTTAAATGTATCGAAGGCTCTTATTTACAGATAAGGGTGGAAGTAGGTATCCAACTCCACAGAAAGTCACTCCACTTCTTCATTCTACGAATAGTTTCCCCATACGAATAATATTCCCTACATAGTTTCATTAGTTAATTTTGGCTGCTATTTAACTGATCACCAGATATAGTAAAATTTAACACCAAAAAAATCTATTTTACCACCCTAAAATAATAAATGATCACCAAAATTATACCTCTATTTTAATGTGAAATGATTACCAATTTTATTACATTTTGCTATCCTATTAAAGGAAATGACACCAAATTAACCCAAAAATAGTAAATGATTACCAAATTTCAAACCCCATTTTAATGTGAAATGATAACCAAAGTTTTACATCTTGCTATCTTATTACAGAAAATGACACCAAAATAATAATTGTAAACCCAAAAATAGTAAATGACCACCAAAATACCAAATTTCAAACCCCATTTTAATGTGAAATGATAACCAAAGTTTTACATCTTGCTATCTTATTACAGAAAATGACACCAAAATAATAATTGTAAACCCAAAAATAGTAAATGACCACCAAAATTAGAACTCCATTTGAATGTACAAATTATAACCAAATTTTTAAATCTTGCTATGCTATTAAAGCAAATGACTCCAAAATAATCATTGTAAACCCAAAAATAGTATATGACCACCAAAATTGTAACCACATTTTAATTTAAAATGTGCATATATTTAATATATAGTTATCCTATTAAATTAATTAATCCACTTCGTCACCTTTTTCTAGTAGCATTTCATTTCTGTAACAGTCGCAGTTCTAACCCAACCTAACCCACTTTTCTAGTAGCATTTCGTTTCTATAAGGGTCGCAGTTCAAACCTAACCTAACCCACTTTTCTAGTAGCATTTCTTTTCTGTAATGGTCGCAGTTCAAACCCAACCTAACCCACTTTTCTAGTAGCATTTCGTTTCTGTATTGGTCGCAGTTCAAACCTAACCTAACCCACTTTTCTAGTAGCATTTCATTTCTGTAACAGTCGCAGTTCTAACCTAACCTAACCCACTTTTCTAGTAGGATTTCGTTTCTGTAAGGGTCGCAGTACAAACCTAACCTAACCCACTTTTCTAGTAGCATTTCGTTTCTGTAAGAGTCGCAGTTCAAACCTAACCTAACCCAATTTTTTATTAGCATTTCGTTTCTGTAAGGGTCGCAGTTCTAACCTAACCTAACCCACTTATCTAATCGCAGTTCGGTTCTGTGAGGATCGCAGTTCAAACCTAACCTAACCTACTTTTCTAGTACATTTCGTTTCGGTAAGGGTCGCAGTGTTAACCTAACCCACTTAACTGATAGCAGTTTAAACCTAACCTAACCTACTTTTCTACTAGCATTTCAGTATGCTACTAGAAAAGTAGGTTAGGTTAGGTAAGTATGCGGTGCGGGGTACGGGGGGTTGAGCGGGAGGGGCTAGTAATTTTGGCACCATTTTACTTTATTTGGTAATATGTATGCATTTTTTGGTAATCATAGTGGTTTATTTATGTGAAAATATCGCATTAATTTCGTCTTCAAGATTTGGTGATCATTAATGATTTTTGGTGATCATTGAATATATTTGGTATTTGAATACAATTTGAAGTGCAGTCGTAATTAAAACGGTGGTACGTTTGTAATTTTAGGCCTTATTTCTTTGGTGTTCAGTAATTTTTTTTGGTAAGCATGATTTTTTTATTTAGGGTACCTAAGTATTTTTTGGTGGTCATTATATTTGTAGCCGTTAATTTTTTAACCAACTTTCAAATTGTTTTTTGTATTATCGTCGCTTCATGGGACATAGGTCACATAGGTATGGGCCTGGGACCGTTACTTCTCTAACGTACGGTCGATTTCAGTTCAGAGTAAGGCATATTTAAGAACACTTACCCCAACTACTCTATCATTCTATTATTAATTTCATAAAACTCATAAAATAATTGGCCTAAAAACAGGGCTTGGTCTGCAGAGGGTAGGTATGTGTATTATTGTGTATGCTAATATCCGAAAGTTAATTTAGACGACAGAATTAATTTACTTGCCTCATTATTACATATAATTATAATAAATTCACGAAAATGCCAGAAGAGAGTTACATTTGACTCAAAGTTCGCAATCAAATCAGAGTTCAAAACATGTCTTACGCGGGCGAAATGTTATCTTGCTTTGAACATTTGCTAAGCACATTAAAAGGACTTGAAATACTTATCTGATAATGGAAGAATTTGGGTGCGTATGTACTTACACAAAAACTTTTTCTTTGATATAAAACACTACAGTTCAGATCTCTCAAAATACTTTGATACGAGAAACTAAACATGTCTCGAGTTTCGTTTTCAAAGTAAATAGATTGAGAAATAAGATAATTTCTAGAGGAGCAAGATTTAGGGCCCTTTGACATTTTCTGGGCACGCACCGCAGTCAGAGCTTTTGGGTACAAAGCGTCAGCTTTCTCGAAGAAATATTAGGTAGGTATGTATTTTATTACGATATTGTGATCTTAGTTCGATATAAGTAGGTACTTATTAAACTTGTTAATAAAGGCTGATTAGTGCACAACGAATTGGCAAAACACTGACAAAACGCCATATTCCTTTATATTTGTTGATTTTATTTTATAGTTATGTTGCTGTTTAATTTTTGTCTTTGTCTTCTTTACTATATCGATTTTTTTTTACTATATTATATTGATTTCAAATTTTAAGTAAGAGTTATGATGTAGTTTACACATGTTTTATATTTTTGCTTCCGGCAAGCCTACCAGAACCTCGCGAATCTTTCCATTCCTTCCCTTATGTATACACGCCTTTGGGGTGGCGTATAGCGACATCTACCGAAAGACGATTACATCTTTTAACGATGAAGCAAAAAAGCCGGAATTAAAAAAAAAACATTTTTTCCTTTATAATATAAAGGACTATGCGTCAAAATTGCCCCAAAACCAACAGAGTTGAGAGTTAGGTCATTAGATAGGTATTTCTCTGTACTTTATTTCGTTCTATGGGCACCAAGCGGAATTCCATTGCAGGACTGAGTAATTGGTATTTTAGTCAAAATGTCGTCACCCTTATTACCTAGGCAATAGTGTCCACCGCCGGGCGAGCGCGGCAAATCATTCGGTGTGCTCGCCCGGCGGTGCGCGAATATCTACCCTGCAACAATTAATTTCCTTACTCAGTCTCTATTGCCTAGGTAATAAGGGTGAAGACCTTTTGGCTAAACTACCAATATCTCAGTTCTGCAATGGAATTCCGCTTGGTGCCCATAGAACAAAATGAAGTACATAGAAATACCTATCTAATGACCTTACTCTCATTTCTGTTGGCGTTGGGTCCAGGCTCCATACAAAGTTGCCCATGGTCCTTTGGAATGTTGCTCGTAATCTGCTTTTAAAAAAGTCATTTACACATGCTTATAATACTTTGTATTCTTCTGCGTGAACAAATTAGTAGGTATATTTATTGTGTATTAAGAGCGGTTAACAAGAATTTACGAACGAGTTAGAATTGAAGCCCGAAGCCGAAGGCTAGGGCTTAATAAACATGAGTTCGAAATTCCTGTATAGCCCGTGGCACACACAATCTTTTTCATCAGCATCTCACTTGAGACGTAACAAGGGAAAAATCTTATGCCTAATTTCGGACGTGCTTACATTACAATTACATCAATAGGTTGAAATTTATGATTTATGGACCGCACCTTTGCTAGGCGATGAAAAATTGTGTGATGAAAGATGAAAGTAGGTACATTTACAGCCCTAGGTCGAAATGTAGGATTTGCGGACCGCCTCGCCTACGTGTAATAACAACATTTTACGAGCAAGTGTGATTAAAAAATATCTACCTACTACCTAGTACCTAGTAGGTATGCTGGTATATAAAAGCGATTGAAAACTACACACTCGCCCAATGTTTGTTCGTTTTTTGTCAATCAGGCTTGAAATCAACGGCTGCCGTTCGCATGGTGGTTCGTAAAGTGTCGGTCAATTGCTAGATACACCCACATACCAGCTTCCTATATATCTAAAAATTTCCATATTTTTTTATTCGTTCCATTCGGCTACCGTTAATAGAGAGTTAAGAAAAAAGGTAACGGAAATAAAAATTTGGGACTATTAGAAATGTACCTAACATTACTCTTCATTACTGTTTCAAAATATCACTCCATTCTGATGCAATAAAACGCAGTAATAAAGGCCCATCTATTCAAGCTCTTATCCTGCCATGATGGGGCTCTGTAGGCTCTATAGTACTCTACGCCATGAGTGTGTTTCGAGTGAAATCAGAAAATAGGATATATTATATGCTTTTAAGTCTTTTAACGTATTTCATGGTGGAAATATACGGTTAATTTAGTAATAGACGTACTAAATTCCAACCGTCTAATTATTAGCTCTGTTGGCAAAGTAATTTTATGCTATTAATGTTGTTATTCAATTAAGTTATCGTATAATATGTTCATATATTTTCCTAAATATACAGGTAGGTTTGTTAGTATTAAGGATGACTCACGTTAGACCGGGCCGTGTCCGGGCCGGGGCTTCCGGCGCATCGTTTTCTATGGAAAGCATCACGTGATCGCCTGTCAGTTCATAGAAAAGTAAGCGCCGGAAGCTCCGGCCCGGACACGGCCCGGTCTAACGTGAATCATCCTTTACATTAGGTATAGGTACATGTACTTTATTGTGGTACATGTACTATATATGTATGTATGTAAATTTTGTATTGATTTCAATACATATATGCTGTATTCTTGATGCACATGTAGTCAACCGTCAAATAAACTGATTGATAGTCCGTGGTGTTCACTACAAAATAGTGTGATTTACGGGAAATGATGATGATGATGGAATTTCCTTTTGCAGAGTTGCTCCTTTTAATATATGAACTCACCTCTCTTACCGAAATTGTTATGAATTCTTACTGGTTTTTTTTTCAGAGACACGACACCTTTTGGGATGACGTCCATTTCTTAAAAAATAACCGAATTTAATAAAAAGTCAAACTTAAACAGCTCTATGCCTCTTATTTTTGGTAAAATATAGCCAGTGTTTATAAACTACTTTTAGATACTTATTTTAGAGTAATTGTGGTTTTATGTCCCATTACCGGTTCCACGTCCATTATAGGGGTGTCTACTATAAGTAACAATGTGTAGATTAATATAGAATTTGAATCACGATGACCTACCTATCTGTACAAAGTCAAAGTTTTAACGGTAGCAAAACACAAAACTTGTTTAGTTACTGACGGAGTTGAAAGTACAAACAATTTTGCGTCTCAGTAAGTGCACGATGAATGCCCAGCAAATTTACTACAAAAGTGTAGGTAGTTCGAATGGAATAAAATTATTCAGCGAAGCAGAAACATGCCACCTATGCTACATAGAAACGTCAGAAAGAAATGAAACGTTATGATTTTATATGTAAAATGCAAACCAATGAGTGCTGGCTCTTTGAAGTTGACTACGATGTGACTACCATATACGATGTAGGTACACATATCACATACTTATAGGATTTATCTCACATTGCGTTATCATTCAGAGGAAAGTAGATGACCGCTCCTCCATACAATCCCTTATTGCGTGCGGCGAGTTTTCACCAGATCATGTCGACTTCGCACAGACTGTGATGCTAACTTTTGCGTGCAGCGTTTTGGAAAATTGCATACGAACTTATACTTATATTTATAAACCTTTGCAGCTGTGTGTAGAAACTTTGTATGATATAAAGGAAAACTACACAACAATAATTCTTTAATTATAAAAATCAGTTAAGCGTCAAGGAGTCTAATAACTAAAACATTGAAATCTAATGATTTCGGGCTCGAATCAGTTTTTACCTATAATCGATGTTACGAACGAGGTGTTACATAGGTGAAACTTGCCTCTTGTTTGAAGTTAAAACTCTGGTTAGTTTTGCCACTGTGGCTAAACGTACAGTTTTGAAAGGGACGTCCGGTGGCGCGGTGACCTTAATGCCGCTCGTTTGTTCTCATGACACACTCACTTTAACCTATAACTTACATTTTCTGCGGCTATTGTAAAAATGCTGCTGGTGCTTTTGAAACAACATTTTGAGCTTGAATGTACTCTGTGTTCTGCAGATTCTTTTCTTCCTTTAAATTATTATCACTAATTTAGTACATCAATGCATTTATTTGAACAATTGACAGGTGTTCATATTCATGTGCAGGCACCTAAGTGCCTTAACAAAAATATGGCACCTTTGTTCTTATTTGTACCTACAATATCAATTCTTAACAAATATTACTGTCACTTTATTAATTAAAGCGGTCTCTAAGACTGTATTATGAAATTATTGTACCTACACATCATCATGTTTATATCGTCGTTTAGTACCCATAACACATAGGTACACTCGCGAGCATTGAAATGGAATCACTTCACATCTTTGGTTTCTCCTCAATAACTTTTCCAATTTTCTTGCAATCCTGACGACAATAGTTTTAAATGAAAGATATTATAACAGTACAAACTAATGATTGAAAAATAAATGTTTTCTAAGAAAAGACATGAAATCCTTGGCCCTTGGAAAAATGGGTGCGTCGTATAATATATACCAACATTTGATATAATCTAATTTTAATATCATTCACAACATATAACACACGTTAGGGCTACCAACAAAAAATATATGTTTAAGACATATAGGGTAGAAATTCTCTAACATACTTCGTGTATATTAATACATAATATAAAGTTTGTATTGGCTAGTTATTTTTTATATAACATTCATAACTTATAGGAATTATTACTAATAAAGATATTTGAAATATCTTATATATATTATAACATAATAATTACATGAGAGAAATACCTTCCAAATATATGATCATACATGTAACAAAGTAATTAGTATCTTCTGCCGGTAGTTCCTTACTAAAGCAGGTCTCCGTTAGGTACGACGACGAGCGAAGCGAGGAGGAGTGTTAGGTTGAACTGTAAACAAACAGTGCGCGAGCCGAGCGAGCGAAGCGAGCGTGCCGCGGCAGCGGCCGGCGAAGCGCCAGACCGAAATTGGTCCATGATTTAATAACTTAACGGAATTTATTATTCATTTATGTTCTTAGATCTAGTAACTGATATAGTTTTTGATCGTTCGACTATATAATTTTTATGAAATTTAAGTTTTATACAACATAAAATTATCTACATTGAATGTTATTCAAAAATAAATTAGCCATTTTGACATTATACGATTCGGGTTTTATACAATGCAAACTTTATATTATTCAAAATTATACAAATTGAGCGTATATCTTGTGAATTTTATATTAATAATTGGTATATATTATATTACTTACCCTGGAAAAATTAGGGTGTTTTAGTTTTTGTAAACACTAAAAATTAATACCTAACAATTAAGTATCTGCCTTTTGTAAATAATTTGACTGTTCTTTAAGCATCTAGTTACAAACTTCTAAACATGGTTCATAATATTATAATAATAAATAATAATGAATCAAAATTTTAGTATGACTAGTAATATAAACGGCTACCTACTTATACCATGTATCAAGTTAAACTAAAAACAAAAGACCGCAACTTTGCTAAAGCGAAATAGGTTTCGTTCACGGCAAATTACAAGAGTTGTTAACACCTTAACCTATTAAAGCAATAGTCCGCTTCGTTACGCCCCGAGTACTACTCACAATATTATGCACTGATTTAAACTGAGCTTTGGAAATCGTGGAACTAGTGAACTACCCCCCTTAAGAGCCAAATCGGTGTTTGGCGGAGCTCTACCACAGAATAAATAATAGTACTAGGTACAGAAGATTCACTCTCTAACAAAACGCGGCTGTTACGATCAGGACAGATATGGCCGCTAGGTGGCGACAGCGCCACGCGCGGCTTATGGCTAGCCACCAAAATTGCTGTGGAACGGATGTACTTTTAGCTACCTGTAGCAAAGCGACGAAATCGCGGAGTGAGCCACGCCTGGCTCTACTTTAAACGGCTAGCTTATTACCGAGGGTGTATAGATAATGAAAATGAAAAAATATTTTTTAAGTAAAGGTTTCGTTTTAACAATACAGTAAATGGAGTCTCCTAGTAAGTATAATATACCTGTGACAGGAGACCCCGCTCGTCCCAGCTAACATTTTGGTTCTAACAATTTAATTCGATATACATTTAAAATTTAATTTAGTTTAGTATAGTCTAATCTAAACACCACCTTACATTAACTTAAGCTAAAATATACATTTTTATTATTATTAAGTGGGTGGGTGTGCGTGTGTGATTCTACTATTAATACATCTATACTGCAAAAGAAATGAGGGATTCTATTTCTTCATAGGTTAAGGATTTCAGTTTTTCTGTAACTGTAATTTTGCATTTGTTTGATGTCAGGTTATAGATAAATACATAATTATTTATAGCGTTGTAAAGTCTGGCAGATTGTGATTCATATTGCCTTTTTGTGAATGCAGACTTACATAATGGTACTACGATTACTCTTACTGTCTTTCTTCGGGAATTTACGCCCCGATTGTATTTAATGGTAGGGGGAATTTTTAATATTGGTCTTAAAATATATAGCTTTCTCATAGAGAGTAGACCTGTGTTCCCATATAGCTCTTTAGTGGAATAATATAACCACCTTGTTACTAACGTTTGAGATTAACACGATTCGTACTAAAATTGTTGTAATGGGATTTTAGTTGGAATTATTAGCTTCATTGTATGACTCAACTTCAGCAAATAATGCCTTAATTGTATTATTACGCAAATTACAAACAATTCACAACAAAACAAACATGTGAATCAATACGTAACGTGAGGTCTACACTCAGCAATGCCCCTGCATTGCATCGGCCGAATTATTGCGTTTCACTCGGCAGCAAAGTTTCTTCATCCCTCGTGCATTGGAACCCTCGCAATGCTCAATACTCCACTTTACGAAAATGAAAAAAAAAAAAAAAACGGCGATATTCTTGTAAAGAAAGGACGAGAAAACTGGAAATAGCT
Organism: Cydia splendana; assembly: GCF_910591565.1. Lineage (NCBI taxonomy): Eukaryota > Metazoa > Arthropoda > Insecta > Lepidoptera > Tortricidae > Cydia > Cydia splendana. The sequence continues at coordinate 11,085,847 of NC_085962.1, forward strand.
TTACGTTCAGGTAACAGTTTTACCGAAATGGTTTATGATTTTGTTTCTTGTTTCTGGTATGTAATACTTGTGTACCTACTTAATTAATATATTTTTAGACGTTGTACTTGGCTAATTAATATATTTATTTATTTTTAGACGTTGGCTATATACAACCGTGTTCGCTAATTAGCTGAGATATCAAATTCATCACGTCACGCACGTATGAAACCGTGAATTTCATAGAGATTTCATACGATGTATTAATATTGAAAATCTTATTAACGTGTTTTATTCTTGTTAAATTAATTAGGTGTAATCCGACTCGTTCCTTTACAATGTAACACAATTCGTAACATCGATTATAGCTAAAAACTGATTCGAGCCCGAAATCATTATGATTTCAATGTTTTAGTTAAGTAACTAGCGACTCGCCCCGGCTTCGCACGGGGTAACAAATATACCTACACCTAAACCTTCCTAAAAAATCACTCTATTGATAGGCGAAAACCGCATGAATATCCGTCCAGTAGTTTTTGACTTTATCGCGAACAAACAAACAAACACACAAACAGACAGACGCGGGTGGACATTGTTTTATACGGTGTAGTGATTTTAAGACTCCCTGCCGCTTATTGATTTTTATAATTAAAGAGTTATTGTTGTGCAGTTTTCCTTTATTATCATACAAAGTTCATCAACTACACACAGTTGCAAAGATTCATAAATATAAGTATTTTATATCCATTGAAACACAAATAAGTAGTGAATTGAAACAAGTATAAAAGCTTGAAGGTCGATCTAATCGCAAGATAAGTCAGGGCAATCGGAACAGTAATTTCTCAATGAACAAGACAATCGGCGATTCAAAATGGAGGAGTTAATTCCGAGGACTACGATTAACGCTCCAAGCACAGCGCCGCTAAAATGGTGACTATATTATTATTTTTACTTTTACTCAAAATTAAATAAAGCCGCCATTTTGAAAAAAAAAAAACAAAAACTAAATCAACAAAATATCGTCGTCAAAAATTCGTCGACGGACGAATTCAATGACTCACTAAAAAGGGTTGAACTGGTTGAAGCGAAAAATAAATTCGACGTGTACGAGTATGGTATTTTTCAAATAGTTTGTGATTTACCGCTTTGTTCTAGAATTAACTCGGAGTATAATTAACAATGGAGCCGCCATTAACAGGCGTTCCCCTCTGTCGAAAATAGGCGGCCAATGGTCAACAACTTGTCAACCATATGTATGGACTGACGTTTATCTGACATGACGTACCTAATATACATTTGATATGCCCCTCCCCCGCAAAAAACGGCAGACTATTTTGTACCGAAAATTTTAGACATGGCGTCTTCGTTGGTTATATCCTCTAAGAGAATTAATGACCACTGAGATAAGCCATGGACGGCCAGACTGACAGGTGTACATGTTGTAACTTATGGTGTTCCATGGTGTAGGTAACTTATGTGTGTTGGCTATGGAATTGCCCTTGGATTAAACATTAGGTATACTGTAGTACCTACTGGAAATAATTTTTAAGAAAAAAAAAACCGACTTCTATGGGGCCCGGTGAAAGATTATGGTAGATGGTGCACTATGTAGAAAAGGAGGTAAAACCACCCACTTTTTAACCGACTTCCAAATCCCAAAGGAGGATGTTATCAATTTATGTTGTATGTTTTTTTTTTTTTTTTTTTTTTATTACTCCATATCTCCGTCATTACTGGACCGATTTTGATAATTCTTTTTTTGATTGTACGTATATGCATACAGATTGGTCCCGTTTTTGTCAAAACCCAGTTCTGATGATGGGATCCATGAGGAATTGAGGGAACTCCTCAAATCTTAAAGGCATACATATAGTGATTTTAGTTTTTTTATCAACAAATCAAGCATATACATTCAAAAACGTGACATTTGATGAAGTGGAACTGCTGATGATGATCAGAACAGAACTCTTCAACGACGCATAGTTCACGTTTGGCGATTTGTCCTCTTCGTTATGTTTGTTAAGCAAATTTAGTTTTTAAGCCACATTTCTGTCAAGCTCGAGTTCTGATGATGGGATCCATAAGGAATCGAGGGAACTCCTCAAATCTTAAAGGCATACATATAGCGATTGTTGTGTTTTTATCAACAAATCAAGCATATACATTCAAATAATGACATTTGAGGAAGTGGAACTGCTGATGATGACCAGAACGAAACTCTTTAACGACGCATAGCTCGCGTTTGGCGATTTTTCCTCTTCGTTATGTTTGTTACGCAAGTTAGATTTTTAAGCCATATTTATGTCAAGCTCAAGTTCTGAACATGGGATCCGGAATCGAGGGAACTCCTCAAATCTTAAAGGCATACGTATAGAATTTTCTGTATTTTCATCATAAAATAAAGCATTAACATTAAAAACTGTCGCATTTGATGAAGTGGAACTGCTGATGATGATCAGAACAGAACTTTTCAACGACGCATAGTACACGTTTGGTGATTTCGAATTTCGATTTTGACTTGGACTGGGACCCGGACTCGGATCCCGATCCGGACTCGTACCCGGATCCGGCTCGGACCCGGACCCGGACCTAGACTCGGACTCGGACTCGGACCTGGACTCGGACCCGGACTCGGACCCGGTCTCGGACCCGGACTCGGACCCGGACTCGGACCCGGTCTCGGACCCGGACTCGGACCCGGACTCGGACCCGGTCTCGGACCCGGACTCGGACCCGGACTCGGACCCGGACTCGGACCCGGACTCGGACTCGGACCTTAACCCGGAAAACCACTATGATACCTAAACTAAATAAACCACTATGATTAGTGATTACCTACCATGTAGCGAGGTTCTTTAGGTATAAAGTATGATGATACCAAAGGGAGGGCCCACCGCATGCGCCGTTAAGTGGGTTAGGTTAGGTTTGAACTGCGATCCTCACAGAACCGAACAAAAGTGGGTTGGGTTAGGTTAGAATTGCGAGCCTTACAGAAACGAAATGCTACTAGAAAAGTGGGTGGTTTTACCTCCTTTTCTACATAGCGCACCATCTACAATAATCTTTCACCGGGCCCCATAGAAGTCGGTTTTTTTTTCTTAAAAATTATCTAGTAGCATTTCGTTTCTGTAAGGGTCGTAGTTTTAGCCTAGCCTAGGCCACTTCTCTGATAGCAGTTCGGTTCTGTGAGAATCGCAGTTCGAACCTAATCAAACCTACTTTTCTAGTCGCATTTCGTTTCTGTAAGGCTCGCAGTTCTAACCTAACCTAACCCACTTTCGTTAGGTTCTGTGAGGATCGCAGTTCAAACCTAACCTAACCCACTTAACGGCGCATGCGGTGCGGTGTACGGGGGTTTGAGCGGGAGGGGTTTGGCATCATCATACTTTATACCTACATTTTATGGAAGGTAATCATAGTGGCATATTTAGTTTAGGTATCATAGTGGTTTTCCGGGTCAAGGTCCGGGTCTGAGTCCGAGTCCGGGTCCGAGTCCGGGACCGAGTCCGGGTCCGAGTTCGGGTCCGTCCGGGTCGAGTCCGGGTCCGAGTCCGGGTCCGTCCGGGTCCGAATCCGAATCACAGTCCGGGTCCGAGTCTGAATCCGAGTCCAGGTCCGGGTCCGAACCGGAACCCAGTCCAAGTCAAAATCGAAATTCGAAATCACCAAACGTGTACTATGCGTCGTTGAAGAGTTCCGTTCTGATCATCATCAGCAGTTCCACATCATCAAATGCGACAGTTTTTAATGTAAATGCTTGATTTTATGTTGAAAATACAGAAAATTCTATACGTATGCCTTTAAGATTTGAGGAGTTCCCTCGATTCCTTATGGATCCCATCATCAGAATTCGAGCTTGACAGAAATATGGCTTAAAAACTAAACTTGCTTAACAAACATAATGAAGAGGACAAATCGCCAAACGTGAACTATGCGTCGTTGAAGAGTTCTGTTCTGATCATCATCAGCAGTTCCACTTCATCAAATGCGACAGTTTTTAATGAAAATGCTTGATTTTCTGATGAAAATACTAAAATCACTATACGCATGCCTTTAAGATTTTAGGAGTTCCCTCGATTCCCCATGGATCCCATCATCAGAACTCGCACTTGACAAAAATCTGGCTTTAAAACTTAACTTGCTTAGCAAACATAACGAAGAGGACAAATCGCCAAACGTGAACTATGCGTCGTTGAAGAGATCCGTTCTGATCATCATCAGCAGTTCCATCATACCATACAATCAAAAAAAAATATTCCAAAATCGGTCTAGTAATGACGGAGATATGGAGTAACAAACATAAAAAAAAAAAAACATACAACCGAATTGATAACCTCCTCCTTTTAGATTTGGAAGTCGGTTAAAAAAAACAAGCTCACATCGTCTTTTCAATATACTAGAAAAATGTTTTAATCTTGTTTTTTATTTTGTTTCCAAAATCCTCTTAACGTAAAACATATAAAAAAAATACTAAAACCAACAACTAACAAAATACCCCACATTTTTCGATTCCCTGAATAAACGACTGCAAACTCCCATCGGCACCGAAGTGAGGTCCTAACCAAAACTTTCTAATAATCATATAATCGGTTCAAAATTAAGATCCTATTTCATATAGAATAAGGTTTGATTTCCAACATACATTATATTAGCTAAATCCAGTAAAGAATGGAGACGGCTAAGAGTGGAATCCCCAAGGGTCGTATGTTTGACTCAGTAGGCCAATAGCGATCGATGGTTTTTTGAAAACTTACGATTCCGTGGAGTGACATTTTAACGGCATCGGCAACGCCGTGCCTAGCAGGGGATCTTGATAAGCCATTTTCCTGTGATGCTATTCAGATGCTTATGTTGTTTGGATTATGCTTAAGGATTAGACGGGTTTTTAATGATTGAGATTATCATAATGTTTAAGGAGGCTTACGTAAGGCGGTGAAGGAAACACGTGTTTTATGTCAAATACCTACATATTTTTACAAAAAAAAACGACGACACAAAACAATTTGAAATACATACATACCTAACACTAATATAATTAAAGCCCAATTGTATTTCATGCCGATAACATAAAATAGTACATTATTGTCGAGGCTCGGAAGTAGCTACTTGCAGGCTGAGGATTCGTTTTAAACGGACGACCTTGGGAGTCCGTTTAATTGAATCCGAAGCCAGCAAGTAGCCTTCCAGCCGAGTCATATATAGTGCTTTTCTCAAAAATGGTGCAAGAAATATAAATATCATAGAAATATTTTACAAAAGCAACTTTCTTAAGTATATATTTTCACAGAAAAAAGTAGAAACAATTGAAAAAATTAGCTTTGCCGCCTTTTTATTTTTTTAATAAAAAAATAGAAGTGTATTTTTCTGCCGAAAATACGCCAACCTATTTGAGACAGCTAAATAGTCGCGGTACTAATCATCTGTTTGGCTGTTTAATGGGCCTGTGCCTTCATTTGATATGGCCATTTCAACTTTTAAAAAGTTTGGAACTCGACAAATAATGGAATTTGTATGCAACATTGCAGTCCCAAAATCGAGACTGCAATGTTTTTAACTTTTTAATTTTTGACGGACCATAAACTACGCGCTTCGCAACCTATTTTTTAAGCGGCAAAGTCGACTTTGCCGTCCATTTTTGAGAAAAATAATTATAATTAGTCTAACTAAACACAGTTGGAATACATTGTTGCACTTTACCTACCACATGCACTTTTATGAGTTCAAAGATGTTTATGAGGTAAATATAACAATCTAACAAGATCTTTTTTCTACTAGTCGACTGTAATTCTTGAATTAAGATTTGTTATACCAAACTGCAATTGGGTATTTTTAATGTATAGGCTCCCAACTCAACTATAATATTCATTTCGATACAGTTTAGTCAACTATAATGAAATTGACCAATCACAGCTCGCCGCGATCAAGAGGACGAAACAAAACCATAGCTCAAATTCATTATTTTAGGTTGTATAGTAGAAACAATTGGTTCATAAGTCAGAAACGCGCATGTGACACCCTTAATATAGCAACATCCATAGACTACGAAAATCACTTAGTGTTGCTTGTTAGTCTCCATAGGCTACGGTGGCCAAAATCGAGAAAACAACTGTCTAAAAATTGAATTTAGCGCGGAGCAAGTACCAGGGCCTCATGAGTTACGAGAAGGTGTCGTTGACCAGCTCGCCGTAGGGCGCGGGGCGCGGCGGCCGGGGCGCGTACCAGTATGAAGGTATCGCGGCTGCTCGCTAATCTTAGCTCAGTATACTTTTGGTTTGGTTTATTTGTATGATTTTACTAGTTTAAAGTATTATTTTTGGTGACTAGTAGAAAAAGTATTGTATACAATAGTGATATAATCAAGCTTTTCAATCTCGTACCTTACTTAGGCAACTCAGCAAGCTTCGTTGCCTAAACACGGTACTCGACTGAAAAACTTTCTATTATATCACGATTGTATAAAATACTATTGAGACTGTGATCCCAATAAGTCAGCGGAGAAATGTTGCAAGCGTTATGAGCCAGGTACGATGCAATGCAAGGGGTTTATTTTAGGTTGCGCGTTTTATTGATTTATTATTAAGAATTTTTTAAATACATATTTCAAATTGGGTAGTTTACGCTCTTAAAACACCGATGTGGCTTTCCATCAGAGACGGGTCCTTGTGCTTCATGTGCAATAAGGACCTTTATACCATTAGTTCTGTTGGAATTTCAGATGGAAAGGACCTTATTGCACATGAAGCACAAGGACCCTGCGATGGAAAGCCACTTAGTTAAAACGAGCCTAAACTCTAGTTTAGGGTCCAGTAGTAGCTACCGCAAAGTTTCAATATACATACAATACTCGTAGTATCACATCGTATTCTTTCATCATCAGATCAGCTCGATGACACCAAATGTTGTATTGTTTATTGTGTTGTATCGACTGTTTTAGCAATTTTAATACCCCCGTATTTTCCTTCAAATGCCTGCAGGCGTATTATGGATGGCTTTATCCACGTGATAAAATAACTGTCACTTTTTAACACCGCGGGGTACAAAGTGACGGACGCCGTTTTATCACGCTGTCACGTAGACAAGAACAACCATCATATTCGTACTGATCTATATGATCATTGTCAAGAGGGCGCTGTTATTCTCATGAATAGGGTGACAGTTCAGTATCCCTAGTATGAAATTGGTTCCAGTGAAATTCCGCAACATGGCGCGTGGTCATATACATGACGGAGGGCAGCAAGGGTTGTTGTACAGGATGGAGGGTGGGCGTAGTATCTCAATGTATTACTTCACAGCTAACTCAGTATACTACCAGTGCATGAAATAAACTGTCGGACTTGTTAACCATACTAGTGCCTACTAAAATATCTAGTCGCTATTGGGATGTATTTGGATTGCACTCAAATAAAAGGATCGCATAAAATCGTTCAAGTCTTTATTCAAGTCAAGCTAGGCCGGCTCCAACCGTACACCTCTGACCCGAGAAGATTTAATTCCTTCTCAATTGGAGAAGCAACAAACTCGGCGGGACACATCTTTTCAAAACAACACTTCTTCTCTTTATTTTACAAAGGTAAGCTTCTAATCACACGTAAGAAATCAAAATAATACTTGGAATAAAACACTTTGCTCAATGGTTAAAGAACGTTAGAATCTATAAGCTTTCAGAATAATCCTTCAGGTATAAGCCTTCAGGAACGTGGCGAATTAGGCACGAGGTTGGCTAACGTCCGATCTCTAGCGCGGCTCGATCAATTCTGCTCGAGGAGCCTCCCCGCTCCCGCCTTTAAGTTAAGTAGGCAAACCTGCTCGACCGGTCTACCAACATAACGACAAAAATGCCAACTCGTACCTAACTTCACCCAAGTTACACTACTTGACGTTCCAAAGCCTTCTACCTGTCATCTTAGTTCAACAATACGCCAATAGAGGGCGTTACGAGTACTCTTTACGCAACTTTATGAATTTCGTTACAACCAAGTAATACGTAGCCAAACATTGCTAATCGACTTTATACAGGCGTCTAAAACTATGAACTATAACGCTGCAATACGTCCATCTGGAGTCACGCTCCGACATACATATTACTGGTCAGGCTTTACAAGTGACACATTATATTGTTTATTATTTAACATTGCATCGAGTAGGTAAAACATTTTATCCATAACGTGTGACTCTTACCTATAGTTTAAAAAATCCCAGGGTAAGAATACAAAAACTCGCAGCTTAGGTAGGTACTAGCAAGAAAAAGAAAGAAATAACGCTACCTGATAAAGTAATAAATATTTCGCGGTTCAAATTAAACACCTCGAATCCGCACATAAAAGAAGCATTATACAATTTTGGGCAAAGAAAACAGTAACACGGTGTTGTACATTTAGACGGTACTTCGCGCGAAATATTACATTATGCAGATGAGGAATATATTAAGCATACGCTACGGGGACATGTGAATATTTAAAACTCCGACAAATTGTGTCGGCCGAGGCACGCGCGAATGTTGAAATAAAATTCTGCCACACGCACCCTAACCGGAGATCATAATTTTTGAAAAGGTCTCTTTGGTTTGTTACGTGCCGTGTGTGCAAACGGCCCACGGCGAGCTTATTTTGCCATATTGATTAGCTGTGTCGCTGATCGCTGTGATCGAATCGATTTGTGACGATTTTAATTTTGAAGCGTGTTTGCTTTGTTCGCTTGAAATACCTACCTACGAACCACAATCACAGCATTTTCAAACCAGAACAAACACGATTTCTCGTATCCATCGCATTCCCGGCATCATATATCATCGTGTCACCGCGCCACGGTTTCTCCTCGCGGAACCTTAAAAAACCAAAGTAAATCTCTTTAAAAACTCTTTTAGCTGAGTAAGGCTTTATTCGCGGACGGGCGCCGAAGCAGGAGCGCTGTATAATATCGCCCCGATATCAGGCGCCGGCAAAATGAACGTAATACAAATTGCAATTTGTGCGGCGGCGACTCGTTCCCAGCTATCAAAGCACTCTTTCAGTGTTTGCAATTTCAATAACTGGAGCTGTGCAAGGGTGCCCATCAAGTGTCTTCAACCGTATGAAACAAATTGAATGCATTTTAGAATCTATAAAACTAAATAGGAAGGAACTAGGTACTACTATAAAAAATATTACAGGGTAATTGCGGCTAGGTGCGCGTAGGTAGGTACTATAAGGTGTTGTAACTATGTCGTTGTGTACTTACTAGTGGCGGAGCTAATTTGGCTTTAATTTTCTTTATAACCTTTAGGACTTTAGGTAAAGGGCTAAGCTGTGTGAATTTTAGAGAAGCTATTGTCAATCAAGTTCTATGAACTCCCCGCCACTGCTTCCTATCTACTATTCATTTTAAGATATTAGTTTGATTCCTGATTTGTTTTGAATTATTAACTGTGAAATAAAATACATATTGCCGAATTAGTAACGTATTTAAGACTCTCAGTTTTATGATGACTCAGGCCCAAAAATGACTTGGCCAATAATAATTAAATGTATTATAAATGACCTAGCCTAAGAAGAAAAATAAATAATTAAATGTAAGAACTGGTCTAGTAGTAGTTACTAGATGATAACTAATAAGTAAGGATTAATATTAAATTATAACGAACAGAAATACTCGTAGGTACGTATAGAAATTATATGTAGTGTAAACAATTCCTCGTTTCCGGAGATGCCCCTTCTATTCAGGTGAATGTATGTCGTAATATTAGATAGGTACTTGTAGCTCGTAGTACTAATAAGTTCGTCATCATGGTCACCCTCGACGCTCAATGTTTCAAGTTTTTCAAAGCATTGGTTATTCTTATTACACGAGCTCATGTATTTATTGCTTCCATTTTGTGTTGTATGATGTTACATATGAATATGAATTCACTAAAGAGCAAATTTTACGGTACTAAGTATCTACCTATACATTTTCTTTAAATTGAGTCTGATCGTCGTTCTGACATTTTGATGATTTAATAATTTTAAATGTAGTAATATTATAGAATAGATCTTATACCTTTAAACGAGCAATTCTTGTATATTTAATTATTTATATATTATGGGTATCTCTAAAGATTTCGATAAAATTTGCTATATGGGGGTTTTCGGGGGCGACAAATCGATCTAGTTAGGTGTTATCTCTGGGAAAACGAGCACTTTTGAGATTTTATACGTTTTCCACATATTAGAGAAATAAGTACCTAAGCTTATAGTGGTCACTCCATACATCAGTCTCCATACTTAATAAATAATAAGTTGTATGGGAGGTATGATAAAACGTATAATTAATAAGTTTAAAACTCGTTTAAAAGTGAATACTTATTATTAAGCTTAAATCTTATTTAAAGTAAGTTTTCCCAAAGCTCGCTTTAAACTTAGTATTTTTTCTATGCACATATAAGCAAACATCGGATTCTAGGGGGCAAATTGTATGACGGATAGGGATCCCGTCATACAATTGCCCCCTAGAATCCCATGTTTGCATAGAAGTAATAATTGAGAAAGCACTCTAAGTTAACTTATTTGTCTATCTACATATGGAATCCGAATAACGTGTGTATTTTATAATACACACGTTATTATTGCACAGAACAAACGCATACATAAAAATAGAAACACCTAAAGCCCCGAAAGGTACATACAAAGAGAACTTATCCGTATTGAAATTACTATACTTTACATTACACTTGGCGAATTAATGATGTCAAATTTAAAACCGAATGTTGTACACCTAAGAGGAGAAACCCAGGAAACCTACCTCGCACTATTTTAATTTTTGAGCTTATTGATGTCAGACTCGTGTAAACCTTTTTTCGGACTAGTTTCTTTCAATGAATGTGGCGAAGATAAGTACTCATTTCTGCTTGGTACATTATATCTTCAATAAGCCCCCTATTAAGTCGACGAACAGAACCCTCTCTGCATGTCCCATTATGCTCTTGCCCCGTTTATTTTAATAGTAATGGAAACTGCATCTATTTTTAAATATTAAACTATAGTTCATGAAGAATCTAGTTTATTTTCCATTACATATAAAATAAAAGAGATGTTAAATAATTTCTTATCTCTATATCTCTTTATCTGTAAAAACGTATTAAATTTACACATTTATTATACTATTGGGGATTCCTTCGTGTACCCTAAAGAAGTTAAAGGCAACAACCTGGCCCTGCATTTTCCTTCGTTAGAATCCAGGCAATAGTTCGACTCGGGCCTCCCTCTTTAACTATAACCGTGACAACAACCAGTATATAAGCGGAGGTCATATGAGTGTATACTAGTTAATACTGCGGTGGCGTAGCGTAGGGAATTACAGCTGTATATCGGTGACCGTCAGGTGTCTAGACAACATCAAAAGAGGCACTCACAAAAAGAAAAAGTTTAGCAGTGATTACACTAACGATGCTTTGGACGAAACATAGAGTTGCAAGTCGGGTTTCTTTGGTGAAATGTATAACGAAATTGGGAGGATGAAAAAGGAGGTTTGAAAGGCGCGTTGCTCTTTGTTAAAGTGGAAAAGGCGGGTTATCTATGAAATGTAGTTTACAGAAATACACGAACAAGAAATCAACAAATGTTCCAAATGTCACGAATGTCATGTTTTTCACATTCGCGAATGCGAATGTCCAAGATGCGAATGTACGAATGCGAATATTAGGAAATAGCTTTAAAAAACTACTAATGTGATGTGATAGTTTTTATTTGAAGACAGACATAAAATTAACTCACATTTATAGACGGGTCTAACGCGAAATTTATTCAATTACCATTTACCGACGTTTCGACACAGGTTTCACCTACTATATATTAATGAAAATTTGAGAGCGGAATGCTATATTTAAAAAATAGTGATTTTGCCGCCTCTCCGCCCGTTAGGCGATTTCAGATCGGCTGGTACATACCTCGTACATAAACAAGATATAAACCGAGTTGTATTAAAAAACTGTTCGCTTGGAACGCTAGCATTAAGTCGGCCTTTGTACTTTTTACCTCCTTTTGTGCAATAAAGTTTAAAATAAATGATAAATACACATAAGTTTTCACCTGTCGCCTTTGCTTAAAAAAACCAGAGGCACCCTTCATGACCCTTCATAATTACTTTGTTATTTTTTGAAAACACTCGGCAAACGAAATCCTCTGTGACTGTGACTAAGCACATCGACAAACAGTAGGAATTCGCGAAATAACTCAGCGGCGGCGTGACAATGTAGGCCGGACCTTTGTTAAGAATCTTTCCATCGTCAAAGTGAAATATCTCTTTGTAATCTCCTGGAACATCGGATTAACTAGCGGTTGTTACTGATCCATTTTCTGAAGCCAAATCCCTTTTGTTTAGGTACCGTAAAATGGGGTGAGTAGGTTTCGAGGGGAGAGTTGGGTTATGAGTGGGGAGAGAAGGATTGAAAGGGGGGTGAGATGGGTTTTTAAGGCTACTGCTACAAAAATAATGTATTCCAATTTAAAATGGATACTCATAATAAAAAAAATCGATCCAACAATCTTCCAAAATCACCTTTGTATGAAAACCCAACTCATCCCAAATACGAGGGACTACGGGGTGAGGTGGGTTTTCCTGTTTATCGTCAAAGTTATGAAATGGAACTACCCAAAATAAAATAAAAACTAAAATACAAACGTCCGGAACACTAATTATATACACCATTCAGTTTGCATATGTAATAATAAAATGTTATCGAGGTTTGAATGTCAGTTTTGCACCTACTCACCCCATTTTACGGTATGCTTGTATTTTAACTAAGAAATTAAATTAGAATAACATTTGCAAAACGAGTAACAGATAAAAAAAATTAATAATGTACAAAATATTATCAATTATTTAATTTTAAAAATCTGTTATTTAACCGACATCGACATCTGAACAATGTAAGGAGTTAGTTCATAAGTAAGTAATAATGCAACCTTGCTGTTTTTGTAGCTATAAATTACGTGTTTATTGAATAAAACTTTAGTCCTTAATCAGCATCCACTTGTTTAATTGCTCCTCCAACTTCCCGCACCACATGGCAACCCTGCCACGTGAGGTGTCGGGTTCGCGCGCCGCCGCGGTTGCGAAATTGCATTAATCGGACAATAGCCACTCATACATCATTCGGGTTTTTTTTAATAAAATCGAACAATGTGTAATTCAAGAGTCGAAAAAGAAGATATTTTCATCAACCAAAACGCTGCGGGGAAATCTGCCAACGACGCTCATCTGCACGAGATGAAAAATCATTTATCGTCGATCAGCAATGTTATGATAGTGATTTGTGCATTATTGGCCATCGGAGTACTCTACGCTTGCTATAAGATATACAAGAAGTGCCACGACAAATGGTCAAGAGATTTGATCGTGCAATACAACCTTCGCCGCTCTTTCAATCGAGATCTTCGCGAGACACACACTCACTGCCATCAATGTGGACCTGCTCGAGGTGTTTCTTATTCAACAAACAAGATGAACGAGTGACCCAGTATCCAGCATCAGGACATTACGGCGATTCCAGAGTGAAAGTGAAGTGCGCGTATTCGGTAATGTGAAGTGAAATTAGTGTAAAAATCGGCATGAACGGTAATTAGAGCGTACCTACGCGTAAGTTTTCTTTATTTCTCAGCAAGGATTGTCTGCATACTTCATTTTCATGATCGTAAGATTTTTTTAATGTTAAGATAAATATGTTAATTTGATATGATAAGTAAATTGCAAGAGTTACTTATTATTATTATTCTCTTTATTCAATTAGGGTCTTAGGTTAGGGTTTTACAATGTGAGTATAAAAGTAAAATATAAAAACATTTACAAAACATAACAAAAATATATAAACACATTATAAAAAACCTAACCTAGGGTGCCGCCGGCAGCGGGGCAGGGTCCAAGCTGCCGGTGGTCAGGGCCGCAGAGTGAGGAATCGACGTACTATACGCGCCGTGTCCAAAATTACCGCCTTCTGCATCTGACCCTTGATCCAACCACCCAGCGAGAGTCTCTCTAGGTGTTGGTCGAGACTCTTCGCTATGAGACCGTTCGCTGACACGACTATAGGAACAATGATCGTCGAGTCAACATCCCACATAGCGGTTATCTCGTGGGCTAAGTCTAGGTACTTGCTGGACTTGTCCTTCTCGGCCTTCACGAGATTCTCATCATGGGGGATGGTGACGTCGACGAGCACGGTCCGGCGCTGCGATCGATCTATCAGCACGATGTCAGGCTTATTGGCTACAATAGTCCTGTCAGTGATGATAGATCGATCCCAATAGAGCGTGGCACGACCATTTTCGAGAACTGGCGCAGGTGAGTACTTGTAGTACGGCACTTCGCGGTCCACAAGGCCGTATGTAGGAGGGCAAGCTGCTGGTGAATAATTCTGGCTACGAGGTTATGTCTGTGCAAGTACTCGCCGTTAGCAAGATGAGAACAACCGGAGATAATATGCCTGAGTGACTCTCCGGGACGGCGGCATGCCCGACAAATGTCGACCGTACCGTCCTTCAGGATATATTTCCGATAGTTGTTCGTCATCATCACTTCGTCCGCAATTGCACAGGCAAAACCCTCGGTTTCTCCGAAGAGGTCCCCGAATCGTAACCAGTTCACCGACGCGAGCAGGTCCACATCGGGTCCCGTGAGGGCCTTGTAGAACCGCCCGTGTAGCTGCTTATCCTTCCATACCGCCTTGCGGTCCTCGGTGCTTAGTACTACAGGTTTGCGCCAGTTCTCGTTCGCCAAGGAGAGCGGCGTGAGGCCCTTGTCAGCTGCCACCACATCACGATGCATCCCACACTCGTTGTTGAGGAAATAATTCCTGAGATTGTACACCACACGGTTGTGGAGATTATTATTATTCTCTTTATTTATTTTTCGTCTTAAGTTAGGTTTGTTATAATATGAATATAAAAGTAAAATATAAAAACACTTACAAAACAATAAAAAATACATATAAACACATTATAAAAAACCTAACCTAGGGTGCCGCCGGCAGCGGAGCTTGGCCCAAGCTGCCGGTGGTCAGGGCCGCAGAGTGAGGAACCGACGTACTATACGCGCCGTGTCCAATATTACCGCCTTCTGCATCTGACCCTTGATCCAACCACCCAGCGAGAGTCTCTCTAGGTGTTGGTCGAGACTCTTCGCTATGAGACCGTTCGCTGACACAACTATCGGAACAATGATCGTCGAGTCAACATCCCACATGGCGGTAATCTCGTGAGCTAAGTCTAGGTACTTGCTGGACTTGTCCTTCTCGGCCTTCACGAGATTCTCATCATGGGGGATGGTGACGTCGGCGAGCACGGCCCGGCGCTGCGATCGGTCTATCAGCACGATGTCAGGCTATTATTATTATTATTATGAGCCTGTTGTGTCCCACTGCTGGGCAAAGGCCTCCCCCCTCTTCTTCCACTCGTCCCGGTTTTGAGCTACATCTGGCCAGTCTCTCAAAAAGGAGTCCAAGTTATCCCGCCATCGCCGACGAGGTCTGCCGGATCCCCGGTGTGACTCGTGGGGCACCCACTCTGTGGTTAACTTGGCCCACAAGTCGTTCGGCATGCGGCAGACATGACCAGCCCAGTCCCACTTTAGCTTGGCCGCTTTTTGAGCTACATCTATTATCTGAGTTTTTGAGCGCAGCGTGGTGTTCCGGATGCGATCCCTTAGTTTCACACCTAATATGCTGCGCTCCATAGCTCTCTGGCAAACCCCGAGTTTGGACTTCTGAGCTTCCGTCAAAGACCAAGTCTGAGCACCGTAAGTGAGGACTGGAAGTATGCACATGTCCATGAGCCTACGTTTGAGAGACAGAGGTAGGTCTCCCTTCATGAGGTGTTTCATGGACCAATAGCTCTTCCAGGCGTTCTCGGTCCGTCTATTGACCTCTTTGTCTTGTCGCGCCTGGAAAGAGACTATTTGGCCCAAATAAAGGTATTCATGGACATATGCAATGTGTTCTCCGTTTACCTCAATCTTACGTTTTGTGCTGTTGGACATGACTTTGGTCTTTGACATATTCATCTTCAGTCCGACCTCGAGGCTTGCGTTGCTAAGGTCTTCTAGCATAAGATGTAGCTCGGATGCCGTTACTTGGTGATTTAAAAACCATTAAAGAATATTTAGTTAAGCTTAGTTATGATAGAAGGACGCCTGAAGTCCTTAATGCAAAGTTAGAAGAGGCATTTTTAATATATTCTAACTATCTAAAAATTTGTGAACAAGTCCAGGTAGATATCGATAAGAAAAAACTGACTGGTCAAAGCTTATTGGATATTCAGAGTTTTTATGAACATATTAGGAGTTTGTATAAGCAAATAGAGGAATTTTGTCACAAAACCTATACAAGTTCAAATCCACCGTCTAATAAAAATTTCAAAATGGGCGAGTTTAACTTGAAAATAGCGCTTTCATTAATACCGTCCATGACTGACGATGAAGTTGCAATTAATCAATTAATAGACTCTATAGAATACTACGACTCTACCTTAAAAAGTGACGCGAAACAACAGTTCATAAACTTTGTCTTGAAAAATAGACTTACACAAGTAGCTAAATTAAAGTTAAGTTCGTCATACACTTCTGTCCAAAATTTAGTGACAGATATGAAAAAACTATTGTTGCCTAAAAAATCAGCCACAGCTATTCAAAATAAATTGCATACCTTGAGACAAGGAGAGTCTTCGATTGATGACTTTGGTCAAAAATTGTCGAAAATGTTTGTAGATCTCACGATCGCGCAATCAGACGGTGACTCAAATGCATTTAAAGTATTAAAAGGTCTTAATAAAAAACAAGCGATTAAAAGATTCGCGGACGGATTGCGCAATCGTCGAGTAAGTACAATTATTGCAGCTCGTGATTACGACTCTTTACAATACGCCATACAGGGTGCCAAGGACGAAGAGACGACTTCAAGCAATACGTCAAGTGATGTATTTTCTTTTAACCATCGTAAAACAACTTATTTCAGTAGAGGGTACGTTCGAGGGCGTGGCTCTTATAGGGGGCAACCACACTACTCTTCAGGCGCAAGGACGCTACACAACCCAGGACATTCGGCAACAGGAGCATCATACTACTACAGGAGCAGAGGAGCTGGCAGAGGAGGCTACCAGTTCCAGAGCAATCACCGAGGCAGAAACTATCAAGGAAACCGAGGTAAGTCTAACACTTTTCATGGAAACAATGGATATCGCAACAACCGTATTTTTACGGCTGAAACTGAAACTGATAAAAATGTGAGCTCAAATCAGTTTTTTCGTGGATAATGAATCTATATTTGCAAGTAATGATACATGTTTAGTTTATTTCAATGTGCAAAACAAAAGACAATTATGGTTATGTGACACCGGTGCCTCGATCTGTGCTTTGAAGTTGGCGATCGCTTTGAAATTAGATATTCCGATTTATAAAGACAAGTTAATTATTAACGGAATAGGTGGAACAAAACAAGCAATCGGATATGCTTACATTGAATTAACGGAACGTGACCATGTATTTCAACATAAGTTTTATATTTTTGACGACTTCTTTTCAACCACGTGAATAATAGGTAAAGATTTTTTTTTAAAATACCGCGCTTTGATAGATTTACGAAATATGGAATTGACCTTAGAATCAAGTAAGAATGAGACAGTTTGTATACCTTTTGAAAATGATAGAACTCATTTAACTCTTCCACCAAGAACCGAATCATTACATTTCGTGACTACAAACTTAGAAGAAGATTGCGTAGTGTTTTCATCAGAATTGCAAGACGGTATATTTTTGGCTAGTTCAATAGTCTGCCTAAAAGTAGCAGAAGCCTTCCTAAACTGTGATCTTGTCATTACATTAATACTTTCATTCATTTCCTTTAATTCATCGCTATTTATACAAATACGTGACAATGCATCGGCCGGTGCGTTATCCGATCCCTTCACATACTCCACTTTTAAATCATACTCCTCTAGCGCTAGCCTGAACTTGAGTAATCGACTTGAGGGATCGCGCATGCTAAATAAATAAACTAATGGTTTATGATCCGTTCTGATTATGAACTTACGCCCATATAAATAAGGTCTAAAATGTTTTATGCTCCATACTATACCAAGTAGTTCTTTATCTACGGTCGGGTAGTGCTTTTCGGCTTTATTTAATGTTCTACTGGCAAATGCTACTGGCCTATTATCAAAATTACTTAAGGTAGCTCCAAGCTGACGCATCAGTTTGCACAATAAATGTGTTATTTTCTGATAAATCTGGGTATTGCAATACAGGTGTCGATGTCATAGCTTCTTTAAGTTTTTCAAAAGATTTTTGACAGTTATTATCCCAATTAAATGTTACATTTTTACGTGATAAGTGGTTTAATGGCAAAGCAATTTTTGCGAAATTTCGAATAAATTTTCGATAATAATTAGCGAATGCAACGAATCTTTTTACTTGGTCTGAACTAGTCGGTGTTGGATAGTTTTTAATTGCACTTATTTTTTCTGGATCGGGTAACACACCGTTAGATGACACTACGTGTCCTAAATACAATATTTCTTTTTTTAAGAACTCACACTTACTTGGATTTAACTTAAGGTTGACTTTCCGTAATCTTTTAAAAACATCCATTAAATTAGAATTGTGGTTATCTAGATTCTTTCCGAAAACGATTAAATCGTCCAAATAAATTAGACACTTGTCATATGTTAAACCAGACATTGCTAAATTCATCATTCTAGAAAAAGAATTGGAGATGACTTGAGACCTTGGGGCATGCGAGTCATGCGCCACTGGCCTGAGGCAAAGGCTGTATAATTTCGACTGTTTTGGTCTAAATTGCATTGATAATATCCGTTTGCCAAGTCTAAATGTGTAAAATATACGCAACCTGATAAAGAATCAATAATTTCGGTAATATTGGGAAGTGGAAATTTATCATCTTGAATGCAGTTATTTAATTTTCGGTAGTCTACAACAATACGCCATTTTTTCTCACCACTTTTATCTAATTTTTTGGGAACTATTAGAAGTGGGCTAGACCACTCACTTGAACATTTCTCTATTATGCCTTGTTTTAGCATACTTTCTAACTCAGTGTTTATTAAGTCTTTCTGAGCGTGTGGTAACCTATACGGTTTCGTATAAATAGGACTAGTGTTCTCTTTTAATGTTATTGAGTGATTGTAAATATTTGTCGTTGTTAACTTGTCACCGGGTAAATAAAAAATATCGGAATATTTGGCACATAAGTTTTCTACAGAAATCTGTTCTTCTTTGTTAAGGTTTTCTAATTTTAAATGAGTAAATAAATCCTTTACACGATCTACACTTTTTGAGTCGCATTTATCAAAACAACAAATATCATAATCACTCGCTTTATGTATTACTAGCTTTAAATCACTTAGTTTAATCTCTTTTTCGGTCGTGTTTAATATTTTTATAGGTAATTTTCCATTGGAAGGTCTAACTATTGAACTTAATGAAAAATTAATTAATTAATTGAGAAATTAATGGTAAGCCATTGTTAGTTCATAAAAATAGAACTAAGTTTTATTTTACACCAATGTAAAAAAAAAAAAAAACTTATGTAATTTTTTTTTTCTCTTTTCCGTGGGAGATGTAAGGAGTTAGTTCATAAGTAAGTAATAATGCAACCTTGCTGTTTTTGTAGCTATAAATTACGTGTTTATTGAATAAAACTTTAGTCCTTAATCAGCATCCACTTGTTTAATTGCTCCTCCAACTTCCCGCACCACAACAATGTGCCTTTTAGTTACTGCAGCCGAAGTGAAAAAAAAATTCACAGATCTCGTGCCTCTCACGACCTTCGGGTGTATTGAAAATGAATTAAAATAAATCAGTTTTTCACATTTTTATTTCTTAAAAATTCTTAACAATTAAAATTATACGATACTCGAAAAGAAAAATAGCAAAGAAGTAACTTCCCCGCATGCGCTCCTAAATGACACAAGAAAAATAGTAAAGAAATATACGTTGCACTATGGGCCCGATTCGGATTTTGAAATAGACATCTATTAGATATTACTTCTTATAGACATCACCAAGATACGATAACGATATGTTTAAGATCTAACCTGTCAAATTTGACATTTGCGCGATTCTGGAGATACTCTTGAACGATTTCCACAGGATATGACTTAGAGATCCAATTCACATCTAATAGATATCTTACTCTATCTAACGTAAAAGAGACATTGGTTGCCCGAATTGCGCTGCAAAAGAGAACTATTTGATATCTAAATTATAACGTATCTAGAATGGATCAAGTACGTGTCGTCTCTTCTGAATATCTTGAAGTTCGAATACGGCAGTATAAGTGATCTCGTGTTGTACACACAAATTTTCACTTCAGAAGTGAGAACGCAAGTATTAGACATCCTGAACCTGAAAAATTTAGGTAATCCTTCTTCATCACACAGTAGAACACGAGATCGAAGTTATTTACATCTCGTGCGCTTTTGAGTCCCGTGCAAGCAAAAGATTCTATAAGCACTCGAAGAAATATCTAACTTTGCTCTCTTGTTGTACAAATAACTATTGCACATTTTTATTGTGAGTGCAAAATTAGTTACGGACCACGTAGGTGGTCCCTAGGACGCCACACGGGTTAAATCGAATATCGGTTTTTTTCATTAATGAAAGAAAATATAGTTGTATATATCTTTCAACTACACAACTATCTTTTCTTTCAATAATCCTGTAAAAATTAAATATGCAGGAATTGTATATACTGAGTTTTACAAAGTAAAGTAACGCAAGTCTTACCGTTTGTTTACATTAGGGAATATTTTGTTGTTTTAGTCGGGCAAGAATTCTTATCACTGGGGTTTCAAGTTGCAGTTATCAATGACTGTTGTTGTATTTTGAGGTAACTTTAAGTGCTTCATTCATACCCACTTACAAGGGTATGGATGGGCGGTGTGAATATTATGAAAAGTAATAACGCGACAAATTTTTTTTAATTTGGCTGAATAAGGTTGAATGTTGAATGACTTTAGATTTGAAACAATTTTTACCGGATTATATCGCGTATAGTATTTAGGTTGTCCACGTATGAATTCTGAGCCCTTGCAATTATTATTAAATTTTGCGCGTTACCGATGCTCGTTTTATGTTGACGCAAATAGCAATGCACCCAACTAACGCATTTTGAGGGTGCATTGGAATCTAAGAATGACTGTCCTTTTTTGAGCGATCTTTTGAAGTGATTCGACGTAGTGTGGTCAAGTGGTTATTGCTTGCACGTGTAGGTTTTTTCCCTTGCCTGCCCGACAGCAAAAAATCAGTGTTTCTGTGTGTTAAACCAACAATGCTAAGTCAAATAAACTTACAACTTAATTACAGAAGCCATCGTAGATTCGTAGATAATTGTTGTTAGTTATCTTCGATTTCGAACATCACTACATTTTAATACCTACTTCCATCAATTGCGAACGGGAATGTTCCTTCCTTCTTTTCCAAGGCGAACCCTCTTGACGTCTGACGTCTATCCGAATATTAATATGTAGGTACATACGTCGAGAAAATTCGGAAAACCTATAAACTAAATTGTTTTAGACTCTAGTCCCACTAAACAGATCTCACACAGAATCGAATCACTCTCCAACACCACTAATCACTGATCACCAACACAGTAAACAAATGTTGAAATCACACTTACCTATAACAAACAATGTCAGTAATTATGTGCACTCACGAGCACACTAAGGTATTAAATCATCTACTTAAATAATTTTGGAAAGAAATAAAAGTTTTGGAAAATATTAAAATAAATCACCATTTATATTTATTTCAATAACATATCAAGCTTTAACTATACAATAATCGACAAACTTCAATCATACTACTTGTATAGGTATCCCGCGCCGCGCACGCCTCCTGCGGTATCCTGACATTTCGTTACATAAAGGATAAGCCACAGCCTAGGCCGTAAGAGATATAGAGTTCCGGTTGTTTTTAAAATGTAGCCTAACTCAATACCCCTAGGGCTTTTTTTCATTTTTTCGATATCGCTTTTCTTATTCGATAAATTGTCGATTTAGTGCGAAAAGACACCGAAAAAATGCGTCATTTTTCTACATTTTTGAGATTTCCGAAAAGAGTTTTTGACTTTTTCAAAATAAATATTCACCATATTGTAGCCCTTGTTAAGACGCATCTTTTGAGACCTGGACCATTTATGTAGCCCTAAAACTCATGAGACCAGGGCGATGTCTCACTCTGGCTGAAACTGATGCGATCGAAAAAACATTTTCAATGTTAAAACTATCAAACTTACTAATTGCCTGACATCGTGCCTTTTTGCCAAGCCATTAATTATCCCATTGATTAAGTAATCATCACAGACAGATATGAATTATTGGTTTCCGTAAGTATTGAGAATGAAACGATCTATTTGATTCTCATGAGTCTCATGACGGTTGCGGGTATTATTGTTAGTAATAAGACCTAAAATCTTAGACTTATTTTTAGTAAACTTACATCTTCGCATTTCAATCGCGTCCAGTAAAGGACTTCAAAATTTGATAACAAGAAGCAACCTTGGATTCTTGGAAAAAGTGTTGTTGCACCCAACTTTACCTATAGCAATTATTTATTTCTGCTGCGTAAATATCTTAGCCAGGAATTTAGAAAGGCACAGACGCCGCGCGAACCTTGCGACGGAAGATTTGGCGAACGCGCGGGTTTCAACGTTTTACCTCAATAACTATATATATATATCAGTTCTCTTTAAAATTTTGATAGTCAAATCCTTCGGCTATTTAACTAGCTATTTTATATTAAAATTATATTGCTGTGGTATTGCAGGGTAACGAAATACAATTTGAAAAAATAAAATTACATGTTTTCGTGATTCGGTTCTATCGAGCCAACTTTAACCTGTTTTGATTAAAAGACTATAATCAAAACCGAAGGGTAAGACACCCTTGCACATATTATTGACCGAGCGTTAGCGAAGGTCTCCATTTCAGCTTGACCGAGCATTAACGAAGGTGGTTTCAGTTTGGGCAAAAATGCTTTCATACATATCATACATATTTCCGGATGTTCACCTCTGCAGGTCACATTTCTCAACAGATTCTCGTGAAAATTTGTGAGCAGGTTCGGTTACAGTATGACATTAAATAGATAATTAAATAATTAACATTTCATGAAAACAATACCACTAAATTGAAAAATTACCGTGTTGTGCCTACTGTATCCCTAGCTTCTTTCGTAATATAGCTGGCTTTATTTGTCGTCAAAAGCTGACGACATTCAGACTAAAATGTTTTCACACGAAGTATGTTTGGAATGCTGACGTTTATAGAGAGTCCCGCATTTAGGTACGGGTCACAAAATGTAAAATTTTCTGTTTTTGACGTCCTAAACACGTTTTAACAAGATAACGAGGAATGCTATGCCGTAGAATGTTAAGGCTGTTGGAATATTTGTTGGGCGAGAAGATACGTCTGAGACGATTTATAAAATTGAATATTTAAAATTAAATTCCTTTTACAAGTAGGTCCAATTATTTTGTCCGCCAGTCACATAACTTAAAAATTTTAATGATAGAACTTATGATAAAGCGACGGTTCACCCAAGGAAAATCGATAAATTATAATTTAATCAATTATATACTTCCCAGGTGGGTCCCTTTTAAATTTTATCGAAATCGATCGTGCGGTTTTTGGAAAATCTACAAAAATGTATACATCGATCATATAGTGGAGGACATTTGGCTAGGCACTGACTTCAAACACGTCAGGAAATCCATATGTAAATACCAATAATGTTTTGCTTTTTAGTTACTGGGTGTTTTTTTAAAGGCGGTTTTTTTTATTTAAAAATAGTAATTTTAGAAAATTATACATAGCAGCGAGATGTCAGCAGTAAAACGATGACGATGATAATGAGGCACGTGTTGAGCACGAGCCGCTGTATGGCGCTGTCAGTCATCGTCCTTTAGTAATCTTTGCTATGAATAATTTAAATAAACGGATTCTATAAATTATATCGGCAACAGAAATACATCATCTGTGAAAATTTTAACTGTCTAGCTATCACGGTCCATGAGATACAGCCACCAGACAGACAGACGGACAGACAGACAGACGATCAGTGGAGTCTTAGTAATAGGGTCCCGTTTTTACCCTTTGGGTATGGATCCCTAAAAAAACATTTACTTGAGCTAAAATAAAAGTTGCAAAATAGCTACAGCATCAGCAGTTTTCACAGTCGTAGTGAGAAGTATTTTGGTAATGTCACTAACTAAACAAATTTCCCTTATTGACCATGAGGGCCCAGCGCGAAATCCCTGTACAAAGAGATTTCCCAGCGCCTTGTGGATGCATGTAGTGAGGTGAGCCCTCTGGGTCTACTTGGGACAGAGATTAAGCCTGGCCATGCAAAAAGGTAACTTTGCCAGTCTTTTGGGTAACATAACACACGATGGCGACGTGGGGAGCATTTTTTATATAAGTTTAAGTTAATTTTTATAATGCAGATATCTCACTACTACTGTGACAACGGGCCGCCGCCTTTTGCGAACTAAAGAGTTCACTGGCGCAACTTTGACACCCCGTCTACTATGGCTCAATTTGTGGGGAGTCATTATGCAGAGCTACATAATTCGTCATATAGCTATGTTTATTAACAATCGCTGTATGAGACCTAATACATTACGGGTTTATTGACCGGAGCGTAGCGAAGATCTACGTTTCGACTGGAGCATTTTGCTTTTGTATGTCCGGATGTTCTCCTCTACAGGTCGCAATTCTTAACCGAATCTCGTGAAATTTTGTGACTGGATTCTATGTCTAAATAATTTTTTTTTGTCCGTCCGGTTTTTTGATTTTTTTTAAAATGGCGGAGTCGTGATAGCTCGCGCCTAGAGATGGGTAGTGAGTAAATACTCACGGGTAAATACCGAGTAAATACTCAGTATTTACTCAATTTACCCGTATTTACTCGTTTATACCCAAATTGGTGGGTATAAACTATTTAGAGTGCTGAAAGTGGCATACAAATTTGAAATATAGGTGTATTTTGTAAGCCGCTACTGGATTAAGTACTCAAAATTGTAAGAAATGTATTTTTAAAAGGGGCACTCCATACATGTAACTAATTATCACAAAAAAAAATCAGAAACCACCAACGTGTTGCACATCATTAAATGGGTCTTTAAAAATAACTGGAATGTTTCTAAGAACATTTTTGGAAAAATTGAATTTTATTGGGAAAAAACCGTTTCGAAAGGCCAAAATAATATTTAACTCTCTATAACTTTAGAACCAAAGTTCAGAAAAATTATGAAAACATATCGAGAGATAAGCCGTATAATAGAGTACAAAAAACAATATTTGGAGCATCATCGGTTGAGCCATTTTTGAGTTATCTTTAAAAAACCCTTAATAAAAGGTCGTAAGTGCCGCGTAAATACGCACTTTTGCGCGACATGCAGTTATCCATAACATCGATAGAGTTTAAGTACCATATTTTTAAAGTAAATACCTTCTTATTTAAAACAAAATTGTTAACTATGCATTATCACAATTTGCCTCTCACTGATAATTACCTTTTTTTCCAAAATTAAGCGTCCTCTATGCTTTTTATTATATCTTCTTCTTCTTCCTCGCGTTATCCCGGCATTTTGCCACGGCTCATGGGAGCCTGGGGTCCGCTTGACAACTAATCCCATGATTTGACGTAGGCACTAGTTATTACGAAAGCGACTGTCATCTGACCTTCCAACCCATAGGGGAAACTAGGCCTTATTGGGATTAGTCCGGTTTCCTCACGATGTTTTCCTTCACCGAAAAGCAACTGGTAAATATCAAATGATATTTCGTACACAAGTTCCGAAAAACTCATTGGTACGAGCTGGGGTTTGAACCCGCGACCTCCGGATTGAAAGTCGCACGCTCTTACCGCTAGGCCACCAGCGCTTTTTATTATATAGATATTGTTAATACACGTTAGCACTCTTCAATAAAAGACAATTTTGTTCTTAAATCTCACTTTTTGAATATTTTATAAGCAATCGTTTTTACCCACCTAAATGAGTAAATACGGGTATTTATCGGGTACTTTGAGTAAATACTCAGTATTTACTCACCCCTACCCATCTCTACTCGCGCCTAAACAAATAGTGGTATCGGTACCATACGAGTGTTTTTTTTTGGAGATATGTTTATAGATTAAATGGCCAAAAATTCAGAAAATTTATTTCGCTGGTTTCGGAGTTATTGAGATATTTAATTTTAACTAATTTTAATTTGAGAAGGAGTAGCTAAATTTCGTCAACCCATCTAAGAACTAGGTATTTGGCCCAGTTTGTAAACGTTCGCTTTTTCTGTTTGCACAGAAGGTCTGGGTTCGATCCCCAGTAATTGTATGCTGTGATATTATAACTTTTTGTATTTTTTACACATAAATTTCGTATTGTTTTTTTTTTAATTTACTATATTTAAAGCTCTTAGCACCATGTTATTTAAAGCTCTGCTCGCGAGGTCTACAGCTCACAGAGCCACTAGTATATGTAACTTTCGATGAAAATGAAATTTTAATTGGATACCTACCTACGCAATTAAAGTATCATGGCAACCGTTATCACAGAATGTTCTATTAATTTGCGGTTCGGATACAATAGTAATGTTAATAACGTGGTCTAAATTAATTATAACGTGGTCTAAAATAATATGCAGACAAATATTTCATAATAAGCCGTTTTGTCGACTAAATAGTGTTTAGTTTTAAGTTTATAAAATACATATGTATGTTAGTCTGTAAGGTATTTGTAATATGGGCCTTGTTGCCTGAATTAAATTTCTAAATTAAATTAAAAAATTAAATAATGCCTACGTGAACTGATATATGTAGTATTTTATACAATCGTGATATAATAGAGAGCTTTTCAGTCGAGTACCGTGTTTAGGCAACGAACCTTGCTGAGTTGCCTAAGTGAGGTACGAGATTGAAAAGCTTGACTAAGTATATCACTATTGTACACAATACTTTTTCTACGAGTCAACAAAAATAATACTTTAAACTAGTAGAATCATACAAACAAACCAAACCAAAAGATACGCGAGCAGCCGCGATACCTTCTTACTGGTACAGTCAACAACACTCCCAGCTGTACATCGGTGGACCTTATTACAAAAGGCATAAGGTCCACCGATGTACAGCTGGGAGTGTTGTTGACTGTACGCGCCCCGGCCGCCGCGGCTCGGCGGGCTGGTCAACGACACCTTCTCGTAACTTATGAGGCCCTGGTACTTGCTCCGCGCTAAATTCAATTTTTAGACAGTTGTTTTCTCGATTTTGGCCACCGTAGCCTATGGAGACTAACAAGCAACACTAAGTGGTTTTCGTAGTCTATGGATGTTGCTATATTAAGGGTGTCACATGCGCGTTTCTGACTTATGAACCAATTGTTTCTACTATACAACCTAAAATAAATAATTAATTTGAGCTATGGTTTTGTTTCGTCCTCTTGATCGCGGGGAGCTGTGATTGGTAAATTTCATTATAGTTGACAAAACTGTATCGAAATGAATATTATAGTTGAGTTGGGAGCCCATACATTAAAATACCCAATTGCAGTTTGGTATAAGAAATCTTAATTCAAGAATTACAGTCGACGAGTAGTAAAATTTTTTCAACTTGAACTACTATGTTCAAAAATTCCCAATAGCAGTATTTTTTTTAGAAAGTATTATTATTTGTTACTCCATATCTCCGTCAATACTGTACCGATTTTGAAAATTCTTATTTTGATTGTATGTACATGCGTACAGATTGGTCCCGTTTTTGTCAAAACTCATTTTTGATGATGGGATCCATGAGGAATCGAGGGAACTCCTCAAATCTTAAAGGCATACATAGTGATTTTTGTGTTTTTATCAACAAATCAAGCATATACATTCAAAAAAGTGACATTTGATGAAGTGGAACTGGTGATGATGATCAGAACGGAACTCTTCAATGACGCATAGTTCACGTTTGGCGATTTGTCCTCATCGTTATGTTTATTAAGCGAGTTAAGTTTTAAAGCAACATTTTTGTCAAGCTCGATTTCTGATGATGGGATCCATGAGGAATCGAGGGAACTCCTCAAATCTTAAAGGAATACATATAGTGATTTTGTTTTTTTATCAACAAATCAAGCATTTACATTCAATAAAGTGACATTTGATGAAGTGGATCTGTCTCTGAAGCCGGCAACCTAGTCCCAAATCCTTCAGCAGGGTGCTGAGGGGATTCAGAGCTAGGCAGAACCACAGGGGACTCAGACTGTCGCCCTGAAAGATTCCTCGCTCAATCCTTATAAAATCCTGCGGGCCAGGGCGACAATCCCCGCCTCCTGGTTGACGAAGGCCTGTGGTCCCTCCCCAAGGTGGTAGACCCTCCCCAACCATGAATGAGGCACCGAATCATAGGCCTTCTTGTAGTCTATCCAAGCGGCTGAGAAGGCCCCCTTGTTCCGCTGGATTTGTTGGCAGATGGTCATGTCTATGAGGAGGAGCTCTTTAGTACCACGGGACCCAACCCTACATCCATTTTGAGCGGAAGCCAGAAT
Source organism: Cydia splendana (assembly GCF_910591565.1). Taxonomy (NCBI): domain Eukaryota; kingdom Metazoa; phylum Arthropoda; class Insecta; order Lepidoptera; family Tortricidae; genus Cydia; species Cydia splendana. Next base: position 11,114,369 of record NC_085962.1, read on the forward strand.
ATTGTTTGCAACAATGTGCGCGTTGATTTTTGCTCTCAAAATGGATGTAAGGAGCTTGTATAGTGTAGGCAAGCATGTGATGGGTCTGTAGTTCTTCGCTTCCGTGGTACTACCGGACTTATAGAGCAGGAAGGTGACACCAGTTGTTAAGGAAGGTGGGAGAGAACCAAGCTCGAGGGCTTGTTGAAATTGTGCTGCCAAGCGCGAGTGCGAGCATCGGAACCACTTTAGCCAGAAGTTGTGCAATCCATCCGGCCCAGGACTTTTCCAGTTCTGGGCCGTGCGGATGGCACAATTCACGTCATCGGGGCTGATGGTGACTGCCCCCATAGGTTCGATGGACTCGCACTCACGCTCGACAACACTCATCCAACTCCCCTCGGTGTGTCCAACAGGCACCGACCAGATGCTACGCCAGAAGTCAGTCATGGCAGTAGCATCCGGCGGCCGCGTGTCGGGCGTACGAAGGTTAGTTTCCTCCCACTTTCGGTACACCTTCCTTTGGTCACTTTGAAAAAGGCGATTATATTATTTTGGAATTCACGGGCCTATAAATCCCGGTCTTTTGATAGGCTTGCGTGGGGATATACATCCAACACGTAGAGGCCCTTTGGAGAGCTTTAATGTGATGTAGAACGCCTGCTGGAACCCGTTCACAGGCGCAACAATAGACACCCATGAACCGGTCTCAGCAGGCATTGGGACTATTGTAGAAAAAGTGAACAGTAGACCGGTCTATGGATTGATGTTTGGGTGGACAATGAGATTGGGCTATTGTAAAAGAGGTCCGGACACCTGCCATAACAATGTTAACACCGTCATCGAGGCAGGCGGTGACTCGCCGCTGACTAGATGGGCCCCTGAAACTGCCGTCGTAAAGACGACCAGGAGCAACATCGGTGTGAGCGGCTCAGGGGTGTCGAGAGGTGTGCGCCGCTTTCTACCCAGTGGCTGTTACCAGCCACTGTGCCAACTCGCGTCTTATGCATCTTTCACTTCCACCCCTGGAGCATATAGCTCTAGCGACTCCTCTCTGGACGGCCAATGAAGGCAAGCCAGAGCTGAGAGCCCTGCGGGTCCCCTTGGGGTCCACTCCGACCGACGAAGACACGCCGGAGACGGAGACCCTGACCGACTCTCGGGAGCACTCGGGACCGTGGTCGGCTCCCCAACAGCTCGCCACAAGCTGCCCTGCGGGCTTATTATTATTATTATTATATAAATTATTGACTGGTATTTAACTGATCACCAGACAGTAATCCACTTCGTCACCTTTTTCTGATAGCATATTTCGTTTTTCTAAGGGTCGCAGTTCTCTCCTAACCTAACCCACAAAATCGAAATCGCCAAACTATACGTCGTTGAAGAGTTCTGTTCTGATCATCATCAGCAGTTCCACTTCATCAAATGCGACGGTTTTAATGTAGGTAAATACTTTATTTTCTGTTGAAAATACATAAATCTCTATACGTATGCCTTTAAGATTTGAGGAGTTCCCTCGACCTCGTGGATCCCATGTTCAGAACTCGAGCTTGACATAAATGTGGCTTAAAAACTTGACTTGCTTAACAAACATAACGAAAAGGACAAATTGCCAAACGTGAGCTATGCGTCGTTGAAGAGTTCCGTTCTGGTCATCATCAGCAGTTCCACTTCATCAAATGTCACTTTATTGAATGTAAATGCTTGATTTGTTGATAAAAAAACAAAATCACTATATGTATTCCTTTAAGATTTGAGGAGTTCCCTCGATTCCTCATGGATCCCATCATCAGAAATCGAGCTTGACAAAAATGTTGCTTTAAAACTTAACTCGCTTAATAAACATAACGATGAGGACAAATCGCCAAACGTGAACTATGCGTCATTGAAGAGTTCCGTTCTGATCATCATCACCAGTTCCACTTCATCAAATGTCACTTTTTTGAATGTATATGCTTGATTTGTTGATAAAAACACAAAAATCACTATGTATGCCTTTAAGATTTGAGGAGTTCCCTCGATTCCTCATGGATCCCATCATCAAAAATGAGTTTTGACAAAAACGGGACCAATCTGTACGCATGTACATACAATCAAAATAAGAATTTTCAAAATCGGTACAGTATTGACGGAGATATGGAGTAACAAATAATAATACTTTCTAAAAAAAATACTGCTATTGGGAATTTTTGAACATAGTAGTTCAAGTTGAAAAAATTTTACTACTCGTCGACTGTAATTCTTGAATTAAGATTTCTTATACCAAACTGCAATTGGGTATTTTAATGTATGGGCTCCCAACTCAACTATAATATTCATTTCGATACAGTTTTGTCAACTATAATGAAATTTACCAATCACAGCTCCCCGCGATCAAGAGGACGAAACAAAACCATAGCTCAAATTAATTATTTATTTTAGGTTGTATAGTAGAAACAATTGGTTCATAAGTCAGAAACGCGCATGTGACACCCTTAATATAGCAACATCCATAGACTACGAAAACCACTTAGTGTTGCTTGTTAGTCTCCATAGGCTACGGTGGCCAAAATCGAGAAAACAACTGTCTAAAAATTGAATTTAGCGCGGAGCAAGTACCAGGGCCTCATAAGTTACGAGAAGGTGTCGTTGACCAGCCCGCCGAGCCGCGGCGGCCGGGGCGCGTACAGTCAACAACACTCCCAGCTGTACATCGGTGGACCTTATGCCTTTTGTAATAAGGTCCACCGATGTACAGCTGGGAGTGTTGTTGACTGTACCAGTAAGAAGGTATCGCGGCTGCTCGCGTATCTTTTGGTTTGGTTTGTTTGTATGATTCTACTAGTTTAAAGTATTATTTTTGTTGACTCGTAGAAAAAGTATTGTGTACAATAGTGATATACTTAGTCAAGCTTTTCAATCTCGTACCTCACTTAGGCAACTCAGCAAGGTTCGTTGCCTAAACACGGTACTCGACTGAAAAGCTCTCTATTATATCACGATTGTATAAAATACTACATATATCAGTTCACGTAGGCATTATTTAATTTTTTAATTTAATTTAGAAATTTAATTCAGGCAACAAGGCCCATATTACAAATACCTTACAGACTAACATACATATGTATTTTATAAACTTAAAACTAAACACTATTTAGTCGACAAAACGGCTTATTATGAAATATTTGTCTGCATATTATTTTAGACCACGTTATAATTAATTTAGACCACGTTATTAACATTACTATTACTGGTACAGTCAACAACACTCCCAGCTGTACATCGGTGGACCTTATTACAAAAGGCATAAGGTCCACCGATGTACAGCTGGGAGTGTTGTTGACTGTACGCGCCCCGGCCGCCGCGGCTCGGCGGGCTGGTCAACGACACCTTCTCGTAACTTATGAGGCCCTGGTACTTGCTCCGCGCTAAATTCAATTTTTAGACAGTTGTTTTCTCGATTTTGGCCACCGTAGCCTATGGAGACTAACAAGCAACACTAAGTGGTTTTCGTAGTCTATGGATGTTGCTATATTAAGGGTGTCACATGCGCGTTTCTGACTTATGAACCAATTGTTTCTACTATACAACCTAAAATAAATAATTAATTTGAGCTATGGTTTTGTTTCGTCCTCTTGATCGCGGGGAGCTGTGATTGGTAAATTTCATTATAGTTGACAAAACTGTATCGAAATGAATATTATAGTTGAGTTGGGAGCCCATACATTAAAATACCCAATTGCAGTTTGGTATAAGAAATCTTAATTCAAGAATTACAGTCGACGAGTAGTAAAATTTTTTCAACTTGAACTACTATGTTCAAAAATTCCCAATAGCAGTATTTTTTTTAGAAAGTATTATTATTTGTTACTCCATATCTCCGTCAATACTGTACCGATTTTGAAAATTCTTATTTTGATTGTATGTACATGCGTACAGATTGGTCCCGTTTTTGTCAAAACTCATTTTTGATGATGGGATCCATGAGGAATCGAGGGAACTCCTCAAATCTTAAAGGCATACATAGTGATTTTTGTGTTTTTATCAACAAATCAAGCATATACATTCAAAAAAGTGACATTTGATGAAGTGGAACTGGTGATGATGATCAGAACGGAACTCTTCAATGACGCATAGTTCACGTTTGGCGATTTGTCCTCATCGTTATGTTTATTAAGCGAGTTAAGTTTTAAAGCAACATTTTTGTCAAGCTCGATTTCTGATGATGGGATCCATGAGGAATCGAGGGAACTCCTCAAATCTTAAAGGAATACATATAGTGATTTTGTTTTTTTATCAACAAATCAAGCATTTACATTCAATAAAGTGACATTTGATGAAGTGGAACTGCTGATGATGACCAGAACGGAACTCTTCAACGACGCATAGCTCACGTTTGGCAATTTGTCCTTTTCGTTATGTTTGTTAAGCAAGTCAAGTTTTTAAGCCACATTTATGTCAAGCTCGAGTTCTGAACATGGGATCCACGAGGTCGAGGGAACTCCTCAAATCTTAAAGGCATACGTATAGAGATTTATGTATTTTCAACAGAAAATAAAGTATTTACCTACATTAAAACCGTCGCATTTGATGAAGTGGAACTGCTGATGATGATCAGAACAGAACTCTTCAACGACGTATAGTTTGGCGATTTCGATTTTGTGGGTTAGGTTAGGAGAGAACTGCGACCCTTAGAAAAACGAAATATGCTATCAGAAAAAGGTGACGAAGTGGATTACTGTCTGGTGATCAGTTAAATACCAGTCAATAATTTATATAATAATAATAATAATAAGCCCGCAGGGCAGCTTGTGGCGAGCTGTTGGGGAGCCGACCACGGTCCCGAGTGCTCCCGAGAGTCGGTCAGGGTCTCCGTCTCCGGCGTGTCTTCGTCGGTCGGAGTGGACCCCAAGGGGACCCGCAGGGCTCTCAGCTCTGGCTTGCCTTCATTGGCCGTCCAGAGAGGAGTCGCTAGAGCTATATGCTCCAGGGGTGGAAGTGAAAGATGCATAAGACGCGAGTTGGCACAGTGGCTGGTAACAGCCACTGGGTAGAAAGCGGCGCACACCTCTCGACACCCCTGAGCCGCTCACACCGATGTTGCTCCTGGTCGTCTTTACGACGGCAGTTTCAGGGGCCCATCTAGTCAGCGGCGAGTCACCGCCTGCCTCGATGACGGTGTTAACATTGTTATGGCAGGTGTCCGGACCTCTTTTACAATAGCCCAATCTCATTGTCCACCCAAACATCAATCCATAGACCGGTCTACTGTTCACTTTTTCTACAATAGTCCCAATGCCTGCTGAGACCGGTTCATGGGTGTCTATTGTTGCGCCTGTGAACGGGTTCCAGCAGGCGTTCTACATCACATTAAAGCTCTCCAAAGGGCCTCTACGTGTTGGATGTATATCCCCACGCAAGCCTATCAAAAGACCGGGATTTATAGGCCCGTGAATTCCAAAATAATATAATCGCCTTTTTCAAAGTGACCAAAGGAAGGTGTACCGAAAGTGGGAGGAAACTAACCTTCGTACGCCCGACACGCGGCCGCCGGATGCTACTGCCATGACTGACTTCTGGCGTAGCATCTGGTCGGTGCCTGTTGGACACACCGAGGGGAGTTGGATGAGTGTTGTCGAGCGTGAGTGCGAGTCCATCGAACCTATGGGGGCAGTCACCATCAGCCCCGATGACGTGAATTGTGCCATCCGCACGGCCCAGAACTGGAAAAGTCCTGGGCCGGATGGATTGCACAACTTCTGGCTAAAGTGGTTCCGATGCTCGCACTCGCGCTTGGCAGCACAATTTCAACAAGCCCTCGAGCTTGGTTCTCTCCCACCTTCCTTAACAACTGGTGTCACCTTCCTGCTCTATAAGTCCGGTAGTACCACGGAAGCGAAGAACTACAGACCCATCACATGCTTGCCTACACTATACAAGCTCCTTACATCCATTTTGAGAGCAAAAATCAACGCGCACATTGTTGCAAACAATATTCTGGCTTCCGCTCAAAATGGATGTAGGGTTGGGTCCCGTGGTACTAAAGAGCTCCTCCTCATAGACATGACCATCTGCCAACAAATCCAGCGGAACAAGGGGGCCTTCTCAGCCGCTTGGATAGACTACAAGAAGGCCTATGATTCGGTGCCTCATTCATGGTTGGGGAGGGTCTACCACCTTGGGGAGGGACCACAGGCCTTCGTCAACCAGGAGGCGGGGATTGTCGCCCTGGCCCGCAGGATTTTATAAGGATTGAGCGAGGAATCTTTCAGGGCGACAGTCTGAGTCCCCTGTGGTTCTGCCTAGCTCTGAATCCCCTCAGCACCCTGCTGAAGGATTTGGGACTAGGTTGCCGGCTTCAGAGAGAGGGTGAAGTCATTTCTCACCTTCTTTACATGGATGACCTCAAATTATTTGCACCAAATAGCCAAGACTTGTTGGAGCTACTGAAAACCACCGAAGTCTTCAGTAATGCCATCAACATGGAATTTGGTGTCGATAAATGTGCGGTTATGCATGTACAGCGGGGGAGGGTTGTAAATTCAACAAATTTACAACTCTCAGAGACAATGTCTTTCAGATCTATCTCTGAATCAGAAACCTATAAATACCTTGGTATGTCACAGTCGTTGGGTATTGAGGATGAGGGTATTAGACGGTCGGTGAAGGAGCGCTTTTTCAGTCGGCTTACAAAAGTCCTAAACAGTCTTTTGTCAGGAGGCAACAAAGTGCGCGCCTTCAACGCCTGGGTAATGCCCCTACTCATATACTCCTTTGGCATACTAAGGTGGACTCAGACCGAGCTGGACACCCTGGATCGGAGGGTCCGATCACTGCTCACCACACATCGCATGCTACACCACGCTCGTCAGTTATGAGATTGTACATCCCACGGAAGTGTGGAGGCCGAGGCTTCCTAAATGCTAAGGATCTCCACAACCGCGAGGTGTACAATCTCAGGAATTATTATCCTTAACAACGAGTGTGGGATGCATCGTGATGTGGTGGCAGTAGATAGGAACCTAACGCCGCTCTCCTTGGCAAACGAGAACTGGCGCAAATCTGTGGTACTAAGTACTGCGGATCGCAAGGCGGCATGGGAGAGTAAGGTGCTACACGGGCGGTTCTACAAGGCCCTCACGGGCCCGACGTGGACCTGCTCGCGTCGGTGAACTGGTTACGATTCGGGGACCTCTTCGGAGAAACCGAGGGTTTTGCCTGTGCAATTGCGGACGAAGTGATGATGACGAACAACTATCGGAAATATATCCTGAAGGATGGTACGGTCGACATTTGTCGGGCATGCCGCCGTCCCGGAGAGTCACTCAGGCATATAATTTCCGGTTGTTCTCATCTTGCTAACGGCGAGTACTTGCACAGACATAATCTCGTAGCCAGGATTATTCACCAGCAACTTGCTCTTCTATACGGCCTTGTGGACCGCGAAGTACCGTACTACAAGTACTTACCTGCGCCTGTTCTCGAGAATGGTCGTGCCACGCTCTATTGGGATCGATCTATCATCACTGACAGGACTATTGTAGCCAATAAGCCTGACATCGTGATAAGAGATCGATCGCAACGTCGGGCCGTGCTCGTTGACATCACCATCCCCCATAATGAGAATCTCGTGAAAGCCGAGAAGGACAAGTCCAGTAAGTAACTAGACTTGGCTCACGAGATAACCGCCATGTGGGATGTTGATTCGACGATAATTGTCCCGATAGTCGTTTCAGTGAACGGTCTAATAGCGAAGAGTCTCAACCAACATCTTGAGAGACTCTCGCTAGGTGGTTGGATCAAGGGTCAGATGCAGAAGGCGGTGATCTTGGACACGGCGCGGATAGTCCGCCGGTTCCTCTCTCTGCGGCCCTGACCACCGGTAGCTTGGGCCCTGCCCCGCTGCTGGCGGCACCCTAGGTTAGGTTTTTTATAATGTGTTTATATGTATTTTTTATTGTTTATTATGTGTTTTTATATTTTACTTTTATACTCACATTGTAAAATCCTAACCTAAGACCCTAATTGAATAAAGGCTTCGAGCAACACCGGCTTCCGACACATCGGAAGGGAGGGGCCCAAGCGATATCTCACCGTACAAATCTTTCTGCCATTTTTCGCGGGGGGAAAGGTGCACACAGTCGCACTTCTCACACACTTACATACAAAATCCAATCTGTAATGACGACACAAATACATAGGAAATGACACACGTCAAAGACAAATCTTGCAAACCTCGATCTCTTTTTGTGTACCGAGTGACAAGTGTCACAACACGCACACTAACACATTTTCGTTGAAGTATGTTATTGTATTCTGAGAGATGAGAAGTCGGATTTGTCGCTCGACCGATCCGCAATTTGTACTGAGTGAGCAAAATCGATAAATCCAACAATTACATGAGACTAAAATATAATAATTGTGTTTGAATGTAATTAAACGTATGATATGTAAAAAAAATATTACATGTGAAATGTAACACTTTCTTTTTGTAAATTTGATGTCCCCGACCTCTTTTTATAACAAAAAACCGAGCAAACAGGCATTTTTGTGCAGCAGTGTTCACGCGCGCGTCTGGACTCGGTCTAGTGAAAAATCCAAGTGCAACTAGTTTTATTACCCGCGCTAGATTAGATTGACGCGCTAATCTTGTACCTCGGCAGAGGGGAAATAGTGCGAATGCCGCCTCCCTTCCGTGTTGCTCGAAGAATAAAGGATAATAATAATAAAATCGTTTATTTCGACCAACTTAGGATCATATTACATTTACTTATTATATTAAAATTAAGATTAAAATTAAATTAACTATTTTACATTAAAATTCAAATAAATTATAATAAATTAAATTAAATAATTAAAATAAAAAAAAAAAATAAAAAAAATAAAATAAAATAAAATATCTTTATTTCAGAACATTAAAAAAATTCCATACAATATTGTTAGTATCATATCATTACAGCTACATGTTAGTAAGTACATTAAAATTAATCATTAACATTATAGGTACATATAGGTAAATAATTGACACAATGTTTTGACAATTGACAATGAGATCAAGATTTATAAATACATTAAAATTAATTGAAATCATTAATATATAATAAAATAAATAAGTAAAATAAAATTGACTAGAATTGAAAGGATGTCACAATATTGTTATTCAAATAAATAATGATTTCATGTCAAAAGTACAAATAAAAATAAACAAATGTCCTAAAAAGGCTGAAGGCGTTATTATATTGTATACGAAGAGCGTTGTACTGCTTTTGGGTATAGCACGCCCACAGATTAGCAGTGTAAAAGGTAGTACAGAAAGCTCTAAAAAGAGTCTTTTTCACCTCAGTGGAGCAACTAACAAATCCGCGGGCCACCATATTCGCTCTAACACACAACGCTCTTCGTTCCCTTTCAATGTCAGCATCATCTTTCAAGTCAGAGGTTACTACATGCCCAAGGTATTTGAATCGGTCCACCCTATTAAGTGGAGTTCCGTTTAACTTAATAGGAGGTACTGGTGGTAGTTTTTTACCTCTAACTTGAAAGACCATGCATTCACTTTTCTTGACATTATATGTCAAACCGTGACTGAGTGCATATTTCTCACATATATTTATGAGCTTCGCCAAACCACAAGGAGAGGCACTCAGCAGCACCATATCGTCTGCATAGCTTATATTATTCAGACATGTATCGCCAATGTGGCATCCGATATTAGTGCTGCTGAGCTCCTCTAAAAGTGCATTGATATACAGGTTGAAAAGCTTGGGCGAGGTCACCCCTCCCTGCCTCACCCCGCACTCCAACCTGTATGGCTCCGAATAAGCGCTTGACCATCGTACTACATTCCTCTGGTTTAGGTAGCAGTATTTAAACATTCTACGAAGCTCAACCGGCATTTTCGTGTTCTTTAACTTCCGCCAGAGGACGTCGTAGTTGACGAGGTCAAACGCCTTCGATAAGTCAAGGAAGCATGCATAAATACATGTGCCTCTCTCTGTGTAGTGCTTGACAGTTTCCTTAAGACACAATATGGCAGTTTCCGTAGAGAGTCCAGGCCTGAAACCGAATTGATTTTGATGTATGTATATCAAGGTACTTGTCCAATTGTGTACTAAGCAGACTGTCCAGCACTTTAGCTACCACTGTCGCTATCGAGATCGGTCTGTAGTTGGTTTTATCACCTACATCACCACCCTTATCCTTGACAATTGGTACTACCACAGTCCTCATCATTGCCTCGGGTAAGTACGCATGACTAATTCAGAGGTTGTACAACAGAGCGAGTACCCTCGGCAAGTGAGGGCCTGCATTCCTCAGGTGTTCAATACTGAAGCCATCGTGACCAGGATTTTCCAGAGATTTTCCACGCGACATAGATTTTAAAACCGTAGCAACATCTTTCGCTGTAAATCTAGTTTTAATCTCCTGGTCACTCAACTCATCCTCCAGTAATGAACATGTCAACTTTAAGGGTGACGCCACAGTAAACTGTTTTTGAATTAAACTGGCTATACACTTATGCTCACTAATGCCCTCAATACTCGCAGGAAGGCCAGGTTTACTGTTTAGGTTCTTCTTGGCTTTCCAGAACCCACGAAAGTCACGCTTAGAATGATGAGATGCAAGGATATCCATCCTTATCTGGTCAGGGTGTTTTTGACACCATTTCAGTTTCGCTTTAAAAATACCTCGGCTTCTCTGCATCTCATCATAATAATAACCTGACTCCAGTCTCCCATACCAATTCCACAACCTAAACTTCTCCCGGGCCTCACCTACATGTTCGTTCCAGCCAATTACAGTTTTCCTTTTCTGCGAGCGTTTTAGTGTATAACTCCTCGAGGCGGCATCGCATAAAATATTAATTACATTGCTATATATATTGTCAGTAAGTTTTTTGTGACCCGCCTCATAACAATGACTATCACAACACTTGCTAAACTCGTACGGGAAATCAATGTTACTAAGTCCCTTCTGACAGATCTTGGAATATAAACTAATTTGTTCGGGTTTCCTCTCACCCCACCTCACTCTGTCAGTCATCGGTTTGACGTTACGGTTACACATAATTATTTACTATTCCTATATCTAGATTACACTCCATACACAGAGGAAAATGATCAGACCACAGTACATCATATTGTATATTAATATTTTATTGTACTTTTGGTAGCGTGCTTTGTAGTCAAGATGTGATCCAACCACCTTTTAGACCCATTTGCCTCACTAATAAAACTATACGTTCCCGAGTTTAACCCCAATATGTCAATATCCGCACACGTCCAGTCCTGCTCGCGGCAAAAGTCCAACATTTCCGTATAAAATAGTTCGTTAGGGTGACCATTAAAATCGCCTAAAATATATGCTAACTCAATGTCCTCGTTATCTATAATCGCACTCACCAGTGATAGGCAGTGTGTGAAATCCACTAAGTTGACCACTTTGTCCGTCGGAATATACACGCTACACACTAGGAACGATTTCTCAGCTATAGTCATACGCACAGCACACACACGCGGGTTATCACACATTTATATGGCATTTCAATCTATTTTGAGAAGTCGTTTTTTTTCTATTAATGATTTTGCATGTCATGTGTGGATTTAAAAACGTATAAAATATTATAACGCCATTACTATATTTTTTTATTCAACAATAATTACGGAATATTTAGTAGGACTGGTAATATAACATTTTTAGATTAAGCCCTGGTTTTCTCAGCATTTAGCAGCTCGGTCTTAAAACTTAAGTTAGGTAAACGAGCGGCGAGTCCCGCCGTATGAACGTCCTATACCCCTTTTTTAGTTCCCATTCCTGAAGTTAAGGTCCGGTACGGTTTTAATTACACGAGTGTCTCTAAAAATGAAGGCGGTCGTTAACTAAATGAATACAATGACGCCTTAAAGTGAGCCGCGTTAGCCAGGGGTTTATTTCCTCTGGGATCGTCTGGAGCCGAGTTTTCCCGACATTTATAATATTATCTGACGGCTTATTGTATTAAATTATTTTACGACGCTACTGATGTGATACAATTATGCGAATGAGCTATAGAAAGTTACAACTTTAGTTCGTCTTCATAGAAATTTGGCGGCAACGGCAACAAAGTAGGTACCTTACCTACCTACTTAGCTGCTAGTAGCCAGTCGCCAGTTAGCTCATTTTAACGTTAAGTGAACTTTTAACGAATGCCGGAACAATGGATTACTTTGTTGTTCGTTAAAATTAAATGTTTATATTTCAAATAACTTTGTTGAATCCTCACAGTCCTCAATTCCTCCTCCTTACTTTATTCGAAAGTCCGGCTGGCCGTTTGTTGACATAAATACAATTTAACACATTCATTGCCACTGAGTGCCACGGGTTACGCTCGTAGCGCGTAGCCATGTCTTCGCCGTATGGAGCGCGTAGTCGCTACGAACAGTGTACCCGACAGTGGGGTTCTTGGCGCTGAATGTGTGAACACATTGAGTGCCAGCGCGTGCTACGCGCTTCCAGCGTAGCCTATACCACGGGAAATCGCGTATGTAGCGAAAAGCGACTACGGAGTGGGCGCCCGGCCGGTTGCTGGCAGTAAATGCCTTAAAGTCTAACATTTCTTTATTTATAAAACGAATTTTTAATATCCGTTTCGCCACACTGACTCCAGCTCATCAGTTAACCGAAAATATTGTGCATAAATTCGGCTTTCAAAACTTACGAAAAAAATATTTCCCTTCAAACGTCACACAAACTCGAATTTCTAACAAACGCATTTCCATTTCGAGTATCCTTATCATGAATTTGCCTGGAGCGGTATTCATATTTAACAATTTGTTAAGGTTTTTATCTCGTTATGATACGACCTTGACGCTCTCTCTCGCTGATTGATGCGTGCAAAACATTGAGGTATATAACTAGAGTCGACATCTCGAACAAATTGTGTCCGCCATTTTCGGCGTTTGACGTCTGTCACTAAGGTGAAGAATAAGCGCATCTAGGCCAGAGGCGAAACTGTTATGACAACTGCTCATATACTGCCTACGTACAGGGTTATTTTTTAATGACCTGCAATCAGTGAACGCATATATTTAGTATGGAAACCGCCTTTAGGAACATTACCGTTCAAATTCTCGGGCCAAATTAGAACACATTCACAATTACGCCTACATTCAAATAAGACGACGCGTTTACAGAGCCTGTAATGAAAGCTGGTAAACGAAATAATAGTCATCTTTATTACACTAATGGTACATAGCTAAGTGTAGATGAAATGCATATAATGTCAATAACTACCAATCAGCGACATTAATCCGCTAATAACCTTCTTGCTGTACGTACTGGCCGCTGAAAGTTCGCGGTTCATATTTGATTAGAATATGACTTGGACAGGGATAGGTTTATGCCATACATTGAAGAACCAGTCAATTAATACACGTATAATAATTTAATGCAGATTAAAAGATAACTGTTGTTATGAAATGACAGACTAACTCAACATAAGTAAATATATCATTGTTGTATAAATGTATTCCGCTATAATAAGTATTTTGTATATTTTATTATCAATCTGTTTGGCAGTGCGAAGTCACGTTCAGGTATAGTCTGTCCGTTTTTCTAAGATCAAGTACGCCATAGTAAATGTATGGCGAACTTGATCTTAGAAATCGGACCGGCTATACAGTCTGCAAACAGTGGCGTGCCTACGGTTTCGGAGTAAGGCAAGCCGAAAGATATGTTTTCGTAATAAATGTCCAATCTCACTTTGAACATGAAGAATGAACGAATTTGCTAGCGTAAGTATCGCGGCGAGCTATCAAAGCGCACAGGGTATACTAGGTACTACTATAACTACTAGATAGAATTTAACAAACATATCAGAGGGCCTACCTTCTTTCTCTGTTACTCTAATTACTCCTTAATTGGAGTAAACCAACAATCCTTGTGTTTTGTAAACGGCTGTACAAAATTTTATCTTAATGCGACTGACTTTTCTGAGAATACACAAGTCGGGTGTTGGTTTTGGCGCTGACATGATATCCCGTTTTACTACAAAGTTTAACGATTTTACCTTGCCTTCGTTGAGTAATATTATGTGGACGCATCTCATACCGTCACAAGGAACAACTTCATCAATTGTTAACACTTATAAACGTCACAACAAACGAACAAATCCACATTCACTATTTAATTCAAATTCACTTAAATAAATTGGGCTTTCGTTACTTCCGACTCGACTAAATAATAATACACTTGAAGTAAACGCGTGCCCGTGCGAACTTATGCAGCTAACGTCACACCAAAAGCCAGGCTTAAATCGCCTTATAAAATTGCTATACATGCCAACAAATAGTTACATCGTTCTGTGGCGGTTTGTAGGCTAAGAGCGCCTAGAGCGGAACGAAAAAGCAAGACCGGTTGCAAGCCAACGAGTGCGAGCAGGATAGCTAGAACATTGCTACGCCTGATTTCTTTCGCGCGGACGAGGCGCCACCACGGCAAAAATTTGCAACACGCTGGCACCGCGGTCCGCGCACTGTTGCTTGAATTTAATAATACGGGTTCATTTGGCGCGCGGTTTAAAAATAATCTATATTGATTATTGATCTTATCACTACGTAATTTCGGTAAGGCAACTCAGGCAAGCCCGGCTTTTGGGCTTGTATGGAAGTACCGCCACTGTCTGCAAAATTTACATGGGTACACGAATCGGGTCAAAAATATTTGAACAGGCGGAGTCACAATAAATCCCCACTTTCAGTTCCAATGGAAATATTTTATATGTATACGTAGGTTGCCCTGAAAGTTTCGGGAATAGAGAAAACTGTCGCATCTAGACAGTCAATCTTTATTGTAATGCATACTTAAACTCAAACTGACCACGCATATAAATTTTCTTTTGAAAGTAATCATTCTGTAATGCACACGGCTCATAATCCCAAAGTCCTTTTTGTATGGCGATTTTGGGGCCTTAGTGGTTTTGTATGAAATTCGTGGAGTAGCCAACGGAATTGAAGTTTTTTTACATATATATATATATATAAAAGATTTTTTTACTGTTGTCATATGAATATTTAGGAATGTCGAAATCTGCCGATATGCAACTTTTTTGGCAGTCTTTTTAATTAACAGCACAAATGCGATTTTAATTTTTGACGTCGCTTTGGAATGACATGCTTCTTTAAGATCACCCATGGGATAAAATGAAAGTGACTTTCATATTTAATTTTAACTGCAAACGAGCGTACGATGAACTCTAGTTCATAAAAAAATAACAGAAGCCCATTGTAACTTTTATTTGTTCGCTGAGGGCATATTGAAAACCGTTTAAAAATATGATCCGAAAAATCACTTGGCCAAAAATTCAAATAATGTTCGACATACAATTTTCAAATTGCCAGTAATTCTTAAATACAAATGACAACCAAATGGAATATACCTTAAAAGTTTTATAAAGAGTTACATTTTTATAAATTATATGCCTGTTTCTATTATGTTATTTCTAAGTGTCCCATTCCCGAAACTTTCAGGGCAACCTACGTATAGCCGGTCAAGCAAGTTTGTCAGTAGAAAAAGGTGCAAAATTAAAATTTTGTATGGGACTACAGCCGCTCGCGCGCTTACATTTTCTAAATTTGCCGCTCTTTTCTACTGACGGAAATGGCTTGAGAGAGAACCTACATATATGTGACAGTAGAGGGTGGATTCAAATGATCAACATTTTCAGATAATGTGAGTATTTGTTAAATTAATTCAGTGAAAGCGTGATAGAAAAAATGTATCTACATATAGGAGACCGGGTATGATTATCTCACGGGTTATATCTCATGAATAGAACATAATCTAGATATCTTGCCAGGCATCCACTCAATTTCATGTCTCTCTAATTGGACAGCTTTTTTCCATAGTTCTCTGCGAATAGCATCTTGTGGGAATCTGAATGGAAAGTAATGTAAAATGACAATACCAAATTTGATTATTAATTTGAAATAACTAGGTAGTTTTTTTATAGCTCCATCTCATGAAAAAAAAAGGAAAATACAAATCTGTAAGAAGGAATTTAATACTACATTTATAATTATATAGAAAATACCTAAACCAAACACAAGTTAATAAAATAGTCTACTTCATTTGGCATAACACCATCCCTATTATCCTCGCAATTTAAAAAGTCGTATGTTGTTATGAAAGTCGTATGCAGTTGTTACGTGTTAGCTTAGCACGGTAGTATTGAAAACAAATCGTCATGTTTATTCCAAATTTTACTGAAGTTATCTGTTTACTACAAGTGAAAAGTGATTCCACTGTCCTTGGTATGAACTAAAATAACTTCTGCACCACTTCACGACACATGAAGATATTTTTAATTACAAGAAAACGTTGTTTTTATAAATCAATTTAGCCATTTGTCACTGACTGTCATCTCGGTCGTACTGAGATTGCCAATCGAGCAGTTTGTAAGTACCGCCTATCGCGGGGTAGTTTGCGTTGGGTCATAATTGAGCGGACAGAATACTTCCATGTATATGCGTTCACTGCCTGCAATATTATACGGGGTGAATATATAGGTGATACCGAGCAACTTTTCTAATGGGAACAACCACTAAAACGCAAACTTGAATATAATTTACCTTTTTTATAACTTTTATTATATATCGCACGGGTGAAAACGAGGATTCTTTCCTAAAATATTATTTCTATACAATATTCTAAGTACATACTTGTATAACGGACTATATTAATTTTTTTAACGATTCATCAAATTTTCTATTTGATTCTCGGTAACAACTTACCACCCTTAATGTAACATAAATATATTATAAAATACGTTATTATAACTAAAATATTCAATAAATCACGAGAAAATATATATTTCGTAACTTTTGTGCAATTTATCAACAACGTATACCTACAACCAATGTGTCACGTCTGAGAAAATTAATCTTTGCGCCGAAGAAAATGGCTTCCAGCCGCGAATGTTCTAAAGTGACGTTTCGTGTGAACTAAATAATCGCAAATCAACAGTTATTCGATTGCTTTCCGGTGAAATGTTATTCCATCGCTTTTATTATATTTTCTTGTACTATTGTTACAAGTTTTGCGCCCGCATGAAGGCATTTTTTAATTTTTTTTTTTAATTTTCGGTACCTACATGTGTGGCATCTTGTCAGTGGTCGACGCCGTACTAAACGCAGAGAAGTGCATGCACTTCTATATGAAGTGCGGAAACATTTTGTTCGAGATGTCGACTCTAGTTTACATATTAATACCTCAGTGATGCAAAATGCACTGGGAATAGTGTCATTAGCAATTCCGCTCCCACTTATCGGTGCGCGTGAGGTGCACTGCGAGTCGTGTCATACTCGTATCATTACAAAATGAAAACTTTATCAAACTGTAAAATCAGAATACCGCCCCTGACCGGCTACCTACGTCAGCAGCACGTGGAGGCGTGAAACTATCTCCTGGGTAAAATAACGAACGTGCCTTAAAAAACTTCTAACGTACGCCCTTAAAAAGTCACTACACCCATAAATTCTCATTCAATTTATCGATTACCGCGTAAGGTTTACTTTAGAAATAGATTTTTTTTCGGTTATTTTGTTTAAAATACAGTGACCGGTGACACGCGGCATGTGTGCAGTGTGCGTGTGAATAAATCTAACAGTGACGGACACCGTGTGGCGCGCGCGGCGGCCGGAATAATCGCCCGCGGAACACATGAGTGATGTTCTGCTGCGGCATGGAATGCATGGGAGAGGCGCGGCCAAGTATACTAGAGCTAACAGCATGGCGCGGAAGACTGGTAAAATTCCGCGAAAGCAATACCTATGCTGTTGTATGAGGTAAGCGCGAGAGAGAAGCAAACAAAGTTTTCGACTATATAGGTAGTTTAACAGCGGCGGATACTGCTTTGCGTAGACGGCAGCCGAAGGAATTTTCCGCGGAACAACACATGGTCGTAGCTTGCAGTATGCACAGGAATAATACTGCCAAGTCTAAATAAATATATCAGTGACCAGTGCGTTGTAGAAGCAGCCAACGTAATAATTACATGTTTTATAATCTCTACGCAATTTTGTTTTAATGCAGTCATTTGCGTAAGTTGAATTCACATTGATGGTTATACGTTAGTTTCCCAAATTAGGTACGTTTATTTAATATTTTTGGTACCTACACACGCAAGTACTATATTTTAATATGATTTTGTTATGTCTAGCCAATAATTACCATACTCTGAATGGTGAGCCTGGTGAGATACTTCGCAATTTCGGGGTCACGCTGTTGGCCCCGTAGTATTTTTTGTGGCTAAAAAATAACCAAACCCCTCTGAAATGTTTTGTAAAATAGCTTGTAACAATAATATCTTAATAAGCTTGTTTTATCGCGTCGCCTTTTACTGTAATACGATAGTTCCCGCCAAAAAACACGACTCTCTTTGCTTCCCTTCAAATATCCGGGTCGACCATTGTTCCTTTGTCACAAAACCGGACAGCCCCCGTGCAAACTTTACTTTGCCTCTATTGCAGCCGTCACTGCATACAACAGATACTCAAACTGACTTTGCCGACTGCATATGCGCTTTGTCGAGTAAGACAAAAGATATCTGACGTCCGCTTCAGTGAAATCTTCCTTATTTTTCCATTTCTTGGTTTTTTGTTGTAGAGACATTTAGGATTAACACTGATGTTGGGCTTTAAAATTTATTTTGCTTTTACATGATAGGGCGATCTTATACGGGTAAGATTCAAGGCTCGGAACCGGTTTTAAAAATAGCGGTAAATATTTCGGTTTATTTCGGTTTTACTCCGAACTTTCATAAGAACGCGAACGTTTTAAGAACATAATTGTAACCTAAATAAGCCGGTTTATTTGACGAGCGATGAGACCACCGATTAGGCGCATAAATAAAGTCACCGACATAGGAAGAAATCGGTTTTTATTGTTCTAAACCGGTTAATCTGAGATCCCGGTTTAAAAATTACGGTTTTACGAACAACACGTAATTAAAAGATTTTGCGCCAAGTACATGATAACGGTTTGGAAATTTAACCGGTTTCCGAGCCTTAATAAGCTTATAGGTGCGTTTACAATTGCCATAAGAACACTTTTATTACTTCTCGGCCGACTTGTTGTGTTGAAGTATGCGACAGATGTCGTAAATCGCAGGCCTGAGGTCTCACGATCACGATATGATGTGGGTTGTGGGTGAAGCAATTCGTTGCCTATGTACAAGTATCTATCCGAGAATATTTTCAGAGTATGTAAGTAATGTGTGCTAGGAGATAGGACTTATGGATATTTTCGTGGCAGAACTGCCTTGCATGGTAGCAAAAATTAGAATTAATATCTAAGTACATACCAAAATTACAATTGAACCTAATATAATTTTTGGTAAACTATCTAAAATAATTTACCTTGTATATCCATCATTTAAATTAGCCAGCTAATTAGTCGCCTAGGCTATTCATTAAACGCCGGCATCCAATTTGATGCCTAGACCGGTGGTAAATTGAACCAGAATCACTCAACGTTTAACAACTTGGCGTATTGAAAGTCAGCTCTTTGAAAACAGCTGGGTCATTCAGCCAAATTATTTAATGTAATATAAAAAACTGAAAGAAATGAAATAACAAAAAATAAAATAAATAAATAATAAATATGCAGTTGGCGTGCAGTACCCATACGAATTGCAGTAGTCCATCTGTATAGGCCCTAAAGTGTAGCGTTTTAATACATTGTGGGACTATTGATCAGGCGTAAAACTAGTTTCCATTTTCTAGCCTTAGACACATTTCCGAGCAGTGGTGTGAAAAAAATATTGTCGTTGCTATTTTCAAGAATAAATAAACGTCAATTGGAAAGCTGAAATTGAAAAACTCATTCAGCTACACACATCGTTACTTTTCCCATTTCCTCTTTTAATTACAAACGCGCTTGCGATCAAACACAGTAGGTAGGTAACGAAGCAATACCTGCGTTGAGTATTTGGCGCCAAAATATTAGGTTTAATCAAACTAAATTTCGCAGCAGTGTATAAACAAATTATAGTTTTAAAGTTTAAATTAACTAGTAATTTTATCCAACTAGAAAATCAGATGAAAATATTTCATCGCATAATGCAGAGCCACGTGCTGAAAAACGCATCGTGGGAGCGCCGCCGCTTTAGTTCACCCACGCTCTGCTCTGCGCCGTTGCTGTTGACGACATCATCAAAATAGAAATCAATTAACAATGTATACCAGTTCTCACTCTCAAAAAGCGAGTCATACAACGCCGAAGATGATAGCATTTCTAAATGGTCTAAGAGATAGCTACGGAAATAGGTTTGCAATTTATAGAGCAACGAAATCCCTCTAGTTAGTGTGCCATACTATCATTATTAATTAATCCGGGCGCCTGGCAGCTGTTCAGCGGTGGGTGTGACAGTGGTTGGGCAACAAAGAGGTTGTAGAAACAATTGAAGGTGTGCAAATTATAGAGGGGACCGACCTTATAGTAATAAGATCCCGTTTTCATCCTTTGGGTAACGAAACACGATAAAATTTGACCCAGTAAATGAGATGACTTGGCACTTTTTTGCGCATCTTGGACGTCAACTGGCACTACTTTTCCTCCAATTATAATGCCTGGCAATGTTATATTAGAATTAAATACATAATTAGCTATTATATCACACCAAACTCAGAGCTCTATAAATTGTACACCTTCAATTTATTTGACACCTCTCACACCCACCGCTGAACAGCTGCCAGGCGCCCGAATTAATTAATAATGATAGTATGGCACACTAACTAGAGGGGCTTCGTTGCTCTATAAATTGCAAACCTATTTCCGTAGTTAGCTCTCCGTCTAAATCGTATTACACGGCACACGTCACTCTTCCCTCCATCACACATAACTCAAAAAAAGACCCACAAAAGGATAAACACAAGTTACACGAACAAATCGCAACACTTTACGTGTCTCGCAACTTAAACGCGCACGTACAAAATGGTATCCTAGATAATGTTGCCATTCGTCTTGCGGTAATGCGATATTATATTGTCCCTTCCGAAAGGGCGTTGTTACTTACGCGGACCTAGATTGATTGTTTTCGAATATAAATGTGAAGTTTGGATGTGAATAAAGCGCGCATGGCGAAATTGCCCTCACCATTTTCCTGCTTTCAAACTCTACGTATTTGTAACTAACATACTAGCTACGTAGTTTGGAAGCAGCTATTGTAGAAAACATAAATACCTAAGCCAATTTTTAAACAAGCAGATACGTCTGCGAGCGATATTCAAAATTTTATAATAAAGGAAAATTAATAAATACCTATACGTCAAAACTTAAATTTCGTTTGTACTAGTTTCATCAGCTTATCTTGTGCAAGAGCTTTCTAACATTAAGCGTTTTCTAGTACTTACGTAGGTACTTACTATGCCTAGGCTGATTAATAGCGGTTAAGTACTTATATTATGAGCGAAAACAAAGAACGGTGTAATAACATCGTCACGCGACAGAGTCTGTAAAAGTAAAGAAGCTTTTCTTCATTCATGCATCCATAATCTAACAAAGCTAGCAACTTAAAAGGGTTAAGAGAAATAACATTTTAAACATCTTATTACGGGGAAAATCGTTTACACGTAATCACTATAACAGCTGGCCATAAAAAGTTTTCCTTCTACGTAAAACGACTCGGGAGATTGTGACAGTGGCGTTACGATACACTACGGGAGCACAGCGTAAATATTCTAGCAGACACTTCACTTTGTTTGGCCGCTTCGATACAGTCTAGTAGTGGTATTAAACTTGTAGGTATCTAAAACATAGAGTGAGTGTATTCAATATTTGAACTTGTTGATATTACTTCATTGTTATGCCACCGCGTCAGTTTCGTTGCTAAGTAAATTTCCTTCCTGTAGAGAAAAATAGCCGTATCAGTAAACAAAGTAAATTCTAAATACGCAAAATAGTACCGTCTCTGTGAACCAAAGAAAGAGAAACCTATGCATTCTATACAAGGAAATACTCCTGTACTATTTTTATGGCTTATTTATCCTTATATGTACTTAATTTATTTAATTCGCGACCTGCGAGGATGCTTGCAAATTATAATGCGAAATGTACATACATTTTTATTCTTTTGAGGCACTGATAATAGCTAAACTTGTGAAATAACCCTAAATAAAACTCAAAGAAAAGATAGGGTAATAACAGAATCCCTGTAATGGCTCGGGTGGAATAATATATGTAGATTGCAGTATTTCGAAAAGGGAACACTGGGTAGTATACTAAGATTTTACACTTCACCGATGGCTGCCAATCCCTCTAATATTATTATGGTAATGCGGCCAATTTCAATAAAAGCGTTCGTTGCAAGAGACATTTTCTTTTAGACGGTATAAATTTAGAGACATGTGCCCGCCGCGAGACACGGGTCCCGATTTGTAGCTCATATCTTTTCATGGTGAATTTCCCCGATTGAAATTTACAGACGAATTGAATAACCGCGTATTATTTTATTGAAGATAAACTAAAATTTCACACATCCGCATTGCCATCAGTAATTATGCTGTAGCGAATTCGTTTTATTTAAGCTCGCTGCTAGGCTACGAGTACCGTACACCGGGGTGACTTTGAAAAATTTGGGGTTACTTTGATAGATTTATAACGGCCATAGAATTACCATTATTTATTATTTACAGAAAATGTTCCTGTAACTAGTTAGATTACTATATATTCATATTCACCTACTGTAAAAAATCTCGCATAAATATATATTATGGCTTAAAAACTAGAATTTTAAAGTCGCCCCTGCATTTGAAAGTCACCCCGGTCAATGGTACCTAAATATGTTACCCGAGCTAAGTATAAGTAGGTAGCGAGGTATATTACCTGCCTGACCGTATTTAGTGCCTACTGTTTTTCAACTGTGTAGGTTAAGGTAACATCGTGAATGATATTTGTTTCTTCCACTTGACACTGCCGTTTCTATACTTGATATGCACGTGTTTATTTCATTTCATTCATTTATTTCAATATAAACTTACAGTGTAACACCAAAACGTTTACATGAGACTATTACATTACATATATGTTACCTACATATCTAAGACATGAATATATTAAGAAACAAAAAAAAATACAATATCAGCAAAAGATAAACAAATTTATATAAATAGTAACCTATTTTTATGCTTATCACTGAAACAGTCCTAAATTACTTCTTAAAATTCGTAGTATACCTAGTTGACGAAATATAATTTGCACCGATTAGTCATAAAACTTCATTTTTACGAATACAAAGGGACAAGAGAGCGTTAAAGTATGTACCTACATAGTACGAATAACTATGTATAATACTTCGTGTGTCTGGTTTAATGTAGATAAGTACGTTATTCATCATCATCATCATCATCATCCTGGCGTCAATCCCGGCTGTGCCCCCGCGCGGGGCGCGAGGACCCGGGGTCCGCCTTCCGACTCCTTCGTGACCACTTTGCCCGATCTTCGGCATCCCTGGTAGTGAGTCCGTTGGCACGCATGTCCTCCTTGACGACATCAAGCCATCGCTTCTTGGGCCGGCCTCTTCTTCCCGTACCGGGAGGAGGCGGCATGGCCAGGCATTTGTTACCCACGTAACTTGCCGGTCTGCGCGAGACGTGGCCATACCAACGAAGGCGACACTCTTGCAGTTTGTCTGCAATGTCACGGACGCCAAGACTACCCCGAATGTGGGCGTTTCGGACGCGATCCTTGCGTGAAACTCCGCACATCCACCGTAGCATCTTCATTTCCGTGACACGCAGTTCCTGCTTGTGCCGCTCTAGTAAAGGCCAAGTCTCGCTGCCGTACAGAAGGGCAGGTCTAATGATGGTCTTATAGACCTGTCCCTTCAACTTAATCGGCATTTTGGGGTCACAAATAACCCCAGTCATCCCCCGCCATTTGACCCAAGCAGCGGAAATTCGGGCTTTGACGTCGCTGTCGATGTCCCCGGTAGTGCTAAGTACAGATCCTAGGTACTTAACTTGATCCGTGCGCTCGACCATGTCCACGCCTATGCGGACGGGTAGAAGATCTGTACTATTGCAGGCCATGTACTCTGTCTTCGCCACATTTAGTTTAAGACCGCCGTTCTCCAGCGACCCCCTCCATCTGTTCACACGCTGGACAAGTCGGCCCTTATCAGAGTCTGTCAGCGCGATATCATCAGCATACATGAATAGCCACGGTGGCTGCTCATGGTAGTCTCGGATGTTGGCTGACAGGGCGTCTAATATCACGCTAAACAGAAACGGGCCGAGCACAGAGCCCTGATGTACTCCAACAGTGACAGAGAAGGGGTTGGTGTCACCAACAGCGGTCCTGACTATTGAATCAGAATCGTGGTACATGTCCCGGATAGTGTCAATATAGGCCTCAGGTACAGCCTTGGACCGCAGCGCCCACCAGATCATCTCACGAGGGACACAGTCAAAGGCCTTTTCCATGTCCAGAAACAGGAAATGTAGAGGCGTGTTCTTTGCTCTGTATCCCTCCATGAGGGTCCTCAGGGCAAATACAGGGTCCATCGTTCCGCACCCTGGCCGAAACCCATATTGACACTCCGAGACTGTACACTCCTGATAAGTACGTTATTATGCAAATGAAACTTTTTGAAGTGAAAACTTTTTTAGCGGCGCTGTACACTTTTTGAGGTGGGGAAAAAATTTTAAACTCGCGTGAGATTACGTCACCGTAAGACGGTCACGTGACCGTAAGATGGACCTGTTACATGCAATGTCATTGAGTTTTTCTTTATTGATTTAAATGCCATCTAGTGAGTTTCGCTCTAACTGGTATTAATAGATAGAGATATCTTTATTTGCATCCAATGTACATATTTATATTACATACGAGTAAACTACATAGTAACATACAGGCACATGGACCCAGGTAGGGTATCGCAAAAATATTTGTAACAAATCAAATTATAAAATGTATGTGACAAGCATAACATGACTTAAAGTAAATTAAGAGTAGGTAGCAATTAGGAGTAATCAATTTAATATTTTTTAACTAAAATGTGTTTGCTTACTTACATATATACTTATAATTATAACAAGGTATCTTCCATAAACTCAGATATACTGTAGTAGCACTTTTCGACCAGCTTACTTTTTAGGTTTGTTGCAAATTGGTTATAAGTATGATGTTTTTAAATAAGCGGGAATTTTATTGTATATTTTAATAGCCCTGTAATGCCGGCACTCCCTGAGTGCAACCCGTTGTTTTTGAAGTGAAAACTTCTTTAGCGGCGCTGAGCACTTTTTGAGGTGGGGTAAAAATGATAAACTCGTAACGTAACGTAACGCTGACGTCATGTGTCACGGACAATGTTATTCACCAAAGAACTTTAGTCATAACGTATCATAATCAGGTCAATTATTTAAAACTGGACTTTTATATTAAGCAATAAAGCTCAATGTTCTAATCTTGAACGGGTTGAAATACGAGGATCTCACAGTTACATTCTAATTTTATGTCCCTCAAATATAATTCAATAAAGCTACATCTTGATGAAATCGCTAATAAAAGTGAACTCTAGTACTGGTGAATAAAATTCAAAATATCATGACCAAATATATTTAGATACGAGGTCTGCAAGGTAACTTTACAATTTCTATTCGAATTTTAAACAATTAATTTTCACTTCAAAAATAGTTGTCATTGTCAATAAAATTGATTGTAATGTCACCTGTCGACAATGTCAGTGTCACGTGTTTCTATAAATAATATCGTCTGGAATGGAAAATTCGTTTATTTTGAATCCCTAAATCATTAATTTCAAAATACCTACGCTATAAATTTGTGAAAGCTGATTCCAGAAATCTGCCTAAGTTATATAATATAACTTAGTTTTATTGGAGTATGTATCCATATAGCATCCAACTCCAACCATAACTTGCCTGAAATCAGGGGAGCAAAAATACAAATGTAAGTTACCTACATCATATATATTTTAACTGATTCGATTTGTAAGAAGATTAGATTCATAAAATCGTTACAAGCGTCCATTGCTAAAGGTAGCTTAGCACCCAGTGGGTACTTTCTACCCGCTTGTCACCATTGTTTGGATATTGTACTATACTACTACAGGGTGCAATCTTTTACGTGATACAAAATTAGTGTTTCATATACTTCTTCCCACAACTAAGAGGTCTTACAAAGGTCTCGATTGCTAACTTGCTTTATTCAGTTTTAATTTCAGTTGCAAGATATCCTCTTTTTTTCCATATGAATGGTCATCCTACTTCTTTACAAATGAACAAAAAGTTTAGTATCAGTTTTACAGTAAATACTCTAGAGTGATAGGTACCATAATAATTTAAAACAAGTAATTTCGACAACTGTCGACGTGACATGACTTGTCAAAATAATCATCTAACTCAAAAAATTTACCAAGTTTTAAAAATGCCTCCTCCCTATCCTTTTACGCATATTGAGCGTTCGGATATGGTGTCGTTTTATTTTACGACCCATAGTACGGTGCAAACTCAGATATTGTTCCATGAAAAATATCCGGAACTTCCAATCCCGACACGTCGTCTTATAAACAGTACTGTCCATAATTTAAGGACTTATGGCCAGTTTACGGTCCCAGAACATGCCCGAGGCAGAGGACGACGAGCACGGTACGCGGAACCGTTCCGTACTCGAGTACTGGAGTACTTTCACGGCCACCCACAAGCCAGCACAAGGCAAGCCGCGGCTCGATTTGGAACATCCCATTTTTTTTATGTGGAAACTGTTGAATGCCCAAGGGAAACATCCCTTCCACTTTCAGCGTGTACAGGATATTGTTCTCGCGGATTACGGCAAAAGGACACAGTTTTGCCAATGGCTACTAGGTCACTTACATCTCAACATCTTGTGGTCAGATGAAGCGACCTTTACAAGAATAGGATTGTTCAACGTCCACAATGAACACTGGTGGAGTGATGTAAACCCACATGTCACACGCAGAGATGCATTCCAAACTCGCTTTTCGCTTAATGTGTGGGCAGGCATTCTAAATAACTGCGTAATAGGGCCGCATTTTAATGAAGGTACACTAAATGGGCCTAAATACGAGGATCTGCTAAGAAACGTTTTACCAAGATTATTGATGGGAGTTCCTGATGAAAATCTAGACAACTTACACTTTCAGCAAGACGGAGCTCCTGCACACTTTTCACTACGGGTTCGAAACTACTTAAATCAGGAGTTCCCCGACCGATGGATTGGACGCAATGGCCCCATCGCTTGGCCACCTCGTAGCCCTGATCTCACCCCACTAGACTTCTTTTTATGGGGTGAGATTAAAAGGCAAGTTTACGAGCGAGAATCGCATACTGTCGCAGAGCTTCGCCAAAAAATTATACAGGCGTTTGATGTTGTGAGAGCCAAGGAGTATGTACTTCGCAAACTTAGAGACAATTTAAGACGGCGTGCGGAGTTATGCCAGCAGGAAGGTGGTGGACATTTTGAACAGTTATTAAAATACGTTTGAAGTAAACTAGTTTTCATTTTGTAAATAAATGTTGTCTACTTACTTCGTTTATTATTAACAGTCTTTATGTAGAAGTACAATCACCACACGGTAATGTAGAGCCACTCGCAAATGTTGATAACTTGGCCGTGTAATGCAATCAGGCATTATCGGTAACTTTTTTGACGACCGGTCTGGCCTAGTGGGTAGTGACCCTGCCTATGAAGCCGATGGTCCCGGGTTCGAATCCTGGTAAGGGCATTTATTTGTATGATGATACAGATATTTGTTCCTGAGTCATGGTTGTTTTCTATGTATTTAAGTATTTATATATTATATTTATCGTTGTCTGAGTACCCACAACACAAGCCTTCTTGAGCTTACCGTGGGGCTTAGTCAATTTGTGTAAGAATGTCCCCATAATATTTAATATTTAATAATATTTATTATTATTTATTTTGTGTGTAATCGAGAACGACCGATGGTCCCATGATGTGAAATTTTGACGCTGAAAAACTGATTTACGTAAAAAAATGTCTTTCTCTACGTGAATCCATTTAGGTGACAGATTTGTTTGTTAAACGCTAGATGTCGCTGTCCCCAGCGGAAACTGGGTAACGCTAGTCCCTCCAAGATTTCTTAAGAGAAAATTATTCAAATTTATAAGGCTTTCTTCGAATCGGTAATTAGGTACGGAACTTATCAATCATCAATAACAGTGATAAGATAAAACTCGTGAAGTGTCATTGTCATAGAATGTAGGGTGTCCATACTTTGAGTTTGTGATTAAATTATTTGTTAGAAAAATATGAAGTTTTAAATAAGACTAATTGAAACAATTGAATAAATGCATTATATTCTCCAGCATGAGCGGAACTAGATACACTATTTTTGTATCACGTAAAAGATTGCACCCTGTATATTAGGAACATGCTAATTATATCCTATTATTTCAGGTCATCGAAATAGAGGAAAGAAAACGACCTACGAAACCAGCTGTTGATAATAACACGACTAAGAAGTTGAAAGGTGAAGGAAAAGGGAAGGGAACAGGAAAAAACCACAAAAAGATATTAAAATAAAATAAAAATAAATAAAATAATCTTTATTGCAACTTTGAGTTGTTACCTATATAACATTGGTTCCTGGCTCTCAAAGTAGGTTTCCCTGTGTCTCAATAGCCAGTTCCTTCCCAATTACAAGCGTAGGTAATGTTACAATGTTAGACATTTTATATTACATATTTAACAATATTAAAATTAATTTGAAAGAAAGATGAAACTGTGATGTGTGTGTACGCGCGCGTGTGTGAGTATTCTGTGTGTCTGATTTTTAGAATATGTGTGTGTTTCTGTGTGTTTACGCGCGTGTGTGTCTGGTTATTTTAGATTGTATGTACTAGAACACGCTTCGTAATAGCTCTTCTGCTTCAGTATAACTTAATGATTTTAACCAAATCTTAATTTTGTTTTTTAATTGAAAATTACTAATGTTGTTTTTATTAAGGGTTTTGTGTGCTTTGTTATATAAGTATGGTGCCAAAAATGAAAAATGCCTTTTAGACCATGCACTATTACAGCGAGGTACGGGGTAGTGAGTTATGCGTTTGTTGCCAAATGTGATTGTAGGGGCTATTAGTCTGTGGTATCTGCGTAATGTTTGATAAATAAAAAGTTTGCGTACACTTAAAACTTCTGCTATATTGAAAAGCATCTCAGTAGGGTATCGAAATGGAAGATAGAACATCACTTTTAAAACTGCTCGTTGTGCCCGTTCGAGCTCGATAAGATGTGTTTTGAATATAATTTGTTCACATTTCAATAATGAAAACAATTCTTACCTAAAACTTCGGAAAACTGGGTAGGGTGTCAGTAGTGTGGACGATGGGCCCACACAGCTTGTACTGAAGTCGACGACGAAGATATGGAGGATGTTTTGATATTATTTTTTCTATGAAGAGAATTAGTCCTTATCTTGCCCCATTTTTAATATTCCGTCCTATCCCATATGTGGGGTCAGATGGTGTATTTTCCGTTTTTGATAATTGTTTGTACCCTTATTTATGCAAATAAATATTTTTGATTTTGATTTCAGTGCTACAGACATTTTGGACTAGTCATTGAGTTTTCACTTCTGTCGGCACTCCCGGAGTGCAACCCGTTGTTTTTTTTTTAACCATTAATTCCGGATCATTCTGACGTATGGTTCTTTAGGTTAAATATATTATTTAATTTACCAAAACATGAAAAGTTTGTAAAATAGTAAAACTGAAAAATTTAAATGTAGAAAAAGTAAGTGGGATCAAGATTGTTTATTTAAAGAGCCATTAGCGAAAACATTCATTGGTGCAAATAATATTTCTTCAACTATATCTATAGTTATTTCAGCTTTTGCATCAAATAGCTGACTATTTTAGATTACTTCTCTATAGGTTAATTAAATTAGGCGTTGCTACTTTTTTTTACTTTTTTACCCTTCCTGGGAACACTGTTATTGCTTTCGTTTGAGCTAGTTTCAAAAGCAAAGTACCGAGATGAGTAAGCGGTGCAAGAGTTTTGAACGTCGATTCATCGCAAAAGCATTTAACAGCGTTCATGTTCCTAATAACTAAAGCTGAAATCCCGTGCACTACCGAGCCTCGCTATGGAGCTTTCGGAGTCAAATTAGAGCACCATTTCCAAACATCGAATCCTACGTATTCAAGTTATGAGGCATTGAATGTATGAAGCCAGAGTGAAATTATTGCAGCGCGTGTGCACACTGCAGTGGAAGCTGGATGCAAATGTAGTACCTAGGTAGATACTTATTTGAGATCAAGCGGGGATCCGACAGATGGTTTTAGTCCATTTGATTTTCTAGAACGAAAACGATTTTCTAGTAAAAGAACCAAAAAGATTTGGATAAAAATATTTGTCCAGGCAAAAAAATATTGTAACATACTTTACTAGCTCTCTAAATTCGCAACAAAAACATTCCTCAAAATCTTTTTCTAGCTGAAATGTAGGCACTGAAGACGTTTTGTTTAAATGACTGGAGACACAATAAATTAGCTAAAGTCAGACCGTGAAAAGTCTGCAGCGGATTTGATAGCCCACGCAGTACAAGTGTCATTTTAAACGTCAAACTTCTATGAAATTATGACGTATAATTAACACTTACACTGCGTGGGCTATCAAATCCGCTGCAGACTTTTTTTGGTGCGACTCTATGTGCGAAGTGCGTAAGGGAGACATTACATAAATTATGATGACATTGATAACAACGTACGTCAGGGCTAAAATTTTAACAAAAGGTACCTACTTTAGTTTTTAAACTAAAGTACCTAGAAACCACTATTCGATAGGTATACTATAGATTGACCGATAAATGACTATAAGTAGCAAAATAAACTATGGAGATAGTTTGAGCCCCAGCAACAGACAAAAGATCATTTTTAACAATCATTTTCAACATTCCACGCAGACAAAGTCGTATGTCAGCAATAAACACGAAAACTACTAAGTATAAAATAAACAGATACAAAGCAAACTAGATGCGAAACGAGACCTTTTAAACTAGTTAGTTAACGCACTTTATGTTGACTTCAAAACAAACGGCAGTTGTGTGTGCAAACATGCCGTGTGAACTACAGTTCTTTCAGTGTGTATCAGGATCGTCATACGCCAAATCTCGGCATACGTCGCTTTCACAACACGCCTACAGCCAGCCTGTTAGTGTGTGCCGCCTAGATCGAGCATGTCGCTGCATAAAAAGCTTTTATATTCCACTTTTACTGCATCGCTGCCGGCTCCAATATTTGCATTCCATTTCTGGTTACGATTTCACAGCGCGCTTGCGAAGGCAATTCTAGCCAACTTTCTTATTGTCTCAGCCGTCTTTTTATGATCGATTGCGATGGTTTTAATTGCTTTTATTTTAAGGGGTTTTAAGTAGAATTTCAAATGCTTTCATATGTTTAGAGGGCGTTTTTAGTTTAGAAGTAAATACCTATTTGGCAATTAGTCAGGTATTTACTCATAGATTTATAAGGCATAGATCGAGTGTTCGTACATCCCTAGTGAAGCCATTTCAAGTGCGACGTCACGTCGCACTCGTGTCACCGTATTCGATCGGCCCTGGCAGTACTCAAAGTCACGTCGGTTTGTGTACACCTCCCGTTTAAAAATCAAAAACACAGGAAAAATAGTTGTTTGTGCATTGAATGGGTGTCACAACGCATCATATCATAAAAACAAACCGACTTACATTACATTTCACGCGTAAGTATAGAGTTTAAAGTGATATTTTTACGTAATCGTAACTACAAAAATCCAATGTTTCGTCAGCCGCCATTTGTTATAAATGCTGCCAGTGTAGTGAATATTTTTTCCTCAAAATGGGACATGACGTTTACATTCTAAAATGAATACGCTTAATTGAAGTTCCTTGTGTAATTATATAAAAATTATATATTTTTAAATATTTCATAATTTTATTTCAAATTATGTAGTAATTTCATGCACATTTTAAATAAAAAATTGTTAAAATCGATATTTTTTTTTATTTAAGCCTTATTTCACAAAGGACTCTAATGCAAAAAATCCTTAAATAAACATAAAAAGCTTTTGCTATTAAATCTACACACAAATTATTAATAACCAAGTGTTAAGGATATTGTTAAATCCCCACTTTGAGGGAAATATCTATATACTGGCAACACGTTTTTGTTTTATGTTATATGTGTGTGTTGCTGAGCGTAAAACACGAGCCTCCCACGCACACATCGATCGTGTTTCGGCTTCACTTTTGGCAGGTTAGGCGTATGGGGACTATCTGTCTATGCGTTATTAGTTTAAGTATTTACTGTTAAAAAAAAACAAATAATGGCTCATTTTTCTTAAGTAGCAAGAAAAAAAATCGGTGACTTGCTAGTTAAATAAGGAGTGTTCGTGTAAAATATGACAGAATACAGTTCGTTGTTATGTTGTTATCATTGTTATGGTAATGTCTCCCTTCACGAGCTCAAGTGATTTGAACTGAAATCGTACAATAAAAATGTCCAGCCGAGCCGTCATAAGTTTAGCTCGTGTCATGCTAAGCG
Source organism: Cydia splendana (assembly GCF_910591565.1). Lineage (NCBI taxonomy): Eukaryota > Metazoa > Arthropoda > Insecta > Lepidoptera > Tortricidae > Cydia > Cydia splendana. The sequence goes on from NC_085962.1 coordinate 11,146,888, forward strand.
TATAGTGAACCATCATCATCAGCAGCCCTCGTGACTCGTTCACTATGTACAGTAAGATAATTTGAGTACATCGTTTAAGGGTGAGACCCTCAAGGTAAGCAATGCGCTGGTGGCCTAGCGGTAAGAGCGTGCGACTTTCAATCCGGAGGTCGCGGGCTTAAACCCCGGCTCGTACCAATGAGTTTTCGGAACTTATGTACGAAATATCATTCGATATTTGCCAGTCGCTTTTCGGTGGAGGAAAACATCGTGAGGAAACCGGACTAATCCCAATAAGGCCTAGTTTCCCCTCTGGGTTGGAAGGTCAGATGGCAGTCGCGTTCGTAAAAACTAGTGCCTACGTCAAATCATGGGATTGTCAAGCGGACCCCAGGCTCCCATGAGCCGTGGCGAAATGCCGGGATAACGCGAGGAAGAAGAAGAAGACCCTCAAGGTAAGCAATAATACACTTGCCTGAGTAAAATGTCAAATGCTTATAAAAAAAGTACCCGGCCTGGGTATGTCCATAAACTACGCCCAAAAAGAGGGGTATGGGCACTGTGAATGTCACTGCTTTGTGTGGTAGGGAGCAGGCACAGCATAGCGGATATCATTCCAGATTTAGAGCAGAGCCCAACTTTGGAAGTACCTCCACCTTACAGAAAACCGTGTAGCCAAATAATACTAGACCCTACCTGCCAGAGCTCAACGAGGATACTGTATGTTAGGGTCGCAAACGCGCATGTCCACTTGAGTTGCAGGCGTCCATAGGCTACGGCGACTGCTTACAATTAGGCGGGCCGTATGCTTGTTTGCCACCGACGTAGTCACATCAGTTTTTGAGAATCTGTTCAGAAATGCGAACTGCAGCGGAGAACATCCGCACATACGAAAACATTTTTGCCCAAAATGAAACGGAGACCTTCGCTAACGTTCGGTGAAAAAAAAGTTTTGTTTTTATTTAATGTTCAAGAAAAATACATTTTATTTTATAATTTCTATAAAACCCGCCAAACTGTGTCTTTGATGACGAGATTGGCGAGCTAACATTAACAGAGTGACGGCTGACATAAATCCTCTAATAAGAAATATTTGTCTATCAGCCAATTCGAACGTACACTGACACCATGAATGACATCTAAATAATGTCATTCTGTTATCGTGAATTTCGCATCCTATTTCTCAGTTATTGGCACGAGCGAGACGCACGATATCTAAATGACATCATTCTGATGTCAGTGTACGTTCGAATAGGTCTGTGATGGAGAATAATGCTAATTTTGGAGCAGGTTGTCGGCGTAAAATCAATTAAGTTTATTACACGTTTTGATACATTCCTGTTGTTTATTAGTATAAACGCTTGTCAAGGCTTCAATTGTCTTCTCATTTGACAGGTGAACTCCCTTTGTTCCGGCCGTGAATTTAACAGGGAATCAGGCGGGTTATTATTGCTGTACAAAGGTGCCAGTCATTGTTGTAAAATGACGTAGGTACTTCATTAATTAATGGAAGAGAAAAGGCTTGTTACATGCCTGTTTAAAATGGTAGAAAGAATAAGAATTATGAACGAAAGGTTCTGATAAATGTTGTAATACAGAGAATTATATGCTACAACGGTTTTAGGTACAACGGCTTATTAGGGTTTCATACTGGAAGGGTGGCTATCGCATCCCTGTTCCTGTTCCTGTTACTAAGCTTACGCTGTTCGCCCGTTTGCCTGTTAGCGACCTCTTTGTCAAGAGCCGTTAGCTATATATAATATCGACAAATGTGTTAAGTACTGTCTTCAATCTGCCGTATTATTTGTAAGGCACATCGTGATATGTCTAGGCAAATCATAGGCATGACATGAAAAGGGGCGCTCCTAGGAATTTCATAACCTGGCGGATTTTAGGATCGGCCGCCGGCATATCTAATAATGATTGCTAGGAAAGTATATGCTATTTTGCCTTATGTCTACCCTGCTTTATAGGTAAGTAGAAGTAGGTAGTCTATTTAGTATTTTACCGTAAATTAGATATTCATTCGCGGATGTTGGTGCTTCTAAAGTAAAACCTTGCGCCGAAACGTATCACCTTCAGATCATTTAATAGATAAACAATGATTTTAGAGGATGAGAAATGAAAACAACAATTACTTATGCCGCCAAAAGTGAACAACCTCGTATTACATGCTAATTAAAATATCGAACAAAATGAACATAGGGTATTTTCCTACTAGTCAAATCAGTTACTTTTTTAGAACTGTCACAACGATTTGCTAATATGGAATTTATATGAAACATTACATCGTGACGTCACGGTCAACTCACCTACTTTTTATATTTCTATCCGATTTATTAAATAGAACTTGTGTTTAAAAATAACTCCTATCTATGTTTTTCTAATAATTATCTGGTGCTTTATTTCATGCATGGTGTAAAATAATTTATTTTAAATACAGTATAATACCCTATAGCGTGTAAATAAAATATGTAATAAATATTATGTAACTAGTAGTTCGCCCCGAACTGAGAACTCGCGGTTTGCCTTAAATTATATAGAGCGATTGACTTTGTTGCACCGACTTACTAAAACTATAGTTCGACATAAAAGAGTAGAAAATAATTTTCCAGAAAAAAAACCGACTTCTATGGGGGCCGGTGAAAGATTATTGTACATAGATGGTGCACTATGTAGAAAAGGAGGTAAAACCACCCACTTTTCTAGTAGGTAGCATTTCGTTTCTGTAAGGGTCGCAGTTTTAGCCTCACGAACCCACTTCTCTGATAGCAGTTCGGTTCTGTGAGGATTGCAGTTCGAACCTAACCAAAACCACTTTTCTAGTAGCATTACGTTTCTGTAAGGCTCGCAGTTCTAACATAACCTAACCCACCTTATTTCGGTTCTGTGAGGATCGCAGTTCAAACCTAACCTAACCCACTTAACGGCGCGTGCGGTGCGGTGTATGGGGGTTTGAGCGGGAGGGGCTAGTAAGTTTGGCATCATTATACCTATATTTTATGGTAGGTATTAATCATAGTGGTTTATTATAGAATATAATAGAATAGAATAGAACTACATTTATTTATGACAAACAAACACAGATGACAAAACATGTTGACAAATATACAATGTATAACATTTAGTGAAAAATGCCATAAAAGGGTCACAACTCAGCATGTAGCTGGCAAAGCCAGCGCTGTTCTTCCGTTGTAACCCAGGCGTACGCCATTCGACGACGAGGCGGTTATGCTTTCATTTACTAAACTAATTAAAAACTAGAACTATAGGTACCTACCTAAAACATAAAATTGAAACTAAAACTATTTAATATACAACTGCAAAGCCAAGTGACAGCTGGTCGCCACGCCATGGCCACGTCACACGGCACCGGTTATTTAGCTTAAGGTATCAGTGGTTTTCCGGGTCAAGGTCCGAGTTCGGGTCCGAGTCCGGGTCCGGGTCCAGTTCCGGGTCCAGGACCAGGTCCAACTCGAGGTCCAGGTCTAGGTCTTGGTCCAGGTCCAAGTCCAGGTCCAAGTCCGGGACCAGGTCCGGGTTCCGGTCGAGATAAGAGCCCGGATCCGGGTCAGGTCTGGCTCCAGGGCCAGCTCCGTCAAAATCGAAATTCGAAATCGCCAAACGTGTAGTCATTGAAGAGTTCTGTTCTGATCATCATCAGCAGTTCCACTTCATCAAATGCGACAGTTTTTAATGTAAATTCTTGATTTTCTGATGAAAATACACAAATCTCTATACGCATGCCTTTAAGATTTGAGGAGTTCCCTCGATTCCTCATGGATACCATCATCAGAACTCGCACTTGACAAAAATGTGGCTTACAAACTTAACTTGCTTAACAAACATAACGAAGAGGACAAATCGCCAAACGTGAACTACGCGTCGTTGAAGAGTTCCGTTCTGATCATCATGAGCAGTTCCACTTCATCAAATGCGACAGTTTTTAACGTAAATTCTTGATTTTCTGATGAAAATACAAAAATCTCTATACGCATGCCTTTAAGATTTGTGGAGTTCCCTCGATTCCTCGTGGATCCCATCATCAGAACTCGAGCTTGACAAAAATGTGGCTTAAAAACTTAACTTGCTTAACAAACATAACGAAGAGGACAAATCGCTAAACGTGAACTATGCTTCGTTGAAGAGTTCTGTTCTGATCATCATCAGCAGTTCCACTTCATCAAATGTCACTTTTTTGAATGTATATGCTTGATTTATTGATAAAACACATAAATCACTATATGTATGCCTTTAAGATTTGAGGAGTTCCCTCGATTCCTCATAGATCCTATCATCAGAACTGGGTTTTGACAATAACGGGACCAATCTGTATGAATATACATACAATCAAAAAAATAATTTTCAAAATCGGTCCAGTAATGACATGGAGGAACAAACATTAAAAAAAATCACAATCGAAACTCCTCCTTTTGAGATTTGGAAGTCAGTTAATAAATGAGGGCACCACTTTCTACGTAGCTGTCACATTTTTGACGTAAAATGCTTACACATGGCAACAATTTATAGTCTGTCAAGCCATTTCCGTCAGTAGAAAAAAGCAGCTAAAAATGTAGGCGCGAAGGGTTATCGTCCCATAGAATATTTGAATATCGCGCATTTTTCTACTGACAAACTTGTTTGACCGATTATAATATGGAAATTTTAGAGTTCCATTTTATTTATTTTCTACTATTTTATGTCCCACTATTATATAGGCGGCAATGGATCAAAAATCGCGTGGATATATTACAAGGTCTGTGGAGCCCTTAACTGATATTGTATCTGTGGTAAGCCAAAATATTTCCTGTCAAATGTCAAATACCTATATTATGTTTATTTTTATCTTGCTAATTATTTCAAAATGGTAAATTTAAAAACGATATTATAAAAGTGCAAGCCGAGCACTTTCATTTGATACCAAACTCGACCATACTTTCTTGCAAAAAGATGACTAGAATAGCAAGACCCCTCACTAATAGCTTTTTAGCCTTCTAAGCTCTTCTAGCTCAATAACCTCTTGATCGAGCCTGCTCATAATTTAATGACTAAAATATAATGCCGTCGACTACACGTTTACCCAATTTCATTTAAATTACAACAAATTTACTTAAGTTCTTGAGTATCAAACTATCCTCTGATAGTTCAGCTTAAAAACATCGAAATGCCGGGACGTGCCCCTAGCCAGCCGCGTGTCCCAAGTCGAATGTAAAACTTCGTTCGCTTCGCTCGCTCGTTCGATAAATATGTTTTCCTACAACAAGTAATTATTTAACAACAAACAAACCATCTGTAGCAAATTCGTCACAATATGTGTATGGAAGTGTGTTACCATAGAACGGCATTACGGCAGTGATTATGATGTGATTAAATTAATGATTAAATAGTAGATAGTGTAAACCAAGCACGTGGCTAAATGAAGGTTGCCTAAGGGAAGTTTTTAATTATGTCCCTCGGCGCGGGACTACTGTGGACACCAAACTCGTTAATGTTCACCCCTTTATGGTTAACACAAAGAACATTCATATTTGACTACCTTCTCTAAGGGAATATTTTAATAGCTTTACCTACTAAGCACTGTCATAGAACGGGGATTTGAGTCATATTTTTATACGGCTCTGGGGATCCAACTCCTTCATACCTATTTAAGCTGCATGTTTTAACAATATCACATTAGGTACCCAATCCTTGCGGAAATATGCACTCTGCCATTTTTATTGTAATAACCGAATAATGTGTAAAATGGTTTATTTACATACAAGATATATACAATGGTACTACTAAGCGAAATTAATAACTAGCTTAAATCTAACATAGGCCCTTGAGGCATTGTGCACCGATTAAATTTTTTTTTCATATAAATTTCATCTCTAATGTTGTATAGAGTTGTAAAAGACTAACAAAAGTCAAGTTTTCTTAAACAGGAATCGGAAGGGAAGTAAAACTAACTAAAGTGATAACGATGTTTAGCACGCAACGGCAAACCATCGGTGGACGTGTGAGGCCCCACATAAAAGTAATTAGAAAAGTTCGTTTACGAACCCTCCCGTTCGCACCTCGTGGAACACGGTGGCGCAACTTGCCGTGTAATCCCGCGAATGTCTGTTCAACATTTAATTAGTGTAGACACTGTTGTAAGACCGACTTCCCTTAAACTGTCGGGCTACGAAGGACCTTTATGTTTTGCTGGCGTAAAGGACTTAAGTAGCTTTCTTATTACACAAATTTGAACTCTAGCCGGTCGGGACAAATACGGCTTTAAATTGAGGTTTTTTTTTTGTAGCAGCAATATGAAATGTGAAGTAATTCATCAAATGGCAGTCGCAATCACGGTCGGGTGACGAGGTGGGTGCGAAGCTTGCGCATTGCGCAGTGAGCTCGCGGAGGTCAGCGGGATTTATTACTTAATGGAGTCTTCTCTAAGGGATTCCTACGGAATACCTTTCTGGATGTTGTAATACTGTAGCGTATAGCGTCAGTACGGAACACGGAGCTAATCCTTGAGTTGAGATGTCGTGCCAGTTGAAGTATCGTTTTTAGGTAGGTGCCATTATTGCATCATGGATTCATGGCTATTTTGTTATCATTTAAAATATAATTATGTCTTTAATGGTCGATCCTTACACATGAGTAATTACCGAAAAGCACATTTTAGTGAGTCAATGGAACAGTTAAACACATCTACATTATTTTTTCATTTTCATTAAAAAGTTTACAAGCACGCCAAATACATTTTGTGCATAGCATGTTCTACCATAGGGAATCTAAAACAGGCTTCGTCCCTTTTTTTTGTACGAGTCATATAACATCTATTTCGGTTTACCTAACCAACGGGACCAAGGGCCAACACTTTTTCTTCGAATTTATTGTAATTTTCCAATAGGAAACCGGCTGAAGAATATTTACGACATCAATCTGGATACGTCTGGTGGCCCGTCTCTTGGATTTATGGTCTCCGTGTATAAACGCAAATTCCCACCCCTTAAATCCACAACCTCTTATATTGTTCTATATTTAATTATAAAAACAGTCTTCTAGTTTAGTCAGTAAAGTTTGAATTAGCATGACTTAAGAAACGAAATGAGAGCTTGTGAGGTTGAGAAGCCGATTTGTTCCCAGACGCAGCACTTATTGAAATTGCCTGATTTACTTAAATCACATTATCGACAAGCGTAAAAGGATTGAGCGCGCGCGCGAAACCTCATGTTTTTACGCTTTTCACACTTTACCCGGTTTATTTTCTTGAAAGTCTGCGTATGTGACAATAAAATAGAACACTTTAGCAACATTGTTTCATTATAACATGGAGTGTGATTGGAATCTTATTACACTATATCTATTCACTTTGTTCTTTGTTCCAAATATGGGCATGTCCTAAAAATGTAATATGACATTTGTAGTACACATACACATTGTATAAAAAAACATATTTTAATTTTTTATAAAAACAATTTGCGTATATTTGTTGTTGTTGTTGTTGAAAGTTGAATTAAAATTAAATGCAATAAAACCTTTTTTCAGAATTAGTATTAATAGAGTCTGGCTACTGAAATATTACACAAATGTTTGGCGGGAAATTCAAAAAATCTTGGGCTGGTCACACTTTGTGTAGTAGGAATGATAGTTTTGATACTAGATTTTTTTTTGATTTTATGTGCACACGTACATATACACTTCAATCGTCACAAAAATAAGGACATCTAAGTTGTCATTTTCACGTAGGCTTTCAGTTCGTCACATATATCTTAACTTCTGAGTTTTTCTTTAACACATACACCCTTATTTCATCACAATGACAATAACGGTTAGAAAGTCTGTGGTTACTAAGCACTCAAATTCAAGCTGCTGTCATTAATACCCACACGCACTGCCAATGACGTACGTCAGCAGCCAGGGTGCCACCAATTGCTAAGCATTTGTTATTTCAATGGTAACTAAGCATCAACATTTTATCTGTTTAACTTAAAAAAAAAAATACTGTAGCAGCTACGAATTGACACCTCCTTTCTTAAAGAAGTATTTTATCGTCAAGTGTCAAACTTAGACAATAAATAAGTAGGTTCTACGAGAATGATCGGTTTTTTATTTTAACTGTCATAGGCGGCCGTTTTTCCAAACCGTAGAGCATATATATGTTAATATATTTATTTAGCCCGCTTATTGTACTAAAATATACTAAGTATACAGGGTGGCCCATTTAGATCGGTCAGTATGGGAAAATCTGATACTATAAGATATACACCGATCTCTTCTTAGAAACCATGTCATCGATTTTAGTAACAAGAAAAACTGCATTCAAACATTTAAAAAAAATGTGTACTCAACTCGGGAATCGAACCCCGAACGTTTTGAAAAATAAAACTAAGACTATTTCTATTTAAATATCGATTGTGTAGGTCTTAAGCAGTAAATGTTACTGGGTCATTCTTTGATTTGGTGTAAATCGGCGGGTCCACGGTAAAAAAATAAAAAATCTTTATTTTGGGTATTTGTTTGACCATAATCAAATGTTTAGGATACAACGATGTTGAAAAACGTTATGGTCCCTTTCTGTGAAACTTATCTGCGAAGATATGGACCTCGCAATTTTAAAGTGTCATGGTGATGACTTTGTACGGCGATAATACATGGTAATGACAAATTATCATTTTCACCATATAAATAGTTATATATTTTTCTCACTTTAAGTGAAATATTATAGTATATGAATAAAATACAACAAAGAAAAAATAACTCTCCTTCGGCAAATTTTGTTAAAAGAGACCATAAACAATAAAAAAAACGATTCATGTTCTTACCGTGGAAGAATGGTCATTACCCTGGTCGAAAAATACCGTGGTTCCGTGGTAATGACTACCACGGTAATGATAAAAACTATCATTTTGTCTCATAACCCTAAACATAGTTAATGTTCCAGAACATTCTTCCAATTACATCATAACAATTCGAATAAGTTATCATATCAAATAGTGTAACGTTGTACGTACATGTTTTAATTATAAGGGTCATTCTTTGATTTGGTGTAAATCGGCGGGTCCACGGTAAAAAAATAAAAAATCTTTATTTTGGGTATTTGTTTGACCATAATCAAATGTTTAGGATACAACGATGTTGAAAAACGTTATGGTCCCTTTCTGTGAAACTTATCTGCGAAGATATGGACCTCGCAATTTTAAAGTGTCATGGTGATGACTTTGTACGGCGATAATACATGGTAATGACAAATTATCATTTTCACCATATAAATAGTTATATATTTTTCTCACTTTAAGTGAAATATTATAGTATATGAATAAAATACAACAAAGAAAAAATAACTCTCCTTCGGCAAATTTTGTTAAAAGAGACCATAAACAATAAAAAAAACGATTCATGTTCTTACCGTGGAAGAATGGTCATTACCCTGGTCGAAAAATACCGTGGTTCCGTGGTAATGACTACCACGGTAATGATAAAAACTATCATTTTGTCTCATAACCCTAAACATAGTTAATGTTCCAGAACATTCTTCCAATTACATCATAACAATTCGAATAAGTTATCATATCAAATAGTGTAACGTTGTACGTACATGTTTTAATTATAAGCTTAGATTTTATTATTTTTACATATTAAATTAATCAAATTTAAATAAAAATAACTTATTTATAATAGATTTTAATTTATTAACGCATGAATTATTATTTTACTTTTATTTTAATCAATTATTATTTATGGAAATGAATTAATTATTATTTATACAATTTTATTCATCAACTTTATATTTACAGTAATCGTCTTATTCTACTTTACTATTGTAAAGTATTATAATTAATAGGTATAAATAATCAAATAATTATAATAGGTAAGTATTGTATGTATCACTTTATTCGTACGGACTGTACTCGCGACCGGTCCATTGATTGACGTCATGGAAGGATCGAGAAGCGGCTGCGCGCGCGCTTGTCCCCTCCCGTTGACTACTGGCCATCCAGTCCGCGCCACCTCGCCGTCGTATACGGTTGTGCCGTTGCGCACACGGGGGAACCCGTGTCGTCTAGCGCGCGGTACTAATATATTTATTAAGGTGTGCGCGGACACCTTTCTTTGTAATTTAATTAATGATTCTCGACGTATTCGTACTTTAAAGATTCCCCGCACCCACGTATTGGTAAGTGCAAAGTGTTGAACGTTATTTTATTAGGAAAAGTAGTTTAAGTTTTAGTGTTAAAGTAGCTCCTTTGTTATTTGCTCCGTAATTAGCGTAATTCATTTTTAAATCATACATTTCACTTGTTGCTAAATGCCATGTAGAATGATACTGCAATTTCCTTTGTTCTCGTAGTGCCGGGTACGAGTAAGTATGTGTGCGTACCCTCCTACTTATTTAAATTCACTTCTTTGTTCTTCTTTCCTTCTTTGCTCTGTGCTTTTCCTTCGCTTTTGTAGCTCCGCTCTGCTTGTGAACACAAACACGCTTTCTGCTTGGTGCACCGGCTTTCCCATGGTCCCATCATCATCATCATCACAGGGTGTTCACAAAAGCAGAGCGAGCAGGAACACCTTACTAAGACGTTCTGGAAATCCACAGGGTGCGTCGTTCTATTTTAAACATCGCCGTCGGCCGACCTAGCAACAGCGCACCTTCACCACCATCTCGACGGCAGGGTTGGAGCCATAGCCGTTCGCCCGCCGTCGCCCCTGCTCCTCTTCAGTGCTGACGAGTGTCACCCACCTGCTGCGGACCCTCGACCAGCCAGGGCAGTACCGGATCTTGGGCGTAAATCTAGACGGGCCTTGACCACCCACGACCTTTCTTAAATTTTAGTTTTATAAATAAATAATTTATTTTTGCTAACGAGTTGGTAGTACTTATTTACTTCCCCTACCAACATAGGGACGTACTCTCCCCATAACGTTACATTGGCGCCCTTAAACGTGGTCTGGTCTAGATTTGCCCCGCAGAATTTATGTGTGTTTGTTGTTTTTTTATTTTTGTGAAACGTTGTTTTTTTTTGGTTGCAAGTAACTAATGTGTACCCCGTTAATAATAATAATTTTAATTAGTTATTAATCAAATTGTAAAATTATAGTTTTTATACTTTATAATAATATAATTCATTTTGTGTGTCATTATTTATTCAGAATTTTATATCATCCTGTACTAGTGCATTGTAGACTAGTACAGTCAGTCAACTATTTTTTTTTTTTTTTTTTGTGCAATATTTTATTTTGTAGCTTTGTGGTACACACTAGTTGCGATAATTTAATGGTTTTCCTGTTTTTAGTTTTGTGCTTGTCTATTTTATTTTTGCTTGATTTTTTTTTTGCCAACCAAAACGTTACGTAGTTTATTATTGTAACAGGCGGAGTAGTGTTAGTAAAACCAAGCGTTCAACACTTTCCACGGTTGCCATTTTGCACGTTATTTTTATTATTGTTTTGAATTTTAAAAACAGTGGAGTTTCCTGTCGAATTTTGTCTCGTCAAAAGACCGGAGACTCTGGGTTTTACTGTCTAGGACTTGCGGAAACAAGGTTCTACATTTTAGGATTTTTGTTTCTTTCCGAGGACAGTTAGAGAGTTTTTTTTTTGTTTATGTCGTCTAAATTGTTACATTAATTGCCTGGTTCGCGCTTAGCACCTATAATTTAGTGCACATTATTTGTATTGGTTTCCAGTTGAACGATAGCTGGTAACCTGCAAATGTTTGGTCGCGTTAGCATCTGCAGTTATAAAACCAGATGCTAATGTATTTTTAAGATTGCGTGATGTATGATAGATGGAATGAAATAGTAAATGCAAATAAGCAAACGTATATTGCACGGATTTTATTCTAAGGAAAAAATCCTTTTCCGGCGCGAGCGGGTAATGTAACGTTGTACGTACATGTTTTAATTATAAGCTTAGATTTTATTATTTTTACATATTAAATTAATCAAATTTAAATAAAAATAACTTATTTATAATAGATTTTAATTTATTAACGCATGAATTATTATTTTACTTTTATTTTAATCAATTATTATTTATGGAAATGAATTAATTATTATTTATACAATTTTATTCATCAACTTTATATTTACAGTAATCGTCTTATTCTACTTTACTATTGTAAAGTATTATAATTAATAGGTATAAATAATCAAATAATTATAATAGGTAAGTATTGTATGTATCACTTTATTCGTACGGACTGTACTCGCGACCGGTCCATTGATTGACGTCATGGAAGGATCGAGAAGCGGCTGCGCGCGCGCTTGTCCCCTCCCGTTGACTACTGGCCATCCAGTCCGCGCCACCTCGCCGTCGTATACGGTTGTGCCGTTGCGCACACGGGGGAACCCGTGTCGTCTAGCGCGCGGTACTAATATATTTATTAAGGTGTGCGCGGACACCTTTCTTTGTAATTTAATTAATGATTCTCGACGTATTCGTACTTTAAAGATTCCCCGCACCCACGTATTGGTAAGTGCAAAGTGTTGAACGTTATTTTATTAGGAAAAGTAGTTTAAGTTTTAGTGTTAAAGTAGCTCCTTTGTTATTTGCTCCGTAATTAGCGTAATTCATTTTTAAATCATACATTTCACTTGTTGCTAAATGCCATGTAGAATGATACTGCAATTTCCTTTGTTCTCGTAGTGCCGGGTACGAGTAAGTATGTGTGCGTACCCTCCTACTTATTTAAATTCACTTCTTTGTTCTTCTTTCCTTCTTTGCTCTGTGCTTTTCCTTCGCTTTTGTAGCTCCGCTCTGCTTGTGAACACAAACACGCTTTCTGCTTGGTGCACCGGCTTTCCCATGGTCCCATCATCATCATCATCACAGGGTGTTCACAAAAGCAGAGCGAGCAGGAACACCTTACTAAGACGTTCTGGAAATCCACAGGGTGCGTCGTTCTATTTTAAACATCGCCGTCGGCCGACCTAGCAACAGCGCACCTTCACCACCATCTCGACGGCAGGGTTGGAGCCATAGCCGTTCGCCCGCCGTCGCCCCTGCTCCTCTTCAGTGCTGACGAGTGTCACCCACCTGCTGCGGACCCTCGACCAGCCAGGGCAGTACCGGATCTTGGGCGTAAATCTAGACGGGCCTTGACCACCCACGACCTTTCTTAAATTTTAGTTTTATAAATAAATAATTTATTTTTGCTAACGAGTTGGTAGTACTTATTTACTTCCCCTACCAACATAGGGACGTACTCTCCCCATAACGTTACATTGGCGCCCTTAAACGTGGTCTGGTCTAGATTTGCCCCGCAGAATTTATGTGTGTTTGTTGTTTTTTTATTTTTGTGAAACGTTGTTTTTTTTTGGTTGCAAGTAACTAATGTGTACCCCGTTAATAATAATAATTTTAATTAGTTATTAATCAAATTGTAAAATTATAGTTTTTATACTTTATAATAATATAATTCATTTTGTGTGTCATTATTTATTCAGAATTTTATATCATCCTGTACTAGTGCATTGTAGACTAGTACAGTCAGTCAACTATTTTATGTTTTTTTTTTTGTGCAATATTTTATTTTGTAGCTTTGTGGTACACACTAGTTGCGATAATTTAATGGTTTTCCTGTTTTTAGTTTTGTGCTTGTCTATTTTATTTTTGCTTGATTTTTTTTTTGCCAACCAAAACGTTACGTAGTTTATTATTGTAACAGGCGGAGTAGTGTTAGTAAAACCAAGCGTTCAACACTTTCCACGGTTGCCATTTTGCACGTTATTTTTATTATTGTTTTGAATTTTAAAAACAGTGGAGTTTCCTGTCGAATTTTGTCTCGTCAAAAGACCGGAGACTCTGGGTTTTACTGTCTAGGACTTGCGGAAACAAGGTTCTACATTTTAGGATTTTTGTTTCTTTCCGAGGACAGTTAGAGAGTTTTTTTTTTGTTTATGTCGTCTAAATTGTTACATTAATTGCCTGGTTCGCGCTTAGCACCTATAATTTAGTGCACATTATTTGTATTGGTTTCCAGTTGAACGATAGCTGGTAACCTGCAAATGTTTGGTCGCGTTAGCATCTGCAGTTATAAAACCAGATGCTAATGTATTTTTAAGATTGCGTGATGTATGATAGATGGAATGAAATAGTAAATGCAAATAAGCAAACGTATATTGCACGGATTTTATTCTAAGGAAAAAATCCTTTTCCGGCGCGAGCGGGTAATGTAACGTTGTACGTACATGTTTTAATTATAAGCTTAGATTTTATTATTTTTACATATTAAATTAATCAAATTTAAATAAAAATAACTTATTTATAATAGATTTTAATTTATTAACGCATGAATTATTATTTTACTTTTATTTTAATCAATTATTATTTATGGAAATGAATTAATTATTATTTATACAATTTTATTCATCAACTTTATATTTACAGTAATCGTCTTATTCTACTTTACTAATGTAAAGTATTATAATTAATAGGTATAAATAATCAAATAATTATAATAGGTAAGTATTGTATGTATCACTTTATTCGTACGGACTGTACTCGCGACCGGTCCATTGATTGACGTCATGGAAGGATCGAGAAGCGGCTGCGCGCGCGCTTGTCCCCTCCCGTTGACTACTGGCCATCCAGTCCGCGCCACCTCGCCGTCGTATACGGTTGTGCCGTTGCGCACACGGGGGAACCCGTGTCGTCTAGCGCGCGGTACTAATATATTTTATTAAGGTGTGCGCGGACACCTTTCTTTGTAATTTAATTAATGATTCTCGACGTATTCGTACTTTAAAGATTCCCCGCACCCACGTATTGGTAAGTGCAAAGTGTTGAACGTTATTTTATTAGGAAAAGTAGTTTAAGTTTTAGTGTTAAAGTAGCTCCTTTGTTATTTGCTCCGTAATTAGCGTAATTCATTTTTAAATCATACATTTCACTTGTTGCTAAATGCCATGTAGAATGATACTGCAATTTCCTTTGTTCTCGTAGTGCCGGGTACGAGTAAGTATGTGTGCGTACCCTCCTACTTATTTAAATTCACTTCTTTGTTCTTCTTTCCTTCTTTGCTCTGTGCTTTTCCTTCGCTTTTGTAGCTCCGCTCTGCTTGTGAACACAAACACGCTTTCTGCTTGGTGCACCGGCTTTCCCATGGTCCCATCATCATCATCATCACAGGGTGTTCACAAAAGCAGAGCGAGCAGGAACACCTTACTAAGACGTTCTGGAAATCCACAGGGTGCGTCGTTCTATTTTAAACATCGCTGTCGGCCGACCTAGCAACAGCGCACCTTCACCACCATCTCGACGGCAGGGTTGGAGCCATAGCCGTTCGCCCGCCGTTGCCCCTGCTCCTCTTCAGTGCTGACGAGTGTCACCCACCTGCTGCGGACCCTCGACCAGCCAGGGCAGTACCGGATCTCGGGCGTAAATCTAGACGGGCCTTGACCACCCACGACCTTTCTTAAATTTTAGTTTTATAAATAAATAATTTATTTTTGCTAACGAGTTGGTAGTACTTATTTACTTCCCCTACCAACATAGGGACGTAGTCTCCCCTTTAACGTTACAATAGGATTCGTATTAAAATGATTTCCACTTACCGAAAAATAAGACACACGGAACTGACACATTTTTTGGACGAAACCACGGTAATCGAGTTATTATTTAAAAATAAAATATATACGGGCACAAATGTTGAAGTGTGTTCCCACTATCGATTAATAGGCGACGACGGGCGCGCGGTGGCAGTGGCAGGATCTCAGCACAGCCTGCTATTCGACAGCTATATGATGTGCAAGTAGCATCCACGGAAATGACGGTACCGCGAGGCCGGAAAAATTCGATGCTGCCAGGTAGTTCTGTACGACACAATTTAATTTGTGCAATCAATAATTAATGTACTAACTAATATAGTTTTAGGCACTTAGTAAATACTAGCCATAAAGTTACATTTAAATTGAATTTTAGCTCATGTTTTGATGAAATCTGGTCAGGCGACACGCGTTGGTAGTGACATTTTGACCCTTTGGAGCCTTAAAAAACATAGATCTTCTTAAGATATCGTGAATTGGAAAACGGCCTGTACTACTATTTTTTTATTTACTACTTATAAGTATAAGACACGGTAAAGATCCAACTTCGATTAGTACCGAAAAACGCGGGCGACATGCATTTACACCAAATCAAAGAATGACCCTACTATGAAACATGATGTCTGAAATGAATAAAATGCATTGTTTTCATATCCTTTTAATTTATTTTAGTAAGTTTTCGAAAAGGCCACCATTTTTTTCAATACATATTACATACATTTTTTTAAATGCTGATGTACATACATTTTTTAAATGGTGATTCGATGCTCCGAATCGATCAAAGAACGAAGGAGAAAATAATTGAATTGAAACGTAACATACGTTCACTGTCCCAATCTGACATGTAAACCTTATGGCTTTGTAATAGAGGCTAGCCGTGGCCCCACGTGAGGAGCACGGGCAGTAAAGGTGTTAAACATATCCAACTATAACTCCTCTCTTTATTTTATTGGTTGGACTCATGATCCGCAAGAACGGTGCCTCCTCTTCTATAGATGTATGCGATAAAAACATCACTGCCATGCATATACGTAATATGCTAACTGTTGACCATAGGAATGACGAATTTTGTTTTTACAACTTAGCAGAGAGGATAGAGTATACGGAGTTATATATAATATCTTTGGTATAACCTAGCAGTAAACATCAAATGGCATTCCGCACAGGAGTAATCTAAGGAACGCACACTGCGGGTTCAAACCTATACAACGTCCTGTTAGAAAGTCGTACATACGCTACATGTGACAAATCTTCAAAAATTATATAAACTAATGCGAAATTAACATAAAACCAGAAGACACAAATTAATAATAGTAATGAAACCCAAAAAAAAAAAAGCTGTAATCTCTAGGTGCGTGCGACTGAGATTTGAACCCGCGGTCTCTGCTTTGAAAAGCAAACACCTGTTACTGAGACCACAACGTGCCTTGACAATTGGCTCTAAATTCGGCTTCAGTTAGCTTTCGCTATGTGTCATTCGTTTTGACGAATCTGCTAAAAGAAATAGTTTGCAGTAAGTTGACCGCGAGGTCAAATGGTTGAAGGGCAAAACGTAAGATAGATGTATGTGATGACAAGACTGTACTGCTTTCGATGATTGTCAAAACGCTTTACCTGAAATTAGCATGGCCATTTTTCATTCAATATTCGACCATACTTGTATGCTTTAAACGTCTATTTTTCCATATTGTTCAGATATATTTCATACGTTGACCGCTTAGATACCAGTGGTTTTTTGACAGCTAAGGTATCAATGACTTGTTGTAAGTGTAGAAATTAATGAATAGCGACTGTTAAGATATTTGTGACACGTTGAGCGCTCACAAGTAAATACTACCATCAACAACTTTTTGACAGTTTAAACGTTTACCTCTCTTTGAGCACCTGGAGTGTATAGCGACTTCTGCTGCTGACTGTACCTAAGGATATAAGTTAAATATACGTTGACGTGCACTCAAATTCAGCTCACATAATTTCTACCACTATGTAAAGCACAGTCAACGATAAACACACATGGTAACACTTTCTCACCATATACCATTGTAACAAGGCGAAAAATGAAATGTAGTGTAAATAAGACCTAGCTCGATAATACCGTAATATTAATCCATCACCAAAAAATACACAAGTACTATGCCAAATATGCTAAAAGCTAAGTATCAAAATATTTATAGATCACCAACCTCCTAATTTGTTTACATTTGTTAAGGAGTTGTAAACATTGCAGTTTTTCGTTATACAACGCTACACGTCGACTTCGCACATTGTCGTAATTATTTACAAGCTTAAATAATAGTTTGCGAACCTCACTCAGTCACATTATTAATATTATTAAAAAAAAAACCATTATAAACCGCAAACAATTTGAATGAATGACATAAATTGACAACTGACTTTGAGCTATTTAGTTCGCAAATGGCGGCCCGTTGTGACAGTCGTAAGAAGTATTTAGATTATTTCTTTAAGGAAAAAATATGCCTTAATGTAAGGTTAAATGATGTGCTAGCCGTTCCAACAAAAACTGAAAATATTATGGGATTACCTTTCCCGTATAATTTAGTCAGGATAATATTATTTTGATCATAACAGATTTTATATGGGGATGATGTTATGCACTTTTTTAAACAGCCATTGATATTAAGATCCTATTATTTTAAATTAGTTAAAGTAGTTGTTTTGATATAGTCAGTAACGGACTATTCGTTTAATTTAAATGAAGTAAATACTAATCGCCGTTGTATGTGGCGCTTTTTTTAATGCTTATATTTTAACTATGTCCCTGGCATCTAATTTTGGTACAGAAATATTTGTGGAAGACCAGGGCTTAGCACATGATTAGCGCGACAGTATCTCGCAGCGAGATACAGCCCGTTCACACAGAGTCTCCGTATTTACGGTACCCGTTTTAACGGATACAACAAAAAATTATGCTATGTTCACACATAGGCACCGTATAACGTTCAACGTATCCGGCATTAACTGAGAGCCCGTTCACACATAGTCTCCGTCCGGGCTCGCTTAACACAGTTTTTGTATAGGAGTTTGCTTTGTTCGTTATTCCCGCAGCTCGGCCTTCGGCCTCGCCCAAAATTACTCGGGGTGGGACACGCTTGGACATTCGGGATGAAGCTCCGGGCCTAACGGCCCTCCGCGGGGTCGGCCTTCTGCCTCCCAGCCTGAAGCTCGCCCTTCGGGCTCGCTTAATCTACTTGGAAATTTGAGTTTGGCCCGTGTCCACCGCCATTTTCGATTTTACAAAAAAAAAATTTTTACGTGGTAATCTTGGGTCCCCAGGCTCGCCGCATGCCAAATCTCAGCGCGCTCGGACCAACTTGAAAAAAAAAGTCGGCTATTTTTAATTTTTTTGAATGCAGTTTGTTTTGTCTCGGGGCCCTCTATGACATTTGGTCGAGCACCCCCCACCTATCTCGCACCGTTTAAAAGTTGCCATACAAAATAAAAGTGGCCAGTTTTCCCACAATTGTAGCATTTTTCCAAAAAAAATATTTTCGTAGGGATCTAGGGGGCTTTGAGATTCCGTGACCAAAATTTCAGCGCGCTAGGACAAAAGTCAACCCTACAAGTGTTTTAATAAGCGAAGCGGCGGGCCGAAGGCCTGACGCTGAGCTTCGAAACCCAGCGAAGGCCGAAGGCCGAGCTCCGCGTAGGGCTGAAGGCCCGGAGCGTCCCTTACGTACGCGCCAGCACGCGAGGCCGAAGGCCGAGCTGCGTGAATGAAGTGCTCCCCAGCGTTCTACCAAGTCAACTGTCTTGATAAGCGGAGCCGGCGGGCCGAAGGCCCGACGGCGAAGCGTCGAGGCTCGCGAAGGCCGAAGGCCGAGCTCCGCGTAGGGCTGAAGGCCCGGAGCGTCCCTTACGAGTTCCCAAGCACGCGAGGCCGAAGGCTGCGCTGCGGGAATGAAGTGCTCGCATACGGATCTTTTCTTTCTAGCAAAAGTACAACTTCATTTCCTTTTCCCTCTGGAAAACAAACTATTACACAAAAACTACAGCACCAACAACAGCACAAACAACAGCATCAACAACAACAATATATTTAACAAAAGAGCTCCCCCCGCCCCGCACCCCACACACAGTTTATATCCAGTAAAAACGTACGGATACATGACGGATACGTATTCCGTTCATCCAGTATTTCGATGACAAAACGGAATGTCATAATTTAACGGACCGACATTTTTTACTGTATACTGAATACTGTGTCATATGTGAAGTCGCTCATACAACTCCATACGCCATCAATGAAAAAAAACGTATACGATAAAACGGAACAGTAAAACGGAGACCCTGTGTGAACGGGCTGATAGACTACCCGTCTCTTTTCTTACTATGTTAAAAAGAAGGACGGGTAGTCTATCACTGTACTGACACTGTTTCAAAATACATATTACTCATTAATATTATACTTCAACTTTTGAATGTATGAACAATAAATACGCGTCAGAATAATAATTATATGAATTGGTTCCCTCTTGGTTAGTATAATCCGTATAAGTTTTGCCAAAATATTGTAACGCCGCGCAAGAGGTTTGACGCATATAATGTTATTATAGCCAATCAAAACTTATATTGACCAATCACAACTTTTTTTTAGTAGCGGGAAATTGTTTATTGGATATAATTAAAAGCTGATGGGACATATTCATAGAGAAGGGATAGTTGTCAGTGTCAGTGTGGCTGGGGTCATTTTTGGCAGGCATTTTTCTATGGAGAGCGATGTATATAAATATATATATGTCGCAGTCGGATCGTATAATCCGCCGTATTACATTACGGCTAGCCGTTTTCAAAAACAGGGGCGTTTTGAAATGCGGCGGTTTAACGATTAGCCGGATTGAATGCGGCTGAATGAGAATCCGCCGGAATGTATTCGGCGCCATACGTTCTTCAACACGGCTAGCCGCTTCGAGCAACACCGGCTTCCGACACATCGGAAGGGAGGGGCTCAAGCGATATCTTACCGTACAAATCTTTCTGCCATTTATTGCGGGGGGAAAGGTGCACACAGTCGCACTTCTCACACACTTACATACAAAATCCAATCTATAATGACGACACAAATACATAGAAAATGACACACGTCAAAGACAAATCTTGCAAACCTGGATCTCTTTTTGTGTACGGACGAGTCACAAGTGTCACAACACGCACACTAACACATTTTCGTCGAAGTATTTTATTGTATTCTGACAGATGAGAAGTCGGATTTGTCGGTCAACCGATCCGCAATTTGTACTGGGCGAGCAAAATCGATAAATCCTACAATTAGATGAGACTAAAATATAATAATTGTGTTTTCTCAAACATGCAATGAAATATTGATGTTATGTTCCTTATAATAGGCTGCGAAGTATGACGTTTCAGGTGCGGCTAGGACAAAAGGTCGTTAATGGGATTTCATACACATCTTGCAGGCCTAGGCCGGCAAAGTCCTCTTTTTTAATTTTCATTTCACAGATATTTGTGACACAGCATCGTGGCATTCATCCATTAAAAAAACTAGAGCCACTATTTGCTTTATGGTTCGTAATGACACTCTGCCACTACGCCTATAAAAAAAAACAAAAACAATGATTGCTATAATTTGCAGTTTTATTTGTATAAAATCAACATGAACTTAATAAATAATACATTCTATAATTTTATAATTTTAAATTATAAATTTAACTACACAAATAATAGTACATTACTACAGAGGCCGGGACGAAAGGGGTTGCCGGCCGAAGACATATAGACGGCCGAGCGAAGCGAGGCCGGATAGGTCTGAGCGCGGGCAACCCCATTTCCCGCCGAGGTATGTATAGTGCTTTTCTCAAACATGCAATGAAATAAATAAAATAAAAAATCCACGAAACCCAAGTTTTATTTATAGAAAAAACTAAAAGTAAACTACACCCAAAATATAACCAACGCGTACCTATATCATTATCACGCGTATGTTTTACACGAGTCGTGTATTTTTACTACCCGTATATTTTCATGTATCTTTGATTTTTTCGCCTTGTATCCGTCTGACTGTCGTTTTCGTCACATAAGTTTACATAGTCTTTCATGTTGATATCATGTTTCACATACATCGTTGCTTTATGCATGGAGTAAATAAGTATAATTTCCACAGTGTTGACGAATTTGTAGATACATTCATTTAAAATATGCCACAAAACTGTTTCTAATAAACTGTAAGCCATTTTTCTTAGTTTCTCAAATAATAAAATTGCCATAAGCAACCATATACATACTTCGTCTTTGACTTGGCGGTAGAGGCAGCAAGTTATTAAAATCAATTCTGCTTACGCTGCCAATTCCAACACCTACGATTACAATTAATATTTATTTCATTATTTCGTCGAAACTCATATTAAAGTTAAAAAATCAACAACGCACCATAAATCCAATAAAACAGAATGAATAATTTTCAACTTTACCTCCATAACAATTTAAAAAATATAACTACGCGTGTTTGAGTAGACCTTTTTACCGCTAACGTTTAGATGAAATATTTTAAATGTTTTTATTTGTGTAGTTAAATTTATAATTTAAAATTATAAAATTATAAAATGTATTATTTATTAAGTTCATGTTGATTTTATACAAATAAAACTGCAAATTATAGCAAACATTGTTTTTTGTTTTTTTTTATAGGCGTAGTGGCAGAGAGTCATTACGAACCATAAAGCAAATACTGCCTCTAGTTTTTTTTGATGGATGAATGCCACGATGCTGTGTCACAAATATCTGTGAAATGAAAATTAAAAAAGAGGACTTTGCCGGCCTAGGCCTGCAAGATGTGTATGAAATTCCATTAACGACCTTTTGTCCTAGCCGCACCTGAAACGTCATACTTCGCAGCCTATTATAAGGAACATAACATCAATATTTCATTGCATGTTTGAGAAAAAACATTTAAAATATTTCATCTAAACGTTAGCGGTAAAAAGGTCTACTCAAACACGCGTAGTTATATTTTTTAAATTGTTATGGAGGTAAAGTTGAAAAATATTCATTCTGTTTTATTGGATTTATGGTGCGTTGTTAATTTTTTGACTTTAATATGAGTTTCGACGAAATAATGAAATAAATATTAATTGTAATCGTAGGTGTTGGAATTGGCAGCGTAAGCAGAATTGATTTTAATAACTTGCTGCCTCTGCCGCCAAGTCAAAGACGAAGTATGTATATGGTTGCTTATGGCAATTTTATTATTGGAGAAACTAAGAAAAATGGCTTACAGTTTATTAGAAACAGTTTTGTGGCATATTTTAAATGAATGTAACTACAAATTCGTCAACACTGTAGAAATTATACTTATTTACTCCGTGCATAAAGCAACGACGTATGTGAAACATGATATCAACATGAAAGACTATGTAAACTTATGTGACGAAAACGACAGTCAGACGGATACAAGGCGAAAAAATCAAAGATACATGAAAATATACGGGTAGTAAAAATACACGACTCGTGTAAAACATACGCGTGATAATGATATAGGTACGCGTTGGTTATATTTTGGGTGTAGTTTACTTTTAGTTTTTTCTATAAATAAAACTTGGGTTTCGTGGATTTTTTATTTTATTTATTTTATTGCATGTTTGAGAAAAGCACTATACATACCTCGGCGGGAAATGGGGTTGCCCGCGCTCAGACCTATCCGGCCTCGCTTCGCTCGGCCGTCTATATGTCTTCGGCCGGCAACCCCTTTCGTCCCGGCCTCTGTAGTAATGTACTATTAAATGTAATTAAACGTAATAATATGTAAAAAAAATATTACATGTGAAATGTAACACCTTCTGTTTGTAAATTTAATGTCTCCGACCTCTTTTTACGACAAAAAACCGAGCAATTAGGCATTTTTTCTGCTGCTGTATTCACGCGCGCGTCTGGATTCGGTCTAGTGAAAAATTCGAGCGCAACTAGTTATATTAACCGCGCTAGATCAGTTGATCTTGTACCTAGGCAGAGGGAAATAGTGCGAATGCCGCCTCCCTTCCGTGTTGCTCGAAGGCTAGCCGTAATGTAATACAGCGAGTCATTAGCCGCCGATTTGACAGTTTTTAGTTCCCATTTTTAACACTCGTGGCGCTGCCTGACATAACAACAACAAACTATGAAAAACTCTGGGGTGTCCATCAAATCTGGAGTTCGTCGGACTGTTTCTTTTCAAAAAACATTTCCTTCGCAACTTAACTAGACGGAGCCCCGCTTCGCGGGGCTCCTATTTCTGAGCGGTTTGCCCTTGGGCATCTGTAGCTACCTAACGAACCTAAGCTACCTACCTATTGATTTAGTGAGACGTCCGTGAAAACATTACACTTTGGGGAAAAAAGCGTAGGTAGGTAAGTAGGTTAGGTTCGTTAGGTAGCTTCAGATGCCCGAAGGGCAAACCGCCCAAAATAGGAGCCCCGCAAAGCGGGGCTGCGTCTATTTAAGTTGTGAAGGAAATGTTTTGGAAAAGAAATACATGTAGTGCGGTGGGACCATGGTAAAAATAAATTAAATTGCAAACATTGTCAAACTCCGGTTACGTAGGCGACCGAAAGAACTGGTCACTCTACAATCTAAATAGTAGTACGATGCGGCTAAACCTAGGCCGCCTTATTGAAGAACGTATCGCAATGACAATCCGGCTAATCGTCGAACCGCCGCATTTCAAAACGCCCCTGTTTTTGAAAACGGCTAGCCGTAATGTAGTACGGCGGGTTATACGATCTGACTGAGTCGCTGGCAAAAACTAATAAACTTAGCTCGGTAAAATTTTGTTTTAGGCTTATCGTTCGTACGCAACTTAAAATAATACAAGAAATACCTTTGTAATTTTAACTTAAAATGAATAAATAAATAAAGAATGTGTTGAGAAACACATTTACAGAAAAAAAAACTTTCGACCAATTCTACTCGGCAAATATGCCTTGAAAACGTTAGGAACCAGAAGTGCGATTGCATAATACGAGTATCACATTACTTCCACTCCCAACCCACGTGTAGCGTTATTTTATTAATGACAAGAACGCTATTAGGGCACTCTTAAGGCATAAACATTAAACATAAACTTAAAAGTACGATATGTGCCGCATCGTGCCCCAAAAGGTATTACGCAGAATAAATAGCCCACCCTCGTGCTCAGATGCCCAGTTTATCTCTTTTAATGTGGCATTCACCTTATATTATGCCACAACGTCCTCTGGGATATGATTCCACGGCAGCGAAATGGCACGGATTCGAAAAATTGTACCGCCATGACTAATTCTAAGCGACATATCTCGCGAGCGATTGTATTATCGTAAATGCGAGCGACAAAGGGAAAGGGTTGGTGTGAAAACGGAACAATGCTGTCAAGTAGACTAAAAATTAATGGAGAGCGTGTCTCGCGTTGGCGAAGTGACGCACTGTGTCGATATCCCTGGTAATATTACCAGAGGAATATATTCGAAACATGTCTTATGTTGCTTTTACTGTTGTCATTGTCACCTACCATCTAAGATACTGTTGTGTTGAACCTACTTATTCTTTGCAAATAAATACTTACTTAAATCATAGGAATGTGACTAACAAACTATCAGAAAAGTTCTAAACCTAACTCAGGTTAGAATAGTGATCCGTACAGAACCGAACTGCTATCAGAAAAGTGGGTTAACTAATTCAGAGATATAAAAAGCTCAGACTTTAGTAAACTTTTTTACAATAGTATAGGGTTAGGGTTAAGGCTACTTTAGGAGTTTATTTACTATATTTGGGTAAATAATGATGTACCTAGCGTAATTTACTTTAATAGGATAACGAGATGTTTAATATTTGCATGCCATATTGAATTAAAATGTGGTTAAAATTTTGGTGATCATTTACTAGTTTTGGGTTAACAATGATTAGTTTGGTATCATTTGCTTTAACAGGATAGCAAGATGTGCCTAAACATTTTGGTTATAATTTCACATTAACTATTTTTGGCAGTAAAAATGTTTTTTTCTGGTTATTTGTTCAACATAAGCCGTTGATTTTACCTAAAATAATTATATTTAGTCACACGTACAATAAAAATATTTTTATGTATTTTAACTTCTAAACTAGGTAAGCAGCGGCTCACAAAAATCACAAAATACGCCTACGTTCCAAATTTCGTACAAATATTTCTTATAGTTTTCGAGTAAAATGGCTGTGACACACGGACGGACACGGACGGACATGAAGATACTAGAAGGTTTCCGTTGTTGCCATTTTGGCTACGGAACCCTAAAAACTAACCGAGCCTTATTTATGCAGGACACACCCCTTCTTTAGGGCGATTTCATGGGTTATTCTAAAAATAAACAGTAAATTAAATACAATGCATTATTATATTATATATCAAGTCTAACCCTAACGCTAAAGGTCTCTGCCCACTACACCGTATCATACCATGACCGTAGTAGGATCGTGTCAGACAAAAAAAATATTCTTTGTATTAAAAAGTATGAGACTATGCCCACTAGCCCGTTCCGTCACCGACCACACCCGTCGCGTGCCATGCACGGACCGTCAAAAATTGTCGGGGAGGATATTTTGCCGGTGCCGAAACGCTCCGTGCTTGGCACGCAACGTTGCCACAACGGTGCGTGCAGGCGGCGAAACGGTGAGCATACGGGTTATAACCGCTTATGGTGACCGTTCTAAGCTCGTTATAAACGCGTTGCTATATTTCTTGCTCGCTCTTGCCAATCTGATAACTAATTACTCGTTCTTTCTGACGAGTCTTGCTCTCACGAATAAAACGCGGATACTAAGGGGATGAAACGCGGATGCTACGAGGATTATAGGCGGATGCTATGGGTATGATACGCGGTTCCTACGGCCACTAAACCCGTTATGTACGGATATGAAACAATATGGACACAGTGTAGTGGGCATAGTAGTCCGTATCACGCTACCTTCCGTGCCTGATACGTTCACAGCACGGTCATGGTATGATACGGTGTAGTGGGCAGAGACCTTAAGGTTGAAATCCTATTCGCACGTATGTGGTCGTAAATCGTTCTGTGCCTTGAAAAGAGTTAACAAACAAAATCACACTAAAAACCTGTTGCCTAATCTAATAACCCATCCGGCGCCAGGTATTCCAGGAATTATAAATATTAAATTCCACTTCAAAGTGTTTCCCTGAAACAGTTTTAAGCTTTGCACCCAAATATATTTTTAGGATGCAATTTTTAGGGTTCCGTAGCCAAAATAACAAACACGGAACTCTAGTTTCGTCATGTCTGTCCGTCTGTCCATCCGTTCATCGGTCCGTGTGTCTTATCGGAATTACTTTGTGCAACCACTTAAGCACATAATTTTCAACCAACCCAATGCAGTGAAGTATTTTTTCTGCTTAAAGTCCAAGGCCCTAGATCACGCGGCCGCGATAGGACTAAGAAGCGCTGGCTGGACGTCGTGACAGCGGACATGGAAGAGAACAATCTCACACCTGAGGATGCCGAACACCGGGCAAAGTGGAGAAGATTGGGCAGGAAAGCGGACCCTGGCGCTAGGCCGGGAAAACGCTAGGTTGAAGAAGAAGAAAGTAATTAAATGTTTGTGATTACTTGTTTGTAATTTGTACAGGTAATTGATTACAAATTTATCAATCAGTATATGTGTTGTACACAAAATAAAAGATGAACATGGTGACAGTGAACAGTTTTCCATTTTATTTAAGTTCTGATTGGAATTTACTTCTTCTATAAATTATTTAACTATGTACGCTTAGGTACAGGACCGCTTTTTAAATTGGCTTATTTCGTTTTGTGTTATTTTCAGCCCCAGATCAGATAGGTAAACCAAAAATAACAAAATTAACTTTCGTGACGGTAAAAGCTTTTTCACATACTTGCTTGTTAGCTGCAATTCACTTTTATCTAGTCTGTATTGTTCCTACATTAGAACGCTGTAAAGAGGAAATAGGTTATTACCGATTATGTAGTTAGTAGTTTTTAAGATAAACAAGTGGCTCTGTGAGCTGTAGACCTCGCGAGCATATCGGACTTTCATTGGTCTACAAAAATGTCCACGATGGTTAATATTAAGCATAAATACGTTAGTTATATTAAGCATTTTATACAAATTGCAATGGACATGTCGCCCGGAAAGACGGCTCGTGGTGTAAGAGGCTGGTAGAGTGGAGACCCTGGGGAGAGTCACGCCCAGTAGGAAAACCAAAGATGCGTTGGTATGGCGATATCAAAAGAACAGCTGGATCAAAATGGGTACAAAAGGCACAAAATAGATCAGAATGGCAAAAATTTAAGGAGGCCTACATCTCAAAGATTGAAAAGGGCTAAAAAGAGAGAAGAGAAGACAATGGTCCTTACACCATACAATTTAAATGAATATCGTAAGGAGTAATCGTAAATTAAAGTTCCTTTTCAAGCACCTAACTTGTAATGATCTCCTGACCGATTTCGGCCACAGTGACTGTGGGCTCTGGAGTAGGCAATTTTTTATATATTTACAGAGATTCAGAGGATAGCCGTGTTCGTATGCCACGATTATAAACTTTAAGGTAAAGTGGCATACGACCACGGCTATCCTCTGAATCTCTGTGTATATATTATAAAAAAAATAGGAAATTATATTAGGTTGTATTTTTTTAATTAAAAATTTATAACATTTATAATATTTCCTGTAAGATATTTTCAGAAAAGAATTCTATTTTGTTTCATACATTTTAGAGCGCGATTTGCAGTAGTCGGGTTTCGTCATGATTTCGTTAATAAATATTTGAAGTCACTTTATATTACTTTTGCAAGGGCATCGTCAGTACAGAAATGCAGGCAGAGCGCCGCATACATCGGGCTACGCCCGACTCCTTTGGCATGGGGGCGCCGAACGGCTTTGGAACGCGTATAGCGCGCCACGTAGGTACGACGGGCTCCGCCCGACGCGACGAAGGTGCCCGGCTTTGGACCGCGTGCAACGAACGAACGCGTGCGCGTAGCCCGATATATGCGGTGATCTGCGTGCATTTCTGTACTGAGGACGCCCGACACTTTTAGTATGAGAGAACCGAAGGCGCCTGGCTTTGGACCGCACGCAGCGCGCCACGTACGTCGGGCTACGCCCGATGGTTTTGGTATGAATGAGGGCGCTAATGGCGCCCGGCTTCTATAACTATTCACGTTGTAAAATATTGCAGCCTATAAAAAAAAACACCCTGTATAGCGGCCAAACAAATTTCTTTACCAAAAACCTTCTTATGTTGCCGTAGTCGGGTAACACGCGAATAGAATCCAGAGCGCTTGTAGATTCGTAGTTCGAATTACCTACCCGAGAAATTAATGTGTTATCGGGTGCAAGCAAACAAAGCCGGGTGCAAAAGCTAACAATATGTATATATTTGAAATGTACTAATTAAGCCCTTTCAAATGATATACAAGACATCATCATTACATATTTTTATTTTTATGATTCGTGACTTTATGACTTCTAGAGGGCGCCGTGTTCAAATTGTTGTGACGTCAATAGCCTATAACCAGCGGACTATTAAGACGATTCGAATAACACATCGTTTGTCAAATTATATTGAGTACTCTAGAAGTTAATAGGGAACAAATGAACATACATACCCACGTACATACAGGTCAAAATCATAACCCTCCTTTTGCGTTGCCGTAGTCGGCTAATAAATGTATGACTCAGCCGTTTAGAAAAATTTAGAAAATTAAAATGACAAAACAAAACTCATTTTTTTAGGGCTAGTTAAATAAAAGCTTGTAAAAATGGATCGTTTAGCCCGATTCGTTTAGTGTGATATATCAACAATACGAAATTTTTAATTTATTCATATATCAAATATATATATATATTTTTCCATATATTTTTTTTATTTATTAAATAAAAAATAAAAATAAAAAAAAGACAATACCAAATTTAAGTGTAAAAAAATACAAAAAGTTATATCCCAGCATTAGGGGTCACAAAACCGTGCGTATTTTAGAAAACCGGTTTTTCGGTTTTTGTGGAAAACAGGAAAACCGGGATTCCGGTTTTTTCGGTGATTTCGATTTTACGTATTAATTTGTAAAATAAGCAAGTATTTTTAGGTTCAATGCTTTAATATTACCTACCTATTTATTTTATCTTTACCAAGATGAAAGTTCCATCAATAAAGTTTTTAAAGCAATTCTAAAACGGAATGCCTAAGCGAAATATTACATGACAATGGTGTTGACACAGTCCTCCTTCTGGAAACACACACCGCTGATGATGCCCAACTCGCTAAACGAGGTAAAATACCGCGATTTGATTTGGTAGCGGCAGCGGCATTAATCATTACACCATAAAGAACTACAACATACGCCCAGTCTTGTCTTACTGCCCTGGTCAACGTGATTTCAAATAACATCGATGGCAACAACATCGCCACCACGATTATTCAAATCGGCGAAACGCGGATATGCAGCATATATAAGCCTCCACGTAACTGCTGGCCTACTTTACCCCTTCCTTACTTGGAACACCCATCCCTTAAATTTGAGACTTGAATAGCTACCATACCTGCTGGGGATATAGGAAATTTGACGCCAACGAGGAGGCGGTCATGGACTGGGCAGATAGGAACAACACTGTTTTAGTCGTTTCTAACAAAGGCAAAGGAACGTTCAAATCAGCTCTATGGAAAAGTGACCACAACCCGGACCTAGTCTGCACAGCAAGAGCAATAGACGGTGCCCCAGTGGCCACCGAGCTGTACGTGCTAGCGGATTTTCCACACTCTCAACGCCGCCTAGTATTAGTTGTCATAGGTCTGAAAATACCGACGGTTGAGTCGTATCCTGCCTAACACCACATCGCGGAAGTTTGCTTATGCTGATGACCTGCCCCTTGTGACACAAAAAAATACCCTGAAAAAGGACCTACATCTATTAGATGACTATTCTCTCAGTGGCGTTTGTGCCCCAGCACTTCCAAGACTGAGATGACCTGCTTTCACCAGTGCAACAAACTAGCCAACAAGGAGCTGAGAGTAAAATTCAGGGGCAATCTTTTCCGGCACAACATCCTTCCTAAATATCTCCGAAGCATCCTGTATTGAAGCCTTAACTTCAAGGAGCACCTAAGCAGCCTATCTGCAAAACTGGGCAAATAGGTATAACGTTGGAGACTAAAAGCTGTTCATTTATACAATTAGTACGCATAATATAGGTATTGTTTTTTTATTATATCTTCAAAATTGGTAATTAAACTATGTATATAAAACTGTAAAATCGAAAACCTCGAAAAAGCCGGTTTTATTAAAGTGAAAAACCGGTTTTTGCAATTGGCTGTAAACCCGGTTATTCCGGTTTTTTCGATTTCGGTGAAACCGGGTTTGTGACGCCTACCCAGCATATAATTACTGGGGATCGAACCCTGACCTTCCGTGTGCAAATAAAAAAAGCGAACGTTTGCAAAATGCGCTACGATAGTTCTTAGCTTAGCTGACGAAACTCGGCTACTTATTCTCGACTAAAAACGAAATATCTAAATACCGCCTAAACCAGCGATAATTTTTTTTTGCATTTTTTGCTATTAACTCTGTAAACATGTCTCCAAAAGAAAAAACTCTTATGATATCGATACGACTATTTGTGTAGGCGCCAGGTATTACGACTCCGCCATTTTTAAAAATTTCCAAAAACCGGATTGACAATTTTTTTTTATTTAGTCATAGAATCTGGTCACAAAATTTCATGAGAATCGGTTAAGAATTGCGACCTGTAGGGGAGAACATCCGGACATACAAAACTAACTATCTAAATACCGCCTAAACCAGCGATATTTTTTTTCTGCATTTTTTGCTATTAACTCTGTAAACATGTCTCAAAAAGAAAAAAACTCTTATGATATCGATACGACTATTTGTTTAGGCGCCAGGTATCACGACTCCGCCATTCATAGAAATTTCAAAAAACCAGATTGACAAAAAAAATTGGATCACTTGCGGGGTCACTTACGGCCACATTTATTCTAAGGCCAAGTATTATGAACGGCCAATTCCCCAATGGGCTAATTCCTTTAAGGGCCACCTACATACAACATTCCCCTTATGGTCACAATCCTCTAACGGCCTCTTCCCCTTATGGCCACAATCCTCTAACGGCCTCTTCCCCTTATGGCCACAATCCTCTAACGGCCTCTTCTGCTTATGGCCACTTCCTCAAACGGCCTCTTCCCCTTCTGGCCCCTTCCTCTTATGGCCACTTCCTCAAACGGGAACATCTCTATATCTGGGGGCAGTGCCCCCGCCAAGTCGAGCAAAACAAAGAGGCACGGCCGTACCATCCTTTTCTCGAAGCGATTTGGCCATTTTCGACGTCCTGTAATTTTGTGCTGGCTAAAGCTAGAACCCTGAATTTTCAGTGACATGGCTTAACATGCTTTAGATATACGGCGCGATTCTGGAAATGAATTTGAGAGTAACTGGATACGATATAGTAAAGATATGTGACATCCCACGGGTAAAGCTACCTTATTGTGGTTGGCGCTTACGCTATTATTAACGCCGCTCCAATATTATTGCGGCGCTATGCGACGTAAGCGCCAGCCGCTACAAGGTACCTTTTGCCGTGGACCGTCACATATCTTTACTATTTCATATCTAGTGAATCTCTAATTTATTTCCCGAAACGAGTCGATAGTCTAAAAAACATTCAATTTGAACTTTAGGTCAGGAAATGAATGCTCAAAAAAAGTTGTAGAGGGAAATGCTTGGAACACAATTTTTGAATACGTAACTTTGTTTGGACTATTTAGGAGGTGAACATATCAAAAGTCCCCGGCCGTAGCCCCGGTGCTGGGGGGTAGAATTTATATCTTGGAAACTTTGCGTCTTAGCGACATGACTACTTACATAAGGGGCCCACTGATTACCAGTCCGCCGCGCCGGACGATATCGGCCTGTCAGTTAAACGCAAAATTTGACAGCTCCGAACAACTGACAGACTGATATCGTCCGGCAAACTGATAATCTATGGGCCCCTTTAAACAAACTGAAATGCTGATAAAATTTGTTACAGCAAATACCCCCACCACTTTCGCGCTTGTCATCTCATATATTTGTGTTCAGGGCATTACACTGAATGCATCGATACCATATTCACCCATATCCGAGACGACATGAACGAAAAATAACCTAAAGCCTGTGCGGCCGGGGTACTAAAATGGCTCTTCAATTAAATCCGTGATTGTACAGTCGATGTCAGAGGTATGTTTCTAAACATTTACACTTAGGAAATTAGATTTTCGAAATTATGTTACGGACCCACTATACACATACAGGGTGTAATCAGTGGCGGATTTGCAGTGTCGGCCGTCCTAATAGGCCCCAGGCCCTGTAGTACGTACTAGCCGCCCCTTTCTCAGCAGTCTCAGCACCTATCATATGTGGGTAGACTGCCAGTGCCGTCCCTAATATCTCGCCGCTCTAGGTCCGGGCCTACTTGGCCTTAGGGTAAATCCGCCACTGGGTGTAATGGAAGTGGCCGTTCATAATACTTGATCGGATCCATCGTTAATTGTAGCCCACGCGATCACTCTGTAAATATAACAGATATCAGAAAGTTTTAAACTGATATCGAAAGTAGACTAGGATTTAGTAGTGTAGTAGTAGTGGCCAATCGGGGAATTGGACAAACTAGTAAATTTTGTAGTGGCCGTTCGGAGAATTGGACAAACAAGTTATTTTAACAATGGCCGTTCAGGGAATCGGACAATCAAGGAATTTTTACAGTGGCCGTTCTGGGAACTGGACATAGAAGGAATTTTAACAGTGGTCAATCTGGGAAATGGCCGGATAAGGAAACGGACGAACTAGAAAATGGACCATAAAGGAATTTGGAAGGTGGACGTTCAGGGAAGTGGCCGTAGGTAAACGGATCCAAAAATTTTATTTAGTCATAGAATTTGGTCACAAAATTTCATGAGAATTCGTTAAGAATTGCGACCTGCAGAGGAGAACATCCGGACATACAAAAGCAAATTGCTCGAGTCAAAACGTAGACCTTCGCTACGCTTCGGTCAATAAATATTACCTAATGTGAAGCAAGGGTCAAACAGATCACTGTGTTATGTCTTTCCTGTAGACATACACAAGAGTTAAGGGCTATAAAGGTTAATTTTCTTATTTAACCCTTATCCACGTGAAAAGGTCCTCCTTTTATTTAGAGAACTATGATAAAATCATTGCTTACATGCCCACAAGCTGTCAACTATTGCCCACAGGAGAGAAAACTAGTGTGTTATCGCGAACAGCACATTTTTCTCTCCTGTGGGCTTCTCTCCTGTGAGTTTATTCCGATTTTATTGAATTGTGTATCGCGTATTTAAGTCCCGTTGTACAATTTAATAATGTGTAAAAATTGTGAAAGCTTAAATCAGTGTTATTCCGATTTGTAGGCGGAGTGACCTATGTAAAAGCACTATTCTAAAATACCATTAAATTTTACCAGTTCACTTTTTAGCTACGAATTTCGGACTACGTCGCCACGCAGTGTCGTAGGCAGAGGAATCTGTGCTACGGGCACGCGTAGTAGCCACTGCATAGAAATTATGAAATTCATGCGCTAATAATGATTTGACATAAGAATACAGAGCTATACACTAATAAAATCATAAAATAGGCATCGATGTAGGCCTTGTAACTGTATCCGCCTCACATCGTAAGTCAGGACATGAAAAACCCTTATATAACTAAAATACAGTTAAGACAGAGAGACAATGATAATTAAAATCTCACGGAACGCGGGATAACTTAATGAGGGTTGACAAATTAGTGCCGAGTTCCGTAAGTTGGCAAACATTCGTTGTCTCTCGTTCTCGGGTTCACGTTGGACTCTGTAGGCAGCGGTATAAATACGTTAAAAATTTGGACAAGCTTGAGAACGTCAAAATTCAACAGAGTATTTCGAAGTTTTACGAATTGAAATATGAGTTTTAAAAAAACACGAGCACTACAGATGGAAAGCTGGGACGGTGGAAATAGGTTTAGAATTTATACAGCAACCGACTTCCTCTAATTATTTGTGATCGAGTGATCTGAAGAGATGTAGGTACCTGATCGTGATTGCCTAACCAAATAGCTTATGATCGCCTTTCTCCCATTAAAAATGGTAATTCATAATAAATATTGAATTTCTGTAGGGTAATAATAACATAAATCTTATTTTTTTATTCTGCAATAATATATTTTCTCCTCTTAAAAACGTAGTTAATGATTAATGGGTGGTGGTAGTTAATGGTGGTGGTGGTAGATCTACCCCAAGATATATATTGGGACCCACACGTCGAGAGGACGGAACTTGGAGACTCCGCAAGAACCAGGAGATTGAAGATCTGGTGTCCGAGCCGAACATCATTGGAGTTAATGGTTTATACAATCCTAAAAATAAAATAACTTAAAAGTATCTAAATTGATTAATTAAGATACTTTTAAGGTTGACTCACGCTAGACCGGGTCGGGGCCGGACCGGAGCTTCCGGTGCTTCGTTTTCTCTGGAAAGCACCACGTGAATGTGACATGACGGACGCCTCGGCCTGGGCACGGCCCGGTCTAGCGTGAATCATTATTTATGCACTCCTGTTGGCCTTTTATTGATGAAAGGCAAGCAATATCACTAGCTCGATTTAAAATTGTAAATATTCGAATAAAAAATATGTACACCTTTCTTGAAATTTTCAATATATGTTCCCTCCAGCTATCGTCGATTGTAGGTACGTATATGGTACACTCGCTGATCCTATTTTTTATTCTGTTTGTTTCGAATGGATTCATCAAATATTTCTCCTGCAATATTCGATGAATATTTTAAAATGTTGCAGTTTTGAGATTTTGCTTAAATAAATATTATAGAACATTCCTACACACACAGAATAAGTCCCGCAGTTCACTCCCATAACGATAAATATAAAATATCTTGGTCTTAACGAGCAAGACGAAGAAAAAAGCTGTGCGTACGTACGTAATTTTTAACTGTTTATACCAACCAACCCACTGTCTCTCAGGGTAGCAAAGTATCACTCATGATAAAATAAGTGAAGGATTGAACCTTCTGATTGAGACAGCAGCAATGTGACAACGACGGAAACCCCATTTATTAAGAAAATTGACAGTGACTTTGCCCGTGTCAACGCTGGAGCAGTAACCATAAGAGCAACATTGCAGCAACCATGATCTGAATATCACCTTTACGCAGCTTTGCCTGCAAGCCTAATATAATCTGCGGCTTCTCATTTGGACCACGCGCACAAAATGTCTTCAAATGGTAAATAACACTGACAAATCAAATTAAACCGCACAACGTCGTAATCTAGTTCGTTACCCAGGCGGAGACGAACTACCGCGCAAACTACGCCCTCGGCGTCCCTAAGAACCGAGTAATATGCAAATATTCTTAACTCCCCCTCCTCCCCCCCTTCTATTCTTAACTCAACGCAACGAGTAAACGTTATACTCTTACAGTAACTGTTTACTGTGCGGATTATTGTGTATTAACCATGGACATATCATTTATCACATTTTTAGGTAAACAGTACGTAGAGTTAGACCAATAAAAGTCTGCAGCGATTTTGATAGCCCACGCAGTGCAAGTGTTATTTTAAACGTCAAACTATGAAATTATGATGTGTAAATAACAGTTGCACTGGGCTATCAAAATCGCTGTAGACTTTTCTTGGACTAACTTTAGCACATTTTCGATTGCTTTTCACATATGTAGAAATCGTCCACATGACTAATGGTGATGTGTCGCAGAAAGTTTCCTCTTTTCTCCGATGACTAACTTACCGGTATTCGTTTCAAATGCGTTGCGAGTGCGTAGGTACTAGGTACGCATGTTTAATTTCGATTACACGCCTACTTACACAACTCAGGCAAAGCTCCTATAAAACGCGCAACTTTAATGCCGGAAATTGATTTTATTATCGCGGTATATATGTCGGCGGCAGATCGTAAAATCGGGCATATCGAGATATTCCTAGGCATATCATGAAAAGCCGCCATTTCATGATCTGACTAACGACTACCAGCCATATCGTTTAAACCTCAACGTTTGACGATTTGCCTGGCAACGTTTAGGCATATCAAATAAGTAGAGTGTGATATTCCTAGGCAGATCATGAAACGCAGGCATTTCATGATCTGCCTAGCGAACACCAGCCATATCGTGCAAACCTCAAGGGGTGATATTCCTAGGCAGATAGATCATGAAACGCCGGCATTTCATGATCTGCCTAGCGAACACCAGCCATATCGTGCAAACCTCAAGGGGTGATTTTCCTAGGCAGATCATGAAAAGCCGGCATTTCATGATCTGCCTAGGAATATCACCTAGCTACCTACGCGAATATCAACGAATGCATTGCTCTGATCGATCTGCTGCCTCTTTTATAAGGCAGATCGTGATATGCCTGGGCAAATGTTAGTCAGATCGTGAAATGGCGGCGTTTCATGATATGCCTAGGAATATCTCGATATGCCCGGTTTTACGATCTGCCGCCGACATATATATAATATATGATTCTTAAAAAACTAATTGTGCAGAACATTAATGACTGGTTGCTTCCTACACCTTACTGCAATTCTGCAATTTCTGCAAATATAGTAGTCCCTAGCAAAAAAATTAAACATGATCTAAATAAGTACTGTTAACAGTGTAAACCATAACAGTAAACTTTTTTCGCGATGTTAGAATTACTAGCACATGAAAAAATTACAAAATTATAATATGTTTTATTATTTAGATCTAAAATTTATATGAATGTCGTGAGAAATATAATCATATAAGCGTCATAACCCATTCTATGTATATGTTATGTGGGAATTCATCATCTCAGCCATAAGACGTCCACTGCTGAACATAGGCCTCCCCCTTGGACCTCCATACGTGCCGGTTGGAAGCGACCCGCATCCAGCGTCTTCCGGCGACCTTAACAAGATCGTCTGTCCATCTTGTGGGTGGACGTCCTACACTCTAAAAAATGAAGACCAACTAAGAGCAGTTTCTTCTTAGTTGACGTTAAGTTAATTACAACAATTACGATCTTATATAAATCAATGAAAGCTGATTACTTAAAACAATAAGTGTATCTGTGATTGAACTAATAAAGTAGGTATTGATTAATCCTAACAATTGTATACCTTGCATCTATTATTAACTTGTTGACATAATTATGTAACGTAGGTTGATTCAATAAATATCAAGCTTAGTTGATCTTACTAGGGTCAATTAGTTAGCATAATTCTTTTTCATGTATATATTGAACAAGATCTTAGTTGGCTCAGTTACATAACAATAGTAAAATCAATCAGAATTACCTTATTTGAAATGTCGAAGTCCTTGTTAGGCTCGTATGGAATCAAGATGCTTGATTACGACTATCAAAATATTGATAGGGCCAACCAAATTTTTTTTAGAGTGTACGCTGCGCTTGCTAGTCCGTGGTCTCCACTCGAGCACTTTTCGACCCCATCGGCCATCTTCTCTGCGTGCAATGTGGCCTGCCCATTGCCACTTCAGCTTGCTAATCCGGTGGGCTATGTCGGTTTGTCGGTGACTTTAGTTCGTCTACGGATCTCCTCATTTCTGATTCGATCACGTAGAGAAACTCCGAGCATAGCCCTCTCCATTGCTCGTTGAGCGACTTTGAGTTTTGAGATGAGGCCGATAGTGAAAGACCACGTTTCGGAATGTGGGAATTACTCTTTACGTAATAAAATGGTTACCCACTTCGCATACTACAGGAATGCATCACTATGCAATATGATATAGAATTCACTCACGTAGAGAAATTTGAAAGTGCATTTAATGTCACCAAAACATTTATACGGACTCCACTAGATATGACTGTAATTTATTGTTTATAATTTAATGAATGTCTAATATTTCGAAAACTAATGGAGCAGTTTCAAAATAATGTTCTGTATTTAAGGAATGTAGGCGTAAGTATGGCGTGGGAGGTCGGTCTGTGTTGCGAACAACTTAAATGTTTGAATTGAAATTGAAAATCACCTCCGAATTTTGGCTACTGATGGTGCAGAAGATTAAAATATTAACGTTGGAATGTTGTTGAGCTATTATGTACATTGTAAGGCTTATATCAAATGTAATTAAAATTAATAACCTTCAGAATTGGCATGTTTCCATAATTTTAATTTTATATTTAAGCAGAAGCGTCTGCAAACGATGCTATTAAATTAGTACCTATGGGATGGCACATCGTTTTACTGGTGAATTTCCAATATGACTTGGAACTCCAGTAGGTAGCCGTTTAAGAAGTGTAACACTCTTACGGTAGATGTCGCTAGGCCTAGGCTTAGGCTCATATGGTGAAAATATTTGCTGTCGTCGGGTGTGGTCTTAGTAGCTCAGTTGACAGAGCATGGACTAGTGATCCAGTGTCACTGGCTCGAGCCCCGCCTGATACAGTGAATTTTACCACTTTTTATGTACTTACTTCTAAGCTTAGTGGTAGGTATATAATATGATATCTGTTTAGCTTTCATGATGTTTTTAGTGATTGTACAAGAGATCTATTCACTCCAGGGATGTTA
Source organism: Cydia splendana (assembly GCF_910591565.1). NCBI lineage: Eukaryota > Metazoa > Arthropoda > Insecta > Lepidoptera > Tortricidae > Cydia > Cydia splendana. The sequence continues at coordinate 11,185,948 of NC_085962.1, forward strand.
CGGAGCTTCGGTTCCGTTTCCGTTAAGGCGGAACTTCCGTTTGGTATTACACATCCGTTTCTGTTCCGGTTCCGTTATGTTTGAAACGGAAGTTATAACGGATGTCAATGCTTCGCGCGGCGGCGGCGTTCATCAAAAACAAACAGGTTCATACCAGTCATTCGCTCATCGCCCCGCTTGCCACGTGCTACACTAATTTGATGTTTGTTTGTATACTTTGTTTTATTCGTGTTATTAAAATTAAAATCGTATGTGTTCTGTTGTGTACCGAGGTACCGACTACTGACTGTGTGTAGTGTGTGTAGTGAACATTAGTGTCAAAAAACGCACAATGAAGCCGAAATCAAGTTCGATTTGGAACTATTTTGATGAAGTTACACGATGGGGACATGGGGATGGGGACACGGCTAAGTGTAAACTTTGTCTGAAGGTTTTAGAGGGAGAGCTAGCCACGGAAATAGGTATGCAATTTATAGAGTAACGAAATCCCTCTAGTTAGTATGCCATACTATCATTATTAATAAATAACAATGCCAGGCGTTTTATTTGGGGGAAAAGTAGTGCCAGGCGATGAAAATACACAATCACTTGTGCGCCTGCAGGAAGATCACGAGCAAATTGCACTCGCCTCACAATCTATGCGTAAAGCAATTGTGAGTACTTCCTGCAGGCGCACAAGTGATTGTGTATTTTCATCGCCTGGCACTACTTTTCCCCCAAATAAAACGCCTGGCATTGTTATATTTGAATTAAATACATAATTAGCTATTATATCACACCAAACACAGAGCTCTATAAATTGCACACCTTCAATTGATTTTACAACCACTTTGTTGCCCATCCACTCCCACACCCACCGCTAGACAGCTGCCAGGCGCCCGGATTAATTAATAATGATAGTATGGCATACTAACTAGAGGGATTTCGTTGCTCTATAAATTGCATACCTATTGCCGTGGCTAGCTCTTAGACCATTTATTCTAGAAAGGGGAAAACGACTACATCGTTAAAAAGTCAGGCTCCGATTCTGGTTCCGGTTCCGTTTTCGGTTCCGTTAAACTAAATTGAAAACATCTGTTTCCGTTTTCGGTTCCGATAAAACCACATCCGTTACATCCCTGATTCACTCTATCCAGTTGTAACTGGCCATATGTCTAATAATATTTAGCTCATTTATCAACATAAAACTTACATTTTAGCGGAGAAGCAAAGCTCATCTGATAGGTCCTTGCCGGCCGTGTGTTTACGTTCACGATTTTGATCGAATTTCAAAACAATGGTAACTCGAAGCACTTGATTTCATAGTCTATTAGTCTTTATCACATGTATCTACGATTAAATTAATTGCTACTTAGTAAAAACAAAAAAGTAACGAGAATTTGCTTAGGAAAACAGATAATGTATGTTTGTTGACACTGTGTTGACATTGACAGATGTGTAGGCGCTCTGATAACGTTTTAAAAGGTTAAATCCAAAAAGCATGAGAAAATTCAAAAATACAATAGTTAAATTTTAAAGGTTTATACATATTTTAATACATTATGTTAAAAATAAACAAGAAATATTTCGATACGAACGTGAAATTTGAATTATAAGGGGAAAATTGTTTACACATTCGTATTTAACGAGTTTAGAACATACCCTTTCTGTAATTGGTTGCTTTATTATCGCGTGAGTGTGCGTAGGTATTGTTGAAAAATACCTTCATCAGCATTAATCGATTATGAGCGTTAAAGTGTAGGACATATTTAAGGCTTAAGTAAACAAAATAGGATTTAAATATTTGAATTTTGAAACAGTTGTCGCCATTTGAGTGGTATATAAGTCTGAGCGGGCGTTGCTTGAGGACTTATTCATTCTCTGATCTTCGACTAATAGTGTCTCTGGCTTAGGGCGTACATAGTGCTGGTGGGTGGAGTTTCTCTGCTACTTTTTCTGTGTTTGGGCTTACTTGGAATTATCCTGGTAGATTCAAACTTGGAATTTGTGTCTGTGTTTGGTTTTACGGGGACAATATCGTCCTAACGCTGAACTTAGACTATTATGGAGGTTCTTTGTTTACCTGTATGTGTTTCTTTTGTCGTAAAGTTTTCTACATTATATTTCTGGATTCAGTTTTGGGAACGATACCGTTACAAAGCATGGATTTAGAATAGCAGTGTTTAAGGGAATTTCATGATTTTGTTTTATTTTGCGTGGGGTTCTTTTAGTAAAAGTAAACTTAGATATTCTCGCACCTTTTATAATGTATCTTTTTAGTATTTTTAAAGCCAGATCATTGTTTGGACTGACAGTTTGTCCAGCTAAGGATTCACTCCGCCTAACGGTGCCAAAGGATTGGATGGTTAGGAGTCTTTTGCTCCAAGTGTGAGAGAGCTTGGCATTCCGTTTTATACTTGCACAAGGGATGAGCATCTCCCTGGTCTCAAAGTCCAGCTGTTAGATGGAAGTGGGGACGTCGCGTGTGCGTCAATCGGAGTAATCTGGGCCCACTGAAGTCGGCAGTAATTGAGGCTAGGTCCCCGCTTGAATATATTTATCTATTTCGGTGCTCTGGTACGTGCTTGTGCTGGTTGCAGGGCGGGACTCTGTCGTGATTCATATCATATACTCACAGTTTAGGTCGTGGCAGAGTTTCTCTTGTGATTGGTGCGGGTGTGTGCTAAGGGTATCGAGCCATTTATATACCTACCTCTTAGCCCGCGGGCGTAGGAAGGGGGGTAAATCGCACCGGCCTGTAGGTTGCTTTATCGGTTTCGCCTGCCGAACTATTACAGCTTATCGTAGGGGCACACACTTGTGTATACATATTACAAAGCATTAGGTCAATGGTAAGTACGATCTGTGCTTTGTGATTAGGGCCAATGTGTAGGTATAGGGTAGAATCACACACTAAATATGGGGCTTCGTTTAGGTTGGTATATATTTCTCTTTTAAGGACTTCAAATATGGTATCATTATTTTAAGTCGTGCGGTAAGGTGTTTAATCGTCTAAATCTCCTAATATTTCAATTTATCTGGGTAAAAAGGTATTATTTTAATCTTATCTATCACAATTCTGGTCTTCTGGAGTAGAAATCAAGTACTGGGTGTAATCAGGTTTCTAAGGTATTTACAAAACAAATTCTTAATATCAAGCTGGGTTTAGGAACACGGACATTTCTGAGATAGAAAATCGAAGAATGGTTTGTTTTAGGGACCCTCTGGCAGGCAGAAGTAATCCAGAGGGTACTTCGAACTGAATATATCTACTCGTCTTGATATTCTTAGTCTTATAAAGTTTATTATTTAACAAATAAACGTAGTACTTCGTTTATACATCTAAAAACTCAGAAATACAGTTCATACTTTTAGCTCTGGGAAATGGGATTAAAGGATTAGTATCCTTAGCTTTTGAATATAAAAAAGATTAATTTTGATGATTGATGGATACTTTGACACTTCTTTTCATCGTCATATGCGAGGTTGCGAAGTGTTGGTCTTAGCCCTTCCGGCTAAAATGGTAGGCTAGGTGATTCGATTGATTTTGTAATCGGACTAAGAGCTTTCAGACCTGCATCGAACATTTGGAGTTAGCACGTGTGATTTAATCACACCTCGCTTAAAAGATGATAGTTAATTTTAATTAACCTTGAAATCTAGGGTTTAAATGAGCTTATCTCAGGAGTGCTGCTCCCGTTATCCCGAAAGCTTAATAGGTGTAGCAGGATTTTACCAACAAATTTTTTTTATATTTATTTTATCTAACAATTCATATATGCTGCAAACTTCAATATCATTCTAGTTTTGGTTCTCTTAATGACACTTGCATTTCTCCATAAAACTCGTAGTATTTCCTATTTTCATAATTAAATAAAAAGATTTCATCTTATTTCTTAGCTACGTAAAAGATTCTTCTTCTTATTCCTTCCCTTATCTCACCTATGTGGGGTCGGGCCTCCTTGTCAATTTGCGCCAGAGTGGTCGGTTCTGGGTTGTCTGTTCTTCGATGTTCAGGTTCTTCAGGTCGTTTCTAATATTGGACCACCACGTGGATTTTGGCCTGCCTCTTCCTTTAGGGCGTTCAGGAAGGTTTAGCGCAATGTTTACATGTGTTTACATGATTATATGGCCATTTCCTCTTCTTCGAGTGTGGCCGTACCATCGTAGGCGAGATTCAAGGAGTTTGTCTTGAATTGGAGCCACTTTGAAACTTCCGCGAACGTACTCGTTTCTTATCCGGTCTAGTCTTGTGACACCACCAGCCCAGCGTAGCATCTTCATCTCATTTACGTGAAGGGTTTGCTCGTGGTATTTCTTTATGGCCCAGCACTCAGAGCCGTATAGCATGGCAGGTCTCACAGCAGTTTTATACACCTTTCCTTTCGCTTTAATGGGCATATGTCTGTCACATAGAACCCCTGATAAGCTTCGTCATTTGAGCCATGCCGCTTGTGTTCTGTGGGAGACGTCTGCATCTATATTGGCATCGGATGAGATGACAGATCCTAGGTATTTAAACCTAGTTACCTTAGGTACAGGATGTTCTCCGATGCACAAGTCTTGGACTTCGGTAGAAAATTTGCATTGCATGTACTCGGTTTTGCTCCTGCTAATCTTGAGGCCATTTTGTTAGCTACGTAAAAAAATATTTTAGTATTTTAAATATTCTTTCATAATTAAAATCTAGGTAGGTAAAAATAATTAAAACCCGAGTCCAAAATTTAGCTTTTACTCATTAAAGGATCTAGGTTTCCGCGGTCCACTTCGAGGGGTCCTAACTGTTAACTAGACGATCACAAGGTCAAATTTTAGGGGTAGTTATTAAGGGGGTATTTCTTTATATATATTTTTTGGGGAGGGTACACAGTGATTAATTAAGCTACAGAAGCTGGATTTGTAGAAAAATTAGAAATAATCTTGATTTTATATTGATGTCACATTACTCACAGACTGACATTGATTTGATATGACAGCATTTCGCTCGTTCCTACATAATCAAATTCAAATCAATTTTCATTTTTAAGGTCGAATTGAGCTTCATACTCGTATATTTACTTCGTATCATCAATGGCTACTAGGTACATTCCTGACGGATGATTGTCGTTGCAACGTTGTGTCAAGAGCGGTTGAGATGGCCAATGCATTTCCGCTTATGGCTATTGGCTATACAAGCCTATCGGTGCACGGCTCTTCTTGCCGCATACGTCGCATTATCGATGCAAATCTCAAAATTACTTGATTATTAAAAATTCATTTATACCTACTATAATAGGTGTTTTTTCAGTTATTTTTTACACTGAGGTGTCATCGAGTAAATACCTAATAATGTCCTTGTCCGCCGTGGCAGGCGTGGCTCACTCCGCGATTTCGTCGCTTTGCTACAGGTAGCCAAATGTACATCCGTTCCACACCAATTTTGGTGGCTAGCCATAAGCCGCGCGTGGCGCTGTCGCCACCTAGCGGCCATATCTGTCCTGATCGTAACAGACGCGTTTTGTTAGAGAGTGAGTCTTCTGTACCTAGTAAGTACTATTATTTATTCTGTGGCCGTGGCGAGCCGTGATTTTATTTGGGGTCATAAAAAGTATATTTCTAGTATAAATCGCGAGTTTGGATTAGGACTCACACCTCGTCATCACGCTTATGACGGAGTTATTCAGTCGAATATATTCGCGCTGTTCGGCCCAAGTTACAGAGTGTACCTACATTTGTTCAGTTTTCCTATTGTTTACGGTTTATTGGTCAATGAAAACTAGACATGTTTTCGTAATTTTTTCTATCAAGCCAACTTTATGCCTGTGAATCAAAAAAATTCCAAGTGAATCTCGCTCAAAAAACAAACAGGGAATCACTAATGGATACCTATAGTTAAATAAATTAAATTAGTGTGATAATGACAATTAGAAAAAAGGATCTAATTGTATTACAAATTAAAATGAAATCTTACTTTACACACAAGTTGCGACGCCACCGCTACTGCCGTGCGCGGCAGTACGAAAGTTTCACAGTTTCGTTCCCATTAATAATTCTCCCGAGGCGTCCATGGCCTCTGAAAAGAATATTTCACTCTTTTGAAGCTGCAAACTGGGTACAATCGAATTACCATTTAAAAGGCTCCCTTGTATTGCCATTTAAAACGTTCAACGATTTTCGGTAGCTTTGTTGTTGCGTTTTTGTCTCCCTTTTCAAAATAGTTCTTATCTCGCTGATAGGGAAGTATGATAATGAATAGAAATAATTCCCTTTGTAGGTTTTATCAATGTATTTTAACTTTTCACAACCAATGCTTCAAAAATACAATATGTTAACTGAATTTTCGCCAAACTCAACTTTCTTTATTCTGTGAAACCAGAGTGAAAGCCACATTTTATCCTTTAGCGCCTCTTACACCCTCCCACTAACCCGGGGTTGACCGGTTAAACACAGTATCAAATTTCACTGGTAACCATGGTAACTCCAGGTTTGCAAACGAGTGCAAAGTAATTCGATATATATGTCGCAGTCAAAAGTGTGAACTGGTCAAAAGAACTTTTAACCGACAAAAACAGGCAAAACTGCTTTTGACTGAGCATGTTGGTCAAAAGTAGTTTTACCTGAAAATCATTGGTTAATAGTAATTGTGACTGTTACTATCAGTCAAAAGTACTCGCAGAGATAGGTAGGTTAGGGTTTTTTTTTTGCTACGCCCAAAAACGAAACTGTTCCCAGAGATAGGTAGGTCAGGGTTATTTTTTTTGCTACGCCCTAAAAACGAAACTGCTGCCAGAAATAGGTATGATTTTCAGGTAAAACTACTTTTGACCAACAAGCAGTTTTGCCTGTTTTTGTCGGTTAAAAGTTCTTTTGACCAGTTCACACTTTTGACTGCAACATATACATTTTGAGTTGTTTTGCGTCCAAGCGATGAATTTGAACGATATAAGCCGTTAAAATAGTTTTATTTCATAACTCAAATTAATTTAAATTGTATTTAGATCCCTGGTTGTCAGGGCAATAATCATTGCCAATGAACTCTAGAATATCCTCTTTCACCGTCAAATTACCAATCAGCCTGTATGTAATTATTTAATTAATGAATTAGCTTTCAGTTCCCCAATTTCAGTAAACATTAAATCTGTATACTTACATAGTTGGACGCAAAATACTGTATCATTCGTTCTGGGAAATATCAATGCAATTCTGAGAAAATTATCTGTGTTCGCCTTTAGGTATATTTATACTATTTATAGCCGCTATTATAAATCATATTAATTAAATCCACTACTAATACACAAACAGCTTTGTAATAGCATTTTTGATGAGAATTACGGTTAAAATAGTTTATATTGCAACCACATCACGTATTACTGTGACTTCAAAAATGAAGAGAAGTGTTAAAGTTTCCAGCTCAGGAACAAATCGTGGACGGCTACTAATGGACATAATGGACCACTATCGGCCGGTTACCTAAGTGGCTACGCGACCAGACGCGGAATGGCGACTATATTTACCTTCATGTTCACTTGTGGAGTCGGCATTAGGTGTTTCTACTTTATGGGACTGTCGGAAAATGTTGGCACAATTCTAGCACTAAGTGTGCAGCAGGTTTATTTACGAGAAATATACAACTAATACAATATATTGACATAATTATTGAAAGTCATAATGTGATGTTTGTCAGAGAATCATTAGTCATAATTCTGAAACCGTTAACTTTTCATGGTTTTCGTAAGGTTTTTCTATTAGTAGAGCGTTAACACAGGTTTGAGGTTAGTTCTCGTTCATGTCGTCTCGGATATGGGTGAATATGGTATCGATGCATTCAGCGTCATTACGCTGAATGCAGGGCATTCCCTGAACACAAATATATGAGATGACAAGCGCGAAAGTGGGGGTAGTTGCTATGACGTCATAAAGTCGCCAGTACAAACTTTTTTTTTATTTTCTTTTAAACATACCATGTGGGTTACCAAATGAAAGGGCTTTGTGAGTAGATCACAAATATATAAGCACCAGACGCCATAAGGTACCTTTTGCCGTGGAACGACACATATCTTTACTATATCGTATCTAGTTAATCTCTAATTCATTTCCCGAATCGAACCGTTGGTCCTTATACTTTCAGGATCAAACGATTATACATACGAATACTACACACGATTACATAAAGAATATTGACCAGGTTCGATTCCCGGTTATGTATGAGAGTTCAAAAAAAAGTTTGAATGTTATTATTAGGTATTAAATCTAAAATCGACGCCATGGTTCCTAAGAACAGATTTCGCTATCTCTCATAGTTTCGGACTTCTCCATACTGACCCATTTGGATTGATCACCCTGTTTATGTTAGGTTAGGTTAGGAAAAGTTACGCGTTTCTGAGAAAAACCAAATTATGACTAACGAAAAGGCGGACAAACAATACATTATGACTTAAAACTTTATGGGAAACAATAGAGACCCACAAAATACAATCCTTATTTACCGTATAATAAAATACCTACTCCTATGGGACCAATCTGCTGCAACGTGTTATATTTTGTATGTATCTGTATTTGATAGGTACCTATTAGATAACATTTGAATATGTTAGAATAACATTCTGTTATTGAATAAAATATTCTCACCTGTACCTACTTAAATATTGACATCAACACATGCATGAGAAATGTTGTCAAAAGTAAGCCTGTTATTCGCATGATTACTCCCGTATTTCGTTTTCCTAGCGCCTAATGAGGCGTATTTATAGAAAGGGGAAAATTCATAAATAAAAAAGTGTTGGAATTGTATTAGATTGCATTCACGAGTCTCGCTTTATTTTATACCACACCACAAGATGTAAATATGTGAGTGCGACACATAATTATATTACTAAGGTAGGTTTGGTTTTCAAATCGTAGGTATTACAATAAGACAATCATGATGCTGCCTTGCCTAGGATTTGCATAGTGCCTCGCGTGGTCTTGTAATGTTTTTTTTCTCCCAATATCCAATTGGTCACAATTTTCCTAAATTCAATATATTCCATATCTATTTCTTTGCATTTTCGTTATTCTGACACGTCTGTTAAAAGTGTAATTGTGTTACCTATGGTAAACATATTAAATTGTATAAGTGGTGTTATATCTTATAAGTAAAAAAAATCAGGTATGTAACTTGCATCATGATTCATGATGAATCATTAAGGTGTTATTTATTGTAAATAAATACTTAACAAGAAAATGTAATTATTAATTTGCCTGCTCTATTTTTATTGAAACTTATGTACCTACCTACTCATTTTAATTCATTAAGGGCCACTTGCCCTTGCACGGGTAAGTAATAGAACGTATACAAACCTATAATATATTGCTCAGAATATATAAATTCAACTATTATAATTTTGAATGGCATAACGTGCAATAAGTATAACGTGCGATACGTATAACAATGAATTCTATAATTTTATAATGTATAATGAACTTTACATATAATATCGTTTATGATAAGTATAAAAAGGTATAACGTTGAAATAATATAATATACAAAACAAATACCACGCAATAAACCTAACCTTTTATTTTTCTGGGGGGTAACAGTTCTAACCTAACCTAATACTTTTCTGGTAGCAGTTTCTTTCTCTGAGGGGTCACAGTTCTAACCTAACCTAACCTACTTTTCTGGTAGCAGTTTTTTCTGTGGGGGGTCACAGTTCTAACCTAACCTAACCTACTTTTCTAGTAGCAGTTTCTTTCTGAGAGGGGTTACAGTTCTAACCTAACCTAACCTACTTTTCTGGTAGCAGTTTCTTTCTCTGAGGGGTCACAGTTCTAACCTAACCTACTTTTCTGGTAGCAGTTTTTTCTGTGGGGGGTCACAGTTCTCACCTAACCTTACCTACTTTTCAGGTAGCAGTTTCTTTTTCTGGGGAGTCACAGTTCTAACCTAATCTAACCTACTTTTCTGGTAGCGGTTTCTTTTTCTGGGGAGTTACAGTTCTAACCTAACCTAACCTACTTTTCTGGTAGCAGTTTCTTTTCCTAGGGAGTCACAGTTCTAACCTTACCTACTTTTCTGACAGTAGACAGTACACGATGACCTATGAAATACTGAGCTATCCAAATAATTTTACTGATGTTTTGTTCAGATACCGATAATGTTATTCATTATTTTAATTTATATGCATAATGAATGTTATATTAAATGTAAGTAATTAGTTTATTTGTATGTTATACCAAACAGCGGTATGTATATTGTATGTTATATTATTTGTATGTTATACTAATTGAAAATATAGATTTAGTGCATTATACATAAGATTAGTATACGTTTTGAACGTTTGTAAACTGAAATTATACCAAAAGTTCGTATTCATTATGATACGCACCCCCCTTGCACCATCCCACTAACTCGGGGTTAACCGGTTAATTTTTTTTTTATTGGAGTAATGCATTTAGGCATTCCGCCTACCCGGGGAACTGGGACGGATATGTCGGACTCGTGGCCAAGGGGCCAAATAGGTACCGACTAAACCCTCTACGGTATGCCCATCTCACAGCAAAATCGGCAGACTGCTTTGTATAGAAAATTACAGACAAGGCGTCTCCGTTTGGTTTTATCCTCCAAGGACTAATGCAAAAAATTGTGTCACTAACTCTACCTACTTGTACTGTTAACAATTATTTCATATCTCATGCACTGAAAGTGGGTCGTTGTTGTTCTAAAAGGTGCGCAGAAAGTGATACGTTTATGCTCTAGCGCAGAAAAGTGGTGTACTGCTCTGCGTCCCCGTCCCAGGAACAACTGGGTGGAAACAAAATGGAAAAATAGTGTCTTTATTTCCTCGCCTGGTACAATTGGTAATTGTTATATTTTACTAATCCCACGTTGATCCTTTTTTTTTATAAAAAATGATGTAAGTAAATTGTTAAAAACAAATTATTCTTGATTTCTTTCGTTGAATTCTATTTACTCGATTTCATAAGGCGGGTACCAAAAGGAATACACCAAAAATATTTTTTTAAACCTTCAACAACTTGCGTAAATGAGCAAAGGCAGAATCTTATACAGCCACAGTTAAACGTTTGTACGATATTAAATTGGTTTTTAAAGTTATTTAGCACTATATTCATGAAAATAAAATGAAATACAAGATAAAAAATTCTTATATTATTAATTAAATTGTTATTTAATATTTAAAATACTTTTACTATGTTATTTTATTACCTGGTGCGGCGCACACAGGTCGAAGTGCGGTCCGGTAGTCTGTTGCGGCTTTTAGAACGAAAAAGTATAAAATTAAAAAGTAAGAGGCAATCCCGCTGATTTTCATACTATAATGAACAAATAATTTTAAAATTACTGCTGTTTGTTAAAAAATGTGTGTTTTCATAAATATTGCAATCTAAATGATATTCGCTAGGGGTTATTAATCTTCACACATGTAAAGTAAGTCCTAAGGAAAAAAATCATGGCTGTAGGTCTATTAGGTACTTCAATTACTGATTTTGCAAAATTGTCTTGTCTTATTTGGTTTCCTCGCATTCGATATGAAAAGTAGAGTGTTTAACTCGGGTGAAAGGCACCATTTCCGTCTCGGACTAATGGCGCTCTCACTGCGTTCGAGCGCCAAACTACCTCGACAGAAATGGGTGCCTTTCAACCCTTGGTTAACAATCTACTATTTAAAACAACATCCAAATATTACAAATACAAGCCATAAGCAAATATAGTTTTCCCATTTACTCTTCAAATTTGCTCCGTTCTTTTGAATTAAAATTCTCAATGGAAACTAGAGTTTGGAAGACACTGACAGAGTTTGGTACCAAGTGAGGGTATGAATAAAGTTGGAACGCAATTGAGTTGGCAGCCCACTGACACTAAGCTCACGCTGCCTCCGCCTCTGCGACGGTCATCGTTTCACCCTGTATTCCGATTGCTTTCGGATTATTAGATTCAGGCGAGCCAGTAGAACTGAGTCATCGAGTTAGGTTGATATAAATAAGCCTCGCCTGTGGACGCTTGAGTCTGGGTGCGTAGCCAACGTGTAATCCGTTAACGCTCCGTCGCGAAACGCAACTGTCACTGTCGCACTAATGTGGAAGAGTGATAGATAGAGATGACAGCGACACGCTACGGTGCGTTAACTACTTAGGTACAAAACACTACATAGGTGCACTAAGGGTAAGTCCATTTTATCAATCAGGATGTTGAGGTGCTCCAGATACGTAGGTTGCCCTGAAAGTTTCGGGAATTGCATACTTAGGAACGTATATTTGACATGTGTTATACCTCTTTGTTACAAGCATAGTCTCATTATTCGAAAACACTGGCCACTTAGAAAAAAAAAACAATGTTCTATTTTCAATTGTTTTTTAAAGTCGTTGAGTCGCTGGTGAAAATGGAGCTGTCCCGCGAAAGTTTTAGAGCAATGATTTATTATGACTTTAAAAGTGGATTAACACAACAACAATGTGGAGACCGATTGACTATTGCTTTTAGTAGTGAAGCACCTTCGAAGACGACAATATACAGGTGGTATTCGGAATTTCAACGTGGCCGTGTGTCTCTTGCGGATGACGTACGTGAGGGTCGACCGAAAACTGCCGTTACCGATCAAAACATCGATGTTGTTCGCCAACTCATAAAAGAAGATAGGCATGTTACATATCGGGAAATTCAGGAGACTTTAGGCATTGGAATGAGTCAGGTACAAGTTATTTTACAGCAAGAGTTGGGCGTGCGGAAGTTGTTTTCCCGGTGGATTCCTCACTTGTTATCTGACGACCAGAAAACGGTCCGTGTCAATTGGTGCCACAAAACCCTAAAAAGATTTAATGGAGGAAGCTCAACTGCCGTTTTTAGTATTGTGTCAGGTGACGAGTCATGGATTTACGCATATGAGCCTGAATCCAAAAACCAATCTCGAGTATGGGTTTACGAAGACGAGCCGAAGCCAACAAAAGTTGTTCGTTCTCGCAGCACGATCAAAAAAATGTTTGTCTCCAAATCGGGTCACGTGGCGACTATTGCTCTTGAAGATCGAAGAACTGTCAATGCCGATTGGTATATAGGCGTTTGTTTACCGATTGTTTGTCACGTTTGTCTCCAAATCGGGTCACGTGGCGACTATTGCTCTTGAAGATCGAAGAACTGTCAATGCCGATTGGTATATAGGCGTTTGTTTACCGATTGTTTTTGCTGAACTGCGAAAAAATAACCCTAACCGCCGTATTATACTACACCATGATAATGCCAGCCCTCATACTGCTCAGAAAACAAACGACTATCTGAAGGGCGAAAAAGTCGAATTACTGGACCATCCTCCGTACAGCCCCGACCTAAGTCCCAACGATTTTTTTACTTTCCCGAAAATAAAGAATCGGTTGCGTGGTCAGCGTTTTCAGACCGCGGAAGAAGCAGTCCACGCTTATAAAATGGCCATTTCGTCAACCCCCAGTTCAGAGTTCAATAACTGTTTTGAAAACTGGTTTCAGAGAATGAAAAAGTGCATTAAACACAAAGGAGAATACTTTGAAAAACAATACAAGTACTTTTATTTCATTTAAACGCGTATTTTTTCCAATTCCCGAAACTTTCAGGGCAACCTACGTACGAACGGGATGGCAATTCACTGTGTCCCCTCCTACCTAAATAATACCTAAATAAGCACACGTAATCGACAAAGTCTGTTCCCCGGTAAGCTATTGTAGTAACTGCCCTGTTTTCTTCTATTGCTTACGCAGGAATGACCTCGCTTAATTCCTCAGAACACTTGCCAAATATCTGGCGGGTGGTTTTAAAAGCGAATGTTCCAAACTCACAAAAGTATTGTTTCTGACGCAATACATAGTTGGAGGGGTTCTAAATAACATGAAATATTTGTTAAAGCTAAGCTTTCGTATAAATATAGATACCTAATTTCTTTAATTTCCTGGTTAATGTATATGATAATAATCAGGTTATTATCAAAAAATATAAGTGTGGGTTTTAAAGGTTTTATTAAGTACATTAATTAAATGGGTTGACTTAAAAAAACCTTTCCTTTTACTTCAAAGTGCATATTTAGTAGTAGGTAGTGCACTTTAGAAGCAACAACCAATTAAATTTTAATTAAATTAACTTAAAGCTACAATGCATGGGCAATGGAGAGGGCTATGCTTGGAGTCTCTCTGCGTGATCGCATCAGAAATGAGGCCATCCACAGCAGAACCAAAGTAACCGATGTAGCCCTCCGAATCGCTAAACTTAAGTGGCAGTGGGCAGGGCACATTGCCCGTAGAACCGATGGCCGTTGGGGCGGAAAGGTTCTCGACTGGCGACCACGTACCGGAAGGCGCAGCGTGGGTAGACCCCCCACAAAGTGGACTGACGACCTTTAGGTCGCGGGAGTCCGCTGGATGCGGGTGGCGCAAGACCGGTCATTATGGCACTCTTTGGGGGAGGCCTATGTCCAGCAGTGGACGTCCTCTGGCTGATATGATGATGATGATGATGAAAGCTACAAACCATTAAATCGCAATTGAGTAACGACGCGATTGCCCCGGCGGCAGCGGATTGGAGCGGCGTTAATAATAGCGTAAGCGCCAGCCGCCCTAAGGTACCTTTTGCCGAGGAACGTCACATATCTTTACTATTTCATATATAGTGAATCTCTAATTCATTTCCCGAATCGCGCCGTAAGTCCCTGTCTCCTGGTTCACATAGCGCTTAGCTTAGGTAGTTTATACTAGAGTAAATAGATTCAACTATAGTCCCTCCACTTACGACCACAACGGTCATTCGCGATAAGGCCGATCCGGTCGACGCGGTCGGTCCGGATGGCCGTCGTCCGGCCCCGGCGTGAGCAGACGCAAGACAGCGCATTTATGCAGCCGCCGGACGGTCCCTAGCGAATATTTTCCGGGATATTACACGTAGACGTTAAGCCAAATTTTACATTATGCTTCAACAATTTCCACCCGGGAATGGCAACGTGGGGATTGTAACTGTAGTTTCAGCTCCGGACAAAAGCGACGTCATGTCGTGGTTTGTTTTTGTTCAGATTTACTTTCACAGTTCACAAAGCGAAATGATGAGAACGTTAATATTTTGCATTTTGAGGATGTGCTTGTTCGTGTTTGTTAACTAAAGGACCCGGTATCGGGAGTGACCTACAAAGCTGGAGGTCATGGGTTCGAGGTAAAATGCTATGTGTGATCAGCATTAAATATTTTAGGTATTCTTCAGTTATGGATGTTCTCTAAGATGTGAGTATACAAAGAAGGTATTAATTATACAAGTTTGCTTAGTTTGAAGCTAGGTTGATCTGAGTAAAATAATCTTCAAATCCAAAACACATTGATATCTGTAACAAAAACAGTTCCAATAAGTTCCAGCACTTTTCTCATAAATTTGAAACAAATAAATGCAACAAAAGTTATCCCAAGCCCGAAACTAGTATATATGTCAGAAAGTGAATTTGATTCGAAACAAACGTAGAAGCCTTCGAGTGGCAGACAGATGCCAATAATAGAGGAAGGAATGGGACAGGCCGCCGCGAGCAAACTATTTCATAGGCGGCGAGGATCTGACGCCGGTATGTGTTGCGATGTTCATTTGTGATGCATTTGTCCCGCATGTACTGTGAACTAGGACGCAGCACCGGCTTAACACAGTGACACTATTTGAAGCTAGTACCCCTTTTGTAACTTGCCGTGAGTTAGACACAATTAGTAAAAGATACGGATATTTTAGTTCCATTTTATTTCATTTCTACTATTTTATGTCGCACTATATAATTGTCAATTATACATGGTCAATAGCAGGACCTAATTATCATATATATATATATATTGCTACCTACGTCATAAATATGTATACCTACTGAGAAGACCGTGTATGAATTTGTTATAAGAGTTAGGAGCTTTTAAAAATATAATTGCATTTTTTTCACTCCTTTAGTTTTCTAACAAATAAAAAATCGATAGATACTGCTCTTGTCTAAGTATTTTAAGGATTTTACTTCAGCATCTTTACAATAGGTGGGAGAGCCGGTTACTGTATCAAATCTCAGGTGCAGGGTTGGGGTAAGCTTAGCTGCACAGATCATTTACCTACTAGACTAGAGTCTAGTAACTAGACAGTCCACAGAAGACATTTCGCGGTCGCCGCACATTGAAACGGCCATACAGATTTTAATAACTACATACCTATGTAGTATCCGAGTGCAACAGCTCGTTTCATCAGACCTCACATTTTTACAAGCTTTTATTTAATTTGCCTTGTTAGTATGTAAGTTTGTTAATTAGTTGGTTAGTTAGTGTGGGTCAAATCTTGGAAGCTAAATTTAATCTAATTCCCGATTTTTGATTGCATATGTACATATGTAAGTCGGGTGACAATGTAATATTTTGTAGGTACCTACCATCGAGCTGATCTGATAATGGAGACAGGAGGTGACCATGGCCATAGGAACTCTGTGATGAAACAACGTAACCTAATTGTGTTTGGGTTTTTAGAATTCTCTCGATGAGTATTCGTTGCATGTAAAAAAAAGTATAGTCAGCGAGAAGAGCTTGTGCCATATATGAAATTTAGGCAAAAATTTATTGGACCTATACTTCAGTAAATTAAAAAAATCTACTGAAACCGAGTTATATAAAACGCTGTGCGTACGTAAACGCTTCATGATGAGGAATCTGTTAGGTAGTCTGTGCTCAGGTGTAAGGGAGGCATTTATAGCTACGACGCCTACGACGATGTCTTCAACTAATTAATAAAAATATATTCTCATTTTCTCGTGGATTAAGATGGAAAACAGCCCGTGAAGAGTTAATAGCCAGTAGGTAACTGGTAAGTTCAGAGGACAGATGAAGCGCTTGCACTCACGGGTTTAGGTTTAGGTATTTATGTATGACAGTGTCAAAACTGACATATAGGCTAACGTCTACGTAATATACTTTCTATACAATCTAATATGCGAGTAGATGCATAGAAAATATATTACATTCTCGATAGCGTTTATGTCAGTATGTTCCTTTTGTGCGGATTACGGGTTATACTAATATTAAGTAATATATATAGGTTTTTAGGAGAGTTTCATAACTGACCCTCCAATTTAATGTCATACCAGATATTTTATCGATTCCTTTGAATTTATATGTATTAAATCAGTCACTATGTAAGTCTCAATATATAATTTCCTGAAAAGATAAAACTCTCCTCAAAGTAAAATATTTATTGAAATATTATTAAAGAGCGATGAAATGCAATCGTAAATATATTGATATTCATATTACAGCTATTCCCAATTACATTTTACAATAATGAAAATTGAGCGAATGGCAATAAATAGTGATACTTATTTAAATGATACGAATAAAATAAAGGCTGCTATTTAACTGATCACCAGATTTAATAAAATTTAATACCAAAAAAACCTATTTTACCACCCTAAAATCATGAATGATCACCAAAATTATAACACCATTTTAATGTGAAATGATTACCAATTTTATTACATTTTACTATCCTTTTAAAGGAAATGACACCAAAATAATCATTATTAACCCAAAAATAGTCAATGATTACCAAATTTCAATCCCCATTTTAATGTGAAATGATAACCAAATTTTTACATCTTGCTATCCTATTAAAGAAAATGACACCAAAATAATCATTGTAAACCCAAAAATAGCAAATGACCACCAAAATTAGAACTCCATTTTAATGTAAAATGATAACCAAATTTTTAAATCTTGCTATCCTATTAAAGCAAATGGCTCCAAAATAATAATTGTAAACGCAAAAATAGTAAATGATCACAAAATTATAGCCACATTTTAATTAAAAATGTGCAATCATTTAATATATCGTTATCCTATTAAATTAATTAATCCACTTCGTCACCTTTTTCTAGTAGCATTTTATTTCTGTAACAGTCGCAGTTCTAACCTAACCTAACCCACTTTTCTAGTAGCATTTTGTTTCTGTAAGGGTCGCAGTTCAA
Source organism: Cydia splendana (assembly GCF_910591565.1). Taxonomy (NCBI): domain Eukaryota; kingdom Metazoa; phylum Arthropoda; class Insecta; order Lepidoptera; family Tortricidae; genus Cydia; species Cydia splendana. The sequence goes on from NC_085962.1 coordinate 11,203,875, forward strand.
ACCTAACCTAACCCACTTTTCTAGTAGCATTTCTTTTCTGCAAGGGTCGCAGTTCAAACCTAACCTAACCCACTTTTCTAGTAGCATTTCGTTTCTGTATGGGTCGCAGTTCAAACCTAACCTAACCCACTTTTCTAGTAGCATTTCTTTTCTGTAAGGGTCGCAGTTCAAACCTAACCTAACCCACTTTTCTAGTAGCGTTTCGTATCTGTATGGGTAGCAGTTGAAACTTAACCTAACCTACTCTTCTAGTACCATTTCGTTTCTGTAAGGGTCGCAGTGCTAACCTAACCTAACCCACTTAACTGACAGCAGTTTAACTTACTTTTCTAGCATAGCGTAATGCATAACGAAATGCTACTAGAAAAGTAGATTGGGTTAGGTAGGTATGCGGTGCGGGCTACGGGGGGTTGAGCGGGAGGGGCTAGTAATTTTGGCATCAGTTTACTTTATTTGGTAATATGTATAAATTTTTTGGTAATCATAGTGGTTTATTTAGTTGAAAATATCGCATTAATTTGGTCTTCAAGATTTGGTGATCATTAATGATTTTTGGTGATCATTCAATATATTTGGTATTTGAATACAATTTAAAGTGCAGTCGTAATTAAAGTGGTGGTACTTTTGTATTTTTAGGCCTTATTTTTTTGGTGTTCAGTAATTTTTTTTGGTAAGCATGTTTTTTTTATTTAGGGTACCAAAGTATTTTTTGGTGGTCATTATATTTGTAGCCTAAAATAAATTACAAATACATTCACTACCATTAACTACCTGTCTTTGCACTCGTTGAATACCTATAGGTCCAGAGTCGCTCGCGCTACACATCACGCTCCCTCCCGTCTCTAATTTTGTATGCTCTGTCGTTTCCCCGCATTTATTTTTCTTCGCGGTCTAATTTTCTTTGTTGTCTCAAACGTTTTGTAACCAAATTTCGCGGAATGAGGTCCGTGGTTGAAATGAAATTGGTATTCTGAATGAATTGGGCTTCTCTGCAAGTTTCGTGGACACTTTGCCTGAAAAGACCATCTTGATTCTTAATTCGGCTCGAGTTGCACGGCCGCAGAATTTTAAGCTTTGCTATTGCATTAATTGAACTAGGTTGGAATCAAAACTGTGCTTTTGTACGTTTCTCATGATAATATTGACCTATAGGTACATTTACATCTTATTACGGTGAAGATATGTACTTTCCTTTTATGCAATGTCAAATTAGGAATAACAGATTGTATGTACAGTTACATGAAATAGGTACAGTCACGGCTCGATTCAGAAAATGAATTAGATTTCTACTAGACTTCAACAAGTTACGATACGGATAATTTAAAGATATTTGTAAGATAGATATGTCAAATTTGACGTTTCCGCGATTCTGGAGGTCCTCTTGAACGATTTCGACAAGTTATGACTTAGATATCCAAGTCACATCTAGTCGATATCTAATGTATATCTAGTTGATCTCTAAATCGTCTCAAGATCTTGTGATTATCTCGAAATCTGAATAGGCCTGTCAGTAGCACATGTAGCTGAGTGGGTGAAATATTCAAAATGATCTGAAAACTACTTTTTTGTTAAGATAGTAGGTATCTAGGGACCGATTGCATAACAACTTGTAACTAATTATATTAGCGGAAGTCTCTTTCCAATTCCGTTGATTAGATAGAGACTTTCGCTAATATTAGGTATTAGTTACAAGTTGTTATGCAATCGGCCCCGGATCACTTCGGAAACTTTTCCTGCTTATCCACTCTTGCTCCTGACTGTACGTAACATTGGTTTCAGGGTGCGTAGACAAGAACCCAATCGTTAACGTTGCCAGGCGTGGCTCACTCCGCGACTTCGTCGCTTTGCTACAGGTAGCTAAAAGTACATCCGTTCCACACCAATTTTGGTGGCTAGCCATAGGCCCCCGTGGCGCTGTCGTCACCTAGCGGCCATATCTGTCCTGATCGTAACAGACGCGTTTTGTTAGAGAGTGAGTCTTCTGTACCTAGTACTATTATTTATTCTGTGACGTTGCGTAGCGTAGTTATCTCTTTCCTTCTAGTGACCGTTGCGTTTCGTTCGCCACGGAGCGTTCACGATTGGCACGTTGGCTACGCACCCAGGTGTCAGTAACGTGCATTTGTGTTGCTTAACTTCAAACTCGGGTAAATCCATTCGGCCCTCTCAGCAAATATATACCCTATTACCTTTTCTTAATACCAAAATCGCATAATCTGACAGATGGATTTACCCGAGTTTGAAGTTAAGCGACTCATTTATTGTGTCTGCTCACGATAAGGAGCGTTGGGCGTTTATTTTCACCACTTTTACACAAATAACTCTTAATACACTAGGATATATGTAGGTATTTAATATTTATGTATTTATTTTATCTTTATTGCTCAAAAGAAAAACCTTATAGTACAAAAGGCGGACTTGATATATATATATATATTAATATATGTGTATCTGTATATATTTATTAATCAGGTTAAAAGTTGCACTTAAATAAATCGAGAGCCTATTGTGGAATTATTAATATGAATGCACATAGTGCTCTAAATAAGCCTCTAGCTATTTATTGTTCAGCGTGCCGTGCACCTTGTGCACTATAATAGTATTTTATACAATCGTGATATAATATAGAGGTTTTCAGTCGAGTACCGTGTTTAGACAACGAAGCTTGCTGAGATTGAAAAGCTTGATTATATCACTTTTGTATACAATACTTTTTCTACGCGTCAACAAAAATAATACTTTAACTAGTAGAATCATACAAACAAATAAAACCAAAAGCTAAGATACGCGCGCAGCCGCGATACCTTCATACTGGTACGCGCCCCGGCGGGCTGGTCAACGACGCCTTCTCGTAACTCATGAGGCCCTGGTACTTGCTCCGCGCTAAATTAATTTTTAGTCAGTTGTTTTCTCGATTTTGGCCACCGTAGCCTATGGAGACTACTAACAAGCAACACTAAGTGGTTTTCGTAGTCTATGGATGTTGCTATGACTGACCATAAACTACGCGCTTCGCAACCTATTTTTTAAACGGCAAAGTCGACTTTGCCGTCCATTTTTGAGAAAAAATATTTAACGCAGACATTATTTAAATATTTGGCAGTTATTTCACAAAAAATGTTATGGTAAATTAACCTACTCACATTCAACACATGATTGGCGCGACAGTACCTCGCGGCGAGATAGACTACTCGTCTTTTTCTATGTTAATAAAAGAGGGACGGGTAGTCTATCTCGCCGCGAGATACTGTCACGCCAACCTTGTACTAGCCCGGCTGGTCATAGCCAGTGGCGACAATCTCAAAATTGGGCCTATTTTGCTGTTAGTGAAGGCTTATTGTTATTTTTTGACACCTTCTTTATAATTTTTGACACCAATCTCTTCCAATTTCTTTGTAATTTTTCCATGTTTTCCTTTAATTTAATTTTTTTATCAGAGGCTTGTACTTAAACGGACAACCTTTACCGCCGTTTTTTTCACGTTCCTCATCATTTTTGTAAGTGGTGATACTTACTATTTTTCTATTTTCTGCGTAGGTACACCTTGCTACCATGGAGCCGCTGCCGCCGCCGTCATAGAGATTTTAAGATCTTATTTTGTACCTATCGCACATTAAACAGTATATACTTAAGAGGATAGTGGACGACCGCTTCTCCAAACAAACGTATTTTCTTCCCTGGACATTGAATTATGCGAAATAGTTTTAAGCAGTTTATTGTACTTATATATCAACCATAGTAGAGATAGGAGCTAAATATAAATTCCATACAAAATTTTAAAAGCTCCTAACTCTTATAATAATTTAGTCAAACAAATCAAACACCCCTTCGCTTGTACAGCTGTGGGCATACATCAGATTACGTAAAAATATATTTTATAGGTAGAGTTAATGTCCAGAGAGGAAAATGGTGACTTCGGCTCTTGGATTTTAAGAAAATGCTATACCCGGCCTTGTCAGTGTTATAAAGCCATGTCAATATATTTTTGGCACGTTGGCTTGTAAAGATGTTGGTGAAATCGACTGTACAATCCCTATTCTGAAAGTATCAGCATAGAGAAATATAGTAAGAATAGAGAGCTCACTCCATACATCAGTTGTGGTACCAAAACAACTATTATTTTCGCAATCGACATCTAGCTTCGAGTAACGGAATTATCAGTACCGCTACTTGATACTAGAATTCTCTAGTGTCGCGACTCACGAAAATTGTATTGTATTAAAAGCAGAAGTTGTTGAAAATAGAATTCCGGTTAATGCGGTTATAATATTAACCGAACATTTTTGAGCATTACACTTTTCGGTTGGTGCTACATCTATTGTCAAGTAGTAGTACTGATAATTCCGCTACTCGATGCTAGATGTCGACTACGAAAATAATAGTCTTTTTGGTACTGCAACTGATGTATGGAGTGAGCACTCTATGTATTTTTTTCTCTATGGTATCAGGCAATAGGCGAGGCGCTCGGGTGACAGCCATTGACATCGTAACCAAGGTTTCTGAATTAGGGACGTGTCATCCTAATCCTGACGTGCTTTGAACGTTCTACAAGACGCACAAGCGCATAGAGGCACGAGACATTCCATCATGTTATTACAAGAGACATCAGCAAGACGGATGGCGCGGTCACTGCATGAATATTTCAAGAGACGCATTAGGACACGGAAAAATAAATATGGCCGACTTCAGTGGACGCATTTGTATATAAATCGTGGTGCTTCGCGCGTGTCTGGGTTGAGAATGAACGGGACCGGTTCAGAGTTATTTATCAGTTAACCGTAGATCCATCTCAGGGTTAAGGCTTTGAATTTTTATTGAAAACGCTTGGTCCTCACGCGCAAGCGAACCTTCGTGTTAAGCAGCCATTAACTGAGCTGAACGGGGCCTTAATGCCTTCGGCTTTGTAAAATGAATATATGACCTGTCATGCAATTTTTAGTGCATATAAAACATTTCGTCCATTTCTTTACCCACTTTATGAAGAGAAATTTATAACGAAGCTTGTTTATGTAATGTTTCGTTTAGCGAGCTAAAATATAGTGGTTCTACTTATTTTGTGAGGGATTGCCTTTATGAATTTGTATAGTGTTTTAATTTAAAACGTTTCACGAGGTTACGTAAAAATAAAATCTATTCTATTCTATAAAATAAAGTTATTATTTGATAACTATTTCGTAGTTATCGTTTCCAGGAGGCGTATTCTGATTGTAATAACAGTTGATCTGAATTTGTAATGCATATGATTGATCTGGATCTGCCAGTGTCAAAAAAGATAATTATTTCTTCAATTTAGAAACATCTCTTTCTATCCAGATCAAATCCATAACCTATTAATACAATAAGACTACGCCTCCAGGTGCAAAAGTCAGGTAATGGGTAAAAAATGTCCCTAATTTATATAAAACAATCCTTTAATGTCTGTTAACTGTGCGATAGGATACTAGGATATTTTAATCATTGAAATAACTAAATAAACTTTTTTTTATAATCAATTCACTTCCATTTGGGCCCTCAAAAACTATCAGGCCAATTCGAACGTACACTAACAATGAGAATGATATTTGAATCATGTTATTATATGTTTATTATCCAACTGTTACCGTAAACCGGGGTTACTTTGATTTGCGGGTCGACTTTGATAACGACTTCCCTCCGCTACTAAAGTGCTTGTTTTGACGAGTTGGAAAATAACTTCGCAGTATTTTTTTCTTTATTGGCAACACTGATAGTTGCTTCATCGCCCAGTAACCGGATGTGAGTGTAATATTATTATTTCGTCTTGAAAAAAAATATTAATGGCGGATACGCATTTCTTTCTGGTTTTATTGGTTGAAAAACTTTAACTGTATTTGTGTCAATAATTAAATACATGTACTTTTATAGTGTCTTAGGTTAATCAGTGTTTATTCGTGAGTTTATAAAAAAATACCTGAATTCGACAACCTACACATGTGCACATAGCCGGGGAATCCATGAGTCGGGGTGTCTTTGATCACTTATACGTGGTGAAATTGATCAAAATATTAAAGTAACACCATGAATTGTTTTGGCAACCTACGATTATTTTATGTATCTTTTTCAATAATAAATATGTATCGTCTGAGTCAGTGGAAGAGGTAGAGGTTGTAGAATTATAAATTTGTATGTAAATGTTGATCTCCGGAACTGCTCATCTGATTTTAAACATTCTTTTACCCGTTTCTATTGTATGGTATTAACTTTCTGGGTGGAAATTGGCTATATTTAATACTGCGTCTTTGCTTTAGGTGTTTTATTATACGTGCGTAAGGCCACCAGCCCACCAGGGTATTAATTAATTATACTATTAATAAATATGCATTTTTTTTTTATAGAAACAATGCCAGAGATTACAAAAAAATATCGGGTAACGAGACTACAAAAAATACCAAGAAGAACAACTCAATGAGCACGCCACTCCTAGTGGCGGGCACAAGATCTATTCGTGCCGCGTCGAAAGCATACAATTTTTTTTATAGAACATACAATAAGTATAAAGGCAACATATCAAAAACCCGAGTGCACATACCAAATTTACTGAAACCTTAAAGCTTGCAATTCAAAAATCAGTTGCTAAGTGAGATAATAAGTTAAAATCCTACGTTATTTATAGTAGATAATGTAATAAGCGCTTCAAGTTATTAATTTGTATCATTTGGTATGTTATCAAAGTAACCCCACACCTTAAAAATATAAATAACTTAAAAAATACTTAACCGATTTTTATTTTTTTATTTTTTACGGGCTTTTTAGCGGGTCTACTTTAGATTGTCAGCAAAAAAATTAGTGGTTTCAAAGTAACCCCATTCTCAATATAACTTTGATCGCGTTGTTTTTATTTATTTATGAAAAAAATATAAGTCCTCATTTTTTTTTATTTGGCAGGCGGAAAGAAGAGAAAAAACCGATTATTATAGTTTTATTTCATATTTTTACGTATATTAGGATCGTCAAAAAATGGTGCCAAACTCTAAAATTGATCAAAGTAACCCCGGTTTACGGTACAAGAATAATCGTAATAATACAATATTAAAACTAAAGTTAAAACTAGAAATAAAATAGAAATACAAACTATAAAATCTATTCTATTCTATAAAATATATCTATCATGTTATTTAGTTGTCTGGCGTCTCGCCCGCGCCAATACATACAGACAAGTACGAACAAAATACACGATAACTAAATTACACGATTCAATAGTTATTTGTACAACAAGAGATCAAAGTTTGATATTTCTTCGAGTGCTTATTTTGAGTCCCGTGCAAGCGAAAGATTCTATGATAGATTCACGAGCGTAGCGAGTGAATCTAATTTAGAATCTTGAGCGTAGTAAGGGATTCAAAAGCGCACGAGATGTAAATAACTTTGATCTCGTGTAGTACACAAAATTTTTCACCCTAAGCAGTGAGAACATACCTAGAGGGACAGAGATAATAGAACCCAAGTATATCGAACTTGTATTAGACCCCGCATGTTGAAATGACATTTGACTATAAAGGTCACTTGAATGTCATTTTGTCTCACTCAGTGAGCAAAATCGCATTTTGCTCACTCAGTTAGACACACTCAGTGAGCAAAATGCGATTTTGCTCACTGAGTGAGACAAAATGACTCAGTGAGCAAAATCGCATTTTGCTCACTGTTTTTAAGAAGCAATGTACCCTTGTTCGAGCTGCTGAGGTGAAAATATCATTCTATAATGTTAGTGTACGAAAAATAGAATGTTCGGACCTAAACAATCACTTTTGATGTTTCGTTTATTTTTGTTTGCTAATGTTCACGGGCAAAGGCCTGAGCACACAAGCTATGTGTGCGTAGACGTGTACGTGCACGCAGCCGGTCTAAACTAAGGATTATATTTAACAGACAACCCAGCATTTTGAGCGTTCCGTCATCTCGTTGCCAATCGAACTGGAACTACTCTTTGATTTTAAAAATGTGTTAATAACCCTAAAATCCTTTCCACGGATCGCCATTTCTACAGTAAAAAAGTTCGGGAAGCCATTGAAATTAAAAAACATTGCAATTTTAATCGGGACGAGGGTTTTAAGATCTCATCCACATGGAATCCAGTCATTAGTAAATGTAAGCGGAAACGAATATAGACAGTCGATAAATCAAATATCGTTAGTGTTGTGTGTCGACAGAGTAACATCTCTATAGTGCGAAAAACGTTCAAACTGATAAACAAGACCAAGTGCGGGTAGTTCGAAAAACTCGCGCGGCTAGAAGATGTTGATGTCAACTTGAGCCCATGGTATAATAATATACTCCGCCTGGTACTCCATTCCCGTCTTTTCTAGGTCACCTAACTGACACGGGCCTACGTCATCATGCGACAGCGCTATATGATAATATGCGATAGCGCTATATATAGCGGCCATGTTGTTGTGACGTAGGCCCGTGTCACTCTGGGAATGGAAGACCATGTTTTATTAGACTATGCTTGAGCCTGTCTTCTCCGAGACCACGGGGACAACGCCGGCCTCGAAACGTCGGAAATTTAAAAATTTTAAAACGTAAATACGCGATTAAGTCCCGAGTGCAGTTTGATGATGATGAGATATTTGCACTATGTGTACTGTCGGAACTGACACTACTGACTGCCGTATTTGTACCCATATTTTCGCTTCTGCGCGCGCAAGTATACGTCCAATCAATTTCAAGTTGCAACTGACTTTTTAATCATTCGTTACGCGTGGTAAAATACCAACGTTACGGATCTACCTAAATTCCGTGAAGTGCTGACTAACTAACAACGGGTTACCACTGTGCCTGGCTAATACGGCTTGTATTATTGCTGCTCGTCATGCGAGACCAAATTGTATTTGCTTTATTTATTTGTTTCCATTAATTGAAACACAGCGAAGAAAATTGCTTGTGGATTTTGAGTTTCACGAGCAGTTGCGATTAAGTAAGCAGTTTAGCAAATAGGCAAAGTCATTATTTATTTTTAAGTCGTGAGTTACGGTTGTGTTTTATTGTTTGTACATTGACTACGCTACGGACTGGCTAGGCTCACCGAACTAGGTATAATTTTAGTGCTGTTACGTTAATTTTAGTGCTGCAAAGCCAACTATAGCTTTATAATAAGGCTTGGGTATGTATTTTATGATATATAATTAAACCACTGTGTTCAACAGGGTCCATAATATTTGATACCTACTTTGATATTTCAGTTTATGTTATTTCCAAGTAGGTTCATGGACGTAATAAAAAAATACGGTCGAATTGATAAGCTCCTCCTTTTTTTTGAAGTCGGTTAAAAAAGAGGTACGTATCTAAATATATTTTGACATTTGACGAACCTATTTATTCATATTTCAAATTTATTGGAATCATAAATTAGGTAAGTACGTCACATTACAGTTTAACATTGGGCGTTGGGCGTACATAGATTCAATTAACACTTAACTAAACTACTAGTACCAACTAATTAAAATTTAAAACTAGCCTAAGTCTACGTATCTATCTTGCCCTTTCTCGATATATGTATATTGTTGTTTATTGTTTAATTGTTATGATATTGATTAATTTGTACTGATATGATGATGATTGGTTTGCGACTTAACAAGCTTCTGATCAGTAAATTTTTACAGAATTCCAATACGTTTCATACAGTAATTAATACAGCAAGATTTAATGACGTTATCTATCAATCTATCAGACGGTATGTATCTATGTTATTGGAAATCATTCCCAGTACCTGGACAATGGATATAAAAGGATCAAAATTACTGGTATTATCGAGCCGGGTCAAACTCTTCTGTTGGCTTCAATTTCAGGTGGAAAAAATAAATCAGAGGATTACGAGGGAAACAACGTGACATTTAAAAATGCTATTATTGAGGTAGCACGCGGCAGATAAATTTTGGTTTCATACAAATGTAAACACGTCGCTAGTGACGGATTGATTGTCGGCCGTTTCGGGAAAATGGCCTCAAGTCTTATTTACACAAAGGTGTCAGAAACCGCCTATAGATAGTTCCAAAGAGGATTTGAAGAAGAGAGTTACTGTCATGGTAAATTATGTAGCTACAGTTAATTTACTGCCATCATTCGACAGAAGATTAAACCTGCTTGAACGCCATTTGACTTTGATCCTTATTCTTTAACTGATATGTGTTAACTTTTTAAATATTAATATTCACGCCATCTACTCGAGCATAGGCTGAAGGTTGTGGCGCCATCGCTCGAAAACATGGAACCATACCTTTGGCCTATAGTCGAGTAGATGGCGTGAATATTAATATTTAAGAAGTTAACACATATCACTGAAAGAATAAGGATCAAAGTCAAATGGCGTTCTAACAGTTTTATGTTCTGTCGAAAGATGGCAGTAAATTTACAGTGGCTACATAATTTACTTTGACAATCCGTCTCTATAGACTTTATTCTCTTTGATAGTTCTATAGGCGGTTTCTGTACAGTAGTACTGGATCGAATGATGTAGTAATCCAACATGTTATCCTTATTTTAAGTAATAGTGAGTGAAACACATTCCCACTAAAACTATTGGTTCACCGGCACCTTCAAGGTTTTGAGTAAATATGTACCGTAAAACGGGGTGAGTAGGTTTCGCGGGGAGAGTTGGGTTATGAATGGGGAGAGAAGGGTTGAGAGGGGGGTGAGAAGGGATTTTAAGGCTACTGCTACAAAAATAATATATTCCAATTTAAAATGGAGCTATAGTAATTATTATTATTATGAGCCTATATTGTCCCACTGCTGGGCAAAGGCCTCCCTCTTTTTTCTCCACGTATCCCTTTCCCCTGAAGACTCCCACCAGTCTCTGTCATAGGTGTCAAGCTCGTTCCGCCGTCTCCGACGAGGTCTGCCGTGACGTCTTACAATCCGTGGGACCCAGCGGGTGGCTGTTTTGGCCCACAGATCATCCGGCATACGGCAGACGTATCCCGCCCATGCCCATTTAAGCTTGGCGGCAGTTTCAGCTACGTCAGTGATTCGCGTTTTGGAGCGCAGTATTGTATTTTTAATGCGATCGGTCAATTTCACGCTCAAAATACTACGCTCCATGGCCCGCTGACAAACCTTGAGTTTGGATTTTTGAACTTTTGTCAAAGACCAAGTCTGTGCTCCGTAGGTAAGGATGGGGAGAATGCACATGTCCATGAGTTTTCTTTTTAGTGGTAAGTATAGGAAGGTTTCCCTTCATGTACTCCTTCATAGACCAAAAGCTCCTCCAGGCATTCTCGGTCCGTCTTGCGACTTCTTTGTCTTGCCGTGCCTGGAAGGAGACTATTTGGCCTATTTATAGTAATACGCATAATAAAAAAAAATCGATCACCAAAATCGAAATCTTCCAAAATCACCTTTGTATGAAAACCCCTATCACCCCAAATACGAGGCACTACGGGATGAGGTGGGTTTTCCTCTTTATCGCCAAAGTTATGAAATGGAACTACCCAAAATAAAATAAAAACTAAAATACAAACGTCCGGAACACTTATTATAGTTATTATATACACCATTCAGTTTTCATATGTAAAAATAAAATGTTATCGAGGTTTGAATTTCAGTTTTGACCCTACTCACCCCATTTTACGGTACTTAGATTATTATTCTGAAGCTGTTATCGGCTTAATGTTGGCAGTATAACAGCGGATCGGACTGAGCTGGGATAAGAAAGTTTTTGATACCGTCTGTATTTGTTTAACAGGTAAGTATTTATTTATTCTAATATCCGGAGAGGTGAATCTTGTTTGACCGACGTATTAGGTAGGTACATTTTGTCGTAGGCAATGGTCATTGCAGAAATATTTTAAATCTCTTTAGATATAGGTACCTGTATTTGTTACCAGTACTGTACTTGGTGGTCATTTGGCTTTTTCAATAATATTAGTTACTTCATATAAGTAATATTCTAATATTCATGTTATCAACAGATCGATCTTACAATTGACGTTGACTTGGTGTTATTTGATTCGTATACAATGATGCGGTATAAAGTACCCGTACAACAAGTCACTGATAGTGTCAATACTGACATATACGCCACCTTCTATGTAATTTACTTTCTACACATCTCGCTCGCACTAATATAGTACGAGCAAGTTGCATAGAAAGTAAGTTACGTTCACGCTAGCGTTCATGGTGCCTATTCCGTAACGGGCTTGGGTATATTATTGACAGACATCGAATGAAACGTCTAGGTAAACGGTATAACATGAAACTTCCATTTGCCTGGCCGACAACGAGATTATGTTTACGCAGCGTCGTTATTCTTTATCAACTTTATTAGACGTGCTTACGCTTTTTTTTATAGATTTTTATGTGTTTGCTTTACGGCGGAAGTTAATGCTTCGTTTTAGGATATATAACCTGATGTTGCCATTAATAATGTATATAAGTAAGTTACCGTTATGCCCGTTTTTAGTCGGAACGAGTTTTCCGTAGTTAACCCTTATCTTGGCAAGGCTCAAAATATCTTAAATATATAAATTTTTATACTTTTTCGTCACCTATTGAGCATACTAGACTATTAAAAAATAAGGGAAAAATCCAAGATTTTCCAGTTTTGGAAAATCATATGTATCATATTTGATACAATGCCAATCTCTCGACAAAATAGTTACCTACTTTTTAGAAGAAAAATGTGGATTTTAATAAAAATAAAACATGTAATGCAACAGAAATTATCATTTATTGCTAATTAAACGCAATCTAAAGCATCAGATGACTATTACACCTGTAAAAATTAATTATATCTACGAATACCTGATCACATGGGCGCAAAATTTGAACCCGTAAAGTTTCAAAAAAGTCGTCAGCAATAAGTTGAGTAAAATATGAAAAGTAAACAAATAACTTAAAAGTAAAAAAAAAATTTTTTTTTTTTACTTTGGGGGCATTTTATGCCATACACATATTCTTCCGTGCTACGGACTACGACGTAGCAATCATGCTACAGCGTACAAATATACAGTTATATAACATCTAGCACTTTAAAAAAATCAGAGTTGATTAACTAAATAATAAGACAACTAATATTAAATACTTGAAACATGTTTTGTAACCCCACAAATAGAAAAAAAACTTAAAAAACATGTAAAACTAGTTGGACGACAACTTGGCAATGTATTAAATGTAATACAGTCCCTTCGATATGTACATTTCTGAATTCTTGGCAATGCATCAAATATAATACATAACAGTTTCATGTAAGGTTCTATGTATTAAATGTTTTTAAATTCATACGCATTGTAAATATGTATGAACTAACAGATAGTAAATGCATCAAAATGTAGATTATGGAAAAATATATACTAATCTAAGAAATAAATGCAAAACTTCCAGTGCGAACCGAACTCTGTTGTTTCCGTGGCGCCATATTGATTATTACTAATTAATTTACAATGACACTTCTGTCCATTATTTGTTTCTATAATAAAGGAGTTTAGCTTGACATAATAATGGCAGAATTATTTTGTTAGGTAATAAAGTGGACCTGCTAGATTTTTTAAAGTTCCATGTATCACGGGTGTTACAATGCCAAGATAAGGGTTAAAACTAGTTTTCCGTATTGCCTTAGTGAAAACGCGTTTTTATTAGTTAAAACAACTAGTTTCCCGTAAGGTTCAGTACAAACCAATTTTTAGTCAAAACTAGTTTTTGCTAAGTCCCAAAAGGTTTTGTAAAATCCCAGTTAAAACTAGCGATTGTTTAAAAAAATCTATTAAAAATGATTTCAGTGTACACTGTACACTAATGAATTATTATTAAATAGCAATGTGATAATCCTGGTTTTACAATTGACAAACCATTAGGGGCAACATCAACCGAGGGAAAAATTTGTATAAAAAATTTAGTAATTTAGTCGCAAAAAACTGTAATGACGAGGATCTAAATATTGTTTGTGGCGGAGTGCAGCATGAGAGACGCCGCGGGCCTCTCTTTGATCCGCCGAGTCTAATTTTAAACACACTAGGTCACCTTTGCTGACGGTTTTTCATCTTCACTGTTCTTGGAGTGAGTGGACTGATTGAAAGTCAGCAGGGCAAATTGACATAACTGCAAATAATTGACAACTAACGCTCGTAAACCTAACCTAACGCTCTTGATATTTTAGCATACAGACCGACAAGAAATTCTATGTAAGTATATGTATAATAAAATAAAGTTGATGTCAGAGGGTGTAATGTGAATTGAGTGGATTTAAAAGGCACGTATTTAACGTTATTACGTTTAATTTGAGGTGTTTTGTGTGACCAATATTCATTAAATTTAACTGCTTTCGTGTTAAAATACTACCCAGCTGAAACGACATGCTCAGTTATGACTATAGTTGATTACTTAGGTGTGAACAACTAGACGACAACTAAATTTTATGATCGCTTTACAATATTAGTTGCCAATTTATTATTTTAGTCGCCAACCTATCACTTTATTTTCCCTATAATGTTTTTGGGTGGCTTGATGTTGCTGCCAGTTTTTTTAATAATATGATGCTTATATTTGAGGCTAATATATATTTTTTGGTGCTAAAATATTAATGCACAGCCAAATTATATTATTATCTGCCCAATGAAAGTTCCTGTTTAATATTTTAGTTGCCCGATTAATAATAAGCCGATTTAAAATACCAAGACTCCAAGATATTTATTTCATGTTAAAATATCCCATATAACCATTCCAGTCGCAGAATCACAAAGTGGTAACTAAATGTCAGATGTGTCGTAACAGAGTCCACACAATGTGTCTAGAATTGTTTCGAAACAAAGTGTCGTCGCCGTGTCTACACTTTTCCGTAACAAGGTGTCGACACATTTGTGTGCACTTTGCGTGCGGTTTGCGACTAAATCTGACAGCAAATTTGTGACAGCAAATGTCAATATAAAATACCTCTTGAAAACCAAGGTTTGTCAAACTACTATTAGTGTCTCGTGTGCTCGTAATTCTAGTAAGTCATCATGGGCAATGCAAATGATAATAATCGACCGAAACCATATAAACACCCAACACCCGTCAACCTTTTACAGAAAAGTTTTTAAAGAAATTCAATAAGCTACTTAGGTCAGGCAACGAATGCTCCAAAAGTTGTAGAGGGAAATGCTCGGAACACAATTTTTGACTCCGTAACTCGGTTTGACAAGTTAGGAGGTGAACATATCAAAAGTCCCCGGCCGTAGCCCTTGAGCGGGGGGGAGAGAGGGGGCTTTGAAGGTCCCATTTTCCCGTTTTTCGATTATATCTCGGAAACTATGCATCTCAGCGACATGGCCACTTATACAAAATGAAAGTTAATTTAATTTGTTACAAGTTTATTCAGTCAATTTTTTCGATATGTTGAATAGTTTTTGAGATATCCGCTCTTGAAAGTTTATTTAGGGCTCTCAATTTTATCTTGATATATCTATATCAGTGAAGGTGGTAGGCCGTGTTTGGTATCGTTTTCGTATAAATCTGGGGTGCTGAATCCATTTAAGATATCACATTGACACCATTCCACAAAATAAAAATAAATCTTTTTAGGGTTCCGTACCTCAAAAGGAAAAAACGGAACCCTTATAGGATCACTCGTGCGTCTGTATGTATGTCCGTCTGAATACACAAAATAGTTCTTTACCTATAGATGACAGGAAAACCTATTAGAAATGTGCAGTCAAGCGCGAGTCGGACTTAATGTACGGAACCCTTAATACGCGAGTCCGACTCGCACTTGGCCGGTTTTTTTTAAACTCTTCTTGACGCTTAACCGCTGAACCGATTTCGTTGAAATTTGGTATAGAAATAGTTTGCGTCCCGGAACAGGACATAGGATAGATCTTATAACCAAAATCATCTTTTGAAGGTGTGAAAAGTGGCGTGGAAATTTGTACGGGAAATCAATAACCGCTGAACCGATTTATATGAAATTTGGGATGGTCTACATCTTTGATTTAGTTAAAAATGATGAAAAAACATGACTTCAAACCTAAACTTAAACAGTATTAACTTCAAGAAGTCAATTCTGAATTCCCCCCTACACCTCATTTCACACCTTTAAAGGATGATTTTTGAGATAACTTATAATATCCTGTCTCGGGACTCAAAATATATGTGTACCAAATTTAAATTAAAACTGTTCAGCAGTTTAAGCGTGAAGAGGAGTTTAAAAGAAAGTATTTTAATAAGTTTATATGTTTTTACTTCGGAATGGTGTCAATGTGATACCTTAACTAAATTTGGTACTGCTAATTTATACGAAAACGATACCAAACATGGCCTTGTAGCTTTACTGTTGTAGAAGTCAAAATAAAATTGAGAGCCCTAAATTCTTATTACTTGGCCAAACTTGTGTAGAAGGAAAAGGTAAAATAAAAGTCTTCGGCAGGAATATAAGACACAAATATATTTTTTTTTGCGTTATTATTTCATTCATCAAATATAAACATACCTTGATTATACTATTCTAGTGAGATCCTCATAGATAAACAAAAACATTTACTTAAAAAATTACAAGGTCGAAATGTCACGGAACTTGTGAGAGTAATATGTGGAAAATATAAACTTTTATGACAAAAAAATCTGGACACAATTTAAGAATCACCCAATTGCGTCGACGAGTCATCTGTATTTTTGCTTGTTTCATTACCTCCTCGCTTCTTTTTTGTCCTTTGTATTCTGTAGCAATTTGTTAGATCTGAAAATAAAGATAACTTGCGTCGTCACGGATGTCGATTTATAGGTTTTAGGGAGTGCAGAATTCGAAAACGATGATCATTTTATAATCCAAGATGGCGGCTACGTATTTTGTCATAAAAGTGGAATCCAAAATAGTCATCATTTTCGAAATCTGCGCCCCCTAAAACCTATAAAACGACATCCATGACGACTTTTCTGACATAGTGCATGGCCGCCATCTTGGAATCCAAAATAGTCATCATTTTCAAAATCTGCGCCCCCTAAAACCTATAAAACGACACCCATGACGACTTTTATGACATAGTGCATGGCCGCCATCTTGGAATCCAAAATGGTCATCATTTTCGAAATCTGCGCCCCCTAAAACCTATAAAACGACACCCATGACGACTTTTATGACATAGTGCATGGCCGCCATTTTGGAATCCAAAATGGTTATCATTTTCTAAATCTGCGCCCCCCAACACCTATAAAACGACACCCATGACGACTTTTATGACATAGTGCATGGCCGCCATTTTGGATTTCAAAATGGTCATCATTTTCTAAATCGGGGCCCCCTAAAACCTATAAAACGACATCCATGACGACTTTTATGACATAGTGCATGGCCGCCATTTTGGAATCCAAAATGGTTATCATTTTCTAAATCTGCGCCCCCCAACACCTATAAAACGACACCCATGACGACTTTTATGACATAGTGCATGGCCGCCATTTTGGATTTCAAAATGGTCATCATTTTCTAAATCGGGGCCCCCTAAAACCTATAAAACGACATCCATGACGACTTTTATGACATAGTGCATGGCCGCCATCTTGGAATCCAAAATGGTTATCATTTTCGAAATCTGCGCCCCCTAAAACGTATAAAACGACATCCATGACGACTTTTATGACACAGTGCATGGCCGCCATTTCGGATTCCAAAATGGTCATTATTTTCGAAATCGGCACTCCCTAAAACCTATATATCGACACCCATCTCGACTTTTATGACAAAGTGTTTTGCTACCATCTCCAAGACATTTCTATTATTTTTACGTACAAAAATGGCCCCCTGTCAACTTTCAATCGAGATTTAATCGATAATTTATTCGATTAATATTCAGATTAATTCAATTTCAATCTATGTTAGGTCGACTAAACTAATCGCGATTAAAATTTGAGAATTAACTTTTTTTATTCCATTTTAGTCGAATAAACAGTTAATCGATTAATGCCCATCTCCACGGCATTTTTACACTTTGAGAATATCTGAAAACAAATCAACACAAGGAGCCATTTTGCAAATCCAGTAACATACCAGTAACTTTGTTATTACTTTTGACAGCGCGTGTCATGTGTCAACACAGAGTCGACACAAAGTCGAAACATTGCAACTACTTTGTGACTGCAATATTTCTCAGCCTTAAACCATATTTATACATCATAATTAACAAGTTTCGTAGTATGTAAAGCGTTATTTCTGTTATTTAAGTATAGTATACGCATCGAAGTACTAAAAATGCTTCAAATAATATAGTTATGAACACAGGCACTGAGAAGTAAACAATTTCATTTCCGGCTAAACTAAAACAATGTGGTGGCGCGTTGATTATATTACACTTAGTTTATCAAATCACTCGAGCAGTTTAATTCCCCATAATAATTTAAGTCATATTGTAATATAAATGCAAACAATATATAATTACGTCTTGTAATCCGTTTTAGAGATGGCGTATTAATGTCACTTATTTTTATTTAAGTATTTTTCCATCTGACAGTTTTCATTTGACAGGAACAAAATGAACGAATGAACGAATGATTTTGGCATAAAGTAGTCGCAAACCCGAAACAATGTGTGCACACGGCGACCACACTTTATGTCACTTTGTGTCATGTGTCGACCCTTCCCCATTTCTGGTAACTGTGTCGACACGGCGACGACTCTGCGACTGGAATTGTGACCGAAACAGACGGTGTCGACACAAGATGTGTCAACACCGCGTCGTAACGGCGACTGGAAATGGTTGTATGGGATGTATATGTCAAAAATATTGTGTACATAATGTAACAAACAAACATTGACATCCTATTTGATACATATTTCTAATTATGAAATTTTGCTAAGTTAGGTAAAAGTAACTGAACTAGGATCAACATAACTAACTACTTGGTACTAGGGAGTGCTCCCGGTACTGGTTTTCTATAGAAATACAGTACCGGAACCGGGAATTCCCGGTTCTCGCCATACAAACTCAGTACCGGGAGCATTCCCTACTTGGTACGTTAATTCATCATCTCAGCCATAAGACGTCCATTGCTGAACATAGGCCTCCCCCTTGGACCTCCATTCGTACCGGTTGGAAGCGAACCGCATCCAGCGTCCTCCGGCGGCCTTAACAAGGTCGTCTGTCCATCTTGTGGGTGGACGTCCTACGCTGCGCTTGCTAGTCCGTGGTCTCCACTCGAGCACTTTTCGACCCCATCGGCCATCTTCTCTGCGTGCAATGTACGTTAATTGTAAGATGACATATTTGAATGCATCAATGATGCAACGTTTGGGATGTTAAATAATTTGATTTGATTGAGCATTTATTTTACTTAGTAAACGGTTTGAAAAACATTAATATGCATATCATAAACTCAAATGTTATTTGAGATTATTTCAACTTTTCAATTTCACGACATCTAATTCTAAGAAAAAAGTAGGTATCAACAAGAAATTTTATTTTGAGGAAATTTGATGAAAAACCGCAAATGTCGCCATGAGCTATGTTACCACTTAGCGGGACTCGGCGCCGATATAAATTGTGCTTGACGCCAAACGAATGCCGCGACCGAAAATGCTCTAAGATACTCGCAGATACTAGCAATTACTTTGCGATTGCCCCCGAGGCTAAAACATCGACGATGAAAAATTAAAAGTGTATTTCATAAAGATACCTATAATTGCTTGCTAAAAATCATTACAATTTAAAACTAACTATACTTTTTAATATTTTGTTAGACATAATAGGCTCTTTTTCTTGCGCTTACTTCTTTTTCTTCTTACGTACTGTACTGGAGAAAATATGTAGCTACTTGCAAACAAGCGTTGTACCTATCTTAATTTTTATTAAATAAAATATGACGAGCGAAGCAAAAATTTGTGGATACCTACTTTGTTTTGTGGATACCTACCTATTTTGTTTACTATGTTTTTTTTGCCGGGAGTAAGATGTGTCTGAAAAGTTCGATACGGTAGTCAATCATAAATTTAATTAACAAAATGGTACAAACAGTATACGCGATAGCAGTAAATGGGTCGAAAATCGCCAACTATTTATTATCAGTGTTAAAACTGATAGGTACCTAAATATATACATACATGAATAAACATATAACAAAACTCGACAGCACTTGCCATACCTACGTCGGAGGTAACTCATCCAACAATAGGTACTGGTGTGGCCTTAAATAAATCACGACTGCACTTCAATTCCCTAAAACATTCGGTAGGCAGTTAGCTTTATTTGCCGCCAGCTCACCACAAAGCAAAGGGTTTATTGCATACACTACACGGCGATACTATTTGATCCGTTCACTGAAATACTGGCTAATAGTTAATAGCGTTCGTAGCTGGCTCCTGAAGGATTTGTTTTAAACTAACTATCGCGTAACTTTCGTGTAAAATGAGCGATAAATACCTATAGTTCCGCCAGAGAGCAACGATGCCCTAATGCCGGCTGTAACATGAATATATTATAGAGAGTTTATAATATGTGTGTAGATAATATATATTATGTAACTGTAATAATTAAGCATTAAAACACTCACTTCATTCGTTTCTTAAACCCACACTCGTATTTATAGTGCCTTGCATTATGTAATTTATGTAGCTAGACTAGGTAAATATAAAATACGCTTATTTCCGGCTGCGACATAGCACTGCATGTCAATTAAAATATGTATGTACCTACAGTATAAAAGCACAACTTACGTGCAAACCTTTAATTCTCCACAAAGTTAGATTACAAAATTCATTGAACAAAACTAGTCGACTTTTACACCGTATGAAGCAGATAGAATTAGGACCATCGTCCCCAAAAATAATAACCGCGCTCCCTGGCCACATGTCGACGTAATACCGCCCGGCTTTTGCTCGTAAAAAATAAGAAAAGACCCCGCAAAATGCCCTCTATTACAGTTGGTCCGTACATGTTCGAGATTGGAAAGACATTTGTCGGTAACAGAATCGGACGGCGTGCGACGTGTTCTTATCGGTGCCGACGTTTTGATTTTACGCATTAGCCTGTGACGCGTGCGGGTTTCAGAATTTGAATTTCGAACACGATCTTTCAGAATTGGCAAGTAAAAGGATGGGCTTGAAACTTTTTTCTAATAAACGATAACAAAAGCGACTGGTTAGAACAGTTATTCAAGTGTGGAAAGTAGGTATTCCAACCGACTAGCTATAGCGATGTGCATTGTAGTACAAGAGTGCCTCGCTAATACGGGAGGAAAACCGGCGGCTGAAGGATTGTCATCTAAAAAAAATTTAGGCATTAAGGCAGTGCACCTGCCGATACCTTCGTGATTACAGCGATCACTGGATAAACGGATTAGTGAGACTCTACTAGTGCTTTCTAATGCAAGTAATGCCATTATACACGAGCCGTCAGGTGGTTAGAGAGTAGAGAGTGAGAAACAGGACGAATGACATAACCTACATGAAATGACGTGATTTAAACAAAACCTGCGTGTAAACGACATTGTCAGTCAACTAAATGTTATTAAAATAAGAATTAAGATAACATAAAAATAGGCTTAATTCAAGTAAGGTTCATTGAATCAATTTCGCATCGTCAAAAGCAATAAATCTTAATTACCTATTAAAATTTAATACAATACTCTTGTATCTCCGAAACGTCCCGCGCAATATCTTCTATCAATTTTGTCTCGGACTTAACCAAGCGCTTAACAGAACGATAATGTCATTCGCTGATGTCACTTGCACTAACGAAATAGAATGATTCATATCCAGGTAAGTAGGTATCCGTTTTACAACTAAATTGAATTTCTGCCGTTGTATTCATAGCGAAATAACCAAAATACTTGGTGAAACAAAATAGTATAAAAATAATTAGTAAAAAATTTAACCTTCCCTGTGTTGATTCACTTTTTTATTTTCTACGATATGACAATATTTATCTATGTTCAAACAAGACCGCATGTAATTTACAGTGTAAACAACTGTAATTCTTACGGTCTCAACACTTACGTTTTGTGCATATGACAGGGGCCAGGAAAGTAGTTTTTTACGTTTTGAAGTCATAAAAGCAGTAGGTGACAGATTTTATACATATAATATGTAAAGCTAAATTGAAAAAATAAAAAAAGGTACACGATAAACACGGTGTTTTATGAAGGTTGTTAGTCTTGAATATTTACAAATTTCTGATAATATAGAAAATAGTTTGTGTATGAACATGGTTCATTGGATGTTGGATTGAACAGTATTTATTACAAGTCGCTAAGTTAGTAGGTATTGGCTAAGTAGAATATTCAAGCCGCATTAGAATAATATTGCGCTAACACTTGGCGCGACAAACAGCTCGTATATGAGATCATTCAGCCGAGTCAGGACGAGTAATGTATTCCAATAGTTGTCGCAGCGCGCGATGTGACGCCACATATAACACTGTGAATTCCTTAAATGTAAAGCGCTCCCCGCCGCTCCCAGAGCCGTTGGGACCCCTATAAAAATGTTAGTTCGCCTTTCATTACATTTTCGAACACCGTGCCAAGGATCATACAAACGATAAAAGACTCTATGAAAGAATAATAGAGCCAATTTTTCATTGCCGCTTGGAACATTTATTTCGCCAAATGTCCGATCTTACTCCTTTTAAATGACCCGTTTTCAGTGTTTTACTTTGTTGGCCGCAAAAGTTCATGTGACGATTGAAATAGTTTTTAAAATGAGCAAAGGTCGCTGTCCTAATATTGGATCTGGAATATTGGATTCTTAGTAGCAAGTCATGCTGAACGGGAGCGTTGGTAATGTGGCTATTTATTAAGCCTTATTTACGTGTTTGGGTGTTAGCGAACTAGCTAACAGAACATTATAACTTCACTACTCCGCACGACGCTGTGTTATTTCCCTGGATACCCATATTGCAACTGGGCTTTCACGGCTCCAGTGTAAGGAGAGCTCCTCCGGCTGTGGAATCCCTTCACGAAAGCCCCAAGTCACTACGCTTAACTAAATTTCAAGAGGCCACAAGCCGCTGGTCTTGATATACGTGATACAAGGGTCCCTTTGCCCCGCAGGGCAGTAATTTGCACCTGTAGTCACTGATATTATGTGAGAAATTTTGTGTTACTTGAAAATGGGCTACGAGAATGTTTTTGATGTTCGGCTTTGGTTTTGAATATGATCCCTAAATAACGTTGCCTTTATTACATTCTAACTTTATTAGCTCATACGTAGCTTTTTACTGTTCTCACCACTTTTTTATTTTAACAAGTCGTAATAAATAGGTAAGTGTATTTGTAAGAGTTATCTACAAATTTACACTGACTCAGATCTTAATTGAGTATCTACATATTATAACATATACCTACCTGTAGTCTCAATGTGGTCTCAATATATCCACTAGGGCAAATTATGTCAACCTGGTGTGATGGAGCTCAGACAATTAATCGGTCTGGTAAATTCGCAATGCAACACGGGTGACGCGACATCGACAGTCGGACAACAGCTCGCCCCGTATAGTATACTGAAATATAGCAGCATATTCATATTATTCATACCTACTTCATCTTGTTTGATATCGGTACCAACCTTTCTTTTAAAACAGAATAGACTTTCCCCTATTGTTAATTGTTTGTTAATTGGTTGACCGACCGACAGAATGTAGAAAGACCGACTGCAAAAGTAGGTACAACGGACTAGAATAATTTGTTATAAAAAATATATTTTTAAGAATGAAGTATCGCGACTAATTTAAACAAATAAGAAGTAGGTATCTGTATAAAGAGATACTTCGGTCACATAGCTCGCAGATCCCGTGACATCTTGGAGAGACTTGTGGCGACGGGAAAGGTGGAGGGCAGACGGCCTAGAGGACCAAGTTCAACTAGACGGTACGACCAAATATCCGCCCAGATGGACATCACACTAAGCGCCACTTGCACCAACCTACTAACCCACGGTTAACCAATTAAACCTGGAGCTACCATGGTGTCCAGTACAATTTGACACTGGGTTAACGGTTTAACCGGTTAATCCTGAGTTAGTGGGATGGTGCAAGTGGCACCGACAGGGAGAAGTGGAGAGCCGCCATAAGGAAAACTAGCAAGCGGAGTCACGATCCTCAGCAGTGAGGAACCGACTTAGAAGAAGAGATCTGTATAAAATAATAGGTAAGTGTAAAACATGAGATCGTGGAGCTCGTTTGAAATATTCTCTCTGTGTGAACGTTGTGAAAAAGTGCATTTACATAAGCCATTTCAAGCACCCAACGGAAGGCTGTCAAGGGACTGATATAATTCCACTCAATCGAATATTTTGCCCGACGCGACGTGTGTAGATTTGTAAAGGTGGCTGAGGGTCACAATACGCCGAGGACCGGTCGGGTTGGATACTAATAATATTTGTCATTGGAATAAACTTATTGTTTTGGAGTTTTCTAATGTAAGTTACAACATGAGATACTCGTAAAGACAATTAGTTTAATTATTATTGACCAGTCATTCTCTAAAATCGACTTATATGTAAGTTTTGACGCTATTACCGAACACACGACACAAACATTGATTCTAAAGACTTCTAAAAGTCATGACCGAAGCTGACCAAAGAATAACTTTCCAGTGGCTATAAATATGTTTACAGATTTTACAGTAGGGTCCGCGCTTTCTGGGCACCCTAAATGCCCTTAAGCCGCCAGTTAGCACCCTGCCACAGCATTTAAAACAATGCGCTCCACGAAATAGTTGGCAAACTAAAAATCCCTTTGGAACCCTTGCCCTGAGAGTTCCCAACTTCAGCTTTAGTTGACGACTTTCAAACCAAGCTCTTTGAGTGGCTTTTGTTGACTAAGTTAATTATAGAAATGAGACATAACAGGCTGGTTTTGTGAGGCAAGTTTCCTTTTTTGGTGGTTGGACAAAAACTTTACCGTTTCTAGGGTTAAGCTCAAAAATCGTAAAACGCTGGCTTATTGTATTCGCTATGCATCGTAAATCTTTTTATTTTGCATCCGAATGTACGTGAAGCCAAACGTCTATCCAATTTAATCAACATTAGGAGCCACGATCAATCTTTCTGAGCTAATATATATGTATGTAAAAACAATAGAAGACCACTATAAAACCGAACACGTGTTTCGAAAACACTTTCAGGGTTGAGGATAAAGTTTTACAGGCAAAAGGAATACGAGATGTTAAAACAACAAGGATATATTGACGGATATGGGAACGTTTGCTCCATTTCTCTACTTTATAATTTTAAAACAGCAGGTAGGTGCGCGCCGAACGATGGTCCCTATAGAAATTCATTTTTATATGGCGCAGCTGTCACGTAATGTTTGTAGACATTTTTTGGAAGTTGGACAAATGCATTTAAATTTAGAAATGTAACATTAACGTAACAAAAATACCTACGGTAATTTTTTTTTATCATTTTTTTTTATGTTTAGTAGATGTTTATTAGGCAAACAGTCAAAAATATACTACATTTTTTAATTAAACCCAGCCGAAACAAACTAACAAGATACAACCTTGAAAAAATTCATCCATCTAACTACACTTGCTACTTACCTATTTACTTTCCGGTCTCTGCAGCAATGTAATTAATTATAATTAGTCTTACGGAACCATAATATTAGTAAAGATTTCGGACATAGCATGGTGTATTTGTCTCGTGAGTCATAAATATCAACATAAGGAATAGCAGAAAAAAGAATAAAATACCTACTTTACAAACACTGTGTCACAAACACTAAATTTGGAGAGCATTTAGTACATACACAGAATACAAGTAGGTGTTTCTTTTAAAACATCAGATGTACATTTATTTACTTTTACAAGAATTTGAACTAATTTCGTTAATTCATTAAAGTTAGTTAGGTACAAGAGAAGTTTTCGACACGGTGTATGTTAAAGCTTAGTTGGAAATTGTAATAAGATGCCGCGACATGTATCCCGCCCCCGCGTTGAGTCACGGATGCTGTGATCTCATCCAACTGGTAATAAAGATGATTCCGGAAGGCTGCATCTGTACAATGTGTTTGTCGATTTTGTCAAATGTAGGTGATAAATATGTGCTCAAGGTTTCAATCTACATAAAAATACGGATATTTAAGGAATGTTTTCTGTCGCATAAATATTCTGTTCTATACTCCTATAAATTATTATTTAACGATACTGTAACTTAATATTAATTATAATTTTATATTTGATACCTTCCGCTTTTCGGTAAAGGAAACCGTCGTAATGATACCGGGCTAATAGTTATGATACATTTCCTCCTCTTGGTTCCCTCCAGTCGGGGGACCTTGATGTAATGCATTTGTACCATTCAAAAGGTCTCCCGGTCGCAACTGTCGCAAGCGACCTTAAATATACAGGTACATTTACGTTCATAAAGGGTCTAGCAGGCTAAGCGAACAAGAAGTGCCCCCAACGACGATTTGGTCATTCTTTCAGGTGGTGTACTGGCAGGTTCTAAGACCACTCTATGCTTAATATCAGTCCTCGATCTTATGGGCCCGATTCGGATTTTGAAATAGACATCTATTAGACATCTTTTAGACGTCACCAAGATACGATAACGATATGTTTCAGATCTAACCTGTCAAATTTGACATTTGCACGATTCTGGAGATACTGTTGACGATTTCCACAGGATATGACTTAGAGATCCAATTCACATCTAATAGATATCTTACTCTATCTAACGTAAAAGTGACATTGGATGCCCGAATTGCGCTGCAAAAGAGAACTAGTTGATATCTAAACTATAACGTATCTAGAATGGATTTAGTACGTGTCGTCTCTTGTGAATATCTTGAAGTTCGAATACGGCAGTCTTTTGTTTTCGAGTTATTCAGGATAATGTAAAATAATCAGCGTATCATTGAAATTGTCATATTTTGTAAACTGTTCAAGTTAGATTAACCAAACAAAATTATATTTGACAACAATAAAATAGACTACAAAATGAATATGTTTAACCTGCATCATGTCCTTATACTTCAATATAAAAAAATCAATTTATTTTTCTTCTCATTATTTTTTATACTATTCGCGGAGGTACACCTACAAAAAAAATATGCATGAGTAGCCACTAATACCCACTACATACACATATAAAAATATTTGCATAAATCTTCGTGCGTCATGTCAAAAAAAAAATTATCGAACAAGGATCTCGGAAAAGGAGGTACTAATATAATCGATATGTCTAATATATGATGTTTACTTTGATGAGTTGATTATCAATGTCTTTTATTTTATGACCCAAATTATTTAAATCATACTTATTAAGGGATAGATTTCTATAAATTTACATACCTATTTGTTAGCAATTTAATTGATTCCGTTTTTTAACAAAACCCATAAATTGTGACGTTTTTCGGCTAAAGGGACCACTTTTTGTCGGTTGTCGATAAGGTGCTAATGCCATAAAGGTTCATTTGGAACCTTATCAACAATCGACAAAGTGGTACTTTTTACTAAACTCAAGCACAATTCATGACATTTTATGCGTAACACAAAAGGATAAATTAAATTGTTGACAAACTTGAGTTCGACGAAGCCTTGAATCAGGTTGGTAAAGTAATACGTGCCACGTCTGATCACGCGTATGTCATGTAACTTGACTTACATGACTTCGTGTGACCACTATAGTATGGAAGAGTTGATCATGCGGAACCATTTAATTCGAATAAAATGAAAACTATTCAATAATGCGAAAAAAAAATTAAAGGACCTTGTGACCATATTACATCCATGTAGATTAGAAAAAATAAAAAAATTACGAGGAACCGTCAACGATAACAGCATTTGAGTCTTTAAAACTTTAAACGTAATTATCTCGAAACTCAACTTTTAAAGTTACATCCCAAGTAGCATTGCAAGCTGTATATAAGCTGTATTAAAGTTTATTTGTATACTATAAGCTGTACAGTTAGGCCGTATAAAGGCTATATAAGCGCTTATACAGCCCTTATAAGTAAAAAAAGGGCCCAAATTATACAGCCTTTGGCGTTATTAGAGCTGTAGAGTAGCTGTATAAGCAATACATAAGCTGCATAATAGCTGCATTACAGCTATATTTCGGTGTAACAGGAAACCTTAACACTACAGATAATCTCTTATAAGTACGATATAAGAATATAAGTTTTAAATGAGTTATAAGAAAGAATTACAAGAGAATAATAATCATTTAAGAAACTAAAATGTCTTAATCTTGTCCATTCGTAATATAGTAATGGCGACAATAAAGTGTTATAGTGGATGGTAAAAGTAAAAGTAAATATTATACAGGACTTGAATGGAATATTACATTATTGGTAAGTGCGGATTATTATTTATTGTGAACCTGTGTATCTTTTCTGGCAAAATATTTACGCGCCTGCAAAATAACAAAGAGAAACCATAAGGAAAATATCAAAAATCGGTAAAGTTACTGTTTGTTTTTAAGGTTAGAGTATCAAAAATATTTATAAATATTACTTCTAAGGCTAAACAATTTATTTTAGCTGGTAATCATAACACGGCGTTAGTCTGCTAAATATTTGCAAGTATTTCTTTAATTATATTTACAAATACGTTTTTTTTTTATTGTAAAATGGCGACAATTTTTAAACAGCCTACAGGATAGTTGGAGAGCATTATAATCTTAGTAGCTGTGCTGTGTAATAAATGGAGTGTCTTTTACAGCTTTTGTAATTAAAACAGCTTTATAATAAAATATTTGTATTCGTTTGGCTGTATTTCGGTTCTCCGTACATAAGTTATAATTCTCTTTAGAGATCCGTATAACAAATAAAAAACCTGTACTGTAACTGTCATATATTCCTTTAGTTTTATAATACACTTATTTTCAGAAATCATTACGCTACTATACTTATACGAGTGTAAAATTACGCCAAAAGATTGTTATAAGCGACTCTATCAGTAATACAGAAAAAAGCTGTACTATAGCTGCCATTTATTCATTTGGGTGTATAATACCCTTACAGACAGAAGTTATACAACTACTATTCTTATAGGAGAGTGAGATTACGCCATAAGAAATAGCTTTAAAACGGGGTTGACAAATACATTTGTACAGTTACAAGTGCCAAGTGATACTACAATACAGCCTGTATACAGCTTTTACGATAATATTAGCTTGTAGTGTTTCACAACACTTAATGTTTTAAAACGGAGTTGACAGATACTTTTGTACAGCTAAAAGTGCCAAGTGTTACTACAATACAGCCTGTATACAGCTTTTACGATAGAATTAGCTTGTAGTCTCTCACAACACTTTTAGTTTTATAGTAGATTTTTTATATTCTGAAAAAGCACCCCATGCTTCCGCAGAATCCTTTATAATGATTTTATACAGCTTGAGCTGTATAATGTCTGTAAAGTACCTTTTATACAGCTCAAATCTTTTCTGAAACTCTTATACGTCCCTTAAATCACTCTAAGTTCTTAATTGGCTGCTATATTGATGTTGCCGACACTTCCATGCTACTTGGGATGAGATGCGCGTGACACGGCAGGGGTATTAGTGGCTACTCATGCATATTTTTTTTGTAGGTGTACCTCCGCGAATAGTATACAAAATAATGAGAAGAAAAATAAAATGTTATTTTTTTTATTATAATGAAGATAATGATGATGGACATGATGATAATGATGATGATGATGATGATGATGATGACGATGACGATGACGATGACGATGACGATGACGATGACGATGACGATGACGATGACGATGACGATGACGATGACGATGACGATGACGATGACGATGACGATGACGATGACGATGACGATGACGATGACGATGACGATGACGATGACGATGACGATGACGATGACGATGACGATGACGATGACGATGACGATGACGATGACGATGACGATGACGATGACGATGACGATGACGATGACGATGACGATGACGATGACGATGACGATGACGATGACGATGACGATGACGATGACGATGACGATGACGATGACGATGACGATGACGATGACGATGACGATGACGATGACGATGACGATGACGATGACGATGACGATGACGATGACGATGACGATGACGATGACGATGACGATGACGATGACGATGACGATGACGATGACGATGACGATGACGATGACGATGACGATGACGATGACGATGACGATGACGATGACGATGACGATGACGATGACGATGACGATGACGATGACGATGACGATGATGATGATGATGATGATGATGCAGGTTAAACATATTCATTTTGTAGTCTATTTACATACACTGATGATTTTACATTATCCTGAATAACTCGAAAACAAAAGAAGATCGAGGACTGATATTAAGCATAGAGTGTGTTCTTAGGACCTGCCAGTACACCACCTGAAAGAATGACCAAATCCGTCGTTGGGGGCACTTCTTGTTCGCTTAGCCTGCTAGGCCCTTTATACAATGCAGTTACAGTTTATACTCATTAATTTAAGTAATAGTAAGTTTAAAAACTGAAATATATGAAAGAAAAAGTGACCAAGGCCTACAATGCCCAAGGCTGGAATCGAACCAGCGGCGTCCAGTGTCCTCTGCAATCGCGAGCATCGCGGCAGATGCCTTAAGCCGCTCGGCTACCAGGGTCACAGCGGCATGGGTTAACTTTAAGTTTTTATTTGGCTTTTAAACAGCATTCCTCTTTTTTTTATTAATTTATTTTGATTGAATTGTTGTAATTACCCTCTGGGCATTTGTAGGCTTAATTATATTTTTCTAGCAGGTAGTCATGCTTTATCTATAAAGATACATGTTTTAAATTTAAATGTTTATTTATAAATAGAACAGGCAGAGTTAAACCTTATGCTGAAAATCTTTGAATAGGCATACAAGTAGGTGCTTACAGAAAATTGGAAGCATCTTCATAATATATTTCCTGAGACATAAATTTATCAAAAGAATCTTAATTAATTAATTCTAAAGAACCTTCAGAGTACTCTAAGACCTAATGAGAGTAATGAAGGCGTGATTGTGTGTGATGGTATAATCGCGATATTTATGAAGTAAGGTCAATGTGGCTAATTCCGCCATAGGGTCTATTCTTCTATTAATTTGATTTTCAATCGTAGGAAAAGAAACATCTGCGTTTGATTGCTAAAACTAAAAGCAATCGCAACTTTGTCGATGAAATTATCAGTTTTGTTCGTTGTTCGAGAAAAACACTAGTATACGGAATAGTCCCTATAACGGAATTAGCCACATTGACCTTACCAAAACATCATTTTCATTTTGGATATTTTTCAACGAAATAAATTTTATCTTATAACACAAATATTTATGTGTTATCTACAACCTAATATAACTAACGTTTTTTAGTTATTGACGAAAATACTTAATTTCGCTATTGTTACAGTTTCGTACGGTACTTACGTACTACAGAGAAGAGAATAGATAATCTTTAGGGGTCGGGGGGAGCTACAGAGAAAATAATGTGCACAAGATGGAATCCCTTTGAAAAGATAAGGGTATACATAACATCTTGTACCTACACAAAGACGTGACATACTTAACTAGGCGAATAAGTTTGTAGAAACTACCCTGATCTCGCAAGAACCCTGACTGATGCTAATACAAAGCAGACCCTGACTAAGCAAGAAAACGCCGACATGTCAGCGACATTCGTTACACATTACGAGTATTCAATTGTTTTTTTCGTAGAAGAATCGTAGTCGTATATTCTGCCATTCCGATCTTCATTTTATTAGGCCCACGTCCAAACATTATTCACAAGAGAGGTGATCCCGTACACGGAGTGTATTTACCAAAGGCGTATTCATATTAGATTTTGCGAACTCGGAACGCCAGAGCGGGCCGTATCAGAATGTCACCGATGCCGCGATACGTTCAATACTTTATTCGAGTCTATACGAGTACGCGCCGCTACACGGAAGGGTGTCAAATAAATACAGGTTGAAATATATCCGCTGTCGTGTTCTGTGATCCCGCTATATACGTGTCGGTTGAAGAATGAATTTTTGTTTGGTTTTCGTTCTATGCTTTTTTGCGTGTTGCTCAGGAATGTTATACAGAAGGGATGCCGACAATGTTTTAAAACCGGGTGAGTTTAATCGAAATAATTTATCAGCTCAGCTTGATTTAAACGCGGCGCGTACTTTATTTGTTTTGATGAAACTGAACGCTGTCGTTTTTGTTTCAATGTTGGCACAATAATGCCCTTTTTATTAGCGAATATTATATATCAGTAAATAAGCGTTTAGTAAAATATTTAAAAAGAAAACAAATAATCTGAAACGCTCTCCTATATGTATTTAGGTAGGTAGGTATCTATTTTCTGAATAAATGAATATACGCATGTACCAAATCACTACATCTTATAAAACAAAGTCCCCCGCCGCGTCTGTTTGTTTGAGTGTTTGTATGTTCGCGATAAACTCAAAAACTACTGAACGGATTTTCATGCGGTTTTCACTTATCAATAGAGTGATTCTTGAGAAAGGTTTAGGTGTTTAATTTGCTAACCCGTGCGAAGCCAGGGCGGCTCGCTAGTTTTATATAAATATTAAAATACAAAATACGTTTGTTAAGAATTAATTTAATATAAAAATAATATATTTGCCCTTATGATATTATTTTTTGACTGTGAAACCTTAAGACCTATGGGTACTGGAAAATCAATTTTAAAGTGCAGAAAATATTTGTTAAATTAATGCAACAATGTAGGTATTAGAATCCTGGTGGTTAGGATTTGTATGCAGGCTTTGTTTGATTAAGCTTAATTCTGCACAGACTCCGACTATTTTTAGTAGGTAGATAGAGGTACTCGTACATTAAAAATGTTTGGAAATCATGTTTTGGTGGGCACATTAAATGAAATGTCTCACATTAGGTAGGTACTTCATGTGTATTGCTTATATTATGAGCAATTAAGATATCTTTTATTCTAATCAGATTATTGTCGTTTTGTCTGCAGATTCAATTCGAATTCATCCCTACTTAATATTATAAATGCGTATGTAACTCTGATTGCCTGTCTCTGTGTTACCTCTTCAGGCCTAAACCACTGAATCGATTGAGATGAAATTGGTATGGAGATAGTTTGAGGCCCAAGGAAGGACATACGATAGTTTTTATCAATCATCATCATCATCATCATCCCACGCAGGCGAAGTCGCGGGCAGAAACTAGTTAATTATATATGTATATTTAAAACTGCTGTGATTTTTATAATTCAATATAGACAAGTTAAATAATAACTATTTATTTAATTAGATTTAACCAGATTAATAAAAATAACTCCTCTACATCTTCAATATTTTTCGAGAGAACAGAAAAAGGACAATATGTAACTGATCCGTTTACATTCATTTACTAATATTAATATAATATTTAATACGACCTATTTGAGTAGGAACACTTAAGTTGGAGGTCAGACAGTGCATTACCTTCGTTATCGCTGGCTGCTTGCACTTTTAACAAAAACAAACTGAATTAGATTGTAAAAAGCGAAGCAAATGACTATGTATTATATATTGACTGTGGTAGAGTACATAATCGAATGGCTAATCGGATTGCATTTGAACAAGACAGTGTTCAGTGAACTCGTGCGGGTTCTGTAAAAGATAGCGTCAAGATTTATTTTAAACCAATACCAACTTAGGAACATACTCTCAAGGAATATTATGATGCAACTAAATTATGTTTTAAATAAATTATATTAACCATACAAAATAATTCAGCCTGCAATCTAAAGCAACACACAAGTTACGAGATACGAGCTTTTTAAAGGACCTAACTGTCAACGCTTGTTGGCATATTATTATTATTATGAGCCTATATTGTTCCACTGCTAGGCAAAGGCCTCCCTCGTATTTCTCCACGTATCCCTATCCCCTGAAGTCTCCCACCAGTCTCTGTCAAAGGCGTCAAGCTCGTCCCATTCGTGGCAGTTATTATAAAAAAGCTAGTACCTATCCCGTAATGTCATGTTACGTCTCGTAATGTTTTCAGTAGATAGCTGCTCGTTAAATTAAAAAAAAAAATATTACGGAGTTATTAAGGGAAACTTAAAAAAAACTTCTTAATTCATGATTCATGATTAATTCTATATCCGGTTTAATTTATTGCCCTTATTGGATTCACATACTGTATAATGTATAGTGATGTGAGCGATGTGAGCAATAAAGAGACAAGTAGTTAATAACATTTCAATAACAAATGTCTAGATTTTGAATGCCGCTAACGCTAAGATATTAGATATAAAATGTCAGGTCAGGTAACATGATATTGCACGGATATGATGGTCGTTTTTGTCTACGTGACAGTATGATAAAACGGTATCCGTCACTTTCTATCCCGCGGTGTTAAAAAGTGACAATTATTTTATCACGTGGATAAAGCCATCCATAATACGCCTGCTGTATTGGCTTAATTTATGATATCGTGAATCTAAATACGTTTATCAAGCCCCGTGCATATTTACATTATGTAAATAATAAGTACAAAAATACATTTGCCTTGAAAAGTTTTGGAAATCTGACTCTTTACTTACGACACTTAATCATATTAATAAAATTCAGATCTAATTTAATTCAAGATTGATTGAAATTAACGTGCACACCTCATGCGTATATTTGAGTCGCTTAACTTCAAACTCGGGTAAATCCATCTGTCAGATTATGCGATTATAGTATTAAGAGAAGGTAATAGAGTAGATATTTGCTGAGAGGGTCGAATGGATTTACCCGAGTTTGAAGTTAAGCGACACATTTAGGCTAACTGCCCGATTCGAACTTTAAGATACGTCAATTATTACGTCTAGATACGATATGTCAGTGTCAAAAGTGACATTTTTGTTTGAAGAAATGCTAAGCAATTGTATTTAATGCTTATTTAGTGTGCCGATTTTACGTAAAAGTGTGCGTAAAATTGTCTATATTGAACCCAAATTTTGAACGCCGAGGTGACATAATTCGCTACTTATTGCTGTATACCGTTCTCTAAGCGAATGCTCGCGCGAATCGTTACTGCGGCGGTAAGAGTGCTTGGCTGGCCTTGTCAACCGTGCCACGGTCATGCGGACTGGTATTATGGCGCGCCGACAACCGGCAACCGGCATGTGAATGTATACCGATTATAGATGGACTGAAAATAAAAATTGTCTCATCTGTATCCGGAAGTTAAGGATGGACATTGAGGCCAAATAATGAAATCGAGCTCATGCAATTAACTCGACTTAATAAAAGTGCTTAAAATTATACCTATGCGAATTTAGTTGAGACAGAGAAACACACCAACCAATGAGTTTTTCGGAACTTATGTACGAAATATCATCTGATATTTACATCAGACGATATTTCGTACATAAGTTCCGAAAAACTCATTGGTTGGTGTATTTCTCTGCTCTCAGTTGCTTTTCGGTGTAGGAAAGCATCGTGAGGAAACCGGACTACTGAATCTCAATAATGCCTAGTTTACCCTCTGGGTTGGAAGGTCAGATCAGATGGCAGTCGCTTTCGTAAAAACTAGTACCTACGTCAATTCTTGGGATTAGTTGTCAAGCGGACCCCAGGCTCCCATGAGCCGTGGCAAAATGCCGGGATGACGCGAGGAAGAAGAAGAAACAAGTCAAATAAAAACTGTAAAATTTTATCTTTAAAGTTAATAAATTAATGTATGTATTTATTTTCATAAGAAATACATTAATATTTAAAGAAACCTTAACAGTGAAGCTATTATCTAATAATATTTTTTTCCATTCCAGATCTCCAGCCAGTATCTTCAACGGTAGTCCCACTCTCGTTCTACTCGGTGTTCGGCTACGAGAAGAAAATGTATCGGGACAAACACAAGAAAAGGCCGCAGGGGAAAATCGCGCTAGTCACCAAAATGCCTAAATAAAGAAACTACAAATAACAATGCTTACCGTCAATATTTACCCTTGTGCGTTGTGCGTCTCTATTTACATTAATCATTAGCGCGCCCCGGGCCAGATGTGGTCAAGCGAAAATAAGACGCAGGTACCTTGTCTTTTTTACCAAACTATGAATGTAGTGACGGGGTTGTTGAAGTTAAACCTGTTACCAATTAGGTGAAATTTTCTAGAAAGTTGTATAACTTTAAACTAGAAAAGCTTTTAAGCTGAAATATATAGGTACCCAGGGCCGCTTTAACTATGCTGTGGCCCATGGGCACATAAGAATTTGGGGCCCATTTGGAAAGTAAAGAAAGCGAATTAAAGTAAACATTTTTGTACTATAATCTTCTATTTATTATGGGTAATCAAATATACTGTTACTGTCTGTCCTTTGGGGCCCCCCGAGGATGGTGCCCAGCACGGGCCCCGTGTGCCCTTATGGTAAAGACGGTACAGTATGTACCAGTATATAGGTAACTGAATGTTTATTACTTTTCCACGGCTTTATATTACTGAACCGACTTTGATGAAAATATGGGCTTGGGGTGGACATTTTAAGGAAGTAAAAATAATAAGGGGACATGACCGATTGCCTCTCGGACGGAGTGGCAGGCACAGTAAATTAGGTTAGTTAGGTATACAGAGTATTGTGGTTGTTGTTTATATTGTGCACCAGC
This sequence comes from Cydia splendana, assembly GCF_910591565.1. Lineage (NCBI taxonomy): Eukaryota > Metazoa > Arthropoda > Insecta > Lepidoptera > Tortricidae > Cydia > Cydia splendana. The sequence continues at coordinate 11,240,349 of NC_085962.1, forward strand.
CATCAGGTTGCCTTAGTTAGTAGCATCCTGCCTTTGTAGGTGTTCAAAGGCAGGATGGTAACCTGTGTAAACTGTCCAAAACATATTATGAATATGTCTCTAGGACGTCTCAATGTAGTACCATAATCAAAGTAAGTAGTACCTAATTACAAATCATGTTATTTTAAATTTTAAACTTTAGGTTTGAACAGAAAGATCATAAAAAACGTGTGAAGTGTTCCAACCAGATCAAAATGATGTATTATCGAAGCCTATCTAGCTAGTCAGTGTTAGTTATTAAGTAAGCAAGGTTATGCTTAGATATTGTAGTGATTTCTATGTAAAACAGTCCTGTTACTTAAATACTGACAGACAATGCACAGCCTTTTTAAGCTTTGAAGACAGGACCTCGAAATTTGAAACACATAAACTATTACATTGTAACATTCTACCTAGAACACCGGCTCCTACAATATTGTTATTTTTCTCTGGAAGTGGTAAAGCAAAGATCGGCATCTTTGCATTCGAACATACAGGCCAATTCGAACGTACACTGACATCAGAATGACATCATTTCGATGTCAGTTAGAATTGGCCTGTCAGAAAAATCCTAGATCCTTTACTACACTGGAATATCTACTAAAGCGCTCTAGTGAAGAGTTCTTAGAAATAGCTAGGTACTCGTACTAGTTAATTTCACGAAATTATTCTATTAGAGTGCTAGATTAATATTTCAATCGACTTCAATAATACGTTCCACTGCTATAATTATGGGCCAGATGGCTAATATACATTTACATAGTTAAGGATTTATTAATTCATCGTAATTAATCATTACATATTTATTTTGTACAATAACTTTCGGAGGCATACAAATCATTGTGTTGGTTTAACCAAGAACTAGAATCCGCCAAATATGTATCATTACATTTTATTTGTAAACATCCCTTGAATCAAATAAGTACCTACTTATTTATGTCGATGTATTTTCTATGAGTAATACGTCATGTGAAGACTTTAGGGACTGACATTTATAGATAATGTATTGGCGAACTCGAGACATTACGTCATTTCAATCATATTTATGGGCGCAGAAGCCCGAGAAATCCAATAATGAGTTTATGTTTTGCTCGAGTTTGGAACACGTGTAATTTTAACTTATGTACCCAATTGGATAGTATTTTGCGAGTACCTGCGCAGTACCTAACGAGACGAGCATCGATCGGATAAGGCATAATAAGAAGAAGCCTTAAAAAAGTAGGATCATCGTGCCAATCAGTTGCTAGTGAATAAAGCATAGGAAAAGGATGTTTTATTTCAAAATAAATACTTCCATACTGGACAATATATTTAAAATGTTATCGTCAAAAATCAGAAATTGTTCATGTCCAACCACCAGTACGCCTACCACCAGTTTAGACATTGACATATTAGCTCGCGTCTACGTAAAATACTTTCTACATCTCGCTTGCACCAATATGCGAGTACGAGCGAGATGCATAGAAAGTAAGTTACTTAGACGTGAGTGAATATGTCAATGTCAAAACTGGTGGTAGTGGTAAACAGTCGTTCTACAGTGCCGGCGTACAAAATAGAAAAGTTTTCGTATTCCGTTGGTAAATATTGAGTTATAATAAGATTTCATAACACAATAAATTACGGATAGGGATTGGGAGATTTTTAAATCTCAGTAAAAGAACTCATAATATTAAAATGTCGTTAGTACCTAGTGCTCAGTGGACCTGTCAGCCATAACTACAATAAAACACTCAAAAATTTTGATTTTAGTACCTACTTTTTGCTTTATGCTATGAAGAAATTTTAGTTAACCCCCTTTTTTTAGTACAAATATCACAACCTTAATTCCAAAATTAATATAAATATTACCGACGTTAATCTAAGTTACTTGTACAAGCAGATATTCATATCACGGTATGAACCCTCATTACCTATATAAATAAAGTATGTTTAAGTGAGGTATTAATTAGTAGTACTACCTACGTTAGTATTTAGTTTAAATATCTGTGGATTAATCATGTAAGATATGGGTCGAATGATTAATTAACATATTATCAAAAAATTTGGATACAGACGGCTATCCCTTTTAGAATAAACAGGCGTTAAAGACGCGCGTGAAATTGCCACTGCCACACTGTTGCGGGAAGTTCATAAGGAAACTAATTAAAACTAATAAACTCCAGTTAAGTGCTGTTTAGCACGTAATAATAAAAGTTATCGGTTCGTTAAAGTACACCAGAATGTAGAACAAAATACTTCGTTGACTTTAAAGCGTTCATATAAACTCGGAGCATATAAAAGTATTCAATCTGGAGGCCAACCAATGGTAGTAGGTACATAAATAACCCTGACGCGTTTTCTAACGATTAATAGAATCAAGCGTTACTTTGCAGATATCTATGTTAATTAAAATCCATACTAATCAATCAGTCCATTATACCTTACTTGCGTATTTTTGCATGCTATTAATGTTCCCACCCTCCCTGCGCGAAAATAAATGTATAAAGCCCTCACCAAAAGTACAAAACTCGACTCGTGTTGAAACAAACAGGCCTATTCGGATTTCGAGATAATCACAAGATCTGAGACGATTTAGAGATCAACTAGATCTACATTAGATATCGACTAGATGTGACTTGGATATCTAAGTCATAACTTGTCGAAATCGTTCAAGAGGACCTCCAGAATCGCGGAAACGTCAAATTTGACATATCTATCTTACAAATATCTTTAAATTATCCGTATCGTAACTTGTTGAAGTCTAGTAGAAATCTAATTCATTTTCTGAATCGAGCCGAAAGAGTGAACTGAATAGACTGGCACGTTATTATTTGGCGGATTAGCAAAGCAATATTTTTTTCATATCTCATGCTCTGAAAGTGGGTCGTTGTTGTTCTAAAAGGTGCGCAGAAAGTGATACGTTTATGCTCTAGCGCAGAAAAGTGGTGTACTCCTCTGCGTCCCCGTCCCACGAACAACTGGGTGGAAACAAAATGGAAAAATAGTCTTTATTTCCTCGCCTGGAACAATTGGTAATTGTTTAATTTTACTAATCCCACGTTGATCCTGGTTTTTAAAAAAAATATGTAAGTAAATTGTAAAAAACAAATTATTCTTGATTTCTTTCGTTGAATTCTATTTACTCGATTTCATAAGGCGGGAACCAAAAGGAATACACCAAAAATATTTTTTTAAACCTTACACTTGCGTAAATGAGCAAAGGCAGAATCTTATACAGCCAGTTAAACGTTTGTACGATATTAAATTGGTTTTTAAAGTTATTTAGCACTATATTCATGAAAATAAAATAAAATACAACATAAAATGTTCTTATATTATTAATTAAATTGTTATTTAATATTTAAAATACTTTTATTATGTTATTATGTGGTGCGGCGCACCAAGGTCGCGGTGCGGTCCGGTAGTGTGTTGCGGCTTTTAGAACGAAAAAGTATAAAATTAAAAAGTAAGAGGCAATCCTGCTGGTTTGATACTATACTTGGTCAAGCAGATCTTGTCAGTAGAAAAAGGCGGCAAATTTGAAAAATGTAGGCGCGAAGGGATATCGCGTCTACATTTTTCATAGAAAATTTGAATTTCGCGCCTTCTACTGACAAGATTTGCTTAACCATCTATATAATGAACAAATCATTTTAAAATTACTGCAGTTTGTTAAAAAATGTGTGTTTTCCTAAATATTGCAATCTAAATGATTTTCGCTAGGGGTTATTAATCTTCACACATGTAAAGTCTCCGATTGCAAGTAAGTCCTAAGGAAAAAAATCATGGCCGTATGTCTATTGGGTACTTCAAATACTGATTTTGCGAAATTGCCTTGTCTTGTTTGGTTTCCTCGCATTCGATATGAAAAGTAGAGTGTTTAACTCGGGTGAAAGGCACCATTTCCGTCTCGGACTATTGGCGCTCTCACTGCGTTCGAGCGCCAAACTACCTCGACAGAAATGGGTGCCTTTCAACCCTTGGTTAACAATCTACTATTGTTTTTTAATGTTTAATAAGATATGATAAAATAAGTAACGTCGTAAAAACTATAGTCTGAATCTTTGGGTAATATTAATATTATACAATAAATTATTATGATTATGATTATTTAAATAAAAGTAAATAAAATATACCCTCAAATGGCTCCTTAAGCTAGTTGAGGGTAGATGAAAACATTACATGATCAAATAATGTAGGTTAAAGGCAGGTCGTTAGGTGACTGATCCAGGTGGTTATGTATTTGGTTGGTTAACCAATAAATGTTATAACTACCCGAAAATATACAAATTGTTTGTTTACTTTTATTTAAATACCTAAAGATACATAGTATAGGTACATACTTTCTGTGTTGAGATAAAATAAGATAAGATTTCAATATTTCGAAAGCTCCCATTGACTTCGTACGCTGCGATAAGCGTTTCATTGTATAGGAAGACAGAAACATTTCTATATAACGTGACGCTGCACACATTCAACAACCTGCGGTGAAAACCGGTGGCCAAGAATTTGAATGCCTACATGCCTGACCTTTGTTGAAATATTTGACGATGATACTGATCGAGGTTTCCAATATTGCTAGCTTCCTGATGGCTGAAGGTACTACATATAATTTTCGGATTTGGCGTTTTTGCTTATGTCGTACATCCACACTAAACGATGGCTCACGTTAGACCGAGCCGTGACCGGGCCGGAGCTTCCGGCGCTTACTTTTCTATGACATGACAGGCGATCACGTGATGTATTCCATAGAAAACGATGCGCCGGAAGCTCCGGCCCGGACACGGCCCGGTCTAACGTGAGTCATCCTTAATATGAAGAACAAAAGTTTAATTTAGATGCACTGAGGTCGTTAATCTCAAAGTCAAAGTCAAAGTCAATATATACTTTATTCATGTAGGCCTAGGAACAAGCACTTACGAATAGTTATAGGTACATGTTATCTTAATCTAATTATCAGAGCAATTTATTGATGTTAATATTATTGCATAATAACATTGGATTATTATACAGATCAAATTTAACACTAAGAATTTCACAAAAGGATCGTAAAACTTAACAAAAATATTGTATTTAAAATATTAGTCTAGAATTTCTAGAATCGAAATGTCAAAAAAACATAACAAAAGAAGTACATACATACATACATCGGAATATCCATTTCCTCATCAATAATCAAATATACCTAATAAATAAATAATCATTTCGAATAACAATTAATCCCACGTTGTATTATTATCATTCATGTAGTCTTGTGTGGTATAATAAGCTTTAGAAATAAGTTTACGCTTTACATAATTCTTAAATTTATTAATAGATAATTCAGTAATATGGTTTGGAAGTTTATTTTGGTTGTTTAATTTTATGGAGCCGAGTGAAGGGCACTGCGAGCTTATGTTTATTTCTAGTACTTATTAATATTATGAATTTCACAATTTTTCCTAAAATTTACAATATTTTTATGTACATACAGAATATTCTTATAAATGTATTGATACTCGTAGTGCACTGTCATTATGTCAATTTCCTTAAATTTATCTCTAAGTGAGTCTCTATGGTTCATTTTGTATATGGCTTGAATAGCCCTCTTCTGCAGAACAAAAATGGTATTTATCTCTGAAGCACCACCCCACAGTAAAATACCATATGCCATAATGCTATGGAAGTAACTAAAATATACTAATCGAGCTGTTTTCACATCAGTTAACTGACGGATTTTGATCACTGCAAAAGCTGCAGAACTCAGTCTATTCGAAAGAGTAGCAATATGGGGACCCCATTCGAATGACCTAAGACGTATTTTTCTCTGAATTAAGCCATAAAGCATCCTAACAAGGAGTTCTAGAATATAACTTCTATAGGACAAACCCAAAGGTGACCGATGGCTCCACGATTACCTACCCCAGTGCGCGAACGGCCTAATGTGAAATTTATGACAGACATTTTTTCCTTCAACACCTTCCGAGCGTAAAAATGATGAAATATTTTTATTACAGTACACATCTGCTCCCAGAGGATGGCCCGCGATATCTATAGGGGATATTATAAAATATGTAAAAAGCTTCAGGTTAGAAAAAACAAAATTAAGCCGTAAAAGTTGAGCCTTAAGGGAGCAGGCTCAATAAAGTACGCGAACACTGCTTAACTTTAGCTATTTTATACCTAAGACGGATACTAAAGGCACTTAAACTGCTGACACAGTAACTAATTCTGTATTTAAAAGTACGTAGACCGGAGTAGGTCTTAAAATTTTATACAGAGTGTCGTGCTCAATAGGGATCACACGATGGCGGATAGCGAACTGGGCTTCAAATACATGGTACGGTTCATCTTTACAATTCGTCGTTGCTGACCGATCGACACGACGGTCACTATCGTTAACGATTTTCTTAATCGAAGACGATATCGCGAATTGCAACAAATACCCGTGCAATCATGAAAATCCGCTGCAGGGGACCATCGAGTGCGCCGACTTCTGGCCGAAGGGTGATGTCTTGTTTCGGAGGTTTCGGGGCAAATTGCCGAATATGACACGAGACCAGACAATAGGGTATTATACTGTATTTAAAATAAACTAGTAGTTCGCCCCGAACTGAGAACTCGCGGTTTGCCAAAAATTATATATAGCGATTGGCTTTGTTGCACCTACTTAGGTACTCGTATAGTTCGACATAAAATAGTAGATAATAATTTTCAAGAAAAAAAAAACGACTTCTATGGGGGCCGGTGAAAGATTATTGTACATAGATGGTGCACTATGTAGAAAAGGAGGTAAAACTACCCACTTTTCTAGTAGGTAGTATTTCGTTTCTGTAAGGGTCGCAGTTTTAGCCTCACGAACCCACTTTTCTGATAGCAGTTCGGTTCTGTGAGGATTGCAGTTCGAACCTAACCAAAACCACTTTTCTAGTAGCATTTCGTTTCTGTAAGGCTCGCAGTTCTAACCTAATCTAACCCACTTTTTTCGGTTCTGTGAGGATCGAAGTTCAAACCTAACCTAACCCACTTAACGGCGCGTGCGGTGCGGTGTACGGGGGTTTGAGCGGGAGGGGCTAGTAAGTTTGGCATCATTATACTTTATACCTACATTTTATGGTAGGTAATCATAGTGGTTTATTTAGCTTAGGTATCAGTGGTTTTCCAGGTCAAGGTCCGAGTCCGGGTCCGGATCCAGTTCCGGTTCCGGGTCCAGGACCAGGTCCAGCTCGAGGTCCAGGTCTAGGTCTTGGTCCAAGTCCAGGTCCAAGTCCGGGTCCAGGTCCGGGTTCAGGTCCAGATAAGAGCCCGGATCCGGGTCAAGTCTGGCTCCAGGACCAGCTCCCTCAAAATCGAAATTCGAAATTGCCAAACGTGTAGTCATTGAAGAGTTCTGTTCTGATCACCATCAGCAGTTCCACTTCATCAAATGCGACAGTTTTTAATGAAAATGCTTGATTTTCTGATGAAAATACAAAAATCTCTATACGCATGCCCTTAAGATTTGAGGAGTTCCCTCGATTCCTCGTGGATCCCATCATCAGAACTCGAGTTTGACAAAAAATTGACTTAAAAACTTAACTTGCTTAACAAACATAACGAAGAGGACAAATCGCCAAACGTGAACTATGCTTCGTTGAAGAGTTCCGTTCTGATCATCATTATCAGCAGTTCCACTTCATCAAATGTCACTTTTTTGAATGTATATGCTTGATTTGTTGATAAAACACATAAATCACTATATGTATGCCTTTAAGATTTGAGGAGTTCCCTTGATTCCTCATGGATCCCATCATCAGAACTGAGTTTTGACAAAAACGGGACCAATCTCTATGCATATACATACAATCAAAAAAATAATTTTCAAAATGGGTCCAGTAATGACGGAGATATGGAGTAACAAGCGTAAAAAAAAATCACAATCGAATCTCCTCCTTTTGAGATTTGGAAGTCGGTTAATAAATGAGGGCGCCACTTTCTACGTAGCTGTCACATTTTTGACGTAAAATGCTTACACATGGCAACAATTTATAGTCTGTCAAGCCATTTCCGTCAGTAGAAAAACGCGGCTAAAAAATGTAGGCGCGAAGGGTTATCGTCCCATAGAAAATTTGAATATCGCGCCTTTTTCTACTGACAAACTTGTTTGACCGACTATAGTATGGAAATTTTAGAGTTCCATTTTATTTAATTTCTACTATTTTATGTCCCACTATAGGCGATCAAAAATCGCGTGGATATATTTCAAGGTCTGTGGACCCGTAACTGATACTGTATCTGTGGTAAGCCGAAATATTTCCTGTCGAATGTCAAATACCTATATTATGTTTATTTTTATCTTGCTAATTATTTCAAAATGGTAAATTTAAAAACGATAATATAAAAGTGCAAGCCGAGCACTTTCATTTGATACCAAACTCGACCATACTTTCTTGCAAAAAGAGGACCAGAATAGCAAGACCCCTCACAAATAGCTTTTTAGCCTTCTAAGCTCTTCTAGCTGAATAACCCCTTGATCGAGCCAACTCATAATTTAATGACTAAAATATAATGCCCTGAACTACACGTTTACCCAATTTAATTTAAATTAGAACAAATTTACTTAAGTTCTTGAGTATCAAACTATCCTCTAATAGTTCAGCTTAAAAACATCGAAATGCCGGGACGTGCCCCTAGCCAGCCGCGTGTCCCAAGTCGAATGTAAGAACTTCGTTCGCTTCGCTCGCTCGTTCGATAAGAACTTCGTTCGCTTCGCTCGCTCGTTCGATTATTTTACACCATGCATGAAATAAAGCACCAGATAATTATTAGAAAAATACAGGTAGGAGTTATTTTTAAACACAAGTTCTATTTAATAAATCGGATAGAAATATAAAAATTAGGTGAGTTGACCGTGACGTCACGATGTAATGTTTCATATAAATTCCATATTAGCAAATGGCTACAAATATAATGACCACCAAAAAATACTTTGGTACCCTAAATAAAAAAATCATGCTTACCAAAAAAAATTACTGAACACCAAAAAAATAAGGCCTAAAAATACAAAAGTACCACCATTTTAATTACGACTGCACTTCAAATTGTATTCAAATACCAAATATATTGAATGATCACCAAAAATCATTAATGATCACCAAATCTTGAAGACCAAATTAATGCGATATTTTCACCTAAATAAACCACTATGATTACCAAAAAATGTATACATATTACCAAATAAAGTAAACTGATGCCAAAATTACTAGCCCCTCCCGCTCAACCCCCCCGTTTGCCCGCACCGCATATCTACCTAACCTAATCTACTTTTCTAGTAGCATTTCGTTATCCTACTAGAAAAGTAAGTTAAACTGCTATCAGTTAAGTGGGTTAGGTTAGGTTAGCACTGCGACCCTTACAGAAACGAAATGGTACTAGAAAAGTAGGTTAGGTTAAGTTTCTACTGCTACCCATACAGATACGAAATGCTACTAGAAAAGTGGGTTAGGTTAGGTTTGAACTGCGACCCTTACAGAAAAGAAATGCTACTAGAAAAGTGGGTTAGGTTAGGTTTGAACTGCGACCCATACAGAAACAAAATGCTACTAGAAAAGTGGGTTAGGTTAGGTTTGAACTGCGACTGTTACAGAAATAAAATGCTACTAGAAAAAGGTGACGAAGTGGATTATTTAATTTAATAGGATAACGATATATTAAATATTTGCACATTTTTAATTAAAATGTGGTTACAATTTTTGTGATCATTTACTATTTTTGCGTTTACAATGATTATTTTGGAGTCATTTGCTTTAGTAGGATAGCAAGATTTAAAAATTTGGTTATCATTTTACATTAAAATGGAGTTCTAATTTTGGTGGTCAGTTACTATTTTTGGGTTTACAATGATTATTTTGTTGTCATTTTCTTTAATAGGATAGCAAGATGTATAAATTTGGTTATCATTTCACATTAAAATGGGGTTTCAAATTTGGTAATCATTGACTATTTTTGGGTTAATAATGATTAGTTTGGTGTCATTTCCTTTAAAAGGATAGTAAAATGTAATAAAATTGGTTATCATTTCACATTAAAATGGTGTTATAATTTTGGTGATCATTCATGATTTTAGGGTGGTAAAATAGATTTTTTTGGTATTAAATTTTACTAAATCTGGTGATCAGTTAAATAGCAGCCTTAGCAAATCGTTTTGACAGATATAAAAAAGTAACTGATTTGACTAGTAGGAAAATACCCTATTAAACGGAGCGACGACATCTAGACACCATTACGAATCTAATGAGGTATCACACGTATTTTTAGGAGTATTATCTCTATTTCTCACCGTTTTCTGTTTCTCGAACAGACTAAAAGTTTGTATTGTAGTTATTATATACGGTTGTAAAATAGCTACTGTTAATTAGTGCCAAAAGCTAGTCAGTAACTACCTAATTTTTTTTTTGTTAATCTTCTTCCTTAATTTCATGACAAGTACGGCGACATTATAGGGTACTGTAAAATATTGAATGATTTAGAAAACGGTTGTTATTCGTGGTGCAGTAAAGCATAAATGCAAATGTCGGTAAAATATGGCCAAATTTCATTCATAATTTATAATGAATTAAGGAGCTAATTAACTATGGTTTGTATTTAGAGGATTTATGGGAAAATGTGTATATGTGAATTACTTATAAGTACAATCAATACTATCATAATGTCTTAAATATGAAAGCGAGGAAAAAGAAGAAGTCTTATCCGATCACAACTACAGTGTTACAGGTTTAACACAACGTATTATCTTTTGACACGTAGCGTGTAGAAGAGCGTTTATAACAAAACGACCATTGCATTATGAAGAACCATCGATGAATTTCTCGCTTAAGTATGCTCAGTGGATGGTACAAATATGATAGTGAAGTGATCCACTAGGCTCCCACGGCGGATAAGTACTTATCTCTTGTTAGTCTATGCACTTGCCTGAGGGAAGCACGCGTTCGAGATGAACCCCAGTGCACTTCTCACTGATCAAGAATCAATCTTGAAAATTATTAGTTCCCAGGGTGTTAAACACAAGTAGGACAGCGAGGAAAATAAAACATGTAAAGAATCATTATGGAATTGCGAATATGGAATCATTGTGGTATGTAAGAATGAACACATTTTCTTCAGGAATCACATAAAGGTCGGATTAGAATCTCTAACACGTGTATTCAAATTACCAAAAATTGTAATCAATCTAACATTGACATTGAATCTAATACGAAATTCGCTCTGACTAATTATTAATTATACACTAATTCAAATATTATACATAATAATAGCATGCATGGCCTGTAATGTTCTTTAGTATTAAGTTAGATATAAGACCTGCCCTGACAGGGTGTCATGGAAGCTTCCTGTATAACTGTAATAACATCCTATGTATGTACATGACTATACAAATAAACATCTTATCTTATCTTATCACAACAAAAATGTAGCAAAAATGAACGCACTAACGCAAATAGAGTTTTCAGATTTGGATAAATACCTAGTCTACTTTGTACCTACTTGTAAGCAAAAACAGCCACATCACTTTCCGCTCCGTTTTAAACAAGGGTCTTTTTCGCTAAATGAAGTGGTCTGCAAGTTTATCGAAGGCCTGATTGCTTTAGACACAGTAATCAATCAAATATTTGGCCAAGTCATGAATAAATCGCGGGCGAAACTTCGCCGGATTCTAAGAAACAAGCAAGAATTTACAGAGTCTGGCTGTTTATAAAACTTGATGCCGCTGGAAAATGTTTCGGGATGCTTACAAATTAGAGGGTCGTAAATACACTCAAGAGCCCAGCGTTATGAAGTATCTAGTGTATTTGAATAAAGTGACGATAGATATTACAAAAGCTGTTATTAATTTTTTGTGATAGTTAGAATGCTGAAATTAGTGTTATAAAAGTCATATAGGGAGCTAATAGCTAATATTAGGTGAGCTTTTCAATTTGGGCTGGTACTCACCTATAATAAAAAAAGGTAATATAAATAAATGGGTTTTTAAAGCATAATTTTCTCTTCGGACCCTTACAGACATGTTCAAACCCTCTATGCCTTTAAATCTGTATGATGAAAGCCGTAGTAAAATGTAGTCAAATCGTCAACTACTTATTATACATATTTTCCACGGAAAGACTCTCGTTATTATGAACGTTTTTGACTCACTATTGCAGTAGACATCATCCACATCGGCTACAAATTCATGCAACACATAGTTTCAATTCCAAATACGCTTGTTTATTCACCTCGGCTCTTAGTACGAACTTATGTTCAAGTCAGATTCAAGTTGAACAGAGCAGAGTTTTCGCGGCGGACACGCTCGATGAGCCAATTATCCGTTGCCAGGGAGGAGTTTAACGTCAAGTATGATACCAATTTGTTATAAATAACAGTGCGTCGCTTAAGTCTAGAGCGCAGATTTATGCAGTGTAGGTTATTGTCAACATCAGCTACCCTTACTTGGGTTTAACCAAATTTCCTAAATGCCAGTTTATTCCAGAGATTAAATTTCGAAGAATTCCAACATGTTTATTGTGTATTCAAAGAATACGAGTAATAGGTACGTATAGAAAAAGATGTATGTATATAGCTGGGGGCCGTTACAGTTAAAAATGCATATTAATCCAGGAACCTGACTATTCGTGATTTGTGATTTACGTGAAACCTTTTGCATCAAAGGATTCAATAAAAAAAGTTTGCCTATTACTTTTTGCCGATCAAAAAAAAAATATTTTACTTATTTGTATGGGACAAAATAAAAATGGTCTATACGTAACAACAATTTTTTTTGACAACGGCAAAACATAATAAGTAAACATTTGATTTAATCTATTGATAATTCAATGCAAAAGGTTTCACGTTAATCCCTTCAGAACACTCGGGTTCCTGGGTAAACAGCTACGACACTCCACTAATAATAAATGTTGCAACACCTGTTACACAATCATTCTTCTGAAGTAAAATTTGGCTTATTCAAATATTTCCATTCCAAACATTCTGGTCTTATAATGTTTCTCTTCCAATTTGTTTACTTACCTTTTGCTTAGCATATCACAGTACAGCGGCATTCCGACGGAGAATAAATGTGAGCATCTGGCTTTTCTTTCGACGCCTAACCATATCAAGGTACAACCTACTTTAAGTAGACGTTTAAGAGTTCGTAATCCCTCGTTGATATTTAGGTACTTATTATGTTTTTAGCGGCATGTTCACGTTCCTGCTCTCCCGGTGTTTGCGCCACTGGTACTTGGCAAGCAAATGCTCTTACTTTGCGCTTCTCTACTTTGTGATATGTTAGTATTGTCTTTGCGCCTTTGAGTTTTGTTTGCGCTTCGCTACTTTCAGGGATTCGCCGAATAGGATGTCAAGCAAAGTATGATAAGGTTCATAATGGTTTTATGTTGAAGTAACAAATAAGATTTGAATTAGCTTGGGATTCGGCAATTCTCGGATTCAGGCTCGCTTTTTTACAAAAAGTTCAAAAAATACTTGAAGCCACTTAAATAAAAAAGTACATGACTGTTCTAAAATATCATTAACGAATCTATTAATTTTAATATTATAACAAAATCTTGAGTTATGCAACAATTTGCCTACACAGTCTATCTACACGTTTATTATACATAGACAGTCGTAATTTGTTGTGTCATGACACGGCTGTGTTGTGGTTTTATTTTGTCTTCTGGATTTGGATGGATTATTGATAAAAATATTTAGAAAGTTAAATAATATAATACATTTATAGACAGGCTGTCCATAGTCTCTCTCTCCTTCCTTGCCGTATCCGGCAATGGCGACTCCATCAACAATTCTTATCCGGATTATGAAATGCCCTAATGTGGCTCGCAAAACCAAACCATAGTAATCCAGTGTGGAAAAGCTGCCAGCATCATGGGCACCTTCGCACCGGGAACGACACAAAGGGGTTAGTTGTATAAAATTTGCGTTTTAATTTTTAGATGTTATTTAATTAAGCAAAATAAAATCAAGTAATTACGTTTTATTCTTCACAAAAATTAATCTTTATTTTATTTTTGAACAATAAAAATGTGAATAGTTCTAATTGGTCGATTTGTGGGCAAATTAGACGAACTAAGAGATTTCGTTAAAAGGCTGACTACTGGTGTATTTACCCTAGGTAAGTAACAGCTACAGTTTAGATACCCATTTCTTGTAAAGTTACGTATAGAAATGACAATATCAGAAAATAAACTACATCATTGACAACAATTTATTTTACGCAAATCTGTAAGTGAAAGGACGTGTTGTACGTCAAACAAAATAATCAAACTCCCAGCGCACATAATTTCACACAACTCCGATGTTTCCCTTATAAATAATACAAAGGCGAGATAATGAACTGTATAGAATCTGGAAACTTCAATAATTTATCATTTATTTGCTACGTCCTTGGGTATCGCTCTGGAAATTTTGCGGGACAGCAAAGTTTTATCGGGAGTCTTGTTTGGAGTTGAAGCGTTTGATATTGAAGCTGCTGATCCTGAACGGCGGCGGCGGTGTAACTGGAAATAGAGTTATCAATCAAATTCGAGCAAAAATGTATTGTTTAATCTGCGCCATGCGCTTGTCTCTTGATGAGATCAGTACAGGCCAATTCGAACGTACACTGATATCAGAAATCAAAATATCTTTATTTGCTATATCTACCTGATGTCATTCAATTATCATGCATTTCGCTCGCACGTGTCCGTACATGTAGGTACTAAATAATATGATTTAACAAATAACATATTATTCTGTCAGTGTACGTTCGAATCGGCCTAAAAACGAATCTCAAAAAGATGTTTTTCTATGAAATAAATGTTGTGCACGAGTTGCAGTCGCCGCGAGCACTCGAGCCTGAGGAAGGACCCCCGACGGGCCCGAAACATGTCGCCAATAGCGACTAAAAATTCAAGTGAGTGAAACCGTTGTCGTATAAACAATTTGAAATAAATGTTTTTCTAAATCACAGAACTTAGGCCTCCCTAAGTTCTAGAACCTATTCTGATAATCTTTTAATACGTTCATTAATAAAATATCATTTATTATTGGGGTTATACAAAAGTTTAAATTAATTTATTTTTGCTTGTCCCGGAGTAACCCGCCACAATTTTGGTACAACCTGAAACTAGATCGGGGCCGTCCGGTCAGCCAGAAATTAGGCTCCTGTATCTTTAACTTTCGGGAACAAACGAGACGATATTTTATTCGTGTGTTTGACCCATTTATTATTATTCGGCGATCAAACATCAACCTGCACCTTCGAAAAAATTCAAAGGTGTCTACCATGGTATGGTGCTCTATAGTCCTAGCCATCTTGTTCAATGATTGAGGGACGTACCCAGCAGTTATGTGGAAGTGGGTGGGTGGTTTTATTTATCATCGACTTTGATTAGGTTTAGTTATTTACTTGCCTTTATAGGTATAGGTCGGTGAATACTTACTAAACCTAATCATCTATGATCGATGATAAACAAAAAATAGATTACAAATGCGCAAAATGCGACTGTGAATGCGAAAACTTAAAAAAAAGTGGTAAAAGACGGGAGTATTCATTAAATAAAATCGTGTGATAGAGATCGAGGAAAGCCGAGGGTTGTCAATTAAGCCAGTGTCCTTTAATTACGTAGGTATCGGGATTCCGCCCCGACACGACCCTTACACGATCATTTCGGTAATCGGCAACCTTAATAAAGAGCGTCCGTTTTTACGACTACTGGCGACTTGTCCCAGATTCTTCAACTTTGGCTGGGTCTTTACCAAAGTAGTATTATAGCAGCCCAAAACCAAGTATGGTGCTTAAAGGGATACGTATGCAATCTTACTGTTAAGTAAGTACGTACACAGTTAAGTACACGCTAAGTTTGTGCAAAGTTAGCGTGGCCAGAGCATAATGAATATTATATATCTAATTATTTTTGATTTAAATAAAATATTTAAGTATTAAAACTGTTGATAATTAAAAAAGTAAGCAAGCTGAACTGCCAAAACCCGAAAAAAATCCCTATTTCGGGATTGGTGACCTGTTTAGGTAAAGGTAAAATATACAGATAGATACAACAATTGAATATGTCATGGATCTAAGAAATCGCTGCACTAGGTATACATTATTAAACATTTTTCTATAATACGCACCCATGTGCGTGTAGCCATCTACGCTATAGCCAATGTCAACGTAGTTACGGCGTTCCACCATCAGCGTTTTATCTTAATTGCTTCCAGAAGTCGATATCTTTCGGAACAACTTTTTGCCGTGCCCGGGCCGGGCGTAAACAATAATTCTCAATGGCACGCTACCCGGTAATCAATACCGGAATTCGACAATCATATTGTTCGATATGGAAGTAGGCCCCTACAACGCGGCTGCTCGATTTTATGACGCCCAGTTTCAAATTTATAAATGAAACGCGTAAGAAAATATATTTGGTTTCCATCAGCTTCCTCATTTTGAAAACTTAATTTGACAGAACGCACACAACCAGACAACATACGTGCTCATTACGGGAACTCTGGAAGTAAACTAAAGCAATATTCGACACAACGAAATGAAAACATGAATTATGGGCGAGGTTATTGTTTCACGAAGTTCCCCGTCTTTTAGTTTGAGTTATTGGCCCGTTCTTTTTCTTATTTAATGCTATCTGAACGTGTCTTAGAAACTTTTATTGTCTAAGTTACAAAATCTTTTTAGTTTTTAGTGTCATAGATATAAGTCAAAATATCTATGCGCTTATATATTCTCTAAAGAGAAATGAAAACCGGTTACTTTGCGTAGAAATTTCTATACTATGTATACCCATTTTCATTGATCTTCAGGATAGTTCACAAACAAATACATTAGGTATGAAATTATTAGTGGTATCATAATTAAATAGGACAGTGATAAATAACTGGCAAAGTATTTAACGATATACCTGCGGCATAAAATGAATCTTAATTAATAAATAACATGACCATTATAACGTGATTGTAACGCATTTGTTGCCCAGGTCGGACACGGACAATGTTAAATAACCAGGCATATTCATCACACTTTTACAAAATATATTTTCACGTACATCGTGATTCCATTACCGACCGGAGAGGTAAAAAGCTGATGCAGCGGGACCCGCGGGAGCGTCATATCCGATATTGAATAACGCGAACTAACGCGTTTAGCTCGCGGACCTTTCCCGATCCCACAAGCATTACCCTATACAGGCTGCGGATGAATTTGGCGACAGGTAAGATTTAAAAAAATGTTATTTGTTATACAACAAGGGGATAAAGTTATTGTTCAACCTCTCGCGATAATATACCTACCCTCGAGCAAGAAAATATTACAAAATTGAACCACGAGCGTAATATGGAGTAGTCCGAAAAGTGGAATCTTGAGCGTTGCGAGGGTTTCAAGGCACGAGGATTAAACAAATTGATTCACGTAAATAACAGCGTATTGCAACACCTTGTATATTTTAATTAAGTACCTACTTCACCGGCTCAGTGACACAAAAAGGATCAAGATCCTTTACCCAAGAGGCCTCTGACACAAGAGAAACTATCGTGTAACGTACGTAGGTACAGTGTACAATTGTACACTCTACAAACTCCAAATTAGTCGCTGACAAAAGGAGAAATCAGTCGTATTTTCAAATCATATTACAACGGCGAACTAAATCTGTGAAATCTGATATCTGGTATTTCGTATCGAAAAACCATCTCCTATCGTTTTGTTTTTCTTGAATTTATTAATCGTAATAAAATGTAGGTATTGACGCGAATTACTTTTGATAATAGTTTTATCATGATTAACATGAAAACTGTGAAAAATAACGCATTATTGTCCTCAACTGACGCGACAATAAATAAACCTCAGTGTCAGCTTTCATTAACCAAACTATAATAGGTAGGTATTGGTATTGATTGGTTGGAATGTACAAACAACAGTCACCAAAAAGCTGAGCGTCGCGTTGTGGAAACTTTTTCGGCGAAATGTGTCCGGAACGAAGTTTGTGCGCACGAACAATATCCGGTCGTCAATCGATATGTATGACCAACATAATTATTGAGGGGGCTCGGACTATACAGATATACTAGCCATTATTATCAGACATATACAAGTAGACTATACATGATAATCATATTGACCATACGATCATGAACTGTTAAGTAAGTAAATGCCTTTATTTCAGGATCGCAGATCAAAGGATTCCTTTGACTGTTCAAGATATACTGTTAAGACACAAAGGAAGGTAGGTTAAGATCGTTAGGTAGCTTCAGATGCCCGAAGGGCAAACCGCCCAGAAATAGGAGCCGGCGCTGTTAATGTCATAAGGTATTTTACATAATGCCGGATCCTTTTCAATTTGCCTTCGGCATTTTACAAACGGCGTCGTCATTTTACAAACATGAAGCCGTTTGTAAATTGACGACGACGTTTGTAAACGGCGGATTCTTACAAAATGCCTGCGACACCTACATATAGGTAGGTACTTATAATATATCTAACTTAATAAATGTCCCTATCATTAGGTAAATTATTTGATTTAGGTACACATACAAATTTTACACATAAAATACAATTCGGTACTTTCAATATTTCAATGCTTTGCCCGCGGTTGTGGTGACAAAAATAATAATAGGTAAAATACAACATCTGCCTGTATATGGCTTCTTTCGTTGCTATCCACCCACCCGGCCTCCAATCCGAGTCCACTCGGTCTACCGATATTTAAATCAAAATACATCCTCAAAATAACAACCTTTTCACCCTGGCCTTTATAAATATCACTTTGCTAATTAAAAATCAGAGTGGTATATATGTAGGTAGGATACATACATAAACCTTGCTTTTGACTACATCCAAGGTGCTTATGATAAATATTTTCTGTAAGTCTCTGAAACATAGTGCCTCTAAAAAATGGACATTCGTATATTGGGTAGTTTCAGATTCTACCTCTATGTTGTAGTGACGTCTCCCGTACCTATGTCCAAACCAGAGAGTGGCTAAGCGCATCTTCTATACACCAGCTAGCCTTAAAACCGGCCTAGATCACGTCAGAACATGCACAGTCTAGGGCTCCGTAGTTGTGCGTCTGTCGCAATAGACGGACTTAAATTCAAATTTCTACTGTTACTGACATTTATGTTTGGTAGACATTTGAATAAACAGAAATATTGAATTATCTTCTTCTTACAGAATAATACACAGACCAGTTGCAGGCAGCTTTATTTATTCATAACGTTTTCAGCATACCGCAATAACATTCCAAACAAAGAGGCAAGGAAAATTTTAAATGCCTGTACAACTTGTAGACTTTTATAATTTTCCTACGAGTTCTTTTGAAATTAAATTCCGCGTACCTGGTAACGTATGGAACGAATGTCTGTTTATGTAATTTCTCTAGAGTTTAAGGATGGTTTGTATCTGAGTTTCTTTTATGCGTTACGATAGCGACGTGTTCAAGTTTTAATTTTATTAGATTTTCAAATGCAAGTTTTGTGTTTGACCCGATTGCCATATCATGAGATGATCAATTCTAAGATCTGGCTACGACATATAGGCGGTTATCAGTTATCACACTACTCCGCACATCGGAATGGCGTCTGGTGCCGCGGTTTTTAAATTTGATTCTACAAATCTTGATTTGTATACAAAAACAGCATGGTATGTATGGTAAACACGCTAGCTCCGCCTTTCCGTGCGGATAGCAAGACGATTCGCGCTCTCGTATGGAGATGCGGTGCGGGTCGCAGGATACTCCGAGCTCCGCAGCAGAGCCGTACGGATTTTTGTGCAAAAACGTTAGCGGAATGGTTCTCGATCGAATAAAGAGTAAGTGACAACTGCATTCCGACTCGCACTTAACCGGTTCTTTTGAGGTACGAAACGGTGAGAACAAAGCTGGAAGATGGAAAAAATCTACGAGTAGTAGGGGAAGTTGGGGACCATTGGGCAGTCGGGGACCATTGGGCAGTCGGGAGGATCGGGCACCTCCTTGTTGTCTCCCTTGGGAAGTCCTGATTTACCTCCCCTACTCGCGTTTGTAACCTATGGCTATTTTAATAGACCCGAACCCGAAGAAATGTTAGCATAAATCCGACGCGCAAGTTTAATGGTTCACTTTATTTTGAATTATTAGGCAAAATTTCGAATTTCTAAGCGATTGAAAACAGCCGTTTGTAAAACAATATTGAAAACTGATACGTAAATCAAGTCGTTCTTGTTTCACAAAATCAAAGTTTAAATTTCAGTACTTACCGCAAAATATTCGAAATCAAAAATGTTCGTCGCATTGTAGGCTTTTTAGTGGTTCTTTATTTAAATGACACCATAAAGAAAAATCGTTCCCTAATACCGTAACATCTGTCAGCGCGGGGAAAAAGTTTCAATGTGAGTTTTTATGACGCCACCGATCTTTCCGATATTTAGTACGTAAATGTTTTTTGATGTCTCCGGATTAGAAGTTGTTTGGAAACAAGGCCAGTATTGCCGCTCTATAGCGGTTGCAACTATAGGTATATTTTGATATAACTGTCAAGCGTAAACATCAGTAAAAATCGTAATAATTTCAATGAAATCTCATTATATTTTCTAGTCATCATTATTTTCGAGAGAAAATACTCCAATTGTTTAATAACACACCCAAACCACTATACACGTGCCTTAAAAATTAAGGAGTTCCCATAAATCCTCAAATGAATATGGGACCACCATGGAGGTAATTACTTTCAAACAATAAATGATTACTCAAATCGGACTACGGGTTGCGGAGTAATCGGTGAATATACATAAAAAATAGCCACACCCGAATATAGAATCTCCTTCTTCTTGGAATTGAAGTCGGTTAAATCTCCGTAAATCGTTTCGTAACCATATCGAAATATCGTTACCTACACCCAATATTCTGCAGCAACAAATCAACAATATCGAAAGTTTCAGCCAATATGACCACTTGCGATCGCCAATAAAAGATAAACTTATTTGTAACTTAAGCTAAGTTTGCCACTAATTACTTACATAGTTGCCGAACTTATTAATTAATTGCATCCATCTTGTTTTACTCTTGTATACTACGTCGAGATTAAAACTGTTACGAGTTCTAATGGTCTTGTCCGCCGGAATAGGCAAATATATAAAGATAATATTTACCTATAGCAAAGATAATTTAGTATAGAGTCGTATTGTCAAAGTAAATTTTGTAGTCACAGTAAATTTACTGCCATCTTTCGATACATCAGGATTAAAACTTTTGGAACGCCAATTGACTTTGATCCTTGTGTTAAAATTGTTAAATATCAAACGGTGTCGCCATCTACACGAGTATAGGCCAAAGGTCGTCTTCACGAGCATAATTTTTTCTTGATTTTCAGAGGTCCAGTTTTTTCTTAGACTTTATGTATCTTATACTCGTACGGAATATATCTTTGCCCTAACAAGTTTTTGTTAATAGGCGGCAAATAAATGCAAGATTGTAGTTTTTATATGGAATTGTTACACGTTTTTACAAACACAAATCACATCGAAACTAGATTATTAGTTATTCTGTGATTATACACCGTGTTTGTTTTGATATCCGTTAATTTCACGGGTGCATTCCTGAGCATTAATCAAGTAACTTTCTCAAAGACACCGGTGTTCTAATAATTCCATTTCGGAGATAATATTTTTTTTTTCTGATGAGGCCCCTATGAGCGTGTACACTTGCCTTAGGGCTTGTTAGTAGAAACTATTCCCCGATTCTGGCCCCACCTCTCAGTGGTCACCGATCCTGACCCCAGGGCCGATCCACCGCCCCCGCTGAACCTAAAAAAAAAAAAAAAAAAAAAAAAAAAAAAAAAAAAAAAAAAAAAAAAAACAAATAGCCCCCCATTTGAATTGATTGCGCTAGGTCTCAGCAGTGCCCGGCGCCTCCTTCAGGTACTTACGAAATACGCTAATTAAACAATACACCTTGCTCACCACGGTAACAATAGGCTTATCGACCCTTTTCTATTGTTCGATCTCGACTCGGGCGCGTTATTGTGTTACCGAGCATACTACCTGGATGGACCCTTCACCCACCGACGTCTTCATTCATGCCTTCTTTATGTGTGTATTATACTGTAGGTGTTTGTGATAGGTATTAGCGATAGGTATTTGCAATAGGTATTACCGATAGGTATTTGCAAAAGGTACTTATTTGCGATTCATTATCTTATTATCTTACAACCTCTTGGAGCTATTTCGATTTATAAGGAATACAGTTCTAACCTAACCTAACCTAATTAGAATTTACACAAGTAATCCGTCGGTAGCCTAAACTAACCTAAACCTTCTTTTACCAAACCTAACTTGACCAAACCTAACTAAAATCAACCAAACTTCTCATTTCAAACTAACCTGCTTTCACCTAGTCTTCGTTCAAGTTATGTTTTAACCTAAATACCTAAACTTCTTACCTATCCAAACTAAAGCATCCTACATATCGTATACATACTTACCTATATTGTGCATAGTGTATTGTGTTATTTTATTTAGTTTTACCTATTTCTAACTCATTATTTTTGTCTGCGATAAATGCAATTCTACCTAATGTAGCCTTTTTTATTCTTAAACTTAGTATGTAAGTATGTCTCATTATCTAATACTATATGTTTATTTTCACATACATTTTTATGTTCTTTGTAACACGATAGAAAGTAAACTCGTAGCTACTTGTTTCTTTGTATTATTAAAATAATAACTAGGCGTGTGAGGCATTTCTTGTGCACTTGTTTTCATTGTTATAACAGCTTAATTGCTTTATTGATAGACGTCTATTATATTTTATGCTGACAATGGATTATTATGTGGATATAATTTGGGTTTGAGTACAGGGAGCGTCTGTTTAGATGAACTTGTTGAGACATGTTACTTTGTATGATTTTAAAAAAATAACGAGACGTGTCAACTGGTTTCAACATGATTTAGTCTAATACGTCGGCATTTCTTGTGTGTTGGTATTCATTGTTATAACAGCATAATTGCTTTATTGGTAGACATCTATTATATTTTATACTGACAATGGATTTATTGTTTCCTATTATGCTTTTGAATTTGGGTTTTAGTAAAGAGAGCGTCTGTATTAGATGAACCTGTTGAGACATGATTTGAACGATACTGTATCCTGCTCACTATCACAGTATAAAAGCCGAAGAGAAATGGCTTTGAGTAAGTATTACTGTCGTGGCAGTCCTCTGTATCAGAGCTCCTTGTATCTACTGCAGTATATAGAAATATAGTGTTAATTCAACAGTGAAATGTTTAAGTGTTTATAGAAAGACCCAACAATGGATGTAAGTATGTCTTTTATTACCGTAACTTACTTTGTTTTGTTTTCACTTGTGTTCTTTGTGTTTTAATTATCAAGATTGTAGACAGTGTGTAAATTATTGTTTTATATTGTTTCAGTTCACTGAAAATACTTTCAAGAACTATTACTACCCGGATGATAATAAAGACGAATCAAGCGATGAAGAGGGTACGCTTGGTCTCAAAGTTAAACAAGCCATCGCAAAGAAACGTTCAGGAAACAATATCGATAGCTTCTTTGAACGACCTAAAAAGCAGTCTAAAGTTGTGAAACGGTCTTCAAATGTGAGCAAAAGTTCACCAGACGGTGTTGCAAACTTGTCATCCGGACAAGACGACGGGGCCTATGCATCACATTTGATTAAAATCGAGATATATGATATGCATAAAATCAAAAACGTCCCACCCATGGAACACTGGAAGCATGCGGACTTCAGATTGAAATATTTTGCGTTGGAAGACGATTTGGAGCTACAAAATACGCGAAATATTATTTATAACATAACAAAGCAATTAGCTTCTAAGGACAGTAGTGTGAAATATTTTATAGATAATAAGAAACAGTGATAGTTATAATTATTAATGATAGTAGTAGCTTAATGATTGTGTTAACGTATTTCTCATTTTTTACCTCTCCTTAAGTACATTTTCCATGTAACAGATTTTTTTGTGTCGTCTCGTTTTTTAAGTAACAAAGAACGTTAAGAAATATTTTGTAAATAATAAAATTTAAAAAAAAATGTGTGGTTTAAAAGGTCTTTGTATTATATGAAAAAATAAAAAATCTTATTCAAGTACACGTATTATTTTATTTCACAAAAAATGTTTTAAACATATTCCTTAATATAAGGTCATTACATACAGAATTATCAGAAAACAAACTTAGCATATCTGTCATAGTTTTTCCATGATATTTAAAATACAAATAAACTAGACAATATTCACCACAAACTGAAGTAAAATGGTTTTGAAGAGGTTTATTGTTATAAAACCACTGTCTGGTGTTTCTTTTTAAAAATAAGTTATGGTAACCTGAAGGTTTCCGTCCGAAGGAATCAAAATATTCTCCTATACCAGTAACATCAATGTGTATGGCAACCCAGTGGGAGCCTGGTTTCGTGTCAGGGTCCAAATTACTAACAATAAAGACAGGTAGATCGACCCAAATAGGTATTTTGTTAGCAGCAAAAACATTTGATTCAAAAAGTGGGTTTAATTTCTTCATACAAAATTGAATCTCATTAGTATCCATAATTACTTAATTAATAACAATTTATGTCTTGATGATGCTGCAAACAATGACTACAAGAAAATAAAGTAAACGAAAGAAAACATTGTATTTATATAATTATGTTATTCAACTATTATAATCTACAGATACATCACGGTTTTTGTTTATTTCAATAATGTTGTCAAATTCTGCATACACGATACAATTAATGGTGCTAGTTAGAGCCGAATCAAAGCGTACTTCTATCCGAACACTTCCATGTCTAACAAGATTCCAGTGTGAAGTTGAACTAGCAGATAAATCAGGGGTTAAATCAAAACATAACAAACAATATCCTCCACCATAATCTGTTCTACTTATTCCATTACCTTCGTTGTGAAAATGAATACCAGTTCCAGAAAATAAGGTGTGATATGCCGCCGCTATTAAACCAGAACTAAATGACGGTTGTAATGTTTTAGAAGGAATTTCATGACCATCTACAAACAAACTAAATGAATTCATATTATAATTTTGAAAATTAAATGGATTCAAAGCTAAATTTCCATTAAAACCTGAATTTGATACAAATCCAATAATACAGCGTTTAGGAATTTGTCCGAGAAATATATTATCCAATGTTTTACCCTGGACCCCTGTTGGTATTGTGAGAACCTTAACTTCTGCTCTCGTAATGGGGTACTTCGCAGTCGTTGTTGCCAATACTTTTTGATGGGCTAACAAAACGCTAGGATTGATTTTTGTTCTTCTAACAATGAGACTAGCATCTGTTATTTGTACTTTAAGTTTTTTATCTTGATGACAAATTAAATTAAATGATTCTTTTGATCGGACTAACTTAATACGCAATTCAACACCATTTATCAAGAATTTCTCTTGGTTAAATATATCGCCATGCAAATGTCCAATCATTTCCACTTCCTTACTCTCTTTGATAAATTCTAGTCTTTTCTGAAATCCTTTGTTGTTGGCGTCAACGGTATCCATAAAACCTGGGGTATCCTCATACCATAACCCACAAGTAAGATGGGTTTTTTTGGCTGCCGGTCCATAGTTGAGAAGATTTTCCATATAAGCACGGTAAGCATATGTATTGTTTGGGGGTGATATGAGTTTTTGATTTAAATATACATCAAGTTGGTTGAAAAGGGAATGTAGCCAGTTATTGGTGGGTCCAACTCCGGCATCTGCTTTTAATTTTGTCCCATCTTGATTCAATACTTTAGCAGTAATATGTAACATTGTGTGTGATAGATCAATGTAGTCATCTCCTGATCCAGGTACTTGAAATTCAATGGGGCCATCATCACTTAAAGATGAAATTGGTTTGTAATGAATCCAATGTCCGCTTTCAATACTTGTTTGAGTTGATGGAAGGGCAAATATATCTAATTCAGATTTTGCACATTCACATGAATGACTGTGTAGAAATGACATTATTTAACTTGAAAATATATCGTTATTTTTATTATTATTTCTACTTCCTCTTCGTCGCGATGCTTTTCGAGTAATGAGTGGTTCTCTTCTTTTATTCGACATTTTATACCCAGATCCTGACATGAGAGAATCAATTTTTTCATCAGCCTTTCTTTTTAGGTTAGCGCTCGCTTCCTTAAATCGTGATCGAATGGAACTATCCATAGGACGAGAATTTACCATATCAGTTAACAAACCAACCCCTGCCCCTAAGGTTTCTTTTCCAATGGTTTTTAAACCGCTAGATAACAAAGGGAGCACTGATCTAAATAGTCCACCCAAAAAACTGCCTATACCATGTCCTCGTTGATATGGAACTCCCTTATAGACAATACCTATCCCAGAGCCGGCTTGGTGTGAATAATAATGTTCGTAAGGACAAGAGACTGACGATCTGTTGTAAATCATTTTACTCGTTGAAAGTGTAGCTTCACGCAAGAAGATCCAAATTGAAATGGTACTCTGACACCAGTCGTTGTTCTTATATCTATTTCAATGGTATCGAACTCTCTTCGTAAAACTGGTACATAATGAGCGGGTGAGAAGATGTGAGTTTTATAAGCTCCATAAATGAACTTAGTTGGATCTAAAGGTATTATTCTGAGTAATGAAGTAATAACATCTCCGACTACTTGTGGGTGTATTATATCAGTATAAACAAATATTTGAGATGGTAAACCTAAATATAAATTTGCAGGGCTTTTTCCTAATGTATCTTGTTTTAAATTTGTTTTCGGTTTAAAACCCAATTGCAGACTTAGTATCGGAGTTGTAATGATAGATGTTATTTCTTTATTTGTTGTTGCTATTCCAACCAGTTTTGTTAATCCATCATATCGAAATTTTACGTTATTTTTTAACTGTGGGTTTTCATTAAACGCTTGAAGAAAATGATCTATATTATCATATGTAGTGGCTGGTATATGAGTTTTTATATCTACTATTTTTGTAGTTTTATCGGTGGGTGATAACACCTTTTTCTTTAAATAAATGATGTTTTCGTGTTCTTGAACATTATACATGGAACAAGGATATTGAAATTCCACCAACCCAACTACCCATTCTCCATCCAATTTAATGGTCTTTGGTAATTTAGTTAAGAAATGTGCAGTCGTGTTATCCGTGTAGTAATCTGATGAACTATTACTTAACAAAGTTAGATAAAAACTATTTTCACTCATATTTTCTTTAAGTTTGATTCAGGTATCCAAGAATTAAATTTATTAGGATAACCTTGCCACTTAACTAGTATTTCCTTTCTGCCAGCAACTCGACGCGAGCGTATTATTTTATCAATTTTATACTCGTTGGAGGGGAGGTAAGTTACCTTTTGTAATTCTTTAGAATAAAATGTACCAATGATGGGTTCACCTTCTAAATCCTTTATTGTATAAACAACTCGTGGCGATCTGTTAATAATCGAATCAATAATAAATATTTCATCACTCCAATTACTTTCATAACCTTTTTGAAACACATGCTTATATTTAGTGATTCTAACATGATCACCTACATTTAGTTTTTTAGTTTCTAATGAAATTTGCCTATCTTTTTTGCGATCATATAAATTACACCAAACAGTCATAATATTATTAGAGCTAACATCAACTGGGCGCATTTTAATGCTAGAATGATAGCTATGGTTGTAAGAATGTAGAAGATCTTGTAATATATTTGTGTAGTTATATGTATTCTTATGAGTGAAGTAACGCCACATTTTCATTTTAAGTGTTCTTTGAAACCTTTCTACTATACTTGCTTTAATGTCGGGGTTATTAGTGGTATAATAATTAATATTTTTGCTCTTAAAGTAATCTCTAACCGCCTTTGAAACAAATTCTGTACCTTTATCAGATTGGATGTGACGGGGAACAGAGTTGGCTTCAGTAAATATGCTTTCAAAACATTGTTTAACAGTTGCTGAATCCTTCTTCTTCATGGCTCTTGCAAAAGCATATTTACTGAACACATCAATAACACAAAGAATATATTTATACCCATCATTATATTGACTATAAGTACTCATATCACTTAAATCAGCTTGCCAAAGTTCATTAAAGTTCGAGAGAATGTATTTATTTCTAGTAAATCGTCTATGAATAGGTTTATGCAGCGTGTGCGTATCTTGAGATTGTAACCATTTTTTCACTTCCTCTTTGTTCATTTGACCTTTCATTTCCTTTGATAAATTATTTAAACTGCTATAGCCAGCTGGATTAGAGACGTCATAATAGATTCTGTTAATATCTAATAAGGAGTCCATCTTTCCCACTCTATTTTCTTTCCGGATCGCTTTTGCTCCCGTGTAGCAAGAGGCGTAGAAGTATTATTATCTTTATCTGTTGAGGCTCTCGTCTTCACAGATGTGGAGGGGGTAAAGGGTTCAATCAAAGGAGTACCATTAATAAATGCTAAATTTGTAGGATTACCTATGCATGACCTAGGAACTTCGATATCTTTTAAAAGTAAAGCAAACACTTCCCATCCAATTGGCTTAGGACGTTTAAGACATCTAACGGTGTCGCTTACCAAATCAGTAATATTACTATTTTGAATGGTTTGGTTATTTATAACAACTTCACCAGTCTGTTTCCACCAAATTTTCGGTTTACTTGAAACAATGTAATCTAACAACGTTCGAGCTTTTTTTTCATAAGATTTAGGTAATATGTTTATAATTTTTGACGGACTAATTGGCATTAGTTCTTGATTTATTTCGCCAGGTGGTGTATTAAACGATGACGGTGTGGCTGCTTCAGTTACATTATCTGTAACTGACTCATTATTTTCAATCTCCTCCTTTTTGTTCACTTTTGTTTTTATAATATCATTACTTTCGTTGATGACTTGATCTACCCCCTCCATCACGATGGGTATTCTAAACGGTTTTCGATCTGTTTCAATAAAATGTAGAAATCTTTGTAATGCTTGAGAATATAACGTCCACTTTTCGCGATCATTCATTTTACTTTTAAGGATTTTTTGCATCTCTCCATCTAGCCGAGATGAGGAATTTTCGGGTGGACTCTCATTCCTTTTCAGCCTTTCAATAAAATCTGATTCAACTAATAACATTTTTTTTGTGTTTTCCATTTTGTTTATGATAAAGAGTTCACTAAAGCACTTAAAACTGCACCTAAAATAATAGGTAGAAAAGCACCTCCTTTTTGAACTATAACAGTTTTTCTTATTTTATGTTTCCCTTTCGAAACTAATTTTCTTAAAATATCTTTATATTTTTTTAGTTTCGTCTTTTCTTTTTTTTCTAATGGAATTTTCCCATTTAGGACGTTATAAATGCACTCACAAATAATGTTGATCTCTTCATCGTCACAAGATTTAAGTAATGCAGTACGATATTTGGGTTTAAGCAACTGCAATGCTTCAAGTAAATGTTTATATGTGTTTACTCTTGCATGCATCATGTAGAACTGACTAAAATATGGTGATTTTTATCATATTTAAACCCCTTTTTAGGTACATACACTGTGCAATGCCCATCAAACGGAAATATTTTTGTTTTAAAACGGCATATGTCATTTGTATTTTGTTTCAGGTCAATCATGAGGTAACCATGAGCCTCCTTTGTAGCATCTTTGTAGGCTTCGTCCACAAACTTTGAGTTTTCTGGGTAAACTTGTCGTGACAGGTAGCGTATTTGAGTTTTATCCCTGGGATTTTTAAAAAATACAATGTAGCTTGTATTCAATGAAATATCACGTTGACCTCTACCTTGATGAAATACGTTTTGTGTAATATAAAAAACACTTAAGTTTCTATGATGACTACCTTTCGTAAAAATGTCAACGATTCGTCCATCTGATTCTCTCATCAAATCATCTATAATAAGAAGTTTAGGTTTCTTCCCATCAAACATTGAAAAATCTGGTATTCCTTGACTATAATTTACATTTTCCAGATTGTAGAGAGGTTGCATTTCATCATAACACCAAATAATTTCATCAAATTCAACATTACATATCTCTTTGGAGTTATTCAAAAAGTTTGTAACAAATTGCGTTTTACCACACCCACTAGGACCTGCGACAATGGTGGTGAAAGGATGATAAAAGTGAATCATTATTAAATATCGTAATCTATGTGTATGTGTGTATGTGTGTGGGTGAGTGTTGATATGTTAACGGATGGACTTTAAATGGTAATATTCAGAAAGATGATTACTATTTAAACAACTCAGATATAGTAGACAAAAAAACAAAACAAAATGATTACGTAAATTTTTTTTTATTATTTATGATCACACTTTTAACATTATTTTTTTTGTTTCATATTTACAAAAATACCTTAAAAGATACAATAAAATAAAATTCATACATTTTTTACATGTTTACAAGTAATACCTTAAAAAATATACAATGTACAAACAATAATTTGGAATTCGAATGTTCTGTGTGATTATATTACAACTTTGAAACTTTTTCATTATTGCGGTATTTTATAATGACCCCACGCTAGAGTGTCAGAAGAGTTTTCTAATAAGTACCGTTTTGTATCTTCATGCGATAATGATATTTTATTTATTTTTTGAGTGAATATTATATGTTTTATAGACTTAAATCTTAGCATTTGAGCGCGTTGCAAATTTTTATTAAATAAACACGTTTTGTAATTGTCAAGAGTAAATTTTTTTGTAACACATTTATTGACTCCTTTGGCTTTTGATAAAACACCGTATTTTTCGGTTTTCTCATCATTCTCGTCATATTTTTCAACATCTAAGGTATGCATTTTAGATCTCAGACCTACAAACTCTTTTAAAATTCTACCATTATTTTCATCTTTGAAAAACCCTAATCGCTTTTTATTTATTAACGGCAAATCATATTTATTGTTAGGAGGATAGTCAGATGTATCAAAATATAAATTAAGATCTGATTTTATATCTGCGTAATAATTTTCCGTGAAAATTTGATATACTAAGCTATCAGTATCTGTATAAAGAAGCTTAAGATTGTCTGGATATTTGGTTTTCATGTAGCTGTAGTGAAAGTCATACATCAAAGTTTTCGATATATCTAATACGCAAAATCCCAGATAAATCGGTTTATTATAAAATATTTTAGTTTTATTCAATTGAACGGCCACTAAATTCTCAGAGAATATGGATAAACTATGGAACTCAGGTTTCGCTATCAAAGATTGAACCCCCTGCGTTTTTCCTCGATTTTCCCAGTGATTTAATAATTTGACATTTACGCGTTTTGCAACATTTTCCATGGTTTTACCGAACACTGAATTATTCATTAGTTTAAAGAAATCTTTTTCAAAATCGGATGATGCCTGTGATCGCATGTGGGTGTTCAAATCTATGTAACTTTTTAACCACATAGACTGCTGAAATTTAAGAATGCGATGGATTTTACTCAATTTCAAACCATTCTTCAAACACTGTTTTAGATTTCTATAATGAATGACATAATTCGTTTTTTTATTTAAATTAGGAATTAATTTTTTTTCTTTGGAATTACCCAAACAAACGTTTTCAGGACAAAATGGCAAATCTGAATGAGAGTCATGCAACTCGTTAGGGTATTCGAGATCAACTTCTAAAATTAAACCATGATCAGCGTCATCAGATATATTAAAGTCAGTATCTGTATTTACCCATTCAAATTTACCGGTAGGAAGACATTGAGACATAGCCCACCCGTAAAGGTTATTTGCATCAAAGTACATAAGAAATGACGATGGGATATTTTGATTATAATCTTCCAAAAAAATATTATTAGCCTTCGCGTATCTATTACTACATTGTGATATGCCACCTCGAATATTTTTTGATATAAAAGCTATTTTATCGATATCAGTTAGGAGTTCTAGTTTTATTTTTGTAGTTCTTAACATTGCATCCCAACTTAATCCCGGAGCAGTATAATAATGAGCGGGGTCTAATCCATACGTCTTAAGACAAAGGTTTCTAAAATTTTCAAATATATCAGTTAGTAATAGAACATCAGTTTTTAAATATAAATCAGAATAATCACCCATATTTTTGCATTGAAAATGAGACCAAACATCTTTTGCGTGATCATAATCCTCTTCTGAGATGTGACTATCAGACAAGGAACTAAAGAAATCATCTTTAGAGGGAAGAGCTGTTAAGTTTAAAGAATCGTATGATGACATGTGTTCATAGGGATAGACACCCTTTCGTAATAAGCGTTTAAAATCCTCCTCGCATGAAAAATTCAATTTTAATTCATGAAATTGTTCAGGCAACAAGTTTTTTGCCAATTTGTCAAGACTACTGGACATAAATTTAAGTGAATCGACAAATCTCAATTTAATTGTGCGATTATTTATTTGTAAGCTCTTAGAAAATGAAATGTATTTCTCTTTGTTCTCTGGAATCAGTTCAATGTCGCCTTCCGCCAAACCAAGCCCATGCACTATAAAATGACTATCATAGTTACACAAATTATGGAAAAATACAGGTACAAAATTAGGTGCCCTGTATTTTTCAGAACAAAATGTATGTGCCACTCCTTCATAAAGACCAGTATGGTAATTATAGGAAATGACTGAATCCTCGTTTAAATTTTTATCACAAATATAACATGTACTACTCTGAGCAATATGCACATTATTTGCATTAGATAAAGGCAATGGAGTTTTTACAAAAGTATTTCTCCTACAAATGGCCTTTAAGTCTTGTTCCATATACTTCATAAATTCCTGGGTGCAATTTTTGCCTTTATATGTTCTGTACACTGACAATTTATCATTATAAGAACATTTAATGTAGTATCCAAAACTATATACCTCATGTTTTTGTACATTTGTTGTTGAGGATGTAGTAGGATTAATTGTACCTGTTTGAATCGGGTTTAGAAAGGCCTCGAAATCAGCATAAATAACAAAAGGTACCCTTAATTTACGTTCATAATTATCGAAAGTAAGTATATTGGAGGAAACGTTTTCATTGAACCAGTTTTTCTTTTTATCCTGTTCTGAAGGTAAATGTGTACAAACATGGAAACAATCGTTTCTTTGATGATTCATTAAATTGTTACGAGTTGTAAAGTTCGACAAACAACCATCACAAATATGTGCAGCATGCTGTGTATTTGATAATTGTTTAGATACTAACCTAGATAAATTTTTGATATAGCAATAATGGCCCTTACTGTCTTTGGATATGTACAATAAATTCAAGTGGGTAGCTTTTTTGCACTTTGTTAAGTGTAATGGGCCTACTACGTCATGTTTTTTACTTTTCGAATTGTATTCAAGACCAAAAACGTTTATACTTATATCATTCATTTTTTCAAATTTTTGAATATCTCCAACCTTAAGTGGGAAAGTTAAATTTCTAAAATTTAATTTATTTTTATGCGCTATATACGATTTCGCAGTGTTTGAACGATGACTTGTAGGTGGATACAAGCCTGACAATACAGCCCATCTAAAACATTCATGATCATTATTTTTTACATTAATAACTGCTTTTCTGTTCTGAATATCACGTGGTAATTCGATATAGGAAGAACCACGCAATGGATTAAATTTGTTTACATTGACATCTAGATAGTTAAATTTTACTAAACTCCATCCACTGTCTTTTCTCTCAAAGTTAAATAATTTTGTTAATATATCTTTAACAACTGACTCGAAAATATCATCTTTGTCGCTGCTAACATCAACTACATTGTTACATAATTGGAAATCAAATGTATTATTTACTTGTTTGCTCTCTTGAGTAAAATCCGCATTCAAAATAAAGTTTACTTTTAAAGCATGGTGATCAGTGAGGGAACGATCCAATAATGCAAAGATTTTCTCTTTATTTCCTAGTAAAATGGATTCGGGAGTAAATGGTTGGTGAACATTTTCATTTAATAGTATTCTGTAAGTGGCCACCCTATTCTTAAAAGCATTTTCAATTAACTGAACATTAACCCATTCAATGTCAGCCCTTAAAACATTATTTTTGTGAAGATTACTATTTAAATGATTTTTAAAATATCTTTTAGAAACAAACTTATTACACACAGAACATTCAATTTCATGATTATTATTTGTACTCACAATGACATCGGGAACTGGTTCGGATGATGTTGATGCTACAGGTTCAGCAGCTGCTGAACGGTTTTTCTTCACCAAGAATTCTTCGGTCTCCAAAACTGCAGCTGTCCTTTTTACTCCCCGTCCTATTTGAGAAGATCTATAACAAACATAAATATCTTAATGTCAGATAAAATAAAAATAATTACTAAAACGGTTGGTTGTATATACTAACGTAAGTCTTTTCGACACTGCTGGCAATAGGCCCGCATCATCAAAACTCCATCAATCACATCTGATGACTGAGTATTCCCCTTGGATTTTTTGATATGCCCATCACATGGTGTATAATACGGTATAATATCAGAATCTTCCAGTAACGAGTGAGGTAATTTGTTTGATATATACCACATTCTTATATTTCTATGAAAATATGCTAAAATAAATTCTTTACTTAATTCCTCAATCTTATTACGAGGCAAAGTGAGACCAATATGATAGTAAGTAAACACCATTATGGAAAAGGATATCACAGTACAAGCACGGCACCAAAACACTGAATGATATGAACTCGAGATACCCCGCTTATATAACCAGCACTCTCCCACCCCACGTTTATCCTAACAATAAGTTCTGGTCACAACAAGTTAGGAGGAACCCATCCTTTGTTAAACAGGTACTGGTTAAGAGTTATAAACATGTATGAACAGGAATACTTTTACTTACGCCTCTCGATGTAGTTGGCTCACAAGACGGGCAGCCTCGCATAGATCTTCATTTTCTTCTATTTCTTCACAGAGTCTGATAAGTTCAAGATCGTAGACATCACAACTCAAAGAGTCCATTATGAAATGAGAAATCATACAGTGCTTTCTTTCATTTAAATAGTTGACTACAGGTATAAGATTTCTAAGAGTGGGGACTGTAATCTTTACAAATGAGAAGTATTAAATTAAAACTTGTTGTAATGTGATACAATAAAAATAATCTGTTACATGGAAAATGTACTTAAGGAGAGGTAAAAAATGAGAAATACGTTAACACAATCATTAAGCTACTACTATCATTAATAATTATAACTATCACTGTTTCTTATTATCTATAAAATATTTCACACTACTGTCCTTAGAAGCTAATTGCTTTGTTATGTTATAAATAATATTTCGCGTATTTTGTAGCTCCAAATCGTCTTCCAACGCAAAATATTTCAATCTGAAGTCCGCATGCTTCCAGTGTTCCATGGGTGGGACGTTTTTGATTTTATGCATATCATATATCTCGATTTTAATCAAATGTGATGCATAGGCCCCGTCGTCTTGTCCGGATGACAAGTTTGCAACACCGTCTGGTGAACTTTTGCTCACATTTGAAGACCGTTTCACAACTTTAGACTGCTTTTTAGGTCGTTCAAAGAAGCTATCGATATTGTTTCCTGAACGTTTCTTTGCGATGGCTTGTTTAACTTTGAGACCAAGCGTACCCTCTTCATCGCTTGATTCGTCTTTATTATCATCCGGGTAGTAATAGTTCTTGAAAGTATTTTCAGTGAACTGAAACAATATAAAACAATAATTTACACACTGTCTACAATCTTGATAATTAAAACACAAAGAACACAAGTGAAAACAAAACAAAGTAAGTTACGGTAATAAAAGACATACTTACATCCATTGTTGGGTCTTTCTATAAACACTTAAACATTTCACTGTTGAATTAACACTATATTTCTATATACTGCAGTAGATACAAGGAGCTCTGATACAGAGGACTGCCACGACAGTAATACTTACTCAAAGCCATTTCTCTTCGGCTTTTATACTGTGATAGTGAGCAGGATACAGTATCGTTCAAATCATGTCTCAACAGGTTCATCTAATACAGACGCTCTCTTTACTAAAACCCAAATTCAAAAGCATAATAGGAAACAATAAATCCATTGTCAGTATAAAATATAATAGATGTCTACCAATAAAGCAATTATGCTGTTATAACAATGAATACCAACACACAAGAAATGCCGACGTATTAGACTAAATCATGTTGAAACCAGTTGACACGTCTCGTTATTTTTTTAAAATCATACAAAGTAACATGTCTCAACAAGTTCATCTAAACAGACGCTCCCTGTACTCAAACCCAAATTATATCCACATAATAATCCATTGTCAGCATAAAATATAATAGACGTCTATCAATAAAGCAATTAAGCTGTTATAACAATGAAAACAAGTGCACAAGAAATGCCTCACACGCCTAGTTATTATTTTAATAATACAAAGAAACAAGTAGCTACGAGTTTACTTTCTATCGTGTTACAAAGAACATAAAAATGTATGTGAAAATAAACATATAGTATTAGATAATGAGACATACTTACATACTAAGTTTAAGAATAAAAAAGGCTACATTAGGTAGAATTGCATTTATCGCAGACAAAAATAATGAGTTAGAAATAGGTAAAACTAAATAAAATAACACAATACACTATGCACAATATAGGTAAGTATGTATACGATATGTAGGATGCTTTAGTTTGGATAGGTAAGAAGTTTAGGTATTTAGGTTAAAACATAACTTGAACGAAGACTAGGTGAAAGCAGGTTAGTTTGAAATGAGAAGTTTGGTTGATTTTAGTTAGGTTTGGTCAAGTTAGGTTTGGTAAAAGAAGGTTTAGGTTAGTTTAGGCTACCGACGGATTACTTGTGTAAATTCTAATTAGGTTAGGTTAGGTTAGAACTGTATTCCTTATAAATCGAAATAGCTCCAAGAGGTTGTAAGATAATAAGATAATGAATCGCAAATAAGTACCTTTTGCAAATACCTATCGGTAATACCTATTGCAAATACCTATCGCTAATACCTATCACAAACACCTACAGTATAATACACACATAAAGAAGGCATGAATGAAGACGTCGGTGGGTGAAGGGTCCATCCAGGTAGTATGCTCGGTAACACAATAACGCGCCTGAGTCGAGATCGAACAATAGAAAAGGGTCGATAAGCCTATTGTTACCGTGGTGAGCAAGGTGTATTGTTTAATTAGCGTATTTCGTAAGTACCTGAAGGAGGCGCCGGGCACTGCTGAGACCTAGCGCAATCAATTCAAATGGGGGGCTATTTGTTTTTTTTTTTTTTTTTTTTTTTTTTTTTTTTTTAGGTTCAGCGGGGGCGGTGGATCGGCCCTGGGGTCAGGATCGGCGACCACTGAGAGGTGGGGCCAGAATCGGGGAATAGTTTCTACTCTTGTTTACATATTGATTAGTGTTTAGTACGAGTTCATACATTTACTACTAAACTTAAGTACTTACTTTTTAAGTACTATATCGGATGATCGATATTCGAAATGATATTGATATGTCACAGTTTTCAATTTTTTGATTGAGCTAAATGTAGTGCCTGTCAACGGAAAGTCCTCTATTTTTTTTACCGACTTCTTTTCTCAGAAGGAGGAGATCAGTAGGAGAGGAGAGAGAGAGGAGGATCAGTATTCCGTTGTTGTTTTTTTTTAATGTATATTATTCCTAACTTTATAGCAGATAGTAGGTATAGAGTTGATAGTAGGTAGTGACATTATTGCACAGCCCGAAAACAGCAATTCTCGGAAGCTGCGTGAGTGACAGATGAAAATGGATAAGCCATTTGTGGTTCACTCTAAAAATGGGTGCATTACATTTGTTATAATTACTTTTCATATATTATAGTTTGATATATCGTTATTTTGAATAACGTAATAAATGGCATACTACCGTAATACCTAATTAACGGTATACATAAGGTTATTATTAGGGCGAGCGAAGCGAGCCCTATCATTATTCGACAATCTATGCATTCTTGTGGTACACTTTACGGAAAAACTACTGCACTGTTAGGTTTGAGATTTAACATAGTAATTCAAATTAATGTCTAGATTTGTTATCAAACATAAAAATATCATTTTATAAACTTAAAAAAATGAAATAAAGGAATAACACTTTGTATTACTACTAACGCCATCTGTTGGAGAAGTGATGAAATTAACATTCGTGCTAATGTTAAGTAATTATTTGTTTTTCTGACAGATGGCGTTTACGCCATTATCAACGATGAATACAAAAGTGGATTAAAATTTTGGATTCAGACCCACTTCGCTTCGCTTACTTTGATTCCCAATTTAGCAATTAAATTTCTGTTAATACCTAAAGCTGGTCAAGCAAATCTTGTCAGTAAAAAAAGGCGCGAAATTCAAATTTTCTATGGGACGATATTCCTTCGAGCCTACATTTTTCAAATTTGCCGCCTTTTTCTACTGACAAGATCTGCTTGACCAAGTTTACTAGAACAATCAATTTTGCTGTATATTCACTGCGGAGGTCAATTTACTCGTATGTTTTGTGACGCTGATGAACTAATCAGTCATGTTGTGTTAGCAAACTTAAATCGGGTATTTTCAGTTCGAGAAACAGTTTTAGTGTTACTATTGCTTGGAACTGCTAAAATTATAAATAAAGATAAGCATATTAATACAAACTTAGTGATTTAGGGCTTAGGGCCGATACAGACGGACTACAACCTGACTGCAACTTGTATAGGAACTGCACGCCGACTGCACGCCAATTGCAATGTCGGCGTGAAGTTCAACAAAATGACCCAGAACCCTGGCAGTACCTAGTGGAACTCAGGTTTGGTGCAACAAAGGCACATTACGTTTTGGTCATCCGACTCATCTTGATGAGCACTTAGGAGAGTAGTACCCAAGATAGAGCTGATGCTGAACCCTGGTAGTACATAGTGGAGCTCGGGCTTGGTGCAACATATATAGACACACGCTGTTTTGGATATCCCACTCGTCATGATGATCACTGGGTAGACCAGTACGCAAGATAGCTGATGCTGAACCCTGACAGTACTTAGTGGAGCTCGGGTTTTAACAACATAGGCACACGCTGTTTTGGTCACCCGACTCGTCTTTATGAGCACTTAGGAGAGTAGTACCCAAGATAAAGCTAATGCTGAACCCTGGCTCTACCTATTGGAACTCAGGTTTGGTGCAACATAGGCACACGCTGTTTTGGTTATGCAACTCGTCTTGATGAGTACTTAGGAAAGTAGTACCCAAGATAGAGCTGATGCTGAACCCTGGCTATACCTATTGGAACTCAGGTTTGGTGCAACATAGGCACACGCTGTTTTGGTCATCCAACTCGTCTTGATGAGCACTTAGGAGATTAGTACCCAAGATAGACCTGATGCTGAACCCTGGCTGTACCTAGTGGAACTCAGGTTTAGTGCAACATAGGCACACGCTGTTTTGGTCATCTGACACGTCTTAATGAGCACTTAGAAGAGCAGTACCCAAGATAGAGCTGATGCTGAACCCTGGCTGTACCTAGTGGAATTGTGTGTGTGTGTGTGTGTATGTGTGTGTATGTGTGTGTGTGTGTGTGTGTGTGTGTGTGTGTGTGCTTATGTGCGGAGCAGCGTGATTACCGCCAGTAGGTGTCCAGACAGGATAGATTTTCGCTGAATTGTGTGGTGTGGACGCAAAAATAAATTCAAGGACATTGGCTCGCTGACCCAACATTCTGTAGGAAAGCCAGTTGGCTTCCTTACAAAAAGTACTGGACGACCGTGTAGGATATGAAATTGTATACGTGTGGATGGATGATATTGGCAATTTGATTTTGTCGTCTGGACACGCTTTTAATGGACAAAGTAAAAGCTGTAACAGACAGGCGTACCGGACAGCAACCGGGGTCCGGTTAGTATATTTCTTTCTTGCTCTCACTTATAGCTGCGTCCTTAACGGATCGAACATGAAACAAGCCTCGGATTGGATCAAAGTCGCGGTCCGGTACGTTTCGGTAGAAAAACTCCGCGAGCCCTTACAAAGCTCTGCTTTTTGCTAGTTGATATAATGGTCATAAGGGATATTTACACTTCGTCTAATATACATTGTCATAATTATTACATACTCTAAAGCTTATTATTTGTTATAACAAGTGACATCACATAATTATTTGTGTGGCATAATAGTTGCATGACATATTTATGTAATATGGGTTAGGTATGTTGGAACTGCGACTCCGTACAAACGAATAACTACCTAACAAAAGGAGGGTTAGGTTAGGTTAGAACTTTGACCCTCCGTAGAATGAAATACTCTAACAAAAAACTGGTTTAGGTTAGGTTTGAACTGCGTCCCCCGCAGAACGAAAAACGTGACAAAATTGGTTAGATTAGGTTAGA
The DNA here is from genome assembly GCF_910591565.1 of Cydia splendana. Classification (NCBI taxonomy): domain Eukaryota; kingdom Metazoa; phylum Arthropoda; class Insecta; order Lepidoptera; family Tortricidae; genus Cydia; species Cydia splendana. Next base: position 11,280,605 of record NC_085962.1, read on the forward strand.
ACTGTGACCTCCCTAGAATAAAATAGCTAGCAAAAGCAGTAGGCCTGCGTACTAGTTATAAAAAGTATGTAAAACTTTACGTTATCAGTAAATGAAATATGACATAAAATGTTATATAATATATGTATTTATACTTGATAAAATTGTATGAAGTATTACGTTATACAAAAATATAATATAACAAATGTTATTATAAAACATGTCTTTATACTATTTGAAAATTATATTACATTAGGCATTATATCAATGACAGTTTAGATGAAATCACGATATAATAAAGGAAACGTATAATAAAAATTACATTATAACATACAATAATATATCAAATGGCGTTATAACAAATGTATGATAGTTTTTTATAATTATATTAAGCATTACACACCCTCTAAAAATACCTACTTTTAGTTTTGGCTGGCTGGAGTATTCTGCGTAAATTAGAGTGCTTTACGCATAGCGAATTTCATTTAAATTTAGAATCTCCGATTCTCCGGCTGCTCAGTCAGTACGATTCGTGTTTATCGTAAGTAAGTAGGTAAGTAACCCTTGGACAAAAAACAGAATTATAAGTTTATAAATAAAGTCACTGCTAATCCTGGTTTTTTTATATTAAAGGGATACAATACAACGTTATAGCTACTTACTTTCAAGAGAAAGAGAAAAATTGCACAAAAAAGACTCCAATTAGGTATGACATAACGTCATACACGCTCATATTTCCTATCTCAACAAAATGGTTACGAGAGGATATCCAGCTTGGGAAAAAACCCTTACATACAAAACCAACTTTCGAATAACCTCGGGTGCCAGTGGGTAAGGTTAGGCCAGCACTTTTTATTTTACGGCCTGGCCACGACATTGGTGCGGCGGGCGGCGCGGCAAGGTAGAGCGGCGAGCATGCCACGACTTCGCAGCAGCGGCGGCGGCGTCGAGAGAATGTGACGGACTCAAGTGTTTAAAAATGTCTTTGTCAGAAGTGGCTCTTCAGTGCCTCGACAGCAGCTCATATTTCATGAGAGATATTTTAAATATAAGAGAAGGTGTGCTCGAACTCAATAGACGCTGTTATACGTTAGGCGAATTTAGAGTGTTGTACGAAGAATATAGAAAGCATCCCGCAAAACTGTACGAGTACACTAGAATGAGTGTAGAAACATTTGATTATAATACTCCAACACTTGGAAGAATATTTACACACACCTAAACTCCGATCAAAAAGAGTTCTGACTGATCAACAATATTCCCGCGATAAACACTTCCGTATCCATTATCGCGCGCGAATATTATAAAAAATTTTGTTCCACGATTCACCGCCCGATGCGTAGGTACCGCCGCTAAGACCGGTCGCGCCGTTGCTGTGAGTCGCGGCCGCGTTACTCGCGCCCGTGTCTTTGTTTCCTTCGCTCGCCGCGCCGCGCTCCGTCGCCGCCGGTCGCTCGAGTAAATTCGCGCGAGTCGCCGCTGGCAGCGGCGCGTCGTGGCCTCTCTCTTCTTTTCGCCTTATTTTGTAACATTCGCTTTTCGCTCGCCGCCGCCGCTGCCGCTGGTCGCGCGATGTCGTGGCCAGGCAGTTAGGTGTGTACATTTCCATTCTTCTCTACAGTTACAAACTATTCGATTAGATACAAACCTATCATGATTTCAATTGACTTTGATTATAATATTTGTCTTGCAAAAAGAGGGGTTAACAATACAATGGCGCTATAAGTTCGACTTTAACACCCATAACGGCCTGGCCACGACATTGGTCTTAAGCGACCAGCGGTGCGGCGAGCGGCGCGGCAAGGTAGAGCGGCGCGGCGAGCATGCCACGACTTCGCAGCAGCGGCGGCGGCGTCGAGCGATTGGACGTACTCAAGTGTTTAAAAATGTCTTTGTCAGAAGTGGCTCTTCAGTGCCTCGACAGCAGCTCATATTTCATGAGAGATATCTTAAATATAAGAGAAGGTGTGCACGAACTTAATAGACGCCGTTATACGTTAGGCGAGTTTAGAGTGTTGTACGAAGAATAAAAAAAGCAAAAAAAAAAACTAAATAAAAAGCAAAATAGAAAGCATCCCGCTAAATTTTACGAGTACACAAGAATTATTGTAGAAACATTTGATTATATACTCCAACACTTGGACGATTTACACACACCTAAACTCCGATCAAAAAGAGTTCTGACTAATCAACAATATTTCCGTGATAAACACTTCCGTATCCATTATCGCGCGCGAATATTATAAAAAAATTTTCATATCTCATGCTCTGAAAGTGGGTCGTTGTTGTTCTAAAAGGTGCGCAGAAAGTGATACGTTTATGCTCTAGCGCAGAAAAGTGGTGTACTCCTCTGCGTCCCCGTCCCATGAACAACTGGGTGGAAACAAAATGGAAAAATAGTGTCTTTATTTCCTCGTCTGGAACAATTGGTAATTCTTTAATTTTACAAATCCCACGTTGATCCTTTTTTTATAAAAAATGATGTAAGTAATTTGTTAAAAACAAATTATTCTTGATTTCTTTCGTTGAATTCTATTTACTCGATTTCATAAAGCGGGAACCAAAAGGAATACACCAAAAATATTTTTTAAACCTTACGCTTGCGTAAATGAGCAAAGGCAGAATCTTATACAGCCACAGTTAAACGTTTGTACGATATTAAATTGGTTTTTAAAGTTATTTAGAACTATATTCATTAAAATAAAATAAAATACAAGATAAAAGTTTCTTATATTATTAATTAAATTGTTATTTAATATTAAAAATACTTTTATAATATTATGACGTGGTGCGGCGCACCATGGTCGCGGTGCGGTCCGGTAGTCTGTTGCGGCTTTTAGAACGAAAAAGTATAAAATTAAAAAAGTACGAGGCAATCCCGCTGATTTTCATACTATAATGAACAAATTATTTTAAAATTGTTGTAGTTTGTAAAAAAATGTGTGTTTTCGTAAATATTGCAATCTAAATGATTTTCGTTAGGGGTGATTAATCTTCACGCATGTAAAGTCTCCGATTGCAAGTAAGTCCTAAGGAAAAAATCATGGCCGTAGGTTTGTTATGTACTTCGATTACTGATTTTGCGAAATTGCCTTGTCTTGTTTGGTTTCCTCGCATTCGATATGAAAAGTAGAGTGTTTAACTCGGGTGAAAGGCACCGTTTCTGTCTCGGACTATTGGCGCTCTCACTGCGTTCGAGCGCCAAACTACCTCGACAGAAATGGGTGCCTTTCAACCCTTGGTTAACAATCTACTATTGTTCTACGATTCACCGCCCGATGCGTACCGCCGCTAGACCGGTCGCGCCGCTGTGAGTCGTGGCCGCGTTCCCCGCGCCCGTGTCTTTGTTTCCACCGCCCGCCGCGCCGCGCCTAGCCGCCGCCGGTCGCTCGAGTAAATTCGCGCGAGTCGCCGCTGGCAGCGGCGCGTCGTGGCCTCTCTCTTCTTTTCGCCTTATTTTGTAACATTCGCTTTTCGCTCGCCGCCGCCGCTGCCGCTGGTCGCACGATGTCGTGGCCAGGCAGTAAGAGCATATGTGACGTTCCATGGGAAAAGGTATCTTATGAGGGTTTCTAGTTTCGGAGATATTAAATGTTTTGTAAAAAGGTGAAAAAATGCTCAATTTTTTTTTATTGGGTGATCTGAAACCTTAATGCTTAACGTGTGTTTACCTGTTTTTATTTTTGTTATTAGTTAGTTATAAGCCTAGTAATGTCGTCTCAGAGTTTAGTAGAAAAGGTACCTTATGGAAAAGTCATTGAAAATTCCCAAAAAGAACTAGTCAATACGGGAAAAGAAGTTTGGTAGAGAACTGTATTAGCATTCTGAAAAACTAATTTGATAATTTCAGTTCTGGTCGGGGGGCCTAGCTAATATTATAACCGTACATCGACCGACATTACAAATCCAAGTAGCCTGCTATCATACCAAAGTTACTCTCGTCAAGTCTTTCTTAACTAGAGTAATCTTCATTTGGTTTGGTCGCATGCAATAAATCTGCCATTGGTTTGCTGCAAAATGCCAATACCCGACGCATTGCCATAGGGTCTGAGGTCATCGAACCTCAAAGCCGCTTGTCTTCAATGGCAACCAAAATATATTATATTGATAAGAAATAGACGATTTATACCATCTTAACCCCAAAATATTATTAGTTTATCCTAACTGTTCCATCATCATCATGCCTCATCATGTACAAGGTACCTTTTCTTTACATACAAATTATAGGTCTTTTTTAAGATTATTATGACGAGGAACTAATTAAATGTGTGGCAGTTTAATGTAAATTAATATTTCCAATTCATAAAAGATAAACTTCAATGTAATTGATGTTTTGTAGTGATGTATTATTAAATTTATAACCATAAGGTACCTTTTCTTAAATGTATGGAGCAAAGACCGTTTTTGTTATGTAAGTTTAAAGTGGCATAAGACGTTAAATATAGTATTTAGTTGCGGTTTTAGGATTTATTTCATTTGAATTACAGAATTTCTTTCATATGTGCTCAGAAAAATTGATGGTGGTCACATTAAAAGTAAAAAATATTCAATTTTGTGATTTTACATGAAAAAGTCAGAAATTACATTTTCACGTCTAAATCGGTATTATTTTTGCTACTGTCTCTCAGTGTCGTTTTCTAATAGATAAATTTAAATCTTGAGAGCTCATTGCAATCAATCGTGAAACTGAAACAAAACTTTATTTTCAAGAGATTGGTTAGTATACGGGTAATTCTTATTATTATGCATTTTTTGTGTAACACGTAAGAATAGCATGTATTTTTGTGAAAATAAGTAAACTTTATATCAATATACTTAGCAATTTACCTCTAGGTTTAGGTCAACCTAAATGTATTGTCCTAAGAGTATTAGAAACATATAAAAAAAAATTACAAGTGCGAAATGTCACGCACCGTGTAGTGTGACTTCCCCAGATTTTGTCATAATTGATTTTTTTTTAATATGAAGTGATTTTGCAATAATTTATATCAAATATAAAACACTAATCCTTGTTCTACAAGACTGTTTCAAAATTGTATGGATTTATAACGATTTTATATAATTTTAAACAACATACATTTTGTGATTAGGTTTCGCGTCACCACCACGCGTGGTAATATAAACATGCGGTACTCGGTAGAAAATTATCTTTACTACTGGCAGCCTTATTAGAGCTTTTTTAGAACAGCAACACTGTGTTGTTGTCAGGTTTATAAATGGCTGAAGGGAGAAGTTTTGTCGAAAATTGTTTATTTGTGTTCATTTGAAAAAACGGTCAACCTTAACGCATCACCGCCGTGTTAGAGTTTTGAAAGTAAGTTGCAGTTTCACGTTATTGTTTGTAACATAAGATATACCTCATACATTGCAGATTAAGCTAATTATTTAACATTTGCAAAATCAAAGGAAATGTTTATGTAATATCGAACATGTTCCAAATTATCACGACCGTGGCCTCAAAAATCTGTCATCGCCACGGACTTTTGAGTCCACGTTCGTGACATATAGACACGTGGTCGTGTCATTCTTAATTCGTTTGATTAATTTAGAGGCACATGCAACTCTTCAGCAATGCATTTTTATTAGCTACAGATCATTTGCTATTATTGCCCGACTGCCAAAGCAAAAAAATGTTTTTCGCTTGTATGTATGTATGTATGTATGATGTGTATCGAATTCTTTGTCACGTTCTACAGCCTTTATAGTTTGATAGATTTCAACGTCTGAGCTGTCATTAGGTTTGTCGTAGTCATAGGAGTTACTTAGGCTATGTTAAAATAACTATATAAATCAAAATAGCCGAGTTGGCCACCAAAATGCCGAAATGTCACGACTAAGGGACACTTTGTTACAACCGTGTCTGTGTACTCATTTTATTTACCTTTCCTGAGGGTATTAAGCTTGACCATATGAATCAAAAAATTGCTTTTTGTATGTACTTTTGATATATGTAATAATATGTGAAAAATAAAAACATATATGAAAAATAAATTTTTTTGGACACAATTTAAGAATCACCCATACACATAAATCAGTCGATATCAAAGGTTTCTATTTATATTACAGAACAAGTCGCAACATTTTTTTAATCTCAGGAGTCTAAGGTATTAATTATTTGTAGTCAACTATGTAACTTAACTTACTTCAGGAACATAGTTTTTAGGTGGCTAAACTTAAAACTTCTCTATCGTAAAGTTGCTCATTTTACAACATTATTTTCAAAAATAAAATATCTCTGTAACTACACAACTTAGGAGGTTGATCCTTTCTGTTATCGATAGCTTATTTATTGTAGATTACTGGGGTATGCATAACTCCATACCCGCCATAAGGTACCTTTGACCATGGGACGTCACATATAAATACAGATCGGCTGCTAGTGATCCGGCAAAGGGATCTAGTTGGGTCTAATCCCGGGTAAGTCGATGGAAATTCAGTATCCGCTAAAGAGTGTTCCGCCTATGATAAGAGAAAGACGTCTAGTGCGTGTCTACCCTAGAGAAAGACGGGTGATAAAATTGAAATAAAAGTTTTTATCCTTTTAATTTTGTATGAATGAATATGCAGAAGATCCCGTCAGACATCGCTGAATCACGACAGTAATGGGGCGGCGAACGTCACCCATTTTGTCAAAAAAATGGCATCATCAACGCCACATCAGTAATGTCGCAACAGTGCACCTGACGTTGCCATCGGAATGTCACCTTAGGGTAACATTCCATTTCTGACCGCAGCTGCACTACTGGTACTGAACGCGTCGGTGTTATTGTCAATTTCCATAGTAAAATGAACGGTAGTGCAGCTGTCGTTGGAAATGAACTGTCACCTTAGGGTAACATTCCATTTCTGACCGCAGCTGCACTACTAGTACGAACGCGTCGGTGTTATTGTCAATTTACATAGTAACATGAATGGTAGTGCTGCTGTCGTTGGTGACAATAACACCGACGCGTTGTGCGTGCAGCTGCGGTCAGAAATGGAATGTTACCCTTAAGGTAACAAGCGAGCGTGCGTAACTACACCTTTGCAAACTCCATCTCTTTCAAAACATTTTTCTCGTTTATTTTATCAGCACATAATAAAGCGTATCGCAGTATGAACGAAAACTTATTTAACACTACAATAATTTCACTTTGCTACGAGAGCGGATTGACTCAATACAATCACGGTCCGTCCGACCGAGTGCATTCCCTTATAATAAGAATTCCAATTTATGCAATACCCTGCTGTAAGTATTTGAACCAATGAAGTGGTAATGAAACTCGTGCTTTGGTTGGATTCATTTCAATTTTGTAGTGCTGTTTAAACGGAAATAAAGCCCAGGCACTACTATTAAGTAGTTGGCTTGCCTGCTGGTAGCAGGTCTTTAACATTTGTAAGCTATACAATTAATGCATTCAATAAGTACTGAGACGGCTTAGTATATACTTAAAGTCGCTTTGGTATGATTAACCTAACACGAAATAGTTTTAACTATTGAAAACGCGTGCAATTTAGAGTCGGTACAAAGTAGGACCTACCGCGAAAAGTCGAAAATCGATATTTCGTTATCTGCCTTTGGCCGCTGCGCTGCACTGGCTGCACACTTCTATATTCGTGCGATAGAAAGGCAGATAAGATAACGAAACTTAGAATTTTCGTTTTTCATGGTAAGCCTTGACCTGACCTGAACTAGGTCAAAACCGAGGTCCGAGTGCAAAGTACATAGATAAGGAAGAAATTTAATGAAACAAAAAACTCAGTATTATAAAATTAATAAAAAAAAATTAAAATAATACACTCACCCGTGCAGACATGTCCCGCCCAATCCCACTTGAGCTTATATTATAATTATTTATAATGTTAAGGGAATAAAGTTAATATTGAAAACATGGCGCCCAATCGTATCATTATTATGGCGCGAGCGAGCGGCGAAACGTACTCGCAATAAATAACCCTTCTAATACCAATTTGTCGTAATAGGCGTATTCTGATTGTAATAACAGGTTATGAATTTGATCTTGATTTGTTACGGATATGATCTGACACAGTCAAAAGTGTCATTTTTAGTTGAAGAAACACTTTTAACACTGACTTTTCTAATACGCCTCCTTGTGTACTATACGTGGATTACCACGCCTCATTAGAGTCATTGGTTTGGATCTCTGCAACGCCAAACATATTCGTCGAGCATGTATTTGAAACTAGGTACTTATACTCTGTAACATTTTGCATAAGGTGCAGGGGGGCCATTTCGACTGCGGGTAAATTTCAACTAATCGAAATATCTTCCATGTTTTGCATTATTAACTAGAGTCACACACAACACATCTTTTTCGCTATCTGGACATATATGACACTCTAGTTAATAGGTAATGTAAAACATGGAAGACATTTCGATTATTTGACATTTCCCCGCAGTCGAAATTGCTCCTCTGCACCTTATAGGTAAATCGGGTAAAATATAGATCTAGATTTCAGATGCAGAATCAGCGGATACGTGTTATTAGCGCCAACGACGGAATTAATTACAATGTCATTGTTGTTCTAGTTGATTATGAGCGCGTCAATTCACGTTCATAATCAAATCCATTTTTAATTTTATCATAAATTACCTATTGTTGCATGCAAAAACACAATGTTCCGTGACTCTGCATGGTATAAAATACAAAAGGCACTTTAATTATTTTTTCAATACAGCGATCATAGGAATATAAATTGATATAAGCAATATCATTGGTAGTCTTCCATGTGGGGGTCTTCAGAAAAATGTGTACCATTTACTTTTTCAAATAACTAACAACTTTTGGTTATATTACTACACTCAGAATCACGAGGACTATCGATTACAAGCTTTTATTTAGTTTCACCTGTCCCGTTGGCTGTATGTGGATCTGTAATCAAATCTTGCAAGTTAGATTTGACCCACTGCTACTGAAAAAATAGCGACGCTTGGGAAGGCAAGCGTTGTTGCCAGCCCGTTATATCTGCTACTTCTATGTGTGCGTGATGTGTTGAACAAATAACAAGTGCAACTACTATTTTTGAATGCTGGGCCTTGTTACCCGCCGGGCCTTAGAAGCCTCACCTACCTCATTTGCATAACGCTCCTAAAGAGAAATTCATTACTTTCATTAGGTACTTAGCAAATTGCAAAACTCTGATAGAATGTGGTGCAAAGATCAATCCGATACTTCATTTAAGTTATAGTAAGCGAACAGAACGTGTTCCAGTCGACTTGACCTAGTTCTCAGTAATATCCACTTCGTCCGCCCGGTTGCGGAAAATTACCCAGATTGTAGAAAATATTCCTTTGACATTCAATGAAGCTGTGAACCTAGTCTTGAGAAATGTTGCTACAACCATTGCAAGCTTCTCTTAAGAATTTCCGAATGGCTAGCCGTCCATTGGCGTAAATGCGCTTGAAACGAAACGGTCTTGTGGCGTAAAGATCGGCTCGGCTAGTTGGTTGCTTATTATTACTTTCTAAATTATTGTCCGCGTCCCTACCATGAATGTACACAAAATTAGCAACGTTTACATTCAGGAATAGCATACCTAGTATTCCTAGGAGCAAGCCATCCAATGGTGTAATAGTAGATTGTACAACAAGGGCATAAAGTGACCCATTTTTACTCGAGGCAATTTCTTGGTCTGAGCGAAGCGAAGACCAAAATAGTAGACGAGGGTAAAAATGGACATTTATGCCCTTGTTGTACACTCTGCTTTTCACTTCAATTGCGAGGAAAATATACAAAAAATCAAATATTTTAGGTTATTTTAACGTATTTATTCAAGACTAAAGAAAATTGTTTTTGGGCCGGTCGGAGGCGCGGGGCACGCCGATCGGGAGAGCGCCGGTCGGGGGCGCGCCGGCAGGGCTGGCAGTTTGTATGGCAGAATTTGGACTTTATTGCTAAGTCAATAAGGGTCGTAATAGATGATTTTACTTTATGCTCTAGAGCATAAAAGTAAAATTTTCTTCTAAGACTAAGGTAATCGGTCTCAACAGCCAAACAGTTAAAGCATATTGCACAATTTTACTGAGCAATAAAATTGTGTAGATGACAAAACTTGTTATATTATTTTATTTTTGCTACAATTTATTACAAATCCGTATTTTCTGTCATTAAATTTAGTAAATCACATAAAATAGGAGTCGATTATCGTTCAAAAATGCTCCGAAATGTTTGACTTGGCAGAAAACCAAGCGTCTGAAACTCTGATCACATGTTGAAAATTAAAAAAAAAATTATAAAGTTAGTTGGCGGGAATTGGTTATGTATTATGTTCTTTCGCTTTACGACAATTTCGTGGTGTAAATTGCCGTGAAAAATATAATTTATTTTCCTTGCAATCGAAGTGAAAAGCAGAGTGTACAACAAGGGCATAAATGTCCATTTTTACCATCGTCTACTATTTTGGTCTTCGCTTCGTTCAGACCAAAAAATTGCCTCGGGTAAAGATGGGTCACTTTATGCCCTTGTTGTACAATCTACTATGAATTTTGATGGTGTAGAGTACTGCTGGGCTAGTTATTAGCTTTTGTTATTCCTCACAGCGTAAACAGCGTAGGTATCCTCGGAAAGTCGGGAGCAATCGCAGGCGTGGCTCACTCCGCGATTTCGTCGCTTTGCTACAGGTAGCTACAAGTACATCCGTCCCATTGCCGTCCCACACCAATTTTGGTGGCTAGCCATAAGCCGCGCGTGGCGCTGTCGCCACCTAGCGGTCATATTTGTCGTAATCGTAACAGACTCGTTTTGTTAGAGAGTGTATCTTCTGTAGGTACTTAGTACTATTATTTATTATGTGGCAATAGCAAGCTTATATACAGAACACACGTTTATTTTTCTGCATGTGTATAAAGGATGACTCACAGGCCAATTCGAACGGACACTGAAATCATTTAGTTATTGTACGTCTCGCTCGTACTGATACAAGTACGAGCGAAATGGATGATAACTGAATGACTTAATTTATGTAGATGTCATTTTGATATCAGTGTACGTTCGAATTGGCCTGTCACGCTATAGAACGGTATGTGTGTAGCTTTCAAATAGAGCTCGACGGCTAATCCTATTGCCTATTGTACGGGCCAAGACTGTTAGCAGAAACTAAAAAAGCTATACAACGCGTACAAAATGCATGTATTCGCTTCTGTTATGAGGTGCCTAAACGAGCACACATCACCCCATTTCTTAATGACAAGAAACTACTAAACATGGAGAACCGTAGGCATCAACATTTGGCTTATACAGTTAGAAAGGTTTTGGATCTCCAGGAGCCCTACTATCTATATGAAAAGCTAAAATGGATAAAAGACACACGCACCAGGTCGCTAAGAAGCTGCACTAAACTTGCTATCCCTAAACATAAAACAGCACTCTTTAGAGGGAGTTTTAAATTTGCTGCTGCCAAAGTGTGGAATGACTTGCCTCCACCTCTCCGTGAGCCTATGCCGCTGTTTAAATACAAATGTTTAGTACACGCTCACTTATTAGACAAACAGAGTGGAACTTTCCCTCCCTACTAAAGTTTTTAACCACGTAAGTGTCCGCACATCACATACACATAGACAAACGTACAATCCCCCCCTCCACACACAGGCATATATATATAAATATATATATATATATTATATACATACACACACACACACACACACAAAGACACACACACACACACACACACACACACACACGCCGACATACAAACATAATCGCGAGCATGTGTATTCTCATAATATTATTTTCCAATTTATTATAAACCCAGTGTTGCAATATAGTATGACTGTTACTTTTAAGTGTCAAATGTAAGCAAGCGTATCATTTTTTCTCTCATGTCAATTCAACTTTTTAATATTTTTTAATGTACAGTGAAACTTGGTTAAGTGGGACCTGGATAAGTGAGAAACCTCCATAACTGGGACTCATGGTGCGGTCCCGGAACTTTAGCACTGTATTACCTCTGTTAGTGAGACAAAACAAACCTCTGTAACTGGGATTAGTGCTTTCGATTTTACAGTCATATTTACCTCTATAATTGAGACAGAGAGTGTATTTTACCTCTTTAAGTGAGACAATTTTTTTTAAATAATAGTGAGTATTTTTGCTAAGTTGTTTTCTTTGTTTTTATACCTTGTTACAACTATTATTCTAGGGTTACTAATATGGAATATTTCCTTAATTAATTAACAAAACAAGGCAATATGGTTAAAACATTTATTCAAATTATTTTGAAATTAACCCGGAGAGCCTTAAGGGCCTTAACAACAGGAACTTAAGGTAAACTAGCTCTTATCTAAATAACACGAGCACCAGACTCTTATTTAAGTGTTGAGGGAACAGTTATGGGTATAGCGAACTCTTATTTAAAAATGTTTTGGTAGAAGCGGCCTACTGACAGACAAATTTAAGCGGTAGTAAGGGGTATGAGGGCGCCAGAACCAGCATCTCTGGTTCAGTAATTAATATTAAATAAAGGGTCGATCTAACCTCCAAAACTTCGAGAGACCGTAAACAATACAACCGCCACGTTGACCAGGAACCTCGACGTGGAAGTAGGGAAACGCCAAACACAGCTCTCTGCCACTGGTAGCTCGGCTTGCAGAAGCTGGCATCTTGAGGCCACACTCTACACTTGTAATAAAGACGGTAAATCTTGAAACCCTGAAATTTATAAAACTACTAAGTAACAGAACAGTCATTCACAGAATCGAATAAATATACTGGACTGCGTGTAGGTCGCTGCTTACCCGGGGCAGACAATAAGCGGGCGTAGGAAAGGACTTGCATAATTTCAATGCACCCGGGGCTTCAACTGCACAGGACGATTCACATCCAACGAGCTGCAATAATATAAAAACAATCAGCACTGCACTAACAAACCCATACAAAATAATGAAGGAATCGACGAGCTACTTACGATCAGGCGGCTTAAACCGCGATATAGGTAGACTCAGACGGCACCAGGCCGTTGGGAAAAGGAAACAACCACGCCTTGCTACGATCTCTTCCGAATCCAAAAAGAACGGCTCTCGACGTGGCGAGCCATCGGTGACAGATGAAACGACGGGGTTACCAACGCCCGAACTGGATTCGTGCGATCCTAGGTGATTTTGAAAAGGAAACATTACCTTTCTTTTTTAATTTAATTGGACTAATATTAGATAGAAAGAAAAACAATATTTGAAGACAATTTTAATTTACAAAACCCCTTCCGATTAAAAAAAAAAACAAAAATGTAGGAAGAAACCGAAATTATTTTTTAATATAGCAACACGGACCAAGCTTAGTTCGATAGGGCGCTGCGTGAATACGCCTGCGCTCGCTAGATGGCGATAAGGGTATCAAACGAAGATGGGTCCCATACTAAACAGTATTGAAAAAATGAAGAATTAAAATTTTGTTGTTACAACCTCTGTATCTGAGATGACGTCAATTTATAACCTCTTTAACTCCGACTATTGCAAATATATTTCCGCACATGTACTTACCGAAATTATTTGATTTATGTTTTAGTTTGGTATAGCTTACGACCGGACGTTAGTTAGTTTAGATAACAATATTTTGAAGATCTGATTTAAAAAAACAGTAGGTATATACCCGTTTACGAATGTGGAAAGCCACGCAATGAAGTCTGTAGGTATCGAATTGAATATAGCAGTTTCTATTTTTTGACATGTCATTCATTCATAAATATATACCTAATTCAGTCTCAATATTCTGAAGCAGTCTCGAACTCATGCATAATGTTTACAAAATACGTTACTTTATTTAATAATTTGCACCTCTATAACTGAAATAACCTATGTTTTCACCTCTATTAGTGGTACCCTCTGTAAATGAGACAGATATTTATTTATACCTGGCTATCTGAGACACTGGGTAAGTGGGATACCTCTTTAAGTGAGACGAATTTGCAGGACCCTTGAAGTCTCAGTTATCCAGGTTTCACTGTATTACTGTTAACTTGTAACTTATCTGCTAAAAGCAATAGGTAATGTTAAATACATTCGAAATGTTAGTTAGTAAAATTTTAAATGTTAGTAGTAAAATTTTAAACGAGCACCAAAGTACTGAATTTGTCATAAATTATGTAACATTCTCCGACCGTCCTTAGTCTGGGACCGGTCTGAAAACCAGCGCCGGGCATCTAGGCCTGGCACACGCTGAGACTGGAACCCTTTGCCTAATACAAAAATCTTCTCACCTTTTGCTCTGTATAATTTGATAATTTAACGGTTGTATTTTATTATGTAAATAATTCTAACTCTATGTTATTTTCATGTATGTGGCAATAAACCATTCTTATTCTTATTCTTATTCTTATTGTTAAGTAAAACCGCACGTGCTACTTACCTGGCAAAAAGGGTCTCAATTATTATATTTGGCACCTGAGCGCGGGCTAGTCCAACGCTCAAAAAACCAGTGTAGGTGCGCTCTCCGATAACGCGCCTTTGTTACGCATCTCAATGACACATTTTAGACTGGTTCTGTAGCGTTCGACTCGCTGGCACTCAGTAACCGAAGTACGTATTTTTTATGCAGGTGGTTGTGGCACGTGGCTTGAGCGGTTTTACTTAACAATAGACAATAGGATTAGCAGTCGAGCTCTATTTGAAAGCTACACACTATACGTATCTGATGGGCCAAGGCGTCCGACGATTCAGTTTTACCTTCGAACCTAAGGCGCCTCAAGAATGCAACCGGGAAAGCGACATAAAGATCATGACTTATTAATTAAAAAAAAATAGTTTAGAATTTTTGCCAGTTTGTTTATATAATTGTATTATTTTACAACTTATGGCACTCAAAGTCTTTTACCGTGCTTTTTTTATATCAAAATATTCTTTTCTCCGTCTGATGGTCACATCACATGTCTTCGGAATACTACTACTACTACTACTACTTAATCAAACATATTTTAAATTTAATTTAACGGTTCTCTTAAAGGTAATACGGGCATAGCGGTCGTCTCCCGGGAAAAATAATACCTGGATGATGCTAACCGTTGATTAATGTGCCGTTACGGTCGGTGTTGCCATAAATATCCCGGCTTCGGGTAAAATGGATTTGCAGTTCAGCTTAAAAATATTTTACAAGTTTTAACGGAGAAAAACGTTTTGAAATCTCATTTTCACAATCATTTGAAGACAATTCATAGAATGTGAAGGCAATGAAAAAAATGAAAAAAGTAATTGTTTCAATTTTTTTCATGCTGGCTATTTTTTCTTTAGTTCATGAAAATATTATGATTCAGTCAAGTTATGTATGGGGAAGAAAAACAAATTACAGCCAGCATTTAATGAATGTAGTATGATACCTTTGGCAGGCGTGGCTCACTCCGCGATTTCGTCGCTTAAGTCGCTTTGCTACAGGTAGCTAAAAGTACATCCGTTCCACACCAATTTTGGTGGCTAGCCATAAGACGCGCCTGGCGCTGTCGCCATCTAGCGGCCATATCTGTCCTGATCGTAACAGACGCGTTTTGTTAGAGAGTGAGTCTTCTGTACCTAGTACTATTATTTATTCTGTGCTTTAGGTATGATGCTATACGCACACTAGTGTCCCATCCCCTCCCCCTGATCCCCCCTTTTTGTATGAACTATGCCCCGATTGATGGTTGGCTGGTAATATAGCTTTTGCAAGCAGAATTTGAATGATAAATAACATTGAATTGCAAAAATGTTAATGAATTGTAAGTACATAAAATTTTCCTTGCAGAGCGGACTAAAGAGTTGTTGAAAAGTTTGTCCGCCTATCGATTGTTGAAACCATGGCAACGCAGCAGATTACATTATTTATCTCGATAATAAAGTCCCCTAAAACAATGATGTAATGAACGCGATTAAAGTTTTACCTACACGCTCATTAGTTTCCCGTCCTAAACCCGGTAGGTTAATCCATAATTCCGGAGAGGAAATATTACCGAATTATTTACCGATCCAGAGCCAAATGGACACATTAGTCCCAAGGGAGAAATAAAAATAATAAAGCCGGATCATGCTTGTGATGATGAACGATTGTTCGGTCTTCGGCTAACTATCCTGATTAATCTGGCTCTTTGTGACTGTGATACTACTTTTGTCCTGCTCCTTGTGAAATTATGCTGTATAATAATTAAGTTTGTAATATAGTTAGGTCGATATTTTAGGATATGACTGTAGATACCTAGCAGGGATGTTGCGGATGTAGATTTCTTGACATTCGCGGATGCGGATGCGGATATTTAAAGGCTCACATCCGCGGATGCGGATGCGGTTGTCGAGATTAGGTAGTACTTAAAAAACATGAACATGTATTTGTGCAAGAATATCTTAGGTGCGTTATATTTAATAAACAGTAACTTGGCCGACTTTTCTGGATCTAGACGATTTCGTTATAGGTAATGAGTGTAATGACGAAATTACCTAGCACTTACGCCGCCGCTATTAAGACGTTCCTGTACCGACTTGTTCGACATCCGTATCCGCATAAGCTCCGCATCGATTTCATGCGGATGCGGATGCAGATGCGGATGTTGAAAATAATGCGGAAGTTCCGCGGATGCGAATATTCGCAACATCCCTGATACCTAGCTACTAGGCACGCACCTCGCACACTGCACCATGGCACGGCTACGTCATCGATATACGTCACCACGTTACGTTGCAGCCACCCTGCGCCCGCGCCGCGCATCATCGATATTGGGCAATTGGTCCAATCGTGTTAATAAAACGGAAGTGCAAGCTCATTCTGGGCCTTTTTGACACCTAACATCGGGTCTTAGGACAACGCGTTAGATTAACACGTTCGCGGACGCGGATTGCATAGCATCCGTTTTTGTACTCCTCCTGGTGACGCACCTGCTATTGCATCCGTTATTCTTTTTAAATTTCTTCGTTGAAATGCTTATCAATCCACTTAACCACAGTATAATATTATTCACCAACTTTTCCTCTACCAGTCACCAGAGTCAAATAATGCGTACTGCCATATTACATAGTTTTATCGAAGTTAAAAATTATCCTGTGACCTCTCCAAATTGGCCCCCCTTTCTGTGACGCAGATGCTATAGCATTCGTCTTTGTATGGCAGCTCCCTTAGTAGCCCGGCAGGTGCGTCTGGGAGTGGACACATGTAATTTGGGTGAATTTCGTGCGCGATAGTGATTTTGACGTATTTTTATAAAATCGTAATTAAAGTTTCCCTTACAATTTCTTTAAGTTTTTCATTGTGTTTTAATAAACAAACGTGTTTACTTGCTGTTAATTACACTACAGTAAAATTTTGATAACGGTTAATGTGAAAAAGTGAGGCATGAATGTGTATACCTATTATTGAAATAATTACGTTACTAGTCATAGTTTTGGTCATATTATTGTGAATTATAGCCTGTTGGCGCTCGATGATCACCTCCCACAAGGTAAGCACCTTATGACGCGCATTTGTGGTATCATTCTGTGTATATTTCACGCCTTGTATATGGTGCAGATGCATCCGAAAAAGAATATAAAGTTGGGTGAATCATCGCTTGGCAGGAAAAGTGGTGGACGCTTTACGTCCAGAACTTAACGCGGCGGTGCGTTACAGAGAACTCTAAAAGTGTAATGCGGTACATATTGACACTTTAGAGAAGTTGTGTTGGCGTAAAATGCTGCGTATACCTTGGACAGCTAGAAGAACAAACCTCTCATTTTAAGAGAGCTCAACATTGCCACTCGGCTCTCTACAACATGCTATGAGACCCATGACTGGGCCTTTAGATTAGAGCCGGTCTCCAACGCATAATTTGTAGGTAGTATCACATAATTTGAGGTCAAATGAACAGCGAACGTGCTTGGGATGGGACATGTATAAGATGGACTCAATATTACAATGATAAGCAAAGAGGGAACAAAACAGAAGAAGAAAATTGTTTGAAGAGGTCAGTAAATGAGTCTTTAGAGCAAAAATCGCGCCTTTAGGAAGTCAGAAGTCTCAGCCATCAAGTCCATCGAGCACGATGTATGAATGATATAACATGCGATGTCATATAAGATCCCATCTTGACTACGTCATGTGACAGACATCCGAATTGTATAGCATTTGTTGTCACATAGCGTATAAAAAATATACTTCATATTGACGCGGATTGCATAGCATTCGCCTTGCATAGCATTACGCGTCATATACAAACCTAAAAGATATATTTGTAGTGACAGGAATGCTATAACAGTCCCAATATTTCCATACAAAATTTTGGTGTCCAACTGGTGTGACTGAGCGTCCGCGAACGTGTTAAGCTATAAATGTAATCTTTATATTTTAATTAAATCTCATTGATTCGACGCATTCTTATAATTTATCTCCTCCACTGCTGCCTCCCTATATAATTTACGTATTTAATGTGGTTGAAAATAATTTATTAGGAGGAGACATTAATTAATTCATTAGGTATTGTAACATAACACCACTTCCAATACGGAAAGTTTACCCAATTAGTCGCTAGATGGCGCTAGCATCGAGATAGATCGCGCAAGCGTTAGTCTATCACAGTTTCATGGCATGTATTCGACATTAATATGCAAACCGCTCACTAGATGGCGGTGGCGTCGAGATAGAACGCGCAAGCGTTTGTCTCTCTCTTTCGTAGAATAATAGTTAAGTTCTAAGTAGTTTTGCTGACTGGACATGGTAAATTTTAGACTCTCGCTGCTACTCGCCGCTGTATGTGTATACAGCTAGACGTCATGTTATTTAATAATTATCTCTCCTGCGACTGCATTGGCACTGGCGGATGTTCCGTGGAGCTAAAACGGGACATACCGGTATGTATGCATGTCACATTATTGCACATAAATAAGTTTACACATAATAGACATAACAAAGAAAAATATGTAATTATATGCACAAAGGCGAACTTATCTCTATAAAGACAGTTCAGTTATATGACTATTGTTTATGTTAAAATGTTTCCAGTGTTTAGAAACTGATCAATTATACTTATTTTACAGGATTTGTGGTTACGTTTCATTATTGGCACCACGCCCATTTTAAGCCGACAACGGACGGACGTGTCACGTAAAATGATTTTTTAACATAGAGCCACATCCATATTATTTTTCTTTTTTTGTGCTTAAGTATTATTAATAAAAGATTGCGCCTGTGAACTTAGACATAAAACAATAGCCTTGTTCAAACAATGAGCTTCACTGCAACAGAGAACAAAGCCATTGCGAGTGGCCAATAACCAACGAATTCCATTGCAACTTTAATACAATAGGGCAATTTGGGAAAATAATCCCGTTTTGCACTAAGTCGATGCAGTTGCTCCTAATCTAACTGTAGTTGCCTCGTAATACTCGATAAGCACTATACTCCCTTGGTTTGAAAACCGAGCACACTTTAGGTTAGGTTTAACATTTAGACTTCTTAATCCAACCCAATCTGAGGCAAGTTTTGATAAAACATTTTGATAAATAAATAAATATTATAGGACATTTTTACGCAAATTGACTAAGCCCCACGGTAAGCTCAAGAAAGCTTGTGTTGTGGGTACTCAGACAACGATATATATCATATATAAATACTTAAATACATAGAAAACAACCATGACTTAGGAACAAATATCTGTATCATCATACAAATAAATGCCGAACCCGGGACCATCGGCTTTATAGGCAGGGTCACTAGTCACTACCCACTAGGCCAGACCGGACGTCAAACGCGGTCGTTTGATGACGCTTTAAGTATTATCATTATCATAATATTTATTCAACATTTCTACGAATAACTGGAGAAGGAGAAGGATTCTCTACCCGAAAGTTGGCATTTCTAACCCTATAAATAAAAAACCAAGGTCAAGGTGTTAAGAAAAAAATTCAAACATTGTAAAAACTTCGTGATGGTAAGGAACTCTTTACTCACACCTCGTACTTTTTAGACTATATTTTGTATCATGATTTGATATCTATTTAAGATATCGTATATTTAGTTAGATACTTTTTATTTCATACGTAAAATGTACCTACTCTTCCTTCAGATATTTTAAACAAACCTAATTAGCCTATGTTACTTACATACTTATAAGATAAATATACTGATGCTTATAAGATATGTACATACAAGTGCTTTATCTGACGGTGCTCTCTTTTTTATAGGAAGTACCCATACATAAAAAAGGCAATTTTTTTACTTTTCGTTAATAATATAACATTATGAACTCGAATGAAACATTAACGGAAATTAATTAGGTAACAATAGTTCGAGCGGAAATCGGTCTCATGAATATTTATTAATTTGGCAGACCATGTCGCTGCTAAATCCTTTGCTGTTATAAATCTTTTCCGTGAATGAAAAAATTACAGTTAATTAATTTATAAAAATCTGCTGTTGAGTAATATGGTTTGCCAACAAGAGTTAAGTTGGTTGAACGAATCGGGCACAGGAAGTTGTCGAATATTGGAATACATTGTCAATTTCTTGTTTTTTCGTATTTTATAGGTAAGTATAGAAATTGAAAACATTTTTAGCATGTTTTATTTTCATTTAGTTAAATATATTATTATTAGTTATATGTTCCATTCATTTCGACAACTTGTTGCCATTTTGTAGGTAAGGGACGTCTGCTCAAAAAACTGCGACAAGTAGTATAAAAATGGCGGCAGTTTTTATTTTTATTTATTGTTCTTTTTTTAATGTTATCTTTTCAACGGTATCAAAACCAGCCAGATACAAACAGGCCAAACAGTGCATCCAAAGAGTTTTTAATTACTACAACTTTTCACTTATAAAATACGATATAATTTTTTCCTCGTCCTAATATAATTGATTGTCCAATGTAGTATCCAACTTGGTTAGGACTGTTACTGTTTCATTACATGCATTGTTTAGCGTTTCGCTATTTTGCTCGTGATTTAGTTCAATAATGGGCGCTCATTTCGTCCGCTACCCGGTTTAAACGATTAGCTTTACCAGTTAGGTATCGCTGGTATCGCTTTGTTTTGTAACAACGTCTAGTTTCCTCAATGTTTTGCTTTTTGTAAGCTCTTTTGTTCATTTTAATCTCGTTTACACAAAGCGTTAACGGCTTAGGTCGATATTATAGAAAGAAGCGGAGTAACAATGCTGTTTCGTTCTGTGTAAAAGTATACAGGCACCTAATGATTTGGTCGGTATATGACAATTACCTATTCAAATGAAATATTCGCAATACTCAATGTGTCGCGTTACTGTAATTTTTATAATTTATTTATTTATTTATTTAAGAAACAAACAGTCTTTTATAGTTATATATAACACTGGAACTTTTCTTAAAACTAGACTTACAGTTTCCTTAATGAAAATATTTTAACATCATGCTTATTAAGTAGTTTCTACATAGTAAAACAGAGCTATTTGTGCGTGCAAAAACAAAACACAAAAAAAAGAAAAGAAAAAAATTATGAGAATAAAAATATAAGAGTATTATAACAACCTTATGGTATTGTTACTAATTGTTTACAAACTGAATTCTCAGGATTTGTTAACTATTAATAAAGAAATTATAAAAAGCAGTAACATCTAATACTGAGATTATTTCGTTATAGCGCCAATCTAAACATTTGGGTTATTAGTTATTACACTGCATAGATAATAAAAAAAAAAAAAATTATAAAAAAAAAAATATGAATATTAATTTATAAAAATCGAGTAGGTATAATTCCGCACTCACGTACTGCATACTTAAATTAATTTTGGGACTTAATAAAACTTTTAGAATTTATAGGTATGCCACAAATATACTGAAAATATAATATTATTAAATATTTAAAAGGCTGGTATCCAGCTCAGAATAGGTCGTAAGAAGTTATGCTGACATCATGGTTTTTAATGAGTTTCAATTTAAACATAAATGTAAGGTGTATTCGGGTAATTCCGATAGGAAAAAAAATCTAGAGGTAAAAAAGTGGCGGATAAATCCGAAAAGGGACTCATATTACAACGGTATATGATTGATTTTCATTTTCCGAAATTTTAATACGATTGGAGTGTTATTCTATCAAATAAAGTTTATCCAATTAGGGAACATAAATTAAGACATACAGGGTGTAGAAAAAGTGGGGATTCGTTAAAGGATATTAAGTATCATGTTGTAATTAGGAAAAAGCAGAAGAAAAAAAAATGGACGCGAAAAATTTTTGGGCTTTGTATGGAGGGTTGGCCAACTTGGACGACCACATGGGCCACCGCAGAATTTTTTTTCACGTAAAAAAAGTTTTCTTTTAATCAGGACACGATACCGAATATGGCCTTAAACGGATCCCCACCATTTTTGTTACACCTTGTATACATACGTATAACGTAAACGTACTAGTACTCGACATGCTAATGCCCAATAGATGACACCTTGCTGTCACCTCTATGGACAATGACTTAAGTTTCAAGATGACATGTACTGGGACCGCGTCTAGAACCAGTATGTTTACCTTACTACTTACATTGAGATATAAAATGATATAAGTTTAGTAATAACGACTTGTTACTTATCTTAAATGTAGGTAGCGTATCGTAACCCCAATAAAAGTCATGATTATTAAAAAGAAGCTAGTAGAAAATTCTACCCGGAGAAATAACAATTCCGTACCGTGAAAATGTCCTCAGATGGTATAAAGTTGTATAAAGTCGGTCATAATCCCATTTCCGACATGATTCAGGATTAACTAAGAAAACGGGACGTTTTCCCATGTTAGCCTTTCAACGCTTACGGCGCTTGGTAATAGGCTAGCCATCTTTGTTGAAATCACTGAATTAAAACGCGGTAAGCTGAAAAGCAGGAGTGGACATAATTCAAGAATAAATATATACATATTAGTATAAGTTTATTAGAAATGTACATGTACCGTAAATAAGACCAATTTGTTAGTGAAAACAAAGTTTTCCGTAGTCAAATCTAGTTTTCTGTATCGCATCAGTGAAAAGACTTCACTTTAAAATTAGTTAGTTAGAGTTCTAAATCTATCTAAATCTAAAGCAGTACCTATCTGTTGTTTGTTTTATAAATATTGATTCTTGGATGTTTTTCATGCATTGTGAGTATATACCGTGGAATGGGGTTACTTTGATCAATTTCAAAATTAATATGTATTTATCTCCCCGAATATGGAATCTAAAAAAATGACAATATCGGTTTTTGCTCCTCTATCGATTTCACCAATATTTATTTTATTACTAATGTGTCCTTTGAAAAAAAAATCTAAACTTAATTACGTGATACTTTGATACCCCCCTTTTTTCGTCGGGATTCGGATTTAATTATAAGGTCTCTTAATCGGTATAAGGCTTTTTTTGCATTTGGGGTTACTTTGACAAAGAGAAAAAGGTTAGTTTAGACAAAATCAACTTTATTGCAAAACGGTCTCATATTTTACTTATTTAAGGTAAGAAGTATAATTGAACAATAATAACCTATCAAAATTTATTAACAATATGTAATCAACAATACGATGATACACGGATGCTTGGCGTATCGACGGCCTGCTTTCGACCAGTTTTGTCACAGCCCAGTTTGAAACTTAATCAGAGTAGTTCCTATATGCTCAGGCATTATTCTAAAACAATACCTAATACAAAAATCAGTTAAAAAAACCTTCAATATCTAAATAATCTAAAAAAAAAATATGTCGTCCGTTGTCATTGATCAGTGATCAAAGTAAACCCTTATAGGCGATCAATGACACCCCATGCCACGAAAACCGAAACCACCACGAAATGGCCGCCATGATTATGATTTGCAACAAGAATCGATGGTATAGTATAGGCCGATACATGCCTGATTCAATGGATTACATCAAAATGTATTTGCTAATATAGAACATACATTAGAAATTATAGAGGCTATTAAAAGTACACAAAACTGATACTTACATATTTAGATTTTTTTCCCATCGATCGACGTGCTTGATCCCACGGACACAAATCACTAACTGACAGTGACGTTCAATCTTGCCAACCGTAAAAACACAATACAAAGGGTACGTTCAGAAAGCGTAATATTCGAGTTTGAACATGAAGTAAAGTTTTTATCAAAGTAAACCCAGGATTCAAAGTAACCCCATTCCACGGTATTTGATGTTTATTTCTCCGACGTTTATGATGCCTCTAATTAAACATCATTTACCAGCCCATTTAATTATTTACCAACGATTTAACACGTTCACTGTTCCAATCTGAATTGTTAACTTACGGCTTTGTAATAGAGGCTTGCCGTGACCCATATACGGGGCACGGACAGTGAGCGTGTTATTTAAAGACTTATAATCGTGTAGTGTAGACTTAAGTTCTAACATTAAATTGTCCCGGCAAGCAACACTTCAGCTCCAGAAACTTTGTTTTGTAGCATCAACACCTGCTCGAGTACCCTACTAATTGAGCCGCTAATATTAGAACCATTTTAATAACAAACTCCTAAATCACTCGAAACTGATAGTCGGACATAAATAACTTGGGGTCTGCCGGATAAATTGACAGGGGGCCTGGATTTGTGGTCCACACCTTATGGAGGTCCCTAATAATTCTTCTGCAAGATTCACGATTTTTCAAATGGACGTTCAAATAGTTATTTGGAGCTCTAACGATGAGAGTGAGACGAAGTGAGATGAAGGGGAACCCATTGTGTGCCTTTACTTATTGAAATAATGATAGCGACACTGTCCACACTAGATTTATTGTTACATATTTATTAAATAACTAATAGGGATGTGGAAAATTTTGTTAAGTTAGTAGGGATGTGGAGTTTGAATTAGGCTATCCACCACCTGCTACCAAAGAATTCTTAGTTATTTCGGGCACATAGCCCGGAGAGAACCTGACAACTTAGAAAAACTGGTGGTGGTTGGAAAAGTAAAAAGAAGAGTAGTGGGCCCAGCCGGTGGACAGACCAGGTTGCTACCCTGACTGGCCTCCCAGTAACAACTGCCATGAAGAAAGCTGAGGTCAGGACAGAATGGAGACAACTGGTGACATAGGTTACCGAAGCGTTTCAGGATGGACACGACCTTCAGCAATGAAGAAAACGACATGATCGAGTGGAATAGTACATTATTGTCGAGGCTCGGAAGTAGCTACTTGCAGGCTGAGGATTCGTTTTAAACGGACGACCTTGGGAGTCCGTTTAATTGAATCCGAAGCCAGCAAGTAGCCTTCCAGCCGAGTTATATATAGTGATTTTCTCAAAAATGGTGCAAGAAATATAAATATAATAGGAATATTTTACAGAAGCAACGTTCTTACGTATAGATTTTCACAGAAAAAAGTAGAAACAATTGAAAAAGTTTGCTTTGCCGCCTTTTTATTTTTTAAATTTTAAAATAGAAGTGTATTTGTCTACCGAAAATACGCCAAGCTATTTGAGGCAAGTAAATAGTCGCGGTACCAACATTAGAATAATTATTACTAATCATCTGTTTGGCTGTTTAATGGGTCTGTGCTTTCATTTGATATGGCCACTGACTTAATATTAGAAATAGACACACAGAGCGGAACAAAAACGTCAACAGAATGTGGGTCAGAATGACATTAGCGGAAAATTTGCATTGATGATAAAAACGCTTACGTAAATTTTGAGTCAAGATAAATATTTTGTACGGAAAAGAACTTACTGTCGTAAGCATTAAGTGTCAAATTTGTAAACATTAGTACCAACACTGTTAAAACTTTTAAGTCCGATGGCACTAAACGTAACGTCACCATTGTATTTACGTCAAACAACGTCAAACGAGAATAATGAACGAATAGAGTCCCTTTGGTACATTTTAATAAGTATTACTGTACAGAAAAATCAAAGTAATAAATGAAACAAATTTAATTTGATCGGGAGTTCAAATAAAATTAATTCATGGTAACAACCCTTGTAAGTTATCATAAAACAAATTTATTTTTAATAAGTAAGCATTCGTCTTTAAATACTATTTTCCTTGAAATAAATTCAACTTATTAAATAACTGTGTATTTTAGATCTACATAATACTCTTCGCGCTTTAGTTCTTTGCAATATAGTGCACGGGGACATTTAGGTCGCTACTGGTACTGATTGGTTATGGTCTTTATCAAAAAATCCTGTGGTTGTCACTGTGTTCAGACAGGTTTAGCATTTACAGTTAGTCGATGACCTTATTGGTCGTGTATATGTCGGAAACAAGGAAATGGGCTGAACACACAAGTGCCGTTTTGCCTTTGTTTAAAACTGCATCACCCCTATCTCTTGCTATAATAGCAGTCCACTCTGCACGTCGCATAGGTTTTCTTGGAAATCTTGAATTTAAACATAATATTATATGTTACGAATTCCATATAAAAATAAAAAAGTATTAACCTCACATCGACTCATTAGATTTTTGTTCCTTCACATCCCTTCTTTGGTACTAACAAAATAATTTATTCAAAACCATGAAATTACCACCAGATTACATAAATTATGTAATGCTATCCAAAGCACTAACCGAAAGAAATACATTCCATGCTTTTTCCTTGTTTTATCATTGTTATTTTTGCATATTTTTACGACATTGTTGACAACTTCACATTTGAGCGGTCCATACAAGACTAAACGAAAAAGTAACGCGTGATCTGTTTTAACGTTACTTTTGCGGGGCCATTTTTTGCGGCTGATTGGGTATCCAGTTCTTATTCTATATCAATGGATATGGCCATTTAAACTTTTAAAAAGTTTGGAACTCGACAAATAATGGAATTTGTATGCAATATTTGCAGTCCCAAAATCGAGACTGCAATGTTTTTATTTTTTTAATTTTTGACTGGCCATAAACTCCGCACTTCTCGACCTATTTTTTATACGGCAAAGTCGACTTTGCCGTCCATTTTTGAGAAAAGATTTTTTTCTTCATCATCATCATCATCAGCCTACTCTCGTCCACTGCTGGACATATGCGTCTCCTATTTTGCACGCCATTGAGCACGATTTGCGAAGGTCATCGCTCCATCTAGTCTTTTTCTTAATTCATCTAATTACTTGTATACGAAGGTACCCCGCAAAGAGAATATAATCACTACGTTTTAAGAGACGGGACTTCCATACTAGCGAATTGATTAGTCTGTGTGTATGTTTGGTTCTCCAATCATTACCAACATGTACGACAAAGAAATGTCAAAGAACAATAGTACCAACATAACAGACTTAAATAGTGTAGTATTACTACACGCTTGCGTATTTTATCGATATCGATAAATTGGGGAGGGTTGCATCATGGGCCCCTGTCAACAAATTTCGTACTCGAAATCAGGTTAGAATCGAGTCAATATTTAAATCGTATGTTATATATAGTGTTCTTTGAGTGGACTAATACATGGTTGGACTTTAATGTGAACACGATATTTATTTATTAAAATAAAAATATGTAAAATGATTTTTTTTTTATAATAATTTAATATAATTAATTTAAAATACATCCCGAAGGTTCGGCGGTCCACAGGTAACAGAGGAAAATGTATGTTAACCTGATTAAATGTTTTTTTTCTATGTATTATATTCTTGAATAATAAAATTAAGTCTTCCTTTACAACTTATTTGACCCACTGCCTGCATCTGAAAACATTTAATAATTAAAATAGACACACATAAATTTTCTTATATTTTAGGTTAAAATCTTAAATAATAGAGAATATTACGCAAAACTCTGCGTAGGTACCACTACCACTATCTGTCACAATCTGGGGGTCTACCGCGAAACAAGAAAATCGAAATTTCGTTATCTAACCTCTCTATCACTCTTGCATATTCGAGCGATAAAGAGGCAGATAACTAAATTTCGATTTTCACGTTTACCGGTAGGCCCTGGTTAACAAACCGCATTGATGCATCAATGTCATTATTTATTGTCTGTGAAAACTTGTCAAAAAACAGTTTAAGGCAGAGTATGTATAAGTTAGTCTATGAATTTACTAGAGTCGGTAGTGCTGCACTCTGGCGGCAGAACATTGCAGTAATATCCTCTATTACTAGATTCCAAAAATATATAATATAAGATAATTTTCCACTAAAAATATTCGGAGTTCGAAAAACTCGCGCGGCTAGAAGATGTTGATGTCAACTTGAGCCAGTCTTCTCCGAGACCACGGGGACAACGCCGTCCTCGAAACGTCGGAGGTAAATCTTAAATCTTAAATACGCGATTAAGTCCCGTTGTATACTTTGAAAATACCATACAGCTGTTATACTGGGTCAAAGATATCTTGGCCGTACATTACACCTGATATTACAGCTAGCGCCATGCGGCAGCTATGCAAACTAAACTAAAATGACAAAACAAGACATGAAGACAGGTCGATTTGTTACGAACAAATCAATACTTTATCGATCTATCGATTTTCGTTTTATTAAAACTGTTTCTGTTGCTTTATTTTTACAGTTTTAATGAAATTAATAACCTTTTTAGTTCTTTGATGTGTCCGAATAAGTAAGTATTAGTAAAATGTACGTTTTGAATGTTGCCAGGGAAAATAATTTGGACGAAATTATTTAGAGAAATAAAAATAGGCACAGTAGATTTATGTCCAAACATACAGATTAGTCCCCATTTGTGCATTTGCGCAATGGACTGGACTAAACGGCTGCTAAAATAATCAACACGTATATTGCTGAGTAGTCACAGTTGTCCACCAGAGGGCAAATATTGGTGAATGCGAACAGTTGGGGTATTGTGCTGCGATTTAGCACGCCTACGGTTCATAGTCACTCGCTAAGCCAAAATAGTAAGTTAATTCGTTTCTTATTTCCTTGGAAAATGCATTGATAAACGTTTTTACTCGCGTCTGCTAGTGTCGTAAGGTGCGTCCATGGTATAATAATATACTCCGCCTGGTACTCTATTCCGAGATTCGCGTATGACCTAACTGACACGGGCCTACGTCATCATGCTGTTTACAGGTTCTCAAACTTTAAAATGTGGGAGAATATTAACGAACGGTGAAAATTATTTTAACGGCATTAATTTTAAGTTATTCATGTAGAAACATAGTAAAATAAAACAAATTTAATGTATTAAATTAAACTTTATTTATCTATACAAGACAAACGTTTGAAAAACAAATTCACAGTTACACATTAATTACCAAGCTTACGACGTGAAAAGTTTGGAAAACACTGCGACTGCTGACACTGAGCGAGAAGGAAATAACAATTAACACGCGTTCGACAAGGATGACGGTCAGGGCATGAAGTTATCTAGATCCGAATTGTCAAATGTGACAGCGCTATCCTGTGTTGCCAGTAATGTAAACAGAATTACCCGAACGCCTGAAATTTCTTTCGTGAATCGGAAGATATTGCTAACGAATAATTAAAAATGACGTGTTATTGTAAAATTTAAGATAAAATACATATAAATGAAAATTATAATATTATAAAGAAATATTTTAACTTATTAACCATAGGTATAATGTACCCATGTAACATGTTATGTTGAAATAAAGTGGCAATGTTATTGTGACGTAGGCCCGTGTCACTCTGGGAATAGAAGACCATGTTTTATTAGACCATGGGTGCGTCTAAGTCCAACAAATACAACGTAAGTGCGCCGCCGAGTTGACTGAAGTTTGCGCACTTTATGCGAACCTCGCATGCGATGCGTTCAGCCAAATAGGTGCACAATGTGGAGCAAACATGCATGTGCTGGAATCGGGACTGGGTGCGCGAAGGAAGAGGAAGTTACAATACCGTTCTCAATTCACATGA
Source organism: Cydia splendana (assembly GCF_910591565.1). Taxonomy (NCBI): domain Eukaryota; kingdom Metazoa; phylum Arthropoda; class Insecta; order Lepidoptera; family Tortricidae; genus Cydia; species Cydia splendana. Next base: position 11,310,257 of record NC_085962.1, read on the forward strand.
TCTCACTTCTAAGTAATCAAATGAATAAAAAGTCATTCCAAGACATTTAGAGCCAAGTGACACTTTAAACGGCAGTCTATCACAAAAATACGACCCGCGAATGGACGAATACTAAAAACAATGTTGCAATCTACAGCGGCTATTAAACTGGAAGTATTCCACAAAACTCAGTAAATGCGTACCGTACGTATCATACGCCTGGCCGTTATCAACACTTTTATGAGGCACAAACGTGCGTCGAGATACGAGTGCTAACGGTAAATTTTAAGGCCCACTGTAAAATGGTAAAATTTTATAGAGTCGATCCACCGCGTTATTTGCCATGAAGACTTTAGCTAAATATCGAATTAATATAAAATTGCTGTGTAAAATGTAAGTTAAGTACTCGGGGATTATTTTAAGATAGTATTTTCACTGTTAATCTTTTATGAAACTGGTTTTGCTTCATTTTATGAAACACCAATCCTGATGCTAATTATAAAAACAGGCTTAAATTCTATATACCTATTATGAATTATAATTCTTTAAGCTATGTTAAAAACGTCTGTTCCATCTAAAAATAGTAATATTTGATTATTTTATTGAACATTGTATACCTTTTCTAAAAACAAACGCAACAAGCGAAAACTATTATCGAACTTCACACAAACATCCGCTTCGAACTCAATTTATTTTCATCACAACGATCAACGAGACATTTCAATTAAACAGATGCGTACAAAGTACCAAGACAGCAGGAAGGGGAAGGTTGTTCCGGCGAGAACTCAAACACGGAGGGGTCAAATGTTTGCGACCACCCCGTATACTGACAAGCTCAAACATGCTGGATAATGAACCGTGGACGAAAACATATTCCACAAGTGAATATTTTAATTAAACCACAAAATAGAGAACTACATAAAATAGGTTCCAATAATGGTTGAGATATAAATTCAGTACCTGCCTAAATCAATCTTTTAAATGGAAACAGTACACAGTTTAAAGCTTGGTAAAGAAAGTTACTGATCTATTTCAGCTGCTGTGGGTTGTCAAGTTTGCATGTCAGACACGTCTTCCACCGCACTCAACGCAGCACCGCACCCTCGGAGATGCGCGTAAAAACTAGAGATGCACCGGATATCCGGTTACTATCCGGTATCCGGCCTATCCGGCCCTCTTTTTAATATCCGGCCGGATACCGGATGGTGACCTACTATCCGGCCGGATACCGGATAGTAATTTTGCTTGATTTTGGAGTCAACAAATTGGATTTAAGAAATCGTCACGGTCATAATCGTTCTCGTTTATTAGGTATTTTAAAACATTCCACTATGTATTGCACGCGCACTCATTTTCGAACCTAGAAATGAGTCCACGCGAACTTTCACTACGAAACAGATCAAAGCCTGCACAATGCGCACCTGAAAAACCGAAATGTAGGTATAATTTCCCCGGCCGAATATTCGGCGGCCGGATACCGGATATTCGGCCGATGATCAGGCCGAATATCCGGTATCCGGTATCCGACCAAACAACTATCCGTTGCATCTCTAGTATAAACCCCGCTCGGCGCGATTAACTGCTCTGAGCAGCGCAAGAGCTAATCGAGCTAAAGCCCGCTCCACACTCGTGCGCGAATCGCGACCCGAAGCCGCGAACGCGAGTGTGTAGTCGATTTCGCAGATCTGCGATCTCGACTTCACACTCGCGTTCGCGGCTTCGGGTCGCGATTCGCGCACGAGTGTGGAGCGGGCTTAAGGTAGTCGAGCTAATCAGGTGAACTTTTTTCACTTCATCAACACAAGCCGAAAATTTCCCACGATATTAGATCTATAGTTACCTACTAATAAATACCGAAAGAGTGACTGTAGTACATGGTACTATACAATATACACGCCACTGTTTATGCCTACGTTTTCGGTGTAGGTATTATAATACCAAAGCCCATAATTTTAAGATAAATATTGTATGGAGCTAGAACAACTTTCTCCTGCCGTGATAGACCCTAATAAAGATAAGGCACCTCTTAATTTATGATTTAGTGCGGTAAATTGGCTCTTCTGGTATATCGCCAGCATTCAGGTCGTTGGTACGACTAGAGGAGATAATTACATATGACTCACGCTTTTATAACATTATTATGGATCTGATGATGCAGCTGGAAGATAGTGAAAGGAAACCTAGACAGCAAAACATGACTAGTACTTTTAGACTCTATTATTAAATTGAACAACGGGACTTAATCGCGTATTTAAGTTTTAAGATTTACCTCCGACGTTTCGAGGACGGCGTTGTCCCCGTGGTCTCGGAGAAGACTGACTAAAGTTGACATCAACATCTTCTAGCCGCGCTTTGTTGATGCTTATGCGCGTTGATGTCAACTTTAGGCAGTCTTCTCCGAGACCACGGGGACAACGCCGTCCTCGAAACGTCAGAGGTAAATCTTAAAACATAAATACGCGATTAAGTCCCGTTGTTCAATTAAATAATGTTTGATAATCGTGAAAGTTTAAATCAGACTTTTAGACTCATTACAAAAGTGTCGGCTTGAGAAAGACGCAACAAAGCTGACAATAACTTGTTACTATTTTTAATAAACACGAAGAAAATATTTATTATTCAAATTTCATCAATTAATTACAATATATTTTACTAACTACCTACAAATCTTAAGAAACTAAAACCCGTTCTGATCCATGCCAGGTCCAAAGGTCCCCATCACACTAGCAACGACCTCGCAGTATGGCGATGGAGCTATGTAAACCTGTTGGATACTGAATATGCTATAACTCAGAACGGGAATGTGTCTACATTATAATTTTAGATAAAAATATTTTACTCACGTCACATACCTACTCGTAAATTTGCCAGTAAATTCGCTGTGCTAACATCCGTCACCCTCAAGCAGGCCACTGACGAGCCTTCCAAATGGATGCCGTTACAATGGATTCATCCAAATGGACGGCATCTTAATATTAAACATTGTACGTTTTTGACATTCACGGACCGATTTTGGATTGCAGCCACGCTATTTGGACTGTTGGAAGGCTCGTCAGTGGCCACCTACTTAAATATTGCTTGAATTATTCGTAAAGTCTTACACGTGTCTTAAAAGTTCACCACCCTACATTACAAGTCAAATTCGGTTCGAAAGTTAAATCGAGCATCACAAAAGGTTAACCAATAGACATTACGTTCTGACTTAACAAATAAACGTACCTAAAGAAAGTTACGGCGCTTGTTTACGGGGGAGTCGTGCGGGCTTGTGAGTTGTGTTCTGGAGTAACTCTGATGATCAATTCAATGCTGATCGGTTCAAGCTGGCTTTTGTTTTTTTTTTCTTAGCCTATTATAGTGTCCTGTTATTTAGGGTTTTAACTAGAAAAATATCCAGGGGCTTCACATAGCTACAATAAAATGTGCTTGAGTTTAGCTTTATTTATTTTAACGTTATTGTAAATGTAGTATATAAAAATACCATAGGGTTGAAACGAAAGAAAAAAACCTCAAAAACATTTTGCTTATTTAGAAGCGCTTACTCCATTATAGGTTGGCCTTATTACCGGATCTTCTTCTATAAAGAATATGTTTTGAATTTAATCTCCACAACAAGAAGTGTTGCTAGATCATATTTTATGGAGTCATGCATTTATTGCAATTTAATTTTTTATGTAGGTAACGCCCTTGATTTTTTTATGTAGGTAAACTAATAATTTTCTTAGCAAAAAATTAAATCATGCAATCATGGATAAAGAGACAACACCTTAACGATATGCCTTGTTAATTCTGTTCTCCAATTAGTAGGAGGATGTCATCTTTCACGTCTCATTTGTTCGGATTAGTTCGGTCACAGCGGGCCGGGATCCGGTTATGGCCGGTTATCGCCCGGTAAAGCGACTCTCGTCGGATAATGGAGGTAGTGTTGTTAATTGAAGCCGTCTTTAGGTACTACGATACTCCACCTTCATTATACTCTGTTTTCTTAGATAAAGCTCGACGAGGAGTACCTTGCTCTTATATACCTACATACCTACATGTACGTGCAGAGTAGTGCAGCTAGCGAGTCTTATTTATTAATGACTAGCTGTGCCCGCGGCTCCGCCCGCGTGGAATTCGGTCTGTGTCAGTTAGCGGCTAATTTCTAATCCTAATTTCTCTCCCTCTTCCCTGGAGGCGGAACTTGAAGTAAAGTTGACAGATGGATATGCTAGAGGACTGTAGTCCAGATAAAATATTTTACAGTTAGGTACCACTAAATAAAACTACACTCCAAAATCAATAGGTTTTTTCGCCCTTATTAAAATTTTACACGTGATTTAAACGACAGAGTAGTAGGTGTATATCGGACGATACAGTAAGGTATACGCGCGCGAGCGAAGGCGAAGCGGCCTGCCTGGCTAGAGCGCCACTCACCGTGGTCTTCTTCAGACTCCTGAGGAAGACCACGTGCCTCTTGTAACCTCAATGCTTTGCGAGACTTTCGCGAATGATTCGATTTTTTTCGGGAAGGCATGGAAATGCGTATCAAATGCGAGTCCCAAATCGTTTGACTCCGCAAACGACCAGTGCCGGATTAAGATATTTTGATGCCCTAAGCATTTCTAGACCATGGTGCCCCCTCTCCCTAGGGTCATCAAGATTACATTAATTTTTTTGGTAAATTGACTGACGTTCATTGCCGCATTACAGCTGAGAATGGAAATCAGTCACATCATTTTACCACGAAAATTGACAGTGCCGCAGCAGTAACGTTGCAACAGAGTACCTAATGCTGCTGCAGTCGCCACCCGAATGTCACCTTTATCATATATTAGAATGTTATTGAGCGAAAATTTTTCGTTACAAAAATGCAATTTGATAGACAGTTAATTTTTACTTTTAGTATGGAAATCAGTCACATAATTTTATCACGAAAATTGACAGTGCTGCAGCAGTAACGTAGCAACAGAGTAATGCTGCTGCAGTCGCCACCCGAATGTCACCTTTGCTATATCTTAGAAAGTTATTGAAAACGCGAGCGAAGCGAGCGCGAAAATTTTTCGATATAAAAAACGCAATTTGATAGACAGTTGTACATTTTTACTTTTAGTATGGAAATCACTCACTTAATTTACTAGTTATTGAAAACGCGAGCGAAGCGAGCGCGAAAATTTTTCGATACAAAAAACACAATTTAAAAGACAGTTGTACATTTTTACTTTTATTATGGAAATCAGTCACATCATTTTATCACGAAAATTGACAGTGGTGCAACAGTAACGTTGCAACAGAATAATGCTGCTGCAGTCGCCACCCGAATGTCACCCTTATCATATCTTAGAAAGTTATTGAAAACGCGAGCGAAGCGAGCGCGAAAATTTTTCGATATAAAAAACACAATTTGATAGACAGTTGTACATTTTTACTTTTCGTCCCAACCAGGCGCGAATCCAGGATTTCATACAGAGAAGGGATGGGACAGTTTTTTATCAGCCTAGCTTCGCATAGGGCTCGATATTTAAGGGTCTCAGCGAGGTTGTTTGATGCAAGAGAGGTGAAAAGATGCAAGAAAGCAGAGCTTGGAATTGACCAAGTGAATTGAATTGGCAAAGTGTGAGCAAGGCAGAAGGCCCAGCTGCGAAAGAGGAAAGCTTGGATTTGGATCCACGCCCAAGTGTAATTAAGGCAGAAGATCAACTTTGCCGTAAGGCAGAAGGCCTCGCATAAGACCTAACGCCGAACTGCAAAAGAGTGGCTTGAAATCGAATCTATGCATGTAATCACGACCCTTCTACTGCTCGCTCTTCGGCTTCACTCGAAAGCGCTACTTGATAGGATGCTTTTAGTTTTCGGCTTTCACGGGGCCCCTTATAACACTTTGACAGTTAAGTCTCAGGATCGCGGCTAAGGAGCAACTCGGCTTGGCCGACAAATCTGGCGTGCAAGAGAGCAAAATTCGCTATTAAATCGGTAACCTATGTCGAAAAAATCGGCTGGCCGCAAGCCCGAAAGCAAGATATTTTTCCATGACTTTAAGGGCCTCCGCGTAAGGTCAAATCGAAAGCCTACGTTGGAGATGTTCTTACGTACTCTCTTACATGATCCCTACGACCCTTCGTTATTAGATGGGTACTTGTACACGTATAAAAGTTTCATGTAGGTACCTGCTCCACGACGACTGCAATGCTGATGCAGCCTGCGCGTTTTTTTGCCTACGGTTTTGGTGCCCCCTAGACGTGGTGCCCTAATCAAGTGCTTATTTTGCTTAAAAGGGTTAATCCGGCACTGCAAATGACAGAGGTCAATGTTTTTTTTTCAAAGTTCCCACCTTCGTGGCCTTTATTAAGTGCTGTATACGCAGGGCCGGATTAAGCATGTCGGGGCCCCTAGGCAGTGCAAGGCTCGGGGGCCCCTTACAGTCAATTCTGCATACAGCATGTTCAGTTACAGGGAAAAAAGTTTGCGTTTTTAATTTCAATCTTCAGCCGAGCCGATCCGAGTCTAGTCAGAACGATGTCTTTTTCGCACTTATTGCTTGGACATAAAGCTTTTTTCTAACACCGACCATAAGACAAAACGCCGAGCCACTTTATTAGGAGCTACATGGTAATAAAGAATTTCCATATGTTAAAATTATTAGTGTTAGACCAAGATAAGTCTGCAACGATTTTGATAGCACACGCAGTGCAAGTGTTATTTTAAACGTCAAACTTCTATGAAATTCATCATCTTCCCCGCGTTATCCCGGCATTTTTGCCACGGCTCATGGGAGCCTTGGGTCCGCTTGGCAACTAATCCCGAGTGCGTAGGCACTAGTTTTTACGAAAGCGACTGCCATCTGACCTTCCAACCCAGAGGGTGAACTAGGCCTTATTGGGATTAGTCCGGTTTCCTCACGATGTTTTCCTTCACCGAAAAGCGACTAGTAAATATCAGATGATATTTCGTACATAAGTTCCGAAAAACTCATTGGTACGAGCCGGGGTTCGAACCCGCAACCTCCGGATTGAAAGTCGCACGCTCTTACCGCTAGGCCACCAGCGCTTCAAACTTCTATGAAATTGTAACGTATAAATAACACTTGCACTGCGTATCTTATCTAAATCATTGCAGACTTTTCTTGGTCTAACTGTATTAATTCATCAGTCAAGCTAACATGTAGATAGAGGGCCAACCAAAAAACTTAGCAAAAACGCGAGCGCAGCGAGCTCAAATTTTTTTAACAATATCGCAAATTGTGAAAGCCTGTTAAAAGGCCAGGCCGGGTACCGATCCTCACCTGGGCCTAAAAGTCCGAAGTGCCCCAGTGAGGCGAGCTTTCATGCGAACTCAAAGCCGTTCAGGCTTCGGGATAAGTAGTTGAGCACAGACACGAACCAAATTCCATTGTATTAAAAAGCGAGACCGCTGGCCGAGCTAGCCGCAGCGAGGCCAAAGGCTAAGCTGAAGTAGAGGAGATGAGAAACACATACCAATGGTAAAATGAGGTAAAAAGTGAGGCTGAAGTAAAGGTAGAGCTCAGCAATCTCCGCATTGCTCGACAAGCCCGAAGCGTTTTTTAGCGAAGTGAGCTTTCATGTGAGGCAAAAGGCCAAGCTACTGAAATCAATGTTGATATTTCTTAAAAAGCGACGCCGAAGGCCGAGATGTAAGGAAGGAGCGCTCTAACATGAACCAATCGTCGAAATAGGTCACTTTTGTGACGCATTTTTACATACATACATTTTGTATGGACCGTCACTAAACTGACACCCAAAATTCGTACGAAAAACTGGGGACACTTTTTTTCTTTGTTTTAATCAATAGTCCTCGTGATTCTGAGTCGATATAACCCAGAAGTTGTTCGAAAAAAAGTAAATGTTAACATTTTTTCAGAAAACCTTTACAACGGGGCCCCCGTTTCTCAAAAGCTTGTAACTTGTAATACAAGCGGATGTCACTTTTTGACAGCTTTTGTTAGAAAGGGACTTCCACTTGTATTACAAGTTACGCTTTTAAATTAAGCTTTTGAGAAACGGGCCCCAGGTACGCATATATGCCCCGCAAACTGTAACGTATTGCTTCCATTTTATTACAGTTTCATTAAATTAAAGAATGGATCGAAAAAAAAACAATAACAAAGCATACTCATTATTAATAAGAACAAAAAATTTACGCGTGAATTTTGACCCTATGAAACATTTTTTTTTTGTGATGGTGCGCTCTGAGCCGCCGGGGCCCCCTAGCCGAGGCGGGGCCCCTAGGCAGTTGCCTACTTTGACTTAGGGTTAATCCGGCCCTGTGTATACGTATGAATATGGATTTGATATGGATGCGCTATAATTACGATTAGGTATAATTCATGACGGAGAAAATTATTAATTTTAAATAATTATGCAATTATACGCGTGTTGATATGTGTGTTTATTTTACCATTACGTAACTATGTAAACTCATTTTTAGTTTTCTTGATTACTTAATGTTTACTCAGTTCCCCAAAAGATGGCACTGTGCAATGAGGGGCAGTTAATTTACTGTCTTTTAATTTTGTTGTATTATTAAATCAACATAATTATTCAATTAAATTAGTTGATATCCGTACCCTCTCTTCTAAACTTAGAGTTAATTTGGCAAAATCCTTCCTCGGTGGCTTATTCATGTCACCACGTATTAAATTCAGCGCCATCGGTTAGTTTACCAGGGTACTCTATAGTGGTAGCACATATTTGAAAAAAGTTTGCCCCTCCTTCCTAAGTAGCGCCATAAGATTCAGGGGCAAACTTAAGTCAATCGAGTGTTGTGGCTACCCCCCCCTTTTAGGGGTTAAATTTTTATAGCCTATCACCTGGCCGGGGATGTTCTCGACAGATTAGTAAAGTTTTCATCAAAATCCGTTCAGCCGTTTTCACGTGATGCGCGTTCAAATAAACAGACAAACAGATAAACAGATAAACAGACAAACAGACAAAAATTCTAAAAACTGTTGGAACGTGTTCTGTTATCGATTCTAAGTATCCCCAGCCAACTTTTTTTCAAATATCTTCCATGTACAGACTTTCGACCCTCATCAGCTTTATTATATGTATAGATTCATATTAAATTTATTACAACTAATGTATATAAAACTAAAGCACAATGAAGTGACAATGGTTGCTTCCTTAATTTCAGTTTAATTGCGATTATTATATTACACGAGATTATACTTTTTAGTAGCAGTGAGATAGACATACAGTTCACACTCGTGTATGTTCTTGTTCAAGAATCGACAACTCAACTGAACAAAAAAAAGTCGCAGATGATGCAGTAGTCGCAGTGATCTTCAACCAGCTCACTCAAAGCCTAAAGATTAGCCTACGCGGAGCTCTGCCTTCGGCCTTCGTCGACATATCTAGTTAGTAGTTACTAACCGGCGGGCCTTCGGCCTTTTGGGCCGCTTTTAGGATAGAGTTCATCTAAGCTAACTTTGCACTGACTTAAATAGAACAAAGGGAAGAAGTGTTATTATAAACGTCATTTTATAATGACACTCCCACACACAGTAAGTTGTATAACTGAGTTTCGTCCCTTATTATGGCAGAAGTGAAAACTCAATGACAGTCTTACGTCTTACGGTCACGTGACACCTGTTACGAGTTTAACATTTTTTCCCCATCACAAAATAGTGCACAGCGCCGCTAAAGAAGTTTTCACTTAAAAAAAACACAAAATGCCCGTTTCTTCCAGAAAAATCTTCTTCATTTTCGTTTATGTGGTCACAAATTCAGCAGAAATGACCCAAATGTTACAAATGGTAACAATATTTACAGCGGCTATTACTGGCCTTTTATGTGACACAAAACGCTAGTTGGTGTAATCTGGACACTTTTTACGAGCATTTTAAGTAATGCCCACCGGGCTGTTGTAAATCAGTGGACAATACGACTTACCCCGATTAGCATAAAGCCGTTTGTTTCCTAAATTAGTATTATTATAATTTTGTATCAGAATAGAGAGCGGAATGTATTCCAACATTCCTACTACGGCGTTCCGAGTAAAATAAAGGATAGACCGGGCCGAGGCGTCCGACATGTCATTTTCTATGACAGCTGATCGGTGATCACGTGGTGCTTTCCGTAGAATACGAAGGGCTGGAAGCTCCGGCCCGGCCCCGGCCCGGTCTAGCGTAGTCATCCTTAAAACGCGACGTCTTTATATCAGAACAAAATTTCTGCCAAATTCATAAAAACACGCATTTGGGTCAAACAGATCACTGTGTTATGTCTTTCCTGTAGACATACACAAGAGTTAAGGGCTATAAAGGTTAATTTTCTTATTTAACCCTTATCCACGTGAAAAGGTCCTCCTTTTATTTAGAGAACTATGATAAAATCATTGCTTACATGCCCACAAGCTGTTAACTATTGCCCACAGGAGAGAAAAATGTGCTGTTCGCGATAACACGCTAGTTTTCTCTCCTGTGGGCAATAGTTAACAGCTTGTGGGCATGTAAGTAATGATTTTATCATAGTTCTTTAAGTAAAAGGAGGACCTTTTCACGTGGATAAGGGTTAAATAAGAAAATTAACCTTTATAGCCCTTAACTCTTGTGTATGTCTACAGGAAAGACATAACACAGTGATCTGTTTGACCCATTTACTGTCGGAATTATTTTACGCTCTGAATTTGATTACTTAATATTTGATAATCATATATTGGTATTTGGGGTCAAACATACACAAATTAAATCTACTAACTAAATACCTACTAGCCCCATACTAAGCAAAGCTTGTAAGTACTATGGGTGCTATAGGCGAAGATATACATACTTTAATGCAACGAGCTGTACCTAGTTTTGTTTTATGCAACGAGTTGTACAGTCACCTGCAATAATATGTTACTCTTCGAAGGCCACAAAAATATGTGACACACTCTTATGGCTCTACAAATAAGATCGTGTCAGATATTTTTGCGGTTTTCCTTGTGTAACATAGGTATTATTGAAGGTGACTGTACCTAGCTCAACAACCACTCGCCTCATTGTGCAAAAATGTTCCATCCCTGTCCTAGACGGTTTACATCTTTGGCAGGAATAGCATTTTGCGCGTAGCTTATATTGCTTCAGTCCAAAATAAAGGCTAAAACATAGTTTACCTGTAAACCCGCAGAGGAATGCCAACTATGGCAATTTCGACATGAGTTCGGAGTCAGAATGTTCGGGCAACTCTTCCCAGCGTGCTTAGTCCGTTTTGGAGGGGTTAATGAAATACGATACGAGGACGAAAGGATACCGATAAGTGTTCATACTAGTTATCTTGTCCCCAACAGTCAAGAGATGAAACCAGTGCAGAAGCTATAGTATTTTTCAAACTGGAAGGGTACGATGATAGATGTCAATTCAATACAATTTTGCGACATTTGGCATTTTTAGGTTATAAATTGTATGGAGATAATATAAAAATACTATGGAAAGGTGACATTCAGATGACAAGTGCAGCAGCTTTGCTGTTGCAGTGCTGTGTTACTGCTGCAGCACTTATGTGGGCGATATCACTGTAAATTTTCTCGATAAATTGCGTCGGGGTCGTTGCTGCATTGCTGTCGCTATTATAACGTTTAATTACTTTTTAGTGTTCCAAACAAAACTTTGTTCACGGAACACTTATGGGATCACTTCGGTCTTGCAAATTAGTTATTTTATTGCTAGTGTTGCAGCGTTGACGCAGGCGACGATGGAACTGTCAATTTCCTTGTCAGTAACGCTGCTGCTACAAGACTTCTGTTTTTTGTGTATTCAGTTTATCACCTTATTTATATTTGCTAACCGTTGAATTCTGCGATGGCCGAAGGCGGTTTCCGCATATTAGGACCGAAATCGCTTTCGCTGCAGGAGGATAGAAATCGGACACAATCGAATAATAACAATAAATAAATAATAATTCGGTTTTAAGTATGTAAACTTGTGTATGTTACGTTTCGTACACTGTGTACATACCTGTTTTACTAAATGTGTGGAAGAAGATGTAGGTTACTGTCAGGCCCGGTCTAGCGTGAGTCATCCGTTATGCGTTCGTACTCATTTGCTAACACAATTTGGAAAGTAATCGTGACTCTTGGAAACATTCCATCAAGTCAAAGTCTACCTATGTATTTTCAGTAGCGACAAGATGTAAGTCAAAGTTCGTCTCTTGGGAACTTAATAGATAATTTCTAAGTCGAACAAACTTCTCAACTTTTGAACTCACGTCTAAAGTTACTATTCTTAAATTCACAAAGGTACTTTATTCAAAACGAAACTGGAAACGCTGTAATTTGTGCCTTGGATGGGTTCAGTTAGAGTCTTGTTTCGTTTGCTGGGCAAGGATTCCTTTCTATTGACCGTAGGAAGGCCGGGAGCAAGTGTGACTACGGAACCGTGAAAAGTTAAAAAAAACAACGTCCCGTCTGTGCTTCCGCGTCGGCACTAGCAAACTGCTCAATTTCCGGATTTCAAAGACCAAAAGAGTTTTAAATGCTGGAATCGTGAGTAGGAAATAATATTATCTTTGGATCAATGGTGCCGCGTGGGTTACGAGTTTAGGTTACCGTATGTAGGTATTTAAGGCTCATTGATAATGTATTTGTGACAGGTTGGTCTGAATTGACAATCGGCAGAATAGATAGAGAGAGAATAGACTACTTTTATGGAGAATATTATAATATTATTTTTTGAAGTATGTATGAAGTATATATATTGTTTATTGGTAATTTGTTTAATTATAACACCTTATGATGAATGATTTATGACAACTATTAAAAGAATAATTTTATGCCCATAAACACTAGTCTACAGGCAAATAGCATGCCTACAATAATATTATTCTTAAGTCGTTTGTTAACGAAAAAAAAATAGCTGATTTGTAGTAAATACCCATTGGTATATCCAATTTAATTAGTATTTTCACTTAAGTTTTCAACAAATTCGCTTCGCGTAGTCACGGAGCCACCGTCATTCCGGCCGAAAGGATATCGGGCATCGAGAGCCCCACGTACATGGTGATTTAGGACAACCCCCACCTGGCGGGCACGCCCAGGGCACTTAATTAATAGAAAGGGAGGTATTTACTTAACGTTCTAACAGTTTAGGATCGCTGTACATTTGCCTGTAAAAAGGAGCAATTTTGTACAATGAATTGTCGAAAGACGGAAATATACCTAGGTTTATTATAGGTGGATTTCTTTTGACGGTTAAGAGAATTAGGGGCTGCAATTGGCGCCGTTTACATTTTGATCGGGAAAAAATTATAAAACCAGAGACGATCCGATCTTAAATTGGGATGTGTCTAAAACGGCCTTATACACGGCTTAAATAAAGTGAAACTGAATGAATGAATGTAATCTGATGATAATATTTTAAACATTCATCGTGATTTATATTGATTTATTAACACATTTTTCTAATATAATAATGCAATGCAAATGACATTTAATTTTTATAATACTTGGTCTGAAAATGCGGAACCTAATATGAGACTACACTATTATGGAGTTAGAGGATCGGCACTGAATTTATTTAAGTCCTACTTAAATGGTAGAATACAAAGGGTCGATGTGAGTGGACAGCGATCACCGGGGTTATTGATCTCTATGGGTGTACCACAGGGGTCAATATTGGGGCCTTTCCTGTTCCTTATCTACATAAATGACATGCCATTCCTTGTAAAGACCCACCATGATATAGTATTGTTTGCAGACGACACCTCACTTATTTTCAAAGTCAAACGACAGCAACAAGCTTACAATGATGTAAACGATGCTATTTCAAAGGTAGTAAATTGGTTCAATGTTAATAATTTATTGTTAAATGAGAAAAAGACTAAATGTATTCAGTTTGTTACTAGTAGTAACGTAAGGCATGTGCAAACAAGTGTCATTGTGAAGGAAGAGGAATTTGAATTAGTTGACAGTTTTTCTTGGTATAACTTTAGATTCTAAACTTCAGTGGGGTCCCCATATTGCTACTCTTTCGAATAGACTGAGTTCTGCAGCTTTTGCAGTGAGCAAAATCCGTCAGTTAACTGATGTGAAAACAGCTCGATTAGTATATTTTAGTTACTTCCATAGCATTATGTCATATGGTATTTTACTGTGGGGTGGTGCTTCAGAGATAAATACCATTTTTAAACGGTTTTATTTTTGTTCTGCAGAAGCGGGCTATTCGGGCAATATATAAATGGAACCAATAGAGACTCACTTAGAAATAAATTCAAGGAAATTGACATAATGACAGTGCACTGTCAATATATTTATGAGAATATTCTGTATGTAGGTACATAAAAATATTGTTAATTTTAGGAAAAATTGTGACATTCATAATACGAGTAATAATAGAAATTAACATAAGCTCGCAGTGCCCTTCACACGGCTCCATAAAATTATTTATTTATTTATTTATTTAAGAAGAAACAAACAGTCGTTTACAAATAGGTTTACAAAAATATTTCTTAAATTAAGACCTGGAGTTTCCTTATTATATGTATATAAAAATTGCAGTCTGTAAAATAAAGTAACATAAACATAAGGTACTAGATTAGTTTGAACATATAGGTATACTCACGAGAGTCGGAGTGAAATTAATGGGTATTGATTAAATTACCGGAAAGAGACATAAGTAATGAAAAATTACATACTTAACTAATTACCGAAAAGCACGTTTTAGTGAATTTATGGAACAGTTAAACAAATCTAAACTATAAAGTTTTTCATTTTCGTTAAAAAGTTTACAAACACGTCTCATAAATACATTTTTTACATAGCATGTTCTACTATAGGGAATGGAAAACATTTTTTTCTTCTGACATTGGCGCTGACGTCTATGAGGAACTCTCAAATGTATTTGATGTAGTAGTGAGGGGACATCTAACACATTATTCAATATTTTGAAAAGTAGGACAGAGTCTACACAGTCTCGTCGACTAGCAAGAGTTTGGAGTTTATGATGTGTCAGAGATTCATTATAGTTAAGGTGAGTATGACCAGTTCTAAAATCGAGGGTTCTAACAAACTTCTTTTGTACTCGCTCCACTCTATCACTATGAACATTATGGTAGGGTTTCCAAACTGCGCAGGCAAATTCGAGGTGGCTGCGGACAAAACTGTTAAAAAGGATTTTGTAAGTGACACTATTTTTAAATGGCTTTCCTAATCGTAAAATGAAACCTAGTTGTTTGTACGCCTTTTTTATAACCGAGTCTAGATGAGGTATAAACGATAGTTTTGAGTCCATAATAACTCCAAGATCGCGAATTTGTGTTACTCTACTCAGACGATTGTTGCCTAATGTGAAATTATAATTAAGATTATTTTTTTTCTTAGAAAAACTTATAACATAACATTTATTCAAGTTTAAAAATAACTTATTTTGGGTACAAAATGTCTCTAGATTTTTTAAGTCATCTTGGAGCAAATAATAATCTTCAATAGAATGAATTATCTTATAAATTTTTGTATCGTCTGCGTAGAGCAGCACTTTCGAATTTTTAATATATTTATCTATGTCATTAATAAAAAGCGTAAACAGTAAAGGGCCTAAATGAGATCCCTGTGGTACCCCGGAACTAATGGACTTCCATTGAGAGGCGTAACCTGCTAGAACAACACATTGGCTTCGATTCTCTATATATGATTTAATCCAGCGGAATAGGTCTCCGTGTATTCCAAGGTGCCAAAGCTTGAGTAAAAGTGTATTGTGACATATTTTGTCAAAAGCCTTGGCAAAGTCTGTATACACGGCCTCTACACTTGCGCCTCCATCCATCGCTACTAAGATATCACTAGTGAAAGTCAATAGGTTAGTGTCTACCGAACGACCTTTGTAGAAACCGTGTTGATTAAGGCTAATATGATTTTTGACTACTTGGGACAGTTCATTTGTGACTATCTTTTCGAAAATTTTGTTAAATTGGCATAATTTTGAAATCGGCCTATACTGTTCAATATTTTGGCTAACTTGACCCTTGGGGATAGGAGTTACGAAAGCTTTTTTCCAAATTTCAGGAACACAACCAGTTTTAATTGATTTTTGGAAAAGAATAGTGAGTGGGGATGATAAGTTCGCTGAGCATTTTTTTATAAAAATTGGATGAATACCATCAGGGCCTGCACCTTTGTTGGTATTGATTTTATTCAATAGTCTATGGACAATGGCACGGTTAATATATATGTTACTTGCGTCAATTAAGGGTTCAGTTGGTGGCACCAAAGTATCAACTCGAAAATGAGTATCTGACTTTTCAAAAACGGAGTGGAAGTGATCATTAAATAAGTTACAAATTTCTGCACCGTCTGAGGACGTGCGGTCTTTATATTTCATAGTCTTTGGTATTTTATTTTTAGTATTAATCGACTTAATATACGACCAGAAATAATTCGGGTGTGATTTAATTTTGTTTTCCGCGTATGATATATAACCGTTGTAGCACTGTAATTCCATTTTTTCTGCGCGTTTACGTAATATTTTAAATGTCTCGTAGTCCAAAGGATTACGGTATTTTTTCCATAACCTATGAAACTTACGCTTTTCACTAAGCAACTTTCTTAAAGGTTTGGTGTACCACACCGGGACAGACGATGACATATTAATCCTACGCCTAGGGATGTGAATACTAATAAGTTTATTTAAAATATCGTAGAATTTAGTAACACAGCCAGTCAAATCACTATTTTCAAAGAGTGAGTACCAATTTATTTTAGATAGCTCATTCATGGGTAATTGTGTAAGATTTTATAATAAACTTCCAAACCAATTACTGAATTATCAATTAACACATTTAAGAATTACGTAAAGCGTAAACTTATTTTTAAAGCTTATTATACCACACAAGACTACCTGAGTGATAAAACAACGTGGGCTTAATTGTGATTCGAAATGGATATTTCAATGTATGACATTTAGATTTTATTCTAGACTAGTATTTTTTATACAATTTTTATGTTTGACGATCTTTTTGTGAAATTCTTAGTATGTATTAAATTTATCTGTAAGTATAATAATCCAATATTACTATGGAATAATATTAACATCAATAAATTGCTGTAATAATTAGCTTAAGATAATATATTATGTAGCACCATACTGGGCTGGCTGAGATGCAGGATCAGTATCGCCGTTATACGCGCCACCAGCATGTGGCGATCCGAGGCACACGCCACCGATTTAAGTCCACTGCCAGGTCACTGAGAGAAAAATCACCACCAGGAATTAATAAACAGTTCTGTACTGGGGGAAAAAATGAAGTTTTAGTAGTAATCATGGAAGTTTCACTATTTCTGTAAAATTTATTTATTTCTACAAACAGCTCAGTAATACTAAATCTAATTTCAGCAAACAGACTTTAGTAAATGGAGCATTAAACAAAGTTCAGTATTTGTTACAATCCATTTTTATTACTACTAAAATTCTCCGATTTTTACTAGTAAAGTTTGTGATTTTTGGAAAAAAGCATCTGTGATTTCAAGTTATGATTTTAGTAAATGTCTCACTTACATAGTTTTGTAATATCTAAAAAACGAGTTCGCGGGAATAACATTACCCCATTTAAAATAACAATTCAGTTGTTACTATAGCGACATTACAAAGTTTACTGGTATTTAGTAGATAGACTTGTTGTGTTTATGTTCATTGTTGTACCAATCACTAAACGAGTTTTGTAATACCAACACAGCTACTTGCTACGTTCATTTGGTTAGAGTTAGTATTGTGTCGGATGTCGGGCGGGCGTGTCTCGTGTCTTCTTTGTTTAAAACATACTTAAGTTAAATAATAAATTTAGGATATATTGTGGGCCATGGACATATTAACCCGCGACCTACTGTGTAGTTGGGGTCTACAGGAATATATTGTTCTGCAACTTCGAGCTAGCTGTTGTTATTCTAGTGATAATGATATCAAAGGTAAATCTAAACTGTTTGCAATTCCAACCTCCCTAGCACAGGTGCGCCGCGAGAGCATGTTGCGCGCGTAATAACTACTAGTCTCTTTCTGACTGTATGAATAAGAAAGGAATGGGTAGAATATCTCGACAGGCTTTTATAGTGCCTCTTTAGTACAGAGATATACTACCAAATGCTTTTTTATTCATACAGACAGAAATAGAGACGGGTAGCTACCACGCGCGCGACATGCTCTCGCGGCGCCCGTTTGCTAGGGGCGGAGGAATTGCAAACAGTTTTTGCCTGTGACGTCATTATCTCTAGAATAACAACAGCTAGCTTGGAATCGCAGTACAGTTTAGTAAAACCTATGACGTCATCGTCTCCGATATTGCTAAAGCACGCTTAGAATTACAAAACGGTTAGTTTTCACCCATGACGTCATCACCTCCGATATTGCTAAAGCACCTCTCGGAATAACAAAACCAAATTTCTGAAATTACTCTAGCATACTTCAAATTACAAATATAGAAGTTGTATTTCCTACTAAATGGAAATTGCAAAAGTCAATTTGTTCCTATTAGTTGACTCTCCTTGTCCCCGGATTAAGTTTTATTTTTGTAATTCTAAGTGTGTTTTTGTTAGTTTTTTCTCTCAGTGTGGCTTGGGTTCGACGACGGAGCCGCCCTTCCACACATCGATTGAAACCCCTTTTCTACCCTACCTATGTATTATCTAATCCTTTGCCTATGTATTACTTATGATTGTTATAATAAATGTTTGATGCTTTTAGAATATATATTATGTAAAACGTTCATAAGTGATTGTTGCTAGGCCTACATGAATAAAGTATATTTGACTTTTGACTTTTGAGAGCTTTTAAGGGGCTACCCCACCCCAATGACCTTCGATCTGAATCCCTTAAGGAATCCCTTAGTTTTCTAATGTATTTTGTAGCTTATTAATATTATCAGCAACGGCTTTAAGCAATATAGTATTCCATATTTACTTCTATGTTAATTGTATTCGAGATATTTTGCATCAAAGTTGAACAATTTTAGGCTAAAAAAACTGGTTTTCTGGCCATAACTTTTGTGTTAATTAGTTGAAAATTAAAACCTAGACACGTTTTTCGAGACGTCAAAGACGAACCCAAATAAGTATGAAGATTTCGTACATGTAAGATCCTTCACAGCAAACTAGATACGAAAAAAAATATTTTTAGACGATGTTTAAAAAATTCATAAAAAAATAAGTAATAATTTCTTTCAAAATCCGGTAGACAAAAACGGAGATAAAAGACTGAAGAACCGATAACCTTTTGTCTATCTGTAGTGTAAAAAAAGGAGATACGATTCAAAACTTGTCAAAAATCGATGAAAACCTCGGGTAACCCCTTAACTGGATAGTATATGGCATGTGGCTGTTAGCCCTTGTTCTAAGCACAAATAAAAAAAAATACTTTTCACCCTAAGGTGCATATGCAATTTTCCACCCGGCTATCAGCCTGTGAAAGGTGAACTTTCCGAATAGGAGAGTGAAAATAATTTTCTCTCTAAAATTTTGCTCGTCAGATTCCTCGGCTATATCACTACTTAGTTATTTTATAACCAAAATGATACTGCTGAAAATTATACATGTTTTCGTGATTTTTTCCTATCAAGCCACCTTCAACGTTTTAAGATTTTTGGTTGATCTGCCCTTGAAAATATAGTGTGGTTTCCGTGTAAATTTTTCAAAGGCATATTTACCTTTCATTAAAAAAAGTAAAATTCAATACAAAAACTACAATTTTGCGTTAGCCCCTCTTAAGTACCTTTAGAATATGTACAGTCGGTGCCCTAACATAAGTATCCACTTTTTTATACAATTAGTATGGCGACGTGGATACTTAAGTTGGGGCACCGACCGTACTTGTGTTAGGAGATCGCTCCTTTCTAACGGTTTTAGTCCAAAACTATTTTTTTAGAATAATTCCTTTTTCACGGGTCCCTGAGAGTACCTAATAAATAAAAGTGTGTCAGTTTTTTAAGAAATATTTATAAGATAAATAGTTTATTATCCATACTAGTTAAACTTTGATATTCTAAGTGGCCAGTAGCATGGCAAAATGAAACAATAAACAAAGATTGACAATATAAAAATAAAAATAAACGATACCAACAGTGAACTCAAGTTTCTATTTTTCATACTAGGCTATTGTGTGAAAAGGCACTAGACTACAGCAAATAATATCGAGCCGCCAGAACGTGAACATTGCAGCGTATGTTTTAGAGGTAAAATTTATTTGGAGGAACTAAATAAAAATACCGAGGCTTTCCGTCGATTTGTTCCATTTAATATAGACCACAGGATTTTTCGGTTGCGGACGTAGTAACGTAGTGGGAAGTTCATTTTAAATATTTTTTTAAGGTAAGGTACTAACCCACGCGGGTCCCACGCAAACACTGAAGGTATCCCACGCAAACACGTAAAATGTGGTGGGCAGACACAATTAGCAATTCTCAGCACATTTTAGATGAATTTTCTGATCAAAGAGAAGGTAGGTTTTTTAATTTAACATGTGTGTTATAAATACAGTTATTGATTATATTATTATACATATTTCACATAATTTTGCAGAGCATCGGCGTACTCGTTTGTTATTTAGGTACTACAGACAGAATTACTATATTAACTGATCAATACTTGGTGACTATCATTGCATAGGTATCGTGTTATACTTAAAATTAGATAGCCGAGGACCTCACTGTTTACAATATAGTATTGAGATTTATTATTTAAGAAAATAGGTGCAGAATTTTAAATATACCTAACAACTTAAAATCATATCTTTGAAAATACTCTAAACATGCAAAAACGGATAATATATTTGATATAAAATCAGGGCACCTTTGAAAATATTACTATTTTTATTAAAGGTTGTTACGCTTAAGCTTAAGACGTAATAAGTAAGTTATAAAAGTTTTAATGTGCTAACTTAATTTAGGGCTCACTAAAATCAATTTTAAGGTAAAAAGATATCGAAGTTTACGAAATAACTACTAACACAGAACTTCTTAATTTCTATTGACAAAACAACGCATTCCATTCGAATTATTTTTCTCAACATCCAATACTCTAATGCCTCCGTCAGCAATAAAGTCGCAACTTTATCGAAAGGGTTATAAATTGAGGGTTTCAAAGAACGTTTTTAAACGTGAAATAGGGAATTTTATAAATAAAACGACACTCTGGGGGAATTGCTAATAGTGAGGCGTTGTCAAGTTCTCTTGTAAGTATGGGTAGGTACACAGGTATTGCAAACCGGATTGATTTTCAATCCGGCCGGATCCGGCCGGATTTTGGCCTCAATCCGGCCGGATCCGGCCGGACCGGATTATTTAGTCATAACCCCAAACCAAGCAAAGCTTGTACTATGGGTACTAGCTCTAGGTAGTACTACTAGGCGACGATATATATACGTATAGTACATATATTGATAAATACATGCTCATATACATAGAAAACACCCATGACTCAGGAACAAATATCTATGTTCATCACACAAATAAATGACCTTACCGGGATTCAAACCCAGGCTTCATAGGCAGGGTCACTGAATGAATGGGACCACTACCCACTAGGCAAGACCGATCGTTACAAATGCCTTCCATAACATCTCCATCCTTTAATTTTTACTTCTAAGTAATCGTCGTATTGTGCCGATTCGTGCCACCAACATGAAAGAAGAGGAAATCCTCTTCTGTTCTCAATCATCGTCATATTAAATATGTTCAATTATTTTACTAAATCTTGACTTTTTCATTCGTTCTTTATTCTGTTTAACTTCTTTCTTCCATCCGTCGCCTTTATCTCACCTAAAACGCACGCAGTGGGTGCTGTGTGCGGTCTTTTTTTCTATTTTCCCGGATCCGGTCCGGATCCGGTGATTTTAACCGGATCCGGTAGCTCCTAAAAAGTGCCGGATCCGGCCGGATTACCGGATCCGCCGGACCGGATTGCAATCCCTATAGGTACATTTATATTGTAAAATGTAATGGAGTGAAGTTTTAGAAAAATGTAAGCAATGTGCAATAATTTTCAAATGAATTCTCTTTTTATAAAACACTAGAAGTTGAGTCGTTTCTGGTACAAAGGCTGTCCTGTCAAAGGTGGCGTTATGGGACTTTTTGCACCACAAGCCGTAAGGAGCAAGTATGACTAATTACTTCTATGCTTCTATTCTAATTTTGATGTAATATGATAAATATATATTTTTAATTATAATTTAATGTTTGTATCTACCTTATAAATAAAGATATTTTATTATAATTTTTGTATAGGTAGGTACATAATGATTAACGATGGAGGCATATGTCATTATTTGATACATGTATCGATACATCTGTAAATATATTTACAAGGTCTGGAAAAGAGAAAAGTAGGCCGCAGAAAAGTTAGATTAAGTTTACTAGGGTCGCGTTACGAAAAGTAAGCAAGTATGTGACAGGACACGGGCTTCGCGGTTCGCCGGCCCTAACAGATTGGGCTTTCCGATCATACAATATACGAAGAAGAAACAAGTAACAGTCAAAAATATTTTTTGATACACATTTTTATCGTCGACTGTACTTTCTCTCCTTTGCATGTCTATCAAGTACTTCTCGAGACCTTTCAAATGAGCCTAAACTCAATGTGTTTATGTTTCTACTTGAAGAGTTCCTTTGGCTACCTTTCGACTGCAACATCAGACCAGCTCCATGTTAGGATATTATTGCATTGTCATCGGAAATATACGTAATTTCAGCTCAATCAGACACCTGGAAGTGGTTCAATGTTGGTATATTACAAAAA
Source organism: Cydia splendana (assembly GCF_910591565.1). NCBI lineage: Eukaryota > Metazoa > Arthropoda > Insecta > Lepidoptera > Tortricidae > Cydia > Cydia splendana. The sequence continues at coordinate 11,332,916 of NC_085962.1, forward strand.
TCCAAGTCTACCTTCCATTTGTTCATTCATTGTATAAATACATTCATTCACTCATTCAGTCAATCTGTCATTCGTTCATAATCATTATTCTTGATTCACTTGAATACAGAACGTTGAACAGTCAACACGTATTTTTACTTTGCCGACCCTACCTATACCTATAGGTTATGGGCCCAGGCCACGTGGTTGTTAAAATTCCGTTTTAAAATTACGTTCTAATATAAATACGTAACAATGGATCAACGAGCAAAAAGAAATATTCAACCGTTTAATGGCGACCGTTATAGCACGTGGAAGTTTCGAATCAAATCACTTTTAGCTGAACTTCAAGTATCGTCCGTTATCGAAGTACCAGTTCCCGAAAACCCTGACGCCGTGTGGACGCGAAAGAATCTCATCGCTAAAGGTACAATTGTGGAATATTTGGGTGACGCATTTTTAAATTTCGCCCAAGACACGGATTCCGCAAAAACCGTTATTGACAATCTCGATAAAATATATGAACGGCGAAGCTTGGCTACACAGTTGGCGTTACGTAAGCAGTTATTAAATTTAAAATTGCAACCTGACGTGAATCTGATCCAGCACTTCACAAATTTCGATAGCTTAATCACTGAATTGATTTCCGCTGGCGCCAAACTCGAGGAAATGGATAAAATATCTCATTTATTACTTACGCTACCTGCTGCTTACGATGGCGTTATTACTGCTTTGGAGACGCTCGCCGAAGATAGTTTAAACCTATCATTTGTTAAAACGCGCCTTTTGGATCAAGAAGTAAAAATCAAGAACGAGACGGTCACTGGATTAAAAGTACTTCATGTGGCAAGTGACAAATTCTCAACACACATCCCATTTCACAAAAGGAAGAGACACATGGATCACACATCGAGCTACGTCCCCGATTACAAAAAGAAGAAACCTAATTACAATCATCAGTTCAAGACAAATCCACAACCTAGAAATTCATCGCATCATATATCTAGAATGTATTGTGACTTTTGTGGACGACGTAATCACTTCAAGCAAGATTGCCGTTACTTCAAGAAATCACAAGGAAACAGTAGTGGCGGCAGCAGCAGCGCGCAGCAGCCGCAGCAAAACATCGCCCACGCTGCCGTACCGGAACAAAACAATGAGGACAGTTTCGCTTTTATGTTCTCGCAATGTAAGTCTTCAAAACCTAATCATAACAGTAATGAAATTATTTTTCTTTTAGATTCTGGAGCCACGGACCACATTGTAAACACACCGGACCTTTTCTCAACTTATACTGAATTTACCTCACCCCTGAAAATAAATATAGCTAAGTCTGGAGCATTCATACAGTCAATAGGACGAGGTCGCATTGATGTTACCACTGACATGGGAATACAAGGTTCCCTCGAGGATGTTTTATATTCGACGGAGGCTGCCGATAATTTAATGTCAGTAAGTCGAATGCAAAAAGCAGGTATGGAAATTGTTTTTAATAACGTAGGCGTTCGTATTTATCAAAATAATAAGTGTATTATGTCTGGCATAACTTGCAATAACCTGTCTAAGATAACACTTGCTATTAATTTGCAAAAGGCGTTGAGTGTAAATGTAAACAGAAATTCAAACTTATACAATTTATGGCATAAAAGGCTTGGTCATATCCATAAACAGAAGTTCATCAGTCTTAAAAATATGATTGATGATTATTCTGTAATTGATAAAATAATTCCACCTACCGACGAGTTGTGTGAGCCATGCATTCAAGGTAAACAATCTCGACTGCCTTTTGCAAAGTCAAAACCAGAACGCACAAACAACAGGCCCTTATTTATAGTTCACAGTGATGTATGCGGCCCTATAACTCCCACTACAGTTGACGATAAAAATTATTTTGTAAATTTTATCGATGATTATACTCATTACACAGTTACCTACTTATTGCATTCGAAATCTGAAGTCTTAAAATGTTTTCAAGATTATGTTGCTAAAAGTGAAAATCTATTTAATTGTAAGGTAGTTAATTTATACTGCGATAATGGCCGAGAGTATCTGTCAAATGAGTTCAAAGATTATTGTGTAAACAAGGGAATAACGTATCATTTAACTGTGCCCTACACACCTGTCCAAAATGCAGTATCCGAACGCATGAATCGTACGTTAACCGAAATGGCTAGAACCATGGTTGCAAGTGCGAAATTGGGTAAACAGTTTTGGGGTGAAGCCGTGTTAACATCAACCTATTTAATAAACAGGCTACCCACTAAAGCGCTAATTGGCAAAACCCTGTACGAAATGTGGCATGGTGTAAAACCGAAAATAAGTCACTTGAGGGTATTCGGTTCCACTGCATATGTTCATAATAAAACTAGAAAGACCAAATTTGACGAAAAATCATTTAAATCAATTTTAATTGGTTATGTGCCTAATGGTTATAAATTATTTAATACTGAAAATAATCAGTTTTTAATTGCCAGAGATGTATTGTTTGATGAGTCAAATTTTGGTGAATCTAGGCCAATATGCAGTGATGACATTCCTAATAAAATCAGCAAGCCGAACAATGAGTCGGTGGAGTTGATCAAGCCAATATGCAGCAATAATGAAATTCCCGCCAAAATCAACAAGCCTAATAATTCGGTGGAGTTGATAGGCAATACACAAAGTGACGTAAATAACAAGTCGCAAAATGACAACAATGAACAGTTACAAAGTGACGTTAGCAACAAGTCACTCGACACCGAACACAGTTGTTTACGACGTAGCGATAGAATTCGTAATCTACCCCCTAAAAATTATGAATTAATGAATGACCCAGATTTAGCAGTTTTATCGCTTTGTTCTAAACAACAGTTACCATTACCGGTGCATTTCAATGATATTTTCAATCGGCCAGATACAAATGAGTGGTTAAGTGCAATAAAAAGTGAAATTGATTCATTACGTAGCAATCAAACTTGGTGTCTTGTGGATAAACCTAGTGGTGTAAATATTGTAAGTAGCAAATGGGTTTTTACTATTAAAAATAACGAGTTAGGTGAACCGATACGATACAAGGCCCGATTAGTAGCGCGAGGTTTTAGTCAACAGTATTTAGAAGACTATGACGAAACGTTTGCCCCAGTTGCGCGGATTACTACGTTTAGAATGATTTTAGCGTTCGCGAATCAAAATGATTTACTTGTCCATCATATGGACGTGAAGACTGCATTTCTGAACGGCATTTTAAAGGAGGACATTTATATGCAGGTGCCAGAGGGTATTTCTTCTAAGTCTAATCAAGTGTGTAAATTAAATAAAACACTCTATGGCTTAAAACAGTCTTCACGATGCTGGTACGATCGTTTCGATCAGGCGATTAAGGGCATGGGTTTCGAAAGCTCGAAAGTTGACCCATGTTTGTACATATTGAATAAAAATTCGATTGATTTGAATGTGTATATAGTTTTATACGTTGATGATTTATTAATAGTAACTAAAAGTGTACAAACAATGCAACAACTTAAGAACTGTCTAATGAAACAATTTGAGATGACCGATTTAAATGATATAAAATTGTTCCTTGGCATACGAATTGAAAGAACCAAAGATAAAATAACTTTGGACCAATCAACATATCTACAAAATGTTTTAAACAAATTTTCCATGAGTGATTGCAATCCCTCAAAATCACCTTTCCCAAATAAATTAAACTATGACGCATTGAATAGTGATGTACAATACAATGCACCCAGTAGACAAGTCATAGGTTGCCTAATGTACGCAATGCTTTGCACGCGTCCTGATTTGTGCGCGGCTGTTAATTATTCTAAGCAGATTTCAAAGTAAAGGCAATGAGGAGTTATGGAAATGTTTAAAGCATCTTTTAAGATATGTGAAGGGAACTTTAAATCTTAAATTGAGTTATCATAAATGTGATTATAAACAGCTAATGACTGGTTATGCGGACTCTGATTGGGGAGGCGATGAAACTGATAGAAAAAGTACAACAGGATATTTATTTCAAATGTTCGATAATTGTACAATTTCGTGGTGCACACGTAAACAAAATACAGTGGCCGTTTCCTCAACAGAAGCCGAATATATGGGTCTATTTGAAGCTGTAAAAGAGGCTATATGGATAAAATCGTTACTTATTAGTGTATACATAAAAGTAACTAAGCCTATACTTATTTATGAAGACAACAATAGTTGCATTAGCATTGCTAATAATCCCACAAATCACAAAAAGTCAAAGCATATTGATATAAAATATCATTTTACCCGTGAACAAATAAACAACAATGTAATAATGCTAGAACATATTTCCACAGGAAACCAACTAGCAGATATGTTCACGAAGGCGATTCCAATGACAAAGTTTCATGAATTAAGAGTAAAATTGAATTTAATTTGATTCTATTATAATTGCATAATATAAATGTAACATGATTGTATAAACTAACTGTTAGAATGTGTATTGTCCTCATTAGATTGGTATGATCGTGTGTAGAGCCCTTACACTATGCCTGTATTTTTTTTTGTTTATGCATGTTGCCTCTGGTCTCTCTCTCTTCCTATCCGTCAGCCATAGCGTTAACATACAATATTAATTTGATGTCTAGATTAAATATAATATTAATATCTTTGGACAATTGCAAGTTGTGCTTTATTCTGAGCAATAAACGGACTACTTCAAGCTTATACGTGAGTTATAATTTCCATCACCTTCAGCCGGCCCTCGCTCCCATCTCTGTGTCATGCGGTACAGATGCACTGCTTAAGACCATAGGACCTCAACAGTTTATGTTCCCAGTGAAGGTAAATCCATTTTCATCTATCATCTGTATTACCGGCGTGACCTGGATTTACGCGCAGAGCAACCCAACAAGATGGCACCGCATGGTGATGACCATATTGAGGTTATACCGACTGCGAGTACACCGACTATTACGACAAATACTTCGACGGTAATGTTGGGTGGCACAGGCGTGATGGAGAAGCTGGAGGGTGCCGGAAATTTCATGAGTTGGAAATTTACAATGAAAATGATGCTCACACTAGAAGGATTATGGGACCTCATCGTGAGAACAGAAGAGACACCGCTCACAGGCTCGGATGTCGCGCGCGATCAACGTGCGCTGGCTCGCCTGTGTTTAGGCTTGAAGCCGGGGCTTTACCAATACGTTCGGGAGGCGAAAACAGCACAAGACGCTTGGAAGAAGCTGTCTGATGTCTTCGAGGATCGTGGCCTTTATAGGCGCGTGCTTCTATTGAGACAACTGCACCGTATTGAATTTTCTGACTTCAGTTCAATGTCTGCCTATATTGAGAAAGTTATGTCACTTGTGCACCAGTTATCTGACATAGACAAGACTGTGGATGATGAAGAAATTGCTGAAATATTGTTGAGCGGATTGCCACCAGAGTATGACCCGCTTGTTAGTAACTTAGAGACCCTTTGTTTGACGTCCAAGCTTTCTAGCGAGGTAGTGAGAACTAGGTTGTTACAAGAAGAGCAGAGGAAGAACTCCAATGCGTCCTCAACTTCTACTACTTCAGCGTTTGTTAGCAAAAGACAGATCACATGCAAATACTGTGGGAAACCGGGACATGTGAAGGCTAAATGCTTTAAGCTGCGATGCGAGAAGATGGCGAAGAAACGGGACAGCCAGGATCAACATGCCACTGCCTACCTAGCCCATGCTGCTGCCGCTGAACTGTACTTGGATTCGGGTTCCTCGAATCATTTAGTGAAGGACAAGGATTTGCTATGCAACCTTAAGGACACTAGTGTGCAATCCATATCAACAGCAAATAAACATCAGATGACCAGTACGAGTGCAGGAGAGCTGCACCTCATTATGAACAATAAGGTTAGACATATTAAAAATGTTATGTTTGTCCCCAGTCTGTCTGTAAATCTCTTGAGTGTCTCTAAATTATGTCAAAATGGTTATATTATTGAATTTAATGCTGATGGTTGTTTCATATATGATGAAAATAGTAAAATTTCTGGCAATTATTTAGCAAAAGCTATCTGTACTAATGGCATTTATAAATTAGAGGGTTCTGTATGTAAAGGTAACTTGCCCAATAGGATGCACTCTTTGCTCCTGCAAGAGAGGCAGGAGACACCGAGCGCAGCAGTCGCTACCTCTGCGGCGGCAAATTTGTTTCATTGCCGTCTAGGCCACTTGAACATTGCAGGTATGAATAGCTTGAGAAAGCATGTGTGTGGTGTCGTGTTTCAGGGTGATGCTTATGACAAGTGTGAAGCTTGTCTTAAGGGGAAGATGGCCACCAAGCCTTTCCCTAAAGCCAGCTCAAGCAGGACTACCCAACCGCTGCAGCTCATACATAGTGACGTTTGTGGACCATTACCAGAGGCAAGCTGGGGTGGGGCGCGTTACCTGGTCACCTTTACCGATGACTTCACACGGAAGACCTTCGGATACCTCATGAAGAACAAATCGCAGGTAATGTCCTATTTTATTCAATTTAAAGCCTTAGTCGAAAAGCAACTAAATTTGCCTATAAAATGCTTACGTTCTGATAATGGTAAAGAATACTGTAATTTAAATTTTACTGAGTATTTGCAAAAACATGGTATAATTCACCAAACCACAGTTCCTTATTCGTCTTCCCAGAATGGTACGGCAGAGAGAGCATTTCGTACTTTATTTGAAAAAGCGCGCTGCATGTTACAGCATGCGTCCTTGGAAAAGCGTTTTTGGGGAGAGGCCATCATGGCAGCCATATATTTAAAAAATAGGTCTCCCACAACTGCTTTGTCCGGACGCATTCCTGAAGAAGTTTGGTCTGGGTCTAAGGTGGACCTCAGCCATCTCAGGGTGTTTGGCTGTATGGCTTATTCGCTTGTTCCTGAAAATAAAAGGGATAAGCTAGACGCTAAGGGGAAGGAATATATATTTGTAGGTTACAGTGAGACGTCTAAGGGATATCGACTAGCTGATCCCTTATGTCCTACTAAGGTGATTATCTCTCGGAATGTAGCATTTATTGAGAACAAGTTCAGAGGTTCTTATCCTCGACCATCAGAGGCTGACAGTGAAGAGCAAATAAATATTTTTAACTTTGACTGTGATACAATAAAACAGAACTGTGATAAAAATATTAATGAATCAAATTTTAATAATAATGAATTAAATTTTAATAATGATGAAATATGTGTAAGTGATAATGAATGTAATGATATTAACAGAGATAATGTTTCAATTTCAGATGGTGAGTACTGTACTGGAAGCGAGGACGAGTCCGAACCCGCTGGTTTGTCTGCAAGCGAGGCCGAGCGCGACCCCGCTGGGTTGCCTGTAAGGGAGCCAAGCTCGGAGTCCGAGACTCTAGCTTCGCCGTGCGAGACCACAGCTCGGGATGGTGCCGCGACTGGTCCTGTGACTGTCGCTTCGCACACCGGTCGACCAATCCGCTCTACACGTAATGTACAACCACCGAGATTTTCCGACTATGATATGTCAACTGATAACAGTTTTATGGTCTTTGAAAATCCTTTTATCTCTGAACCACTTACATACAACGAGGCGGTGAATTCAGCTCATAGTAAGGAGTGGCTGGAGGCCATGACGCGTGAGTACGACGCACTAGTTGCAAACAACGTGTGGGAACTAGTGGATAGACCCGTAGATAAAAATATTGTTAAATGCAAATGGGTATTCAAAGTAAAATATGATGCATCTGGTAAATTTGACCGTTTCAAAGCTCGATTAGTTGCCAGAGGTTTTACTCAATGTAAAGGTATTGATTACAAGGAAACTTTTTCACCTGTCGTACGTCATTCTACTATGCGAATTCTGTTCTCGATTGCTAATCAATTTAATTTAAATATAGACCATTTAGATGTCGCCACAGCCTTTTTAAATGGCGATTTGAATGAAACTATATTTATGGAGCAACCAATAGGTTTTTGTGATAAAGATCCTAATAAAGTTTGCTTGCTAAAGAAAAGTATTTATGGCCTTAAACAGGCGAGCAGGATGTGGAATTGTAAAATACACAATTTATTATGTAAACACAATTTTGTTCAATCTAAATGTGAACCATGCGTCTATATGAGGTGTTCTGGTAATGATATTGTAATAATTGCTTTATATGTAGACGATTTTTATGTATTTTACAGTCCAAACAGCTCTATTAAAAGTTTGTTAGTTTCAATTCTTGAAAAAGAATTTAATGTAAAGAACTTAGGAGAACTAAAGAGCTGTTTAGGTATTAACGTCACTAGGGATAGAGTTAAGGGCATTTTAAAACTCGACCAAAGTGAATATATACGTAAATTGCTTGTTCGCTTTAATATGCAAAACTGTAAGGCCGTATCTACACCAATGGAAGTCAACTGTAAACTACTGAAATCTAAAAATATTGATAGTTTACAGGATGACATTTACAACTATCGTCAGCTGCTTGGGTGCCTGATGTATCTGTCCGTCTGTACGCGACCAGATATATCTTATGCATGCAGTCAGCTGAGCCAGTTCAATAACTGCTTCGATAGGACTCATTGGTTGGCAGCCAAACGGATTCTGCGTTATTTGGCAGGAACAATTCAGTACTCTTTATGTTATCATAAAAGTAAGAATTGGTTTTTAAATGCCTTTACTGACGCGGACTGGGCCAATGATGTGACCGATAGGAAAAGTTATACTGGTTTTGTTATCAAACTTGGAAATGATACGGTCAATTGGGAAGCTCGTAAGCAAAAGTGCGTGGCGTTATCATCATGTGAATCGGAATACTTAGCTATAAGTGATGTATGTAAAGATGTCACATTTATTCGAAATTTTCTTTCTGAAATTTTACCTAGACAGTGTCAGGAAATTCAATATGTTGTTTATAATGATAACCAGTCCGCACAAAGATTATTGCATGTTAATGAATATTGTCATAAGCGTACGAAGCATATAGACTTAAGGTTTCATTATGTCAAGGATCTTATCAATAAGAAATTGATTGATGTTAAGTACATGCCTACTGACAAAATGCTCGCAGATGTTTTAACTAAACCGTTATCTAAGGTCAAGCACGAGCGTTTTGTCACTTCAATGAATTTGATATAAGCATTTGGAATGTGTATCTTGTTTATTATGTTTTTTTGAATGTAGAGTCACATAGAGGTATGGCTTATCAAATGTAGAGTTACTTAATGTAGAGTTTTTTTTTGTGATTGCTTTATATTCTGCATTTGGTTATTTGCATTGAGCACAATAAGGGGAAGTGTTAGAATGTGTATTGTCCTCATTAGATTGGTATGATCGTGTGTAGAGCCCTTACACTATGCCTGTATTTTTTTTTGTTTATGCATGTTGCCTCTGGTCTCTCTCTCTTCCTATCCGTCAGCCATAGCGTTAACATACAATATTAATTTGATGTCTAGATTAAATATAATATTAATATCTTTGGACAATTGCAAGTTGTGCTTTATTCTGAGCAATAAACGGACTACTTCAAGCTTATACGTGAGTTATAATTTCCATCACCTTCAGCCGGCCCTCGCTCCCATCTCTGTGTCATGCGGTACAGATGCACTGCTTAAGACCATAGGACCTCAACACTAACAATATAAAATGATTAAAATGCAATGTTGAGCTTGTATAACAATACTCTTAATTTTGAATAAAAATAGTTTGATTAGAGTGTATATTAAATGTATAAAATACTTGAATTTTTGAGGGGGACTGTTGGTATATTACAAAAATCCAGGTCTACCTTCCATTTGTTCATTCATTGTATAAATACATTCATTCACTCATTCAGTCAATCTGTCATTCGTTCATAATCATTATTCTTGATTCACTTGAATACAGAACGTTGAACAGTCAACACGTATTTTTACTTTGCCGACCCTACCTATACCTATATTCAAATTTAAGTTACAAGATTTGAAGCACTTAGAGATATAGGTTTATACCAACGTGTCGGAAGCCGGTGTTGCTCGAAGGGTTTATACGTAGTGAAGCTAAATAAAAGTGTGTATAAAATAGGTCAAGAGCATGTCGGGCCAATAGTCTAGGAGGATACTAAACAAACACAAACAACAATAATTATGAACTACGCAGCGCGAGGAAATTACCTACGCTTACGCTTGTTGGAGCTGCTGTGGTAAAAATAAATTTAGTGCCTTTCGAACTATTACATTCAAACCCAGACTCATTAAAACATGATATACAATCTCTCTAAAGTCACATATGAATAAATACTAACTTTAGTATAAAACATCTGCTAACAAAATTAACTCGTGATCAAACCTCTCCGTAAGTCCCAATATTAACACCCAGCATAATACATCCAACCCTTCCCGGCGCAAATTAGATTATCTGAGTTATACAGAACCTTATTGGCCCCGACTCGGACCTGCTTGATTAATGCTCCGTAGTTCCGCTATCTAGTTATCGTACCTAGATATTGTATTTGCGATATTCATGTTTCATTAGTAGTAATAACCGGTGTCTCGAAGCCTCTCCTCGTTTAGGTATGCCTTTGGTAATGTAATAAGGTATTTTGATATAAGGTCGTCAAGTTCTCAATCGAATTCAAAAGTGCTTTTGTTATCGATTTAGTACGATTACTACTGAGGTATATTGGGGGTAAGTGCGGATCTTCCACAGCCACACACTTTCCAATACAATTTCCTTGGATTCCATGTTACATACATTTTAAGTGGCGGGTTATTTGTAAAATTTAAACATTCATGGTCATAGGTTTTTCATGAGTTTGCCTGAAATCCGCACTATACTCTGATAGTGTTATTGTCTAAACTATGTGAGCTTTTTGTAGGTATTTATTGTACATATTATTGATTTAATACAGGATGTTTTTTATACATTAACTTTGGCGTATGTCTAAGTACATTTAAGTAAAGAAATAGCATAAATAGTCAGTTTTCGTAAATTTGGATATTTAAAATAATTAAATAAACAATTATTATAGGACATCATAACACAAATTGAGTAAGCCCCACAGTAAACTCAATAAGGCTTGTATTGTGGGTATTTAGACAACGATATTGTACATATAATATATTTAGGTAAATACAAAAAAAACACCCATGACTCCGGCACAAATATCCTTGCTTACTACACAAATAAATGCCCTTGATGGGATTTGAACCCAGGACCATCGGCTTCGTAGGCAGAGTCACTACCCACTAGGCCAGACAATTTTTTATTTTACTTTCATACAATATAATTAAATGTTCCATCTACCGCTGTTATAATACAGGTTGTCGTGTATAGCTAGTTTTTAATCATACATGTTTAGTTTTAATCGTTCTTATATTATGTTAATCTACTTTTTTGTGTTTATTTTATTATGTAACTTGTGTCCATTTTTTATTGATTTTATTATGTTATGTGTATAATTTTAAGTGTAAATTGTTCCCCAATAAATTGCATACCCTTTTCCCTTAATTACGAACAATATGTAATAGACTAAGCTTATTGGATGAATAAAACAATTTCTCACTCTGCACGTAACACCCACGCCTTGAGTAGGCGTGGCCTAGAGTACCCACGGTGGGGATCGCGCCGAGCGCGCCTATATATACGCGCCCACCCTGGATGCTTGTCACTCACTCATCAATAGCCACAGAGGCACCAGCCTCCCAACACTCTCCAAAGTTTTCTTATAAATCAACAAATGTGTTTTCATTAAACACCCTACACAGCCCCGGTAATGGTGCGGTAATCTGGAGGTAATCTGCAGCAGCCAGCCAGCGCGTTCCAGCCATCGTGTACGAGTTCCTGACTTCGGAATCTGCGAGCCCCACAGTAACTACGCTCGACATTATGGTCCTTCGTTTGCCGAATGAAGAAAGAAACAAGTACGCGCTGAATTTTAAGTAGAACTATACTTAATTCAGGAGAACAAAGAAAAACGAACGCGCTGAGCCCCCGAAGTTCGCTTCGGCTCAGACCTTATGTACCAACCTTTTCCGTAACCCACCATTACCGGCTTGCCGGTGGACCGTGCAGTGTTGTAGGTTCGCCTCCACTCACGTGTCCTGGCAACTTTAGTTGCATGTGTCACATGGTGATACCATCACACTGTTTTCGAACGCTCTAGGCCTTGCACTTTAGCCATTGCGGGAGATTCAGTGCACCGAGGGATCCACGCTTAGGGGCACTGACGCTGCGCTCGGTAGCGTCAGAGCATAGGCGTTAGGCAGGTAAATTTGTATATAGTTAGGGACCCCCCGCGTGTGTCAAGTGTTGTGTGCGTAAAATCAAGAAAGAAGAAGATGTCGCAAGACGGAAGATCACTACGCTCACGCAAACGGGACCTGCCTGTCCCCACGCCTACGCCCTCGTCCGGCAATACTACGTCCGGCGCTACCAATACGTGGAGCAAAGGCACCAGTGGCGACCAGAAAACTAGTGATGAGAAAGAAAATGAGTCGGTACACTCAGACGAGCGTCATAACGATACAGTGGTAGTTCGCAGTCGGTCGAATACTTTAGTGCCACCCGTTGTTGCGCCGCCGCCGCGAGCGCCGTCTGTTCGCGAGTCAGTTAGGTCTGTTCGCGAATCGGTAAGTAGGGACCGCGATAGTGAATTAACCGTGCTGTTAGCAGAGCTCGAGGTTCGTAAAGCCGCTCTAGTCGTAGCCAAAGCAGAGTCCGATACTGCCAAGTTAATGCTGCAGATTGCCCAAGTTAAGGCGCAGTCTGACGGCGGCAGTGTCGAGTCCGAGGCCGAGGTACGAACTAGAAGTTGGGTAGAACGACAAGCGACGCTACAGCGCGAGATCGCGCGTAAAAACGTAAAAATCCCGCCGCCGAAAGAGACCGCGCCGCGCGCCGCGCCCGACCGGGCCAGCAAACCGCAACCGCGATATTTAGAGGTACCACACGGTACCTACCCGCCGATGTATCACAAGCCGCCTGAGTTACCCCCGTTCGGCGGAGATATCACCGAATGGATATCGTTTAGAGCGGAGTTCGAGGAAACGTCGCCCCTGTTTAGTGCCATCAATAATGTCAGTAGAATCAGACGCGCGCTTAAAGGCGAGGCCCGGACGGCCGTAAAATCGATCATGTACACTGTTCAGGATCCATACGAAATTATGGAAGCGCTAGAACGGCAATTTGGCGACCCCGAGGAAATTGTACTTACGGAGCTGCATAATATCAAACGCATGCCGCGTTTGTCTGAAGACAATGCTAATATCTCGTCGTTTGCCGCGCATATCGCGAACGCCGTCGCCACCGTAAAATCATTGCGTCAAGAAAAATATTTGCACGCGCCTGAACTAGTGAACAAAATAGTGGACAAATTAAATTTGATAGTGCGTTACGAATGGGCCAAATATAGGCAGACTAATTCGGAAACTCCCGGCTTAGCCGCTTTATCTGAGTTTCTCAACGATATTAGTACTGCAGCCAAACGCGTAAACCGCAGACCGGCTACTAGATCGCGAGCTGTAGTGAACACGGTATCTTTTGAACACGAACCTAGGCGGTCGAGAGACGCTCCCTCTAGATCTCGCGTCCCCGCGTTCTCCCGCGACTGTAGCACGGGCTCGGAGTCAGATTTCCACGAAGATTACCCACGCGAAACGGAGAGTAGATCGCGTAGTAAACATACTGTCGCACAAGTAAAACCGCGCGAAAATAACAATAAAAAAAAACCTGCGTCAACCGGAGCTAGACCCAAACAGCAGGTATCGTCCGTCCCTGTCTCGCGCAGCACGTGCGCCATTTGTAAGAGCGGGAACGAGCACAAAGTCAGTGCGTGCTCAAAGTTTTTAGCCGCGACGATATCTGAGCGATGGGATCTGGTGAAGGGTGCGAGATTGTGCTACAGATGTTTGGACGTGAATCACCGTAGGCCGTTTAAGTGTAAATACGTCGCGTGCGGTGTAAATCAGTGCGAAGCCGGACACAGTAAGCTGTTACACGGACTGAACGCGGCCGCGCCCGCGAACGGTAACAGTACGCCGGCCGTATCTGTAAACAATATTAGACTCCCGCAAACGTATCTTAAAGTCATGCCTGTGGAGGTGTCGGGACCTTTAGGTACCGTACAAACCCTCGCGCTACTCGATGAAGGCGCGGCAATGACTTTAATGCTGCACGAGACAGCTGACAAAATCGCGCCTCGTGTACGCGGAGAGACGCTATAAATTGAAGGAATAGGCGGCAGAGTCACAGACCCTGATTCGTATTCACTACAGGTCGCGATTAGGGGTTTTTGTAGCCGACATTTGGAGTTAATGGAGGTGCTCACGATAGGCGATATAGGTATAGGTTCGCAAGGCGTACCACGTGACTTAGTCGACAAGTGCGAACATTTGTCGAAAATCGCGGACGAGTTAAGTTACCCGACGTCAGTACCTACTATCGTGATAGGCCAAGATAACTGGCACCTCATCATTTCTCGGCAAGTCATAGACGGCCCGCCTAACCTTCCCGTCGCGAGTCTAACTAGATTAGGATGGGTCCTACACGGCCCAGACCGAACGCGTCGCGCCGCGGTAAATTTTGTAGGGCACGCACGGCCCAAAACCGCGGACGACGAAGCTCTAGAGCTTATGAAACAGCATTTCGACATAGAATCGTTAGGCGTTTCTCAAAAGTTGCCTCGGGCCGATCCCGACCAACGCGCGCTAGACTTATTAAAAGCCACGTGTGATAAGATACCGGGGGAGAATCGGTATCGAGCGGGCTTATTATGGCGAACTGACGACGAAAAACTCCCCGATAACCGAGCGCAAGCGTTAAAGCGGCTATTCAGTCTAGAACGTAAACTAGACCGCGACGTAAAGTTGAAAGCCGAATATACGAAACACATGAACAACTTGCTCGATAAAGGTTACGCGGAGAAAATGAACTCGCCCCCGCCCCCCGACTCACCCCGGACGTGGTACCTAGCTCATTTCCCCACATTTCACCCACAGCGCGGTAAAATGCGGTTAGTTTGGGACGCGGCTGCTACAGCATACGGACGTTCGCTAAACAGCGCGCTGTTAGCTGGCCCCGACCTGTTAGAGTCACTTTTTGGCGTATTAGTGCGGTTCCGCGAAGGTAAAATCGCGGTAATAGCCGACGTCAAAGAGATGTTTTTGCAGATCGAAATAGTAGAGCGAGATCGGGACGCGTTACGTTTCGTTTGGAGGGGGGAAGACCGTACATCTCCTCCACAAGAGTACAGAATGAAGCGGCTTATATTTGGATCGGCAGCGTCGCCGACAACCGCGTTATATGTCAAAAACGAAAACGCAAAAACGCATAGTACTGAGTTTCCGATCGCAGCTGAAAAAACAATTAAAAATACGTACATGGACGACATGTTGATCGCCCTCGACACGTCAGAGGAGCACGCCAGACGCGTAGTAAACGATATTTACGAGCTAAACATGCGCGCGTCCTTCGAACTCCGCGGGTTCGCTTCGAATCACCCTGCGGTAATTTCTGACGTAGTTAATAGCAAAGAGGAAACGTCTTTGTTAGGCGCGAGCGAGAGCGAACGTACATTAGGTTTGAAATGGAATCACAAGCGTGACACCTTAGGTTTCAACGTGAACTTTCGTAATACGCCCGAAGACGTACTTAACGGTCAGAAATTGCCAACGAAGCGACAGGTAACGAGTAGCGCGATGTCAATATTCGATCCGATCGGTTACGTAAGCCCCATATCCGTCTTAGGCAAGGCGTTAATGCAGGAAATATGGAGGACAGGAATCGGTTGGGACTCGCCTATACCCGTCTCACTCGCACCCGCCTGGCGATCGTTCATCGATAACGTACAACAATTACGAGACTTAGAGATTCCGCGACACGTGCCCGCATTTAATAGGGAGGCATATATGCATGTTTTTTGCGACGCGAGCGAAAAAATATATGCCGCGGCCGTGTATTTAGTTAGCGTCAACCCCGAGGGGACTCGAACTTCCGCGTTAGTAGCCGCTAAGGCCCGCGTTTCGCCGCTCCGGGTAGTTAGCATTCCGAGGATGGAATTGCAGAGCTGCGTACTAGCTACTAGATTAGCGGAAACCATAGTCAAAGAGTCAGATTACGTAATAAAGGACAAGTATTTTTGGTCTGACTCCAAAACGGCGCTCACGTGGATACGTTCGGACCCACGTAGGTATAAAACATTCGTAGCACATAGGTTAGCAGAAATCGAGAACACTACCACCCCCGCCAACTGGCGCTGGGTGCCTTAGTGCAGCTAACGTGGCTGACGACGCGACTCGCGGTATACCTGCGCAATTCGGAGTGAACCACCGGTGGTTCATAGGGCCCGATTTTATACGTAAACCCGAAGAGCATTGGCCGACCGAAAAAGCGCCAACGCCCGTCGCCGATACGGGCGAAGAACGCGTTAGCAAGCTCGTATGCTCAGTAGGTGTCGCGAAAAATAAGTTTGAGTACCTGCCGGAGGTAAGTAGGTTCTCAAAGTTCGTACGACTAGTTCGCGCCACCGCTAGGGTTCTGGTTGCCGCCGAGGTATTCAAAGCCTCACTGCTATCTAAGAAAACAGATACAGAAGTGAATAAGGGGCATTTAAATTTAGCAGAGATATTGTTAATTCGCCGGAGTCAACATGCTGCCTTTCCAGAGGAGATTAAGCTATTGGAAACTGGGCGGCCTCTACCGAAGAAGTCTCCGCTGCATAAGATAGCAATACAACTTGATAAGAACGGAGTCATAGTGCTAAACGCTAGAATTGACAAAGACGTGCACATACCCGTCCTACACGCAAAAGAAGACTTCGTCAAGCTGCTAATACATCATTTTCATGCGCTCTTCGACCACGGCAACCACGCAACCGTCATCAACGAGTTGAAGCAGAGATATTTTATTATCGGGCTGCGCGGTAATATTCGCTATATAGCGAACAAGTGCCAATGGTGTCGGACCTATAAAGGAACCACACTCAAGGTTCCTGTAGGCGACCTCCCGCCAGAGAGGCTCCAGGCGAATCAACCGCCATTTACCGCTGCAGCCGTAGACCTGTTTGGCCCTATGCAAATCACAATAGGCCGCCGCCGCGAAAAGAGATGGGGTGTACTATACACATGCCTCACGACACGCGCTGTGCACTTAGAGCTTGCCGCCTCACTTTCGGCATCCTCTATGATACTTTCCTTGCGCAGAATGATAGCGCGACGCGGCACGCCTACAGTTCTTTACTCTGACAACGCCACCAACTTTTACGGCGCAGAGCGAGAACTGGCAGAGGCCAAGAAGACGCTGCCCGACACTTTAAAGCCATTTTTGATCGAGCGAGCCATAACCTGGAAAAAGATACCGCCCGGCAACCCTTCCGCCGGCGGTGCATGGGAACGGCTCGTAGGCAGCGTGAAAAGGTCACTAAAGGTAACACTCAAAGAGAGAGCACCTCACGAAGAAGTTCTGCATACATTACTGCTGGAAGCCGAGCACATAGTCAACTCTCGACCGTTGACACCAGTGAATCCAGACCTAGACAGCGAAGCTCTGACGCCGAACCATTTTCTCATCGGGCGATCGAGCTCAATGTCACCACTGGGCGTCTTCACAGACGCGACTATGTCACTCTCGTCATGGAAGACAGCGCAGACCTTAGCCGACCATTTTTGGAGGCGCTGGCAGCGAGAATACCGACCCAGCCTCCTCCCTCGGCCCGGTGCTCATCAGAACGTGAAGAAACTACATGTTGGCGACGTAGTCATCGTAGCGGACAGCTCCATGCCACGAGGAACATGGCCTAGAGGCGTAATCGCACAACTCTTTCCCGGCCCTGATGGCCACGTAAGAGTAGCCATTGTTCGCACCCGCGCAGGTGACGTCCGCCGCCCAGTTTCCCGGCTTATACCTATATACTCCTCGCAATCAGACGGTGTTGACACACGTGGGGGAGATTGTCGTGTATAGCTAGTTTTTAATCATACATGTTTAGTTTTAATCGTTCTTATATTATGTTAATCTACTTTTTTGTGTTTATTTTATTATGTAACTTGTGTCCATTTTTTATTGATTTTATTATGTTATGTGTATAATTTTAAGTGTAAATTGTTCCCCAATAAATTGCATACCCTTTTCCCTTAATTACGAACAATATGTAATAGACTAAGCTTATTGGATGAATAAAACAATTTCTCACTCTGCACGTAACACCCACGCCTTGAGTAGGCGTGGCCTAGAGTACCCACGGTGGGGATCGCGCCGAGCGCGCCTATATATACGCGCCCACCCTGGATGCTTGTCACTCACTCATCAATAGCCACAGAGGCACCAGCCTCCCAACACTCTCCAAAGTTTTCTTATAAATCAACAAATGTGTTTTCATTAAACACCCTACACAGCCCCGGTAATGGTGCGGTAATCTGCAGCAGCCAGCCAGCGCGTTCCAGCCATCGTGTACGAGTTCCTGACTTCGGAATCTGCGAGCCCCACAGTAACTACGCTCGACACAGGTATTATTCATTTATTAGTAGCTCAAACAAACAACTGAAAACTATGACACGCCAATGTCGAACTTTAAGATACGTCAGTTAATAGATCTAAAAACGATAATGGATATTAGGATATGTCAGTGTCAAATGTGACGTTTATTGAAACAAAAACGTCACTTTTGACATGGACACATCTAACCCATATCGTTTCTATTAATTGACGTATCTTAGAGTTCGAATCGGGCAGCGAGACACAAAGACAAGTTAACCTCCTTTTTGTTATTTCAAGTGTAGGTACTTCCGCATCATACTGTATGTTACATATCTACTATGAGCGCCGCGCCGGCGCGCCGCCGCCGCCGACAAAATTTTCGCGCCGCCGCCGCCGACGCTGCGCTATCGGCGTGGCATCGGCGTGACCTTGTTAGATACTACTACTTTCAGAATCAGATAATATATATGTTGTCCAGTTTAGATCGTTAACTGCGCTACTCTGAATAGTTTATAGGCATTCAAAAGGTATTTTAGGTTCATATAACTCAAAAATATCGATGGTAAATGCAAACTTTTCTGTCTGGTAAATTTTCGCTCAAGGCCGCCGACCCCATCTGTGCAGAGTTCAGCCGTCAGCCTAGCTCACATTTTGCGTTCTATTCTAAGCTGTCTGCTTGCCTGCAGCTCGGCCTATGGCCTCGCATGAGGAGGCGTCGGAATCAGGTCTTCAGTGTTTGGTGGAGCTCGACTTTGGGCATCGTTTTGACATTGGAAATGTCTTTTCGTTCGCTCCAGTATAGGGTCCGATTTCACGAAAAAGTGCGATCCCCTTATATCTCGGAAAGTTGTGAAGATATGATATTAAAAAATAGGCTCAAAAGACGCATAATTCACGAGAGCTGTAAGGTGCAAAAATAATTATTCGAGAACGTCAAAAACGAAAAAAGTTATGGTCGAAATAGTGAAAATAAAATTCAATTTTTTCCGAATTTTTGATTTTGGTGCTCGATAATTTGGAAACGAAGAATGATATCAAAAATTTGAGAAAAACGGCTCTGGACAATTTAGTCAGCTACAATTTGAGCCTAAAACAAAGACGATCGGGTTAAGGGTTTGCCCTGTAGCCTAACCTTAAAATAGTCAAAAAGTCAGAACGACATTTTTCACATGACATTTATGACTTCATGTTTCGCGGAGTTCGTTATCGGTGTTTGTTGTGAATTATCGGGATTATGACGGCAGAATAACACTTGCACTGCGTGGGCTATCAAAATCGCTGCAGATTTTTCTTGGTCTAACTCTATCTATCCTGTTTGAGACGGGCGTAGATAACGCACTATTCGACAATCTATGCATTCTTGTGGTGGTGGAAATAGAAATAGAGATAGAGGTAGAGGTAGAGGTAGAGGTAGAGGTAGAGGTAGAGGTAGAGGTAGAGGTAGAGGTAGAGGTAGAGGTAGAGGTAGAGGTAGAGGTAGAGGTAGAGGTAGAGGTAGAGGTAGAGGTAGAGGTAGAGGTAGAGGTAGAGGTAGAGGTAGAGGTAGAGGTAGAGGTAGAGGTAGAGGTAGAGGTAGAGGTAGAGGTAGAGGTAGAGGTAGAGGTAGAGGTAGAGGTAGAGGTAGAGGTAGAGGTAGAGGTAGAGGTAGAGGTAGAGGTAGAGGTAGAGGTAGAGGTAGAGGTAGAGGTAGAGGTAGAGGTAGAGGTAGAGGTAGAGGTAGAGGTAGAGGTAGAGGTAGAGGTAGAGGTAGAGGTAGAGGTAGAGGTAGAGGTAGAGGTAGAGGTAGAGGTAGAGGTAGAGGTAGAGGTAGAGGTAGAGGTAGAGGTAGAGGTAGAGGTAGAGGTAGAGGTAGAGGTAGAGGTAGAGGTAGAGGTAGAGGTAGAGGTAGAGGTAGAGGTAGAGGTAGAGGTAGAGGTAGAGGTAGAGGTAGAGGTAGAGGTAGAGGTAGAGGTAGAGGTAGAGGTAGAGGTAGAGGTAGAGGTAGAGGTTGAGGTTGAGGTAGAGGTAGAGGTAGAGGTAGAGGTAGAGGTAGAGGTAGAGGTAGAGGTTGAGGTTGAGGTTGAGGTTGAGGTAGAGGTAGAGGTAGAGGTAGAGGTTGAGGTAGAGGTAGAGGTAGAGGTAGAGGTAGAGGTAGAGGTAGAGGTAGAGGTAGAGGTAGAGGTTGAGGTTGAGGTTGAGGTTGAGGTAGAGGTAGAGGTAGAGGTAGAGGTAGAGGTAGAGGTAGAGGTAGAGGTAGAGGTAGAGGTAGAGGTAGAGGTAGAGGTAGAGGTAGAGGTAGAGGTAGAGGTAGAGGTAGAGGTAGAGGTAGAGGTAGAGGTAGAGGTAGAGGTAGAGGTAGAGGTAGAGGTAGAGGTAGAGGTAGAGGTAGAGGTAGAGGTAGAGGTAGAGGTAGAGGTAGAGGTAGAGGTAGAGGTAGAGGTTGAGGTTGAGGTTGAGGTTGAGGTTGAGGTAGAGGTAGAGGTAGAGGTAGAGGTAGAGGTAGAGGTAGAGGTAGAGGTAGAGGTAGAGGTAGAGGTAGAGGTAGAGGTAGAGGTAGAGGTAGAGGTAGAGGTAGAGGTAGAGGTAGAGGTAGAGGTAGAGGTAGAGGTAGAGGTAGAGGTAGAGGTAGAGGTAGAGGTAGAGGTAGAGGTAGAGGTAGAGGTAGAGGTAGAGGTAGAGGTAGAGGTAGAGGTAGAGGTAGAGGTAGAGGTAGAGGTAGAGGTAGAGGTAGAGGTAGAGGTAGAGGTAGAGGTAGAGGTAGAGGTAGAGGTAGAGGTAGAGGTAGAGGTAGAGGTAGAGGTAGAGGTAGAGGTAGAGGTAGAGGTAGAGGTAGAGGTAGAGGTAGAGGTAGAGGTAGAGGTAGAGGTAGAGGTAGAGGTAGAGGTAGAGGTAGAGGTAGAGGTAGAGGTAGAGGTAGAGGTAGAGGTAGAGGTAGAGGTAGAGGTAGAGGTAGAGGTAGAGGTAGAGGTAGAGGTAGAGGTAGAGGTAGAGGTAGAGGTAGAGGTAGAGGTAGAGGTAGAGGTAGAGGTAGAGGTAGAGGTAGAGGTAGAGGTAGAGGTAGAGGTAGAGGTAGAGGTAGAGGTAGAGGTAGAGGTAGAGGTAGAGGTAGAGGTAGAGGTAGAGGTAGAGGTAGAGGTAGAGGTAGAGGTAGAGGTAGAGGTAGAGGTAGAGGTAGAGGTAGAGGTAGAGGTAGAGGTAGAGGTAGAGGTAGAGGTAGAGGTAGAGGTAGAGGTAGAGGTAGAGGTAGAGGTAGAGGTAGAGGTAGAGGTAGAGGTAGAGGTAGAGGTAGAGGTAGAGGTAGAGGTAGAGGTAGAGGTAGAGGTAGAGGTAGAGGTAGAGGTAGAGGTAGAGGTAGAGGTAGAGGTAGAGGTAGAGGTAGAGGTAGAGGTAGAGGTTTAATTTAATATAAAATAAAATAAAATTTAATTATCATTCAACTTTGTAGTTTTAATTTGTAACTTTTTCCTTATCCAGACTTTCACGTCGCTCAGCGACAATATTTTTCGAATTCCGTAGATTCATTTCCAATGTACTCGATAGTCGTGTGAGGCACGAAATCTGTGAATTTTTTGACATCGGCTTTATTGAGTCGGCTTTATGTTGGTTAATGACAATGACTGACCTTGATTTTCCTCGCTCCGGCTCTTTTTTTGACTGTCGACAAGACGTTTCCCTGATATAGACCAGGGGTCTCCAAACTTTTTTACCTGAGGGCCATATTGCGCCTCAGAATTTTTGCGCGGGCCTCCGTCGGCGCCGAGGGGGGAGGGGGGTGTATCTGGTTGCGCGGGCCGGATTGGAACGCTGTCGGCGGGCCGGATTGGAACGCTTCGCGGGCCGGATTTGGCCCGCGGGCCGGGGTTTGGAGAGCCCTGATATAGACTATCAGCTATTTTTTACTTAGCACAAAAGACTGGACAAAAGGCCTCACCAAGATTAAGCCGTCTTTGATGCCGCGGCATTGCTGCTTATCTACAGTTTATTATCAAATCAAATCAAATATAATTTATTATCAGGCAACTAAGGCCCATAGATACATACCTTACAAACTAACATACATACAATAGTAAAATCTTACAAGCTAAAAATTCCTCGTCCTTTTTTAATTAATCTGGCATCTTTTCAGTGTTAAACCTAAACACGCAAAATACCGCTTTAATTATAAATAACAGCACACAATGGAACATCAAAACATAATAACAAAATATATTTACCTTACGCCTTAACTTCTATCATACCTATATCCCAACCGCTGGAGGCCAAATCGAACTTTAAAATGTTATCTTAATTTGTTATTGTTATTTGGCAACAACGAAAATTATTTATTCATATATATGGTACAAAAACAAGTCATAAAACAATAAATAAAAATAACTTAAAATTACAATTAAACAAAATACTTACAAACTATTCTAAAATAAAATAAAACTAAACTAAACTAAATCTAAAAAAGGCCCCTGTGGCAAGGGCCCCAAGATGCTGGCTGCGTTACCCCGCTGAACTGTCAGGCTGAAGCGTTGAGCGAGGTAACTGCCAGCTCTTGGGTCCCCAGTTGCGTCCCTGAGTCTCTTTGAAAGGTCTCCAAAGAGACTCAGGGCGCCACGACCCCACGGACCCAGGGTCTCGACGCCGAAAGGAACAAAACTGTATTCGGCGCCGAGACCGCGATACTTCCCAACCTTTGCGTTTTCGGCTGCCTCTGCAGCAGCTGCGTTTTCGGCCGCCTCTGCAGCAGCTGCCGCCCTCGCAGGGGTTCCGTGGAGATGTGACGTGGCCAGCGTGTCTACGCAGGTTGCATCCCATTGTTATTTTACATAATATATGTAGGTACATACATCTAGCCCGCATTTATATCGGTGCGAGTGAGATGCAAATAACAGAATTGGATATTATGATTCTTAAAGTTCGAGTTGGCCTCCTGGCAACTTTAATATTCAAAGATAATTTGCACGCCACTGTACCTCACACAAAAACCTACTCCTTGAAATAATTAACTGGCATCATAAAGCCCTTTTCTACCCTTACGTAGGCCGCCAGCGTGGAAACCGAATGGTTTTGAACAATTTGCTAATTAATTTTGTTCTTTATTAAGCAGTTGTGAAGGCGGCAAAGTGACAAGTTAGGCCGAAAACTTCGCGTGTTTGAGGTTTAACCGGGAATTCGTCGAGTTCCATAGCGTTTGTGAGTAGTTTGACGATATGATTACTTCAAATGGTTCAATAAAGCGTCTTAAATAATTGTAAATGCTTGTTAATATTGTCTATATTATATGGGGAGTGTGCTCTAGCACACTAGTTATCTGACAGTTAATTAGTCCAATAAGTAGGTGTAGTCCTATGAAAGCTCTCCGACCACGCGCACAGTTTTCTAGCGCCGACAGTATAAAATACAATACTAAAGTATTTGAACAAATTAAATTATTTCAGAAAAATATTTAAATTTGTTTTTTATCAAGTAGAAACACTACTATATAAATTATAAACTGAAATACTAAGAAAAAGTGACCAAGGCCTCTAGTGCCCCAGGCTGGAATCGAACCAGCGTCCTCTGCTATCGCGGCAGGTGCCTAAACCACTCGGCCACCGGGCCACAGCGGCATAGGTCAAATTTTCCAAGTATATGCACTTCCTACTGAAGGCTTATGGCGCCCCCTGGCCATCTCTAAGGTAGAACAGTATGGTTCGGACCTTCTAACTAGATCACTCATGTGATACCGAGTTAGCGAGAGAGATGGCGCTGCCATCAATACTAAAGTATTTGAACAAATTTAAATTATTTCAGAAAAATATTATTATTATTAGTGTTTTTTTTTTATATTTCAGTTTATAAAATACAATAGTTATTTGTTTTACAAGGGGGCAAAGTTGTTGCTTAACCGATCGTGTTACTATTGATATCCGAGCAAGCGAAAGATTCCATAATTGAACCACGAACGTAGCGAGCGGTTCGAAAAATGAAATCTTGAGCGTTGTGAGTGTTTCAAAGCACGAGGGTTAAAGAAAATTTTCCCCCGAGTGAAACACAAAATTTTTCACCACACCAACCCAAAGCAAATATTAAATGTAAAATATCACACAAAATCAAACCAAATAAAATCCAAATGAATGTTAAATATTTATCATCCAAAATCATCATTTAAAAGTCAATTCTACCAGCAAACATAAGAAAACAACTCAAAATTTGCATTTGATTACTTTGCCTCACATGTGAATAAAATGCAACTTTGCTATCAGTTTTTGAAGTGCAAAGTAAGCCTTTCCGAGCTGGTGTGGTGAAAAATCATTTACGTAGCTAGAGTAGGTATGTATAGAATATTTTATCAGGTTTCATTTGATATCAGATACGTGAAAATATGTAAATTTCATTTTTTGTTATTCGCACAGTTCGGAATGAAGTGGCACCTGGTCTAAAATATCAAAATGTCAATGGCACGAGAAGGTTCAATTATACAAAGTAACGATTTCAAAATATCCACACTACTTTCGATTACATTCGATAGGTCTTTAAGGTTGCCAAGTGCGTATTTTGATTGAGTGAATACTTTTGTAAATCTTCCTCCCTCTGTACATTAACCTACAACATTTATCACAAGAATACATTTCTTGTTTTGGTAGTAGGTTAAATTTATCAACGCTTCCACACTTCCACAGGGTTCACAAAAGCAGGCGTGCAACATGTGTCTTTAAGCAAGTTATTAAAACAGATAGGGGAGAGTCGGCTATATTGTACCGCCGGTTAAATCGTATCAGGTCTAGATTTCACATTAAAATACCTAGTTTATTTACACGTGAGGCAACAATGCTCCAATGGTATTACTTCTAATAATCTTGATAAAATAGCAATCGCAATAAAAAGTATTTAACTACAAATATAAACAGTTTTATTGGGTGGGTTTTAAAAATTATCTAAGCTTTATGCTTCTATTTTCATATTGATTACTTATTTCAAAAATATCTAGTCGTTTAAATCGTGCCATCGTACGTAGAGGTACCTGATGTCCGATTTAAACTACCAAGTATTTTTAAGTTGTGTCTACGATTTCGGTATCCGGCAATAAATAAGTAGGTACTGGATATTTAACCCTAAAGTAAGCAATAAACACAAAACATATAAAATATTTAATGCATTATAAATATTATAATAGTTTATTGATTAAACCCTTTCCTTCGAATAATTACATTTCGATCAAGATAATTTAATCCGAATGCAGCTCATTTTCATTCATAATTCATAATGTAGCTGTTGAAACTAGTTGCTGCGTTACCCAATCCCGATAATTTATTCACTTTTTTTTAGTGTTTAACTACGTTAGGAGAAGCCTTCTTTAACTATTGCCATGACGCCGGGGCGTCCCGGAGGGGCGCACCGGGGGCAATTTAATCACAAATTTGACAGTTTTATATATACATTCTATGATGACATAGCGTTACCTAGTTTGCGTTTGTAACAGCGCCATCTCTTAGGAAATTTGAACAACATACTAAATACTCCATATCGGCTCGAACAGTAGCCAAGGTACTAAAGTTAATTTGCCTATTCAAGCACATTAAATTTGTGGTTGCCTTCATAAACAAAAATAGTCAAGTTCAAGTAAAAAACTGGTAGGATATAACCGACTCTCCTCTAGTATGAGATATGCCCGAACCGACTCTCCTCTAGTATGAGATATGCCCGTAGCGTCGAGTCGTGACCCAAAACCTTGGCACAGCGGTCGCATAATACCGAAGGTGAATATTTATTTTGTTCCCGTCTTCTTGATTATTTCTCTTACCTAGTGTTTTATTTTTGAAAATGTATAAATATTGAATTATTAATGAGATAAGTAAGTAATTAACAAATTTATATGTATTTCATTAATAATAATGCGTTAAGAGTGGTAAAGCTGATCATTATGGGCATTTATTTAAGTATACCTACTCTTAAACGCGGCTGTTAAATATAATTGTTTAACGATAGCTGGTTTTTTTTTAAATTTAACATCCAGTCAAAGCTAACTGTTGGTAGAGTTGGATCAAGAAAAGTCTGCAGCGATTTTGATAGCTCACGCAGTGCAAGTGTCATTTTAGATGTCAAACTTCTATATTATAATTATGACGTATAATGACACTTGCACTGCGTGGGCTATCAAAATCGCTGCAGACTTTTCTTGGTCTAACTATAGCGCTCTCGGCGATCATCCTTTTCATATAAATTCGACAATGTCATAGAAAATCTAACGCTTAGTTCACTTTCAAACGGGCTACTTCGGCCTTGAGATTGTCTTCCAAACATAACCAACAATATATAGCGCATATTACTGCACTTGTATGTTATTGTAACCGTTTTACTGACTTTACTTTTAAGTCCAAAAGGTCATTAAAAAATGCATTAAGGCTACTTTAAGTTCATTTGTGTCTTTCTATCAGATAAGATTTCTTTTTCGTTGGAAAGCCACATTTCTTATGACTCCTCGTGCATGAACTATATTAAAGGGAGCAGCATAGGAGACGTCAGATTTTTGGCGCGAGGCGTAAATGTGTCGTTTATGCTTCCGATGCAGCTCACAAGATGGCAGAACCTACTAAATATGCACAAGGAAACGTACCGACGAGAATAGTAGATTGTGGCACTTGCTTTGGCAATGTACATGTGCACATATGTTTCCGATTCAGGCCACAAGATGGCAGACCCTCCAACGCTCACGGTCCCTATACACATCATAATAAAGTTAGACCAAGAAAATTCTGCAGCGATTGTGATAGCCCACGCATTACAAGTGTTATTTATATGTCAAATGTACGTTTGACATTTAAAATAACACTTGCACTGCGTGGGCTATCAAATTCGCTGCAGACTTTTCTTGGTCTAACTTTATTAATTCGGCCCTACTGCTCAGATCCTGTAGACTATACATAAGGCTTGGCTAAGCAATAACGCAATCAGGTGACAGATGTCGCCCCTAATCCTATAAGTCAATGTAGCTACGAATATTGCCCGAGTATATTGCACATTATCGCCAACTCAACTTGCCCGCACGTAATAATCTGAGCGTTTGGTTGAGGTCAGTAAAGGATTCTGGTTCCATTATTGGTTTACGAAGTTTATTCTTTGATGTGTTGGATCACAGGGATCATAGAAAGCAATAAGAAAGGAATATACCAAATACGATTGTTTTGCCGTACATTAGTCACATTACCTATTCACTCAGTAAAAGCTAGGTATATAATATGTTAATGTTATTAAAATTTGTTCTTAATACGTAGCCATTATGACGGATCATAAGTTGGAATAAGAAGATATTTCACTTTCAAAACGGAAATGTTTTTGAAAGTACCTACACATTCTGCTATTTTACCGCACTAGTGTGATAATTATTACTTTACGTACCTATGTCGAAAATTTAAAGGGTCATTATGTACTGAAAAACGTTGTACGATACACGTGCGAATAGGTAACTCGCAACTAGTGTCGATTTAAAACGCTCCCATCGGACGTGTTTTAATTTATCGCACCACCCTGTTGCGTATTTACTACTTATCGCACTTGTATCGTAATGTATATTATTAAAAAAAGAAAAATATAATTTAATTCTTCTGAACTTGTTAATTTTGCAGACAGGTTGATCTAATCGGTAGCATTGGGTTCACGGTAACACTATATACCTATGCACACGTGTATTGTGTACCTACAAGAAGATTGATCAAGCCTCTAATGCTTTATTAAAATGGCAGCACATATTCGACCAAATTTCTAAAATTGGAATACTAATAAAGGAAGCGGGCGTCTCATAAAGGGGCATTATACCCGCCAAACTAATCAAGAGGACTAAATTGAATTTAATTTTGCAAGCGAGCGTACGGTACGTCCGCAGAGAGGGCGGCGTGCCGTGTAGATGATGATTTATGGACTGCGACCCAATGTTTTGGACTCGACATCTCGATTTATCTTCGTCGATTATTCAGTTTTGAAAAGAATTCTACGGAACTAGTAATATTTGTGCGACAAGTGTATTGGTTTTTCGTGGGATTTCGTTCGGATTCAAACTACAACAGTATAACTGCGGCAGTATTGCACCGGCGGTATTACTGCCGACTGGGCGGGAAAGATTTAAATGTAAAAATACAAGAATTTTTATTCCATTACAGGAATTCCAAACACAGCACTACAGACAGATCCCCATCTGAATTATTAAATGAGCATCCAGCAGTCACAGAGATGATACAGACAGCCCTCCAACTGATCATTTACCAGATGTTGGCAGACTAGAGGACCAGCCAGAATAAGTCGAATATAATTTGTCAATGTGATCGGCCGGTGTTTAATTTGTTTCCGGTTTCGGCTCCCTTATTCGAGAATTAACAGTGGCAATCAGCAGTAGGGAATTAGCAGTAAGTAAATGACAAAATTCCGGGCAGCAACATCGATTGCGACATTTGCCGCAGTAATGTAGTCAGCAAGTATGTCGCCGTCCTCTCGGCAAGGATTTGGACCCTCGGAAAAAGGTGCGCGGGTTCAGTAGCCGTTACTTTTGTCTGCGCCTCAGACATGCACCCCCCCCCCCCTTTTTGTGTGTAAGATGGCAACGAGATACAATATAAATAAAATAATGGCCCTACACTAACCCCAAATGCGCAATAATATGTATTAAGTAAATACATTAATATTTGATTCGCTTTCATCCTGAGATGACGATCACGTTTTTACTTTTAAAAAATCAGTCATTTCTTGACTTACGCTTTTCTATTTGGCAGCAATCTTGAAAAAAAAAAACAACTGAGTGAAATGTAAAACCTACTCCTAATAAAAAACCTACCTCAAAAATATTTAATTTTATTTCATTTTTACAAATTGAATGCCTCTTTTTATTGCAAGATCTTTAAGTTTCTCATTATTAGACCTGTGGTAGGTACCTATTAATGACAGTGTGTTATTAGACCAGTGGTAGGTACCTATTAATGACAGTGTGTAGATTTGATAGTGAAACTCAAAAACTAAGAGACATAATTATGCTAAACTTTGAAAGTAAAACATATACACTTAGGTATAAGCTTACAAAGCAACGGGAGATGACCATAATATAATTAGGTAATTCTTATAACGTTCACTGTTTCCTTATGTGATAGGAAATTGTATTAATCAATGAAAAGAGTGCTCATATCATAGAAGGTACGAAGAGTGAATACGAAGAGGTAAAATGTGTATAAATTGACTTTGGCCACAAAATGAGTGGGCACCCGCCGAAAAAACACTGTTAATTACTGGCCAAGAATAAAATTTAATTATTCTTGTTTTCGCGGTAAACGCGTGCTTGTTAAAATTCAAAGTAGATGGGAAAGTGTTTTTAAAAATGCAGCTTAATTATAAAATAACATGAATGGTTTATGCCATAGTAATTTTGAGGGATAACATACTATGGGACCGGCATTTGGTTGACATATATGAATGCCTACCTATATAATATAAAACAAAAATGAATTAGTAGTAAATTATCACTTAAACTAAATTATGCATCGATGAGATAACCAAGTATCGTTTAGAATCGAAATAAGTCAATATAAAACTTGACAAGCGGGTATATCCCACGGATAAACTAAGGACAATGTCGCAAAGCGGTAATGTGTAAAGTGAGGTTCCTAACGTGAATTATTGTATCGTAATAAATGTATCTTTATTTTGCCAGATAATCAGATAATATATCCAAGGTTTGTCACGGGGAAATTTATTATTATTCTTTTATCCACACACATATATTAATATCATAGACCCTCTATGATACGTTTAAAAACCGCAAATTACGGCTAGCATAAACTGTTTCGTTGTAGCAAAATTCTTATCGGTGAAAATGTTATTATTGAGTAATCATATATAGTCCTGTAGCGCTGGCTATATTTTGAGCCCTAACTTAAAGTAATATTAAAGTCAATTATTTTTTCGCTTACGAATACTGTTTTAAGATGTTAATCTTACATTTTGTTTTGTGTCACAGATATTATTTGCTTTTTAATAATTTGTGGTCATTATTTTTATTTTGAATTATTTTGGAGAAAAGAATATTCGAGAGAAAACATGTAACTGTGTCGCATTTAGGATAGTTTTTTTAATGTGAAAACATAGTTTGTGTCAATTACGTCCATTGCAATCGGATACTATGTCATACTATTCAAAATTACTCAAAAAATAATTAAAGTAAAAAAAAATTGATTACGTCGCATTTAATCATGTCAATATGTACATTACATGTTTTTGTGTCTTATTAAGGTATAGCTTCATAAGATTTTTGATAATTTTGTTCTGACAGGCTATTACCATAACCAAACAATATTAAATAAAGTTACTAGAGTTCAGATCTTATTAATATAAAAGGCGGGATAAATAAGAAATATGAATTTGTGTCAGTTTCATCCATTGCATAAACAAATAACACAAAAATAATGTTTGCGTTCATACGACGCTAGCGGGTGGCTCTTAACGGGCAACGCGGGCCGTGCAGGGGGGGGGGGGGGGGGGGGTGTCGGTTGCGTACGCAACGCATGTTTACTTCGCCTGCGCGCCAAATTAACGCAACGTATGCAAAGTTATACTACTACAAAGAGAACTTATAGATATTGTACAATGTCACCATTTAGCAAAAGAACTGTAAGTAAGTACATCTTATTGCGAGAATTAAGGTCTGTTTAGATCTATACACATTGAGAATGTGAAATTCCTCTTTGACGTTCGTTACGTAATGTTGATTAACAAATACCTATGCGACAGATCCATCCTGAGGGCCTACCGCGAACATCGCAATTCGCAAATTGCGGACATCTTTCTCTGTCACTTTTATTACGTCTAATTGGAGTAAAAGAGAAAGAGTCCGCAATTTGCAAACTTCAGTGTTCACAGTCATGCATCATATATTTGTGTCAGTGACAGGGAAAAGGTACGAGTACCACTTGAGTAAAATTTGGTTATATATACCGTGACTTGAGGTTACTTTCATTATTTGATAAAAATATTACTTCTCGAACTTAATTTATATTAATGTTATTAATATTTTGATTTCTATATCTAATATCTAATCAAGTCTAACTTCAATATATCTTAATTATATGGACTAATAAATTTTAATATAAATATTTTTTTTTTTCATTATAAATAGCATAAACCAGTCTTTCCATACTTAACGTAAATAAATTATGCACATTATTTTTTTAAAGATTTTTTTTGTACTTAGCATTTTTTTTATAATAGGTATTATTAATTACACGTATTGAGGTTATTTAATGCCTGTTTATTCTGATGTTTTGAATACATTTACCTTCGAGCAACACCGGCTTCCGACACATCGGAAGGGAGGGGCCCAAGCGATATCTCACCGTACAAATCTTTCTGCCATTTTTCGCGGGGGGAAAGGTGCACACAGTCGCACTTCTCTCACACTTACATACAAAATCCAATCTGTAATGACGACACAAATACATAGAAAATGACACACGTCAAAGACAAATCTTGCAACCTCGATCTCTTTTTGTGTACGGACGAGTGACAAGTGTCACAACACGCACACTAACACGTTTTCGTTGAAGTATGTTATTGTATTCTGAGAGATGAGAAGTCGGATTTGTCGCTCGACCGATCCGCAATTTGTACTGAGCGAGCAAAATCGATCAATCCAACAATTACATGAGACTAAAATATAATAATTGTGTTTGAATGTAATTAAACGTATGATATGTAAAAAAAATATTACATGTGAAATGTAACACTTTCTTTTTGTAAATTTGATGTCCCCGACCTCTTCTTATAACAAAAAACCGAGCAAACAGGCATTTTTGTGCAGCAGTGTTCACGCGCGCGTCTGGACTCGGTCTAGTGAAAAATCCAAGTGCAACTAGTTTTATTACCCGCGCTAGATTAGATTGACGCGCTAATCTTGTACCTCGGCAGAGGGGAAATAGTGCGAATGCCGCCTCCCTTCCGTGTTGCTCGAAGACATTTACCCTCAATAATAATTACCAACACTTTTGATAGTTCAAGCTTCTTGGATAATAATTTACCTTTGGGTTCAATTGGCGTAAAGGACATTTTGGCGAAAATGAGTTATATAGACTACCGTAGGTTCAAAGGGCTTAACTGACAAAACGCGATTTTTCAGGAGAGCCAAAAAACAGTTTTGTTTGAAAAAAAAAATCAGACCTTTTTTGTTTGTTTGAATAAACTGATGCCTGTATGTGGCTTATTCCTAACTTTTTGAGGTCTTTTCAACTGATTTCTTGAACTTATAATACAATGCTTATTTACGAAAATAGCATGTCCGTTACGCCAAAAAACACGACTGTTTTTAAGAAGGGCGCCCCTTACGCCTCTTCTTTATTGTTTATCTTATTAGAAAAAGGGCGTAATGTACTAAATATTAAACTGTTTTAGTACCATTTGGCGTAAATCCAACAATTTCGTTGCAATATTGGCAACTTGCATTTAGGGAACACTATAATTCTAAGTATGTACTATAATTTACATTTTTTTTTCCGAAAAATTAGAGAGATGTATTCACTATTAAGTTTTTCCACATTTTTGTTATTTTGGATACTTAAACGTGGAAAAGGTCGTTTTCTTAGCTACAAAAACAATGTGTTTTTTCTTTGTTTATATTACTTCAACAGAATCACTGATGTCCTACCATTGATGAATATTGATATACAACAATTTGTAACAAATTAATTTTACTATAGAAAGTATTATGCGTTATTTCTGTTTGGTAATGTTAATTGGATTATAAATTTTACTTTAACATACTAAAATACTATTGGGTACAGTAGTAGTTTTGAAATTTCGTATGTTTATTCAGTAAAACTTAATGAATATGATCGCATATTTATAACATTACATTAGAGTAGAAAAAGGCATACGGCCAAGCTTACGTACTTCTATGGATTTAAATGCAAACGTTATACCTAGAGAGTAACTTTCATAAGGTTAATCCTGTAAATTAGGGTTTAAACCAAAAAGTATTAATATTACGTCTTAATCAATATTACTAATGACCCAGTCACAAACAAAACTAAAAGTTATCAGTTTAACCTTAATTAAGCGCCATAATTATCATTTGAATATAGTCATGTTTTATTATTTTCATAAAACTGATGTAAAAGTACCCACTACTCACTAGTTCAGTTCAAATTGTCAAAATTTAGTAACCCTATAAATAAAGCAATGAGCACATGAGCAGGTAATGCAAATACCTACTTAATAAAAAAAATGACAAGGAAAGTATAACTAGGTCATCCCACTTAATCACAAAAAAGCGACAATTATAAACCCGAAATTATACATAGTATGGGGGCGTATCTCTTACATTGAATTATCTAACACTCGTATAAATATGCATTAGTTGTGGGCGTAACGTACATTTAGCACTCAAAAAGCTACTGCGAAGAGGCGTAAGGGGCAAATAATTACCACATATTTAATAAAATTCCCGATGCAAAAGGGCGTATTGTACACAAAGTTGGGAAATACGCCAAAATGTCTCACAACATTTTTTTTAATTTGGCAGATACGGCCAAATGCGTTGACAAATTGTGTTCAAGCATAGATTTTTCATAGGGCATAACGGACATTTTTTTCAAGTTATCGAGACGTTA
This sequence comes from Cydia splendana, assembly GCF_910591565.1. Lineage (NCBI taxonomy): Eukaryota > Metazoa > Arthropoda > Insecta > Lepidoptera > Tortricidae > Cydia > Cydia splendana. Next base: position 11,366,862 of record NC_085962.1, read on the forward strand.
AATATACTACTCGATAGAAAAAAAATACTGAGTATAACTGCATTTTCGCAATTTTGTCCCTTACGCCCTGTGAGCCTACGGTAGTCGTTATATACAGTTTTGTTCAGAATTTCAAGCGCTTTCGTTCTGTATAGTGAAAATTTCGATATCTCTTAAAAAGTTGCCTTTACGACCCAATTTTTGCACTAAGAGCTTGCAAAAACAGCTTATCTCAAGGGTAAATGACCAGTTATAAATTTAGAAATTCATAGATATTATCGTAAAGGTTACCGCTAAATATAAATATTGTTGTAAATGACTTACATGTCTTTTGTCGTCCTTTAAGCCCTTCATTTGTCTTGATGATTTTTCATATCGTATCTCGTATGGTCAATATGGTCGTAAAGGACATATTTTACTTTCGATATTATTTTACTTGCCCTTTATGACCCGCCCTAAAATGATTTTACCATAAGTATATGAAGCGAATAAGGTTGTAAAGGACTTTTTTAACATTTGTATCGTTTACTACCACGAATTCGTTTCTAAACTCTAAATTTAAAACAAATAACATGGACGTAGCGGTGTATGATAACAAATAAATAGTTTTCTGGGACCTATATTACTACATTGTAATGTTTGCCCTTAAATTTGTAAGCATTTACGCTAAGAGTTTTTTCGGCATTTATCTTTGTTCATGGGCGTAAAGGTCTAGAATGCTTAATAAATAAATAGTTTTATGGGTCCTTTATTACTAAAATGTAATGTTTGCTCTTCAAATTAAAAACCTCAGCTCGGTGTTTTTCAACAACTATCATCGTTTTACTCGCAGTGGAATTTCTTATAGTATATTATACATATAATTTCTTATATTCTATAATATCGTTGTTTATCGACTAAGCCAATCTGTGTAAGAATGTCCTATAAAATCATTCATTCATTCAATGTTTCATAATCGTTCTAACAGAAAATATTTTTAAGCGTTTGAAATTATAAATTATTGCAGCTAAAGGTAACGGGGTCTAAATAACACAGAAATTACTACTTAAATAGGAATTAATAAATCGTATTTTAAAATAAGACCACTTGAAATATTGAATCAATTATTACCTATTACAACATACTGTATAGAATTATAGTCTTTTGTTCATTAAGTAAACGTCCAAACGTTGATATGCTCATTCTAATCATCGTTAGGCGATCTATTATTTCTCTTGTTATGATTAAAAGCTGTTATGTTATGATTGTTATAAGGCAGTGGGACATTTACTTTACCTTCATTCCCGAATATTAGCTACTTTTTGAGCATATAATAATTTTGAATTATATAATTGGTTAAAAATGTTGTATTTTCTTCTTTATTTAATTTAGGTCTTAAGTTAGGGTTTTACAATGTGAGTATAAAAGTACAATATAAAAACACTTACAAATCATTACAAAAAATATATAAACACATTATAAAAACCTAACCTAGGGTGCCGCCGGCAGCGGGGCAGGGCCCAAGCTGCCGGTGGTCAAAGCCGCAGAGTGAGGAACCGACGTACTATATGCACCGTGTCCAAAATTACTGCCTTCTGCATCTGACCCTTGATCCAACCACCTAGCGAGAGTCTCTCTAGGTATTGGTCGAGACTCTTCGCTATGAGACCATTCGCCGACACGACTATAGGAACAACCATCGTAGAATCAACATCCCACACGGCGGTTATCTCGTGAGCTAAGTCTAGGTACTTACTGGACTTGTCCTTCTCGGCGTTCACGACATTCTCATCATGGGGGATGGTGACGTCGACGAGCACGGCCCGGCGCTGCGATCGATCTATCAGCACGATCTCAGGCTTATTGGCTACAATAGTTATGTCAGTGATAATAGATCGATCCCAATAGAGCGTGGCACGACCATTTTCGAGAACTGGCGCAGCTGAGAACTTCGCGGTCCACAAGGCCGTATGGCCAAGGCAAGCTGCTGGTGAATAATTCTGGCTACGAGATTATGTCTGTGCAAGTACTAGCCGTTAGCAAGATGAAAACAACCGGAGATAATGCCTGTGTTTTCTTTATTATTATACTATATTATCAGAAAAATATTAATTATAATTCTGGGACGCTACGTGCGTCAGCACCTTCGCCGCCTCTCATATCAGTCGCACGGCACGCGCGGCCGGAGCGGCGGCCGAATCTCAGGCGGCGCTGAAACGCCAAAAGTATGCTCCCTTGGGCTCGGGGTATATTTTCGTCCCTTTTGCGGTGGAAACGGCGGGCTGCTGGGGTGCTGACGCGAAACAATTTGTGCGTGACATAGGCCGTCGACTTAGGCAAAAGGGAGAGGATCCCCGCCCTGAATCGTTTCTGGTGCAGAGGCTGTCCATAGCCATCCAGCGGGGTACTGCCGTGAGTATTATGGGCACTTTTGTAACGGAAGCGATAAAGAACGGGTTTGACTAATAGTTACTGCGTAATTATTTTTAAAGATGTAAAATTCCTATGTATGAAAATTTAAATAAACGAAGTTCTTAGGATTTTAGATACTGTACTATTATAACTCTAATCGGGATATACCTGGTATAATCAACTAGGTACCGTTTGATACATTTTTAAGCTTCGTCACAGTAAATTATGCTAAGAAAAGTTAACATGTGTACCGTGACTGGTAACTAATACACCCCGAATTTGGAATAAAATAGTCTGATAACGTCACTTACGACCCCCTAATAAACAAGATTCACTAAATTATCAAAATTTTCATGGGCGTAAAGGACATTCATAGTGTTTTTTACCAATTTTAAAGGACATTAACTTATTTCGTATTTAATTTATAGATATGATTGCTAATTCAGGTTAAAGAGACTAACATTTTGAGTACTTTTCCAATACACATCAAAAACATAGCTCGATAAACCAGAAAAATATAGTATAAACATTTTAAAAAAATTCAGTTTTTCGCGTCTCCTGAATCATCATCATCGCGTCTCCTGAATCATCATCATTGTAATTGACGTTGCTTGCCACGCTTTATACATCACAAAATTAGCAATAGATTGCGTCTTATAATAATCTTAAAAAGTGTACTAAATATCGAATAAAAGTTATTTTTAAAAGTCGCTGATGTGACATTCTCATTCAAAAGGTAGGGACCACTTTGTCGTTTACCATAAAGACGAAATTTTTTTGTATCTTTATACAAATAACCTGTCAGAGAGTCCTTATGGCAAGGATAAAGTGGTACCTTTTTGCTTGCGAACGTCACGAATGTTGGTCAGTATGAGGAGCCTACATTTTATTTTTAAATATTGTACTAACAGGATAGTTGTAGGGTGACTGGAGAGGGTTAGAAGTGATAGGCTCGGTGTCTAGTATAATAATTCCATTTATTCTATTCGCTTATGCGTATATATCAGGGATGTTACGGAGCTCCGGTTCCGTTTCCGTTAAGGCGGAACTTCCGATTGGTATTACACATCCGTTTCTGTTCCGGTTCCGTTATGTTTGAAACGGAAGTTATAACGGATGTCAATGCTTCGCGCGGCGGCGGCGTACATCAAAAACAAACAGGTTCATACCAGTCATTCGCTCATCGCCCCGCTTGCCACGTGCTACGCTAATTTGTTGTTTGTTTGTATACTTTGTTTTATTCGTGTTATTAAAATTAAAATTATTATTCTCCTTATTTATTTCTCCTCTTAAGTTAGGTTATTTATAATATGAATATAAAAATAAAATATAAAAACACTTACAAAGCAATAAAAAATACATATAAACACATTATAAAAAACCTAACCTAGATTGCCGCCGGCAGCGGGGCTTGGCCCAAGCTGCCGGCGGTCAGGGCCGCAGAGTGAGGAACCGACGTACTATACGCGCCGTGTCCAAAATTATTATTATTATTAATTCATTTATTCATATAAACAATTACAACGTTACATATATACAATAAATGCGCCAAACTGGAGTAACCAGTTTGTTGGCGTTTTAAAATGGCGTTGGCAAATTAAAATCGTATGTGTTCTGTTGTGTACTGGCTACTGACTGTGTGTAGTGTGTGTGGTGAATGTTAGTGCGTAAAAAAACGCACAATGAAGCCGAAACCAAGTTCGATTTGGAACTATTTTGATGAAGTTAGTGGGGACACAGCTAAGTGTAAACTTTGTCTGAAGGTTTATTCTAGAAGGGGAAAACGACTACATCGTTAAAAAGTCAGGCTCCGATTCTGGTTCCGGTTCCGTTTTCGTTTCCGTTTCCGTTTTCGGTTCCGTTTCCGTTTTCGGTTCCGTTAAACTAAATCGAAAACATCTGTTTCCGATTTCGGTTCCGATAAAACCACATCCGTTACATCCCTGGTATATATACATGTATTTTATCCCTGATACAAGCAATATGCATTATGTCGCAGCAATCCATGAAGTTACTGTTAAACGCTAAATGTAGTTGTTTACTACATTACACCTCCCCCGAAAGTCCGTTTCCCCCCGGGGTGGCAGGAGAAAAAAAAATAATGCATGTTACTTGCTTACATTTGTTAAAAAAAAATTTAAGAAGTTATTTGATCTGATTGTCTTTTAGACAGGTAAAATAATTAAAAAAAAAATTGATTCGTGGTTCAAACTTTTTGCTCTTTCTAGTGTCCCTGTGAAAGGTAATGTATTAGAGATATGATAATATTGTTTTAAGAAGATTTTATTTGGAAAGAAGTATACTTGTCTAATGTTATCACGTTTTAATGTTACAATGTTACTTTGATGCTTGGTTTTGTATTTTCATTCCGTTTTGGTATGCCTCAACGATAGCTATAATATAATGTTTTAACTAATGCCGGTCGGAGTCCAATGCTCCTAAACAATAAAATGTGGGCATGGTCACCCTACAAGTGTGGGTATGGTCACCCTACAATACCTTGTGCTACGCCTCTGTGCGTACACAAATTCATGGGAATCGTTCACTAGGGCATGGTCACCCTTAAAAAAAAAAACACGGCATATCCGGCCTATCCTTTAGGGATATCCTGTACCTAGGCACATCTACATTAAGACAAAAAGGGTCTCCTACATCTTTCACGGAGGAATACGGTTGTTCTCACCATGATCAAGTATGAAGGACTTGTGCTCTAGCTGTATGAGGTCATATAACTTTGATGTGCCTCCACGTTTGCAGAAACTATTTAAGACCTCGTCTCCAAATTGTTGATTTTATCTAACAAAAAGGACTAGTTACGCAACGCTAACCTATCTGTATTCAACGATTATTAAGTGCTATACCGTTCCTAAGTGTATTTTTGGTGAAATAGTTATTTTAATTATTGTTTCCAAGCTTAATGAAATTACGCATTTATTTAGTTATTTCATATTCAATCACTGGGTAGCTAATCCAATAATTTCATAGAACATAACTTTTCATCGATAAGTTAATTGTAATAAAATATTTGTTGCTAAGAAAATTTCTAAATGTGAGTATCATATTTCATTCATTGATTAAATAAATAATGTTAATTCGCGGCGAAGTCACGCGACCTAGTTAAATTTCAGCTGACGCGCGCGGTCGAACGGTGGCGCGTGCGACGGATATTGTGAAATTTATTGCGATGGACTACATTCGACACTGCAAAAATGAATGTAATCGGCTGAGAGTTTAATTATATAGTTTTTTAAGTAATGAAAACGAGTTGTTATATTTTATGCATTTTACGTGTGACACTAGAATTACGCATGTTATCCGTATTTAGTCAGCGATATCTTAAGAAAAAGAGAAAAAAAAATTAACATGATTTACCTCTACATTTTGATAATTAACAAAAAAAAATCTACTATCAACCGTTACAGCTGCGTTACCGTCCGTCGCCATCCTCTTCCTCGTCCTCGTGGTGGGCTCCTTTCGTGCCGTTGCGGGATGTAGTGGGGCCGGAGTGGCTGGTACCTTGGTGGCAGCGGTTCTACGACTGGTCTTGCGGTGGTCCCTGGTGGCTGCGACGGGCACTGTGGCTGCGATCGTGGCTGTGCTGGGGAATTGGCCAATATGCCATTACAATTGGGCAATGGGCATTGCGGCTGTGGTTGTGGTTGCGATGGGTGTTGCGGGGCATCGGGCGGCGTCGTCGCGCTTGGTGTTGGCGGTGGTGCCGGTGACGTGTCGGTTGTCTCCGTTACTGTGCATGATCTGTCTGGGGCCATGGGAATGTTCACGGTGAAGGTGGCATTAAGTGTCACCTCCACTTTCCTGCTTCCATCATTATTCACAGTCACCCTTATCGACCGTTGGTACTGCACGGGGCAGGTCATCGTGATGTCGTCACCCTCGACCGTGATGTTTACTTGTTTCGTGGCCATTTTTCTTCGTAATTGCTCTTCTTTCTTCTTAACTCGGCTTCGGTTTCTTGATTCTTGATGCTTGACTTCACTGAAGATTCTTCACTGGTACGCGTTGGGCAGGATCGCCAGGTCTTGCGATTGTCCTGGCAGGGTCGCCATGTACTAACAGGATAGTTGTAGGGTGACTGGAGAGGGTTAGAAGTGATAGGCTCGGTGTCTAGTATAATAATTCCATTTATTCTATTCGCTTATGCGTATATATACATGTATTTTATCGCTGATACAAGCAATATGCATTATGTCGCAGCAATCCATGAAGTTACTGTTAAACGCTAAATGTAGTTGTTTACTACATTACAATATACTTACCACACCATGAAAAGACTTAATGTAATTATGCCTCCGAATGGAATAAATACACTGTAATGGCTCCTCTACACGATGGGCCAATGCCGGCCACTCCAAGGGAAGCATTTATGCGTTAGAGGGAGCAAGTGATATTGCTATCTCATTCTACCGCATGGCTGCGTCCCTTGCGAGTGGCCGGCGTTGGCCCATCGTGTAGAGAAGCCATAATATTCATCTAACAAGCACCCTACCCGCGTAGGTAGCCTTCCCCGCGTACGCGTTCATGCAAAGTTTTATTTTGCCAAATAGTAAAAAACCGTGGTTGAAAATGACCCAAATTATGAATGTTGTCTCGATGTGGCATTATAATAATGTAGACGTAAACTTAATAACATGATATTTTTTTGTGGCAGACATGATGTTTATAAGAAAAAAAAAATATTAAAAATAAAAGCGGTGGATGAATTTGACACACATTTGTTTGAATAACATATTATAATATCCTGTGAAGTACAACACTTCACTTACCGACTATAATTTTATTTTAGGCATTTTAGGTTCACTATGAGGTATTTATTAAATGTCATTATACCCGTGGATGAACATGACACAAAATGCGTGTGTACGTCGGAAACCACTTTGCTTTTACAGGGAAACAAAGAATTTCATCTCGAATATTTTTTTTACCGAATGCTGTTTAAAAAAAGAAAAACCTAAATTTATACCTAAGCAAATACCTAGGATGACACAAATTATTATTATTAGGTATAGTATGTGGTCTGGAAACTATATGTAAAAAATAAGCAACATTAATAATCTTATAACTTCAAAAGTTATTGCTACCGGACTAATATCGTCAACTTGGATAATGAGATTCAAATTTCGAGCATTCGAACCAAAGAGAATACGAAGTTACATATGTCTTTGGTTCGAACAAAGGAATTTGATTTAACCTCAATTCTAATATTTGTAGAGATGTCGAAAACATAAATATAAAAATGTAATATTTGTCGAAATGAAATGTCAATCGCAAACAGTGTGATCAATGGCGGACGTCAACATAAGCTTCCTGAAAACATCAAAGAAAATTTATAATATATTTGTAAATAAAGCATTGTATGTAACTGTACGTAATTAGATATTACCTAAACACTCGTGTGATCATATATTCACGCGTTTCGCTTGTTTCATAAACTACAAGGAATTAGAAATTAAGTTATCAATTTAGATCCATAAAATAAAGTAGGTACAAACCAATGTTATAATTTATTTTTAAAAATACCACCAAAATCAATCATTCATACTCGTAACACCCTAGTACCGCCATCAGTGATGTCATAATCATTACCACATAACAAAAACAATACATTAGTAAATTATATCATTGATTAACTAATGGGTAGGTATATTGTACATTTGTATTGTATTTTTATTTTTTGACGAAACATGATGTGGAAACTATTTTTGTGTGTAGCAACTATGACGAAGCCTGCGTTCGTACATTTATCTGATATTATTAGGTAAAACATCAAGGATTTACCTGGCAAGTATATAATTATAATTACTGTTGAGCTAACGAAACTTTCGAGTCCCATTCTTACAGCAGTCGAGTAATAGGTACCTGATAAAACGACGATACAGTCATGAACTAGTCAATTACATAATACCGCCGATCTTATTCCAATAACATTTTGAAAAATTTCAACTTTCTCGACGCTTCTAAATCCTCTTTTTTCCCTACATGTGCCTACACTATAACGTTAAGTACCTCGTTGTGTAGAGCGAACACATCTTTAGTAATTACAAATCCGTCACTGCTAATGTTAATCAGTTTAATCACTTTGTTTTGACAAATGGATATTCTGTGCTGCCTTAATTAAATCGACACATGAAATTATAGTTAGGTACTTAGTTTTGATATACGCAAAACTCGCGTTTTGTTAAGCGCTGGTGGCCTAGCGGTAAGAGCGTGCGACTTTCAATCCGGAGGTCGCGGGTTCACACCCCGGCTCGTACCAATGAGTTTTTCGGAACTTATGTACTTATGTCATTGGATATTTACCAGTCGCTTTTCAATTGCAGTTGGTAGTAATGTTGCGCTGTAATACTGCTGCAGTCGACTGCATTACTGCCGGAAACAAAATGTCAATTTAACGAGAAATTTATATTAAATTTGACATTTCCTGGAGTTATGTCGCGCTGCAATAGGTACTGCTGCAGTCTGAAGGATGTAAAAATCATGTAAAATTCATGTAAAATGAAACCTCACCGTTTTTAAAATAAGTGTTAACCATTGTGGTTACATAACTATACTTATCCCCTTATCTTATTATGGGTTAATAAAATCTCTCTCCACGTTGCACATTACACTATAGGGAGTGTTACTGCAATGTTCTGCCGCCAGAGTGCAGCACTAATTTGTTTAGTAAACCATATATAGTAACTTATACATACTAGGCCTTATACAGTTTTTTGACAAGTTTTTACCATGACATTGATGCATCAAGGCGGTTTGTTTACTGGTGGCCCACCGTGAAACGCGAAAATCGAAATTTCTTTATCTGCCTCTCTATCGATCGAATTAACAAGAGTGATAGAGAGGCAGAAACCGAACTTTTCGACTGTCGTGTTTCACGGTAGGTCATGTGATTGAGTTAGTGACAGAGTTTTGCGTAATATTCCCTATTGCAACGCCTCGTATTTAAACATTGAAAGGGCCGTTATTTGCCTTTTGAGGAAGCGCGGCAGCTTTAAAACAATCACAGTAATTTGTGGAGCACCTAATCAAGCATAAGTTGAAACGCAGGCTCTCGTCTCGCAGCGCCGAACGCTGTTTGCATGCTAAATACCAGACAACGCTGCAATTAAACCGCCCACGTCAAGGGAAAGGGACCTGAACGACAATTTTTGTTACAACAACTTTCATGTCTAGTAATATTAAGTACGGATTTATCAGTCAGACACTCTTGTCCCCAAGAGTAAATAGGTTTCTTACAGAAAAATGTTGAAAACTACTTCCTCGTCAGATCTGAAACGACCTGAATACGGAATGAGCGAATCTTGCTAACTACTTGAGTGGCATTCAAACTTAAAAAGTCTAATTGTGATTTGATATTGTGTTATTCCTTTCAGTGTATTTCAAGCGCACTGTCTTGGTGCGAGCGTGCTGCACTACCTAATGTCAAATCAGTATCAAATTAAGATTGATTTCTAAAGATGAAATGTTGCTCCTAGATACTTTGATTAGTTTATGTACAGGCAAAATTTTAATTGTATCGTGTAATTTAGTTACTTACGAGTACCTAAGTATCAGGCGGATTATTCTGTAAAAGTATGTGTTTAGTAAGTACCTAATATTTTTGAATGTTATAGGTACATAGGCTATGTACTACATACCCGGGTTCCGTCTATTTGGCATAACTTCCGTGACCCGAAACGTATCTGGCATAACCCATTTGGCAGAAATATTTTTCGACGAATGTTAAATTTGCAGAAAGCTTCAGTTTGTATAATATGCAATAGCCCGAATGTTTGCAAGTCCGAATCTTAAATAGACTACTATTATCATGGCCGAATTTTGATACGAATAATTTTATTTTGCATTTGTTTAAATGTCCGAAATGTGATTTTCATAATCTGTTTAGCATAATAGGATTTAGGCGAATATTTACATCGAAGAAAACGTATTTAGATTATTTCTATTTGTTATAACTTGTATGACCTAACCCATCTGTCATAAGCTACATTTGGCAGAATGTTTTTCGACGAATGTTAAAATTAAAGAAAGCGTCAGATTGTATAAAATCCAAGTCTAATTTATATTTAACAATGCATGAAACACCTAAATATGTAGCTGACTGACTCATTAACGCAGAGCCGTACCTAAAAGCTCTGGCTACGTTTATAATTCGTAAAAAAAAAAACATTATTATTGTATTGTATTGTAACTTTGGGTGGGAACATATTATTGTCATTTTGGATGTATACATATTTTTAGCTCACAAAACAAACGAAAACAAACTGTTGCCAGAAAAGTGGGTTAGGTTAGGTTAAAACTGCGTCCCCCAAGAAAACGAACTGTTGTCTGAAAAGTGGGTTAGGTTAGGTTAGAACTGCGGCCCCCAAGAAAACGAACTGCTGCCAGAAAAGTGGGTTAGGTTAGGTTAGAACTGCGACCCCACGAAAACAAACTGTTGCCTGAAAAGTTGGTTAGGTTAGGTTAGAACTGCGACCCCACGAAAACAAACTGTTGCCTGAAAAGTGGGTTAGGTTAGGTTAGAACTGCGACCACACGAAAACAAACTGTTACCAGAAAAGTAGGTTAGGTTAGGTTAAAACTGCGTCCCCCAAGAAAACGAACTGTTGTCTGAAAAGTGGGTTAGGTTAGGTTAGAACTGCGACCCCCAAGAAAACGAACTGTTGCCAGAAAAGTGGGTTAGGTTAGGTTAGAACTGCGACCCCCAAGAAAACGAACTGTTGCCAGAAAAGTGGGTTAGGTTAGGTTAGAACTGCGACCCCACGAAAACAAACTGTTGCCTGAAAAGTGGGTTAGGTTAGGTTAGAACTGGAACCCCACGAAAACGAACTGTTGCCTGAAAAGTGGGTTAGGTTAGGTTAGAACTGCGACCCCACGAAAACAAACTGTTGCCAGAAAAGTGGGTTAGGTTAGGTTAGAACTGCGACCCCACGAAAACAAACTGTTGCCTGAAAAGTGGGTTAGGTTAGGTTAGAACTGCGACCCCACGAAAACAAACTGTTGCCTGAAAAGTGGGTTAGGTTAGGTTAGAACTGCGACCCCACGAAAACAAAAAGTGTTGCCTGAAAAGTGGGTTAGGTTAGGTTAGAACTGCGACCCCACGAAAACAAACTGTTGCCTGAAAAATTGGTTAGGTTAGGTTAGAACTGCGACCCCACGAAAACAAACTGTTGCCTGAAAAGTGGGTTAGGTTAGGTTAGAACTGCGACCACACGAAAACAAACTGTTACCAGAAAAGTGGGTTAGGTTAGGTTAAAACTGCGTCCCCCAAGAAAACGAACTGTTGTCTGAGAAGTGGGTTAGGTTAGGTTAGAACTGCGACCCCCAAGAAAACGAACTGTTGCCAGAAAAGTGGGTTAGGTTAGGTTAGGTTAGAACTGCGACCCCCAAGAAAACGAACTGTTGCCAGAAAAGTGGGTTAGGTTAGGTTAGAACTGCGACCCCACGAAAACAAAGTGTTGCCTGAAAAGTGGGTTAGGTTAGGTTAGAACTGGAACCCCACTAAAACGAACTGTTGCCTGAAAAGTGGGTTAGGTTAGGTTAGAACTGCGACCCCACGAGAACAAACTGTTGCCAGACAAGTGGGTTAGGTTAGGTTAGAACTGCGACCCCACGAAAACAAACTGTTGCCTGAAAAGTGGGTTAGGTTAGGTTAGAACTGGAACCCCACGAAAACGAACTGTTGCCTGAAAAGTGGGTTAGGTTAGGTTAGAACAGCGACCCCACGAAAACAAACTGTTGCCTGAAAAATTGGTTAGGTTAGGTTAGAACTGCGACCCCACGAAAACAAACTGTTGCCTGAAAAGTGGGTTAGGTTAGGTTAGGTTAGAACTGCGACCCCCAAGAAAACGAACTGTTGCCAGAAAAGTGGGTTAGGTTAGGTTAGAACTGCGACCCCACGAAAACAAAGTGTTGCCTGAAAAGTGGGTTAGGTTAGGTTAGAACTGGAACCCCACGAAAACGAACTGTTGCCTGAAAAGTGGGTTAGGTTAGGTTAGAACTGCGACCCCACGAGAACAAACTGTTGCCAGAAAAGTGGGTTAGGTTAGGTTAGAACTGCGACCCCACGAGAACAAACTGTTGCCAGACAAGTGGGTTAGGTTAGGTTAGAACTGCGACCCCACGAAAACAAACTGTTGCCTGAAAAGTGGGTTAGGTTAGGTTAGAACTGGAACCCCACGAAAACGAACTGTTGCCTGAAAAGTGGGTTAGGTTAGGTTAGAACAGCGACCCCACGAAAACAAACTGTTGCCTGAAAAATTGGTTAGGTTAGGTTAGAACTGCGACCCCACGAAAACAAACTGTTGCCTGAAAAGTGGGTTAGGTTAGGTTAGGTTAGAACTGCGACCCCCAAGAAAACGAACTGTTGCCAGAAAAGTGGGTTAGGTTAGGTTAGAACTGCGACCCCACGAAAACAAAGTGTTGCCTGAAAAGTGGGTTAGGTTAGGTTAGAACTGGAACCCCACGAAAACGAACTGTTGCCTGAAAAGTGGGTTAGGTTAGGTTAGAACTGCGACCCCACGAGAACAAACTGTTGCCAGAAAAGTGGGTTAGGTTAGGTTAGAACTGCGACCCCACGAAAACAAACTGTTGCCTGAAAAGTGGGTTAGGTTAGAACTGGAACCCCACGAAAACGAACTGTTGCCTGAAAAGTGGGTTAGGTTAGGTTAGAACTGCGACCCCACGAGAACAAACTGTTGCCAGAAAAGTGGGTTGGGTTAGGTTAGAACTGCGACCCCACGAGAACAAACTGTTGCCAGAAAAGTGGGTTAGGTTAGGTTAGAACTGCGACCCCACGAAAACAAACTGTTGCCTGAAAAGTGGGTTAGGTTAGAACTGGAACCCCACGAAAACGAACTGTTGCCTGAAAAGTGGGTTAGGTTAGGTTAGAACTGCGACCCCACGAGAACAAACTGTTGCCAGAAAAGTGGGTTGGGTTAGGTTAGAACTGCGACCCCACGAAAACAAACTGTTGCCAGAAATGAAATTATGAGAAAATAATAGTTGCGAATTGGGAAAAATTTGGCGAATTAATTTCCGCCAAAAAATATTCGGCCTACAACATATATGATTCTGGCAAGTATGCAAAACATTTCTATGCCGTAAGATTTTATGCTTGTAGTACTTTATGCTTAATGTCGAATTATGCAAAAACAAATTATTACAAATAAAATTATGCGAAATGAAACAGATACAAGGTCTCGATTCGGACATTAAATTTATGCCAAAAGATACTTCGATCAATAAAAAATATGCGTGGAGTATGTATGCGCCTGTTGCCTGAAAAATTGGTTAGGTTAGGTTAGAACTGCGACCCCACGAAAACAAACTGTTGCCTGAAAAGTGGGTTAGGTTAGGTTAGGTTAGAACTGCGACCCCCAAGAAAACGAACTGTTGCCAGAAAAGTGGGTTAGGTTAGGTTAGAACTGCGACCCCACGAAAACAAAGTGTTGCCTGAAAAGTGGGTTAGGTTAGGTTAGAACTGGAACCCCACGAAAACGAACTGTTGCCTGAAAAGTGGGTTAGGTTAGGTTAGAACTGCGACCCCACGAGAACAAACTGTTGCCAGAAAAGTGGGTTAGGTTAGGTTAGAACTGCGACCCCACGAAAACAAACTGTTGCCTGAAAAGTGGGTTAGGTTAGAACTGGAACCCCACGAAAACGAACTGTTGCCTGAAAAGTGGGTTAGGTTAGGTTAGAACTGCGACCCCACGAGAACAAACTGTTGCCAGAAAAGTGGGTTGGGTTAGGTTAGAACTGCGACCCCACGAAAACAAACTGTTGCCAGAAATGAAATTATGAGAAAATAATAGTTGCGAATTGGGAAAAATTTAGCGAATTAATTTCCGCCAAAAAATATTCGGCCTACAACATATATGATTCTGGCAAGTATGCAAAACATTTCTATGCCGTAAGATTTTATGCTTGTAGTACTTTATGCTTAATGTCGAATTATGCAAAAACAAATTATTACAAATAAAATTATGCGAAATGAAACATCTACAAGGTCTCGATTCGGACATTAAATTTATGCCAAAAGATACTTCGATCAATAAAAAATATGCGTGGAGTATGTATGCGCAACAATCCAGTACCAAGTGAGTTTATGCTAACAGTATGTTATGCCTAAAGGTATTATGCACAATAGAATTATTACAAAAAAAATTATGCCAAAGATAGGGGAACCAATAGGTACCTGATAAAACGACGATACAGTTATCAACTAGTCAATTACATAATACCGCCGATCTTATTCCAATAACATTTAGAAAAATTTCAACTTTCTCGACGCTTCTAAATCCTCTTTTTTCCCTACATGTGCCTACACTATAACGTTAAGTACCTCGTTGTGTAGAGCGAACACATCTTTAGTAATTACAAATCCGTCACTGCTAATGTTAATCAGTTTAATCACTTTGTTTTGACAAATGGATATTCTGTGCTGCCTTAATTAAATCGAGACATGAAATTATAGTTAGGTACTTAGTTTTGATATAGAAGCGCTGGTGGCCTAGCGGTAAGAGCGTGGGACATTCAATCCGGAGGTCGCGGGTTCAAACCCCGGCTCGTACTAATGAGTTTTTCGGAACTTATGTACGAAATATCATTTGTTATTTACCAGTCGCTTTTCAAATGCAGTTGGTAGTAATGATGCGCTGTAATACTGCTGCAGTCGGGTGCTAATGCAGGAAACAAAATGTTAATTTAACGAGAAATTTATATTAAATTTGACGTTTCCTGCAGTTTTGTCGCACTGCAATTAAATACTGCTGCAGTCGACTTAATTACTACAAGAAACGTCTAAATGTCAATTTATCGAGAAATTTATATTAAATTTGACATTTCCTGCAGTTATGTCGCGCTGCAATAGGTACTGCTGCAGTCTGAAGGATGTAAAAATCATGTAAAATGAAACCTCACCGTTCTTAAAATAAGTGTTAACCATTGTGGTTACATAACTATACTTATCCCCTTATCTTATTATGGGTTAATATAATCTCTCTCCACGTTGCACATTACATTACACTATGTTCTGCCGCCAGAGTGCAGCACTAATTTGTTTAGTAAACCATATAGTAACTTATACATACTAGGCCTTAAACAGTTTTTTGACAAGTTTTTACCATGACATTGATGCATCAAGGCGGTTTGTTTACTGGTGGCCTACCGTCAAACGCGAAAATCGAAATTTCTTTATCTGCCTCTCTATCGATCGAATTAACAAGAGTGATAGAGAGGCAGAAACCGAACTTTTCGACTGTCGTGTTTCACGGTAGGTCATGTGATTGAATGAGTTAGTGACGCCCTCTACGCAGAGTTTTGCGTAATATTCCCTATTGCAACGCCTCGTATTTAAACATTCAAAGGGCCGTTATTTGCATTTTGAGGAAGCGCGGCAGCTTTAAAACAATCACAGTAATTTGTGGAGCACCTAATCAAGCATAAGTTGAAACGCAGGCTCTCGTCTCGCAGCGCCGAACGCTGTTTGCATGCTAAATACCAGACAACGCTGCAATTAAACCGCCCACGACAAGGGAAAGGGCCCTGAACGACAATTTTTGTTACAACAACTTTCATGTCTAGTAATATTAAGTACGGATTTATCAGTCAGACACTCTTGTCACCAAGAGTAAATAGGTTTCTTACAGAAAAATGTTGAAAACTACTAACCTCGTAAGATCTGAAACGACCTGAATACGGAATGAGCGAATCTTGCTAACTACTTGAGTGGCATTCAACCTTAAAAAGTCTAATTGTGATTTGATATTGTGTTATTCCTTTCAGTGTATTTCAAGCGCACTGTCTTGGTGCGAGCGTGCTGCACTACCTAATGTCAAATCAGTATCAAATTAAGATTGATTTCTAAAGATGAAATGTTGCTCCTAGATACTTTGATTAGTTTATGTACAGGCAAAATTTTAATTGTATCGTGTAATTTAGTTACTTACGAGTACCTAAGTATCAGGCGGATTATTCTGTAAAAGTATGTGTTTAGTAAGTACCTAATATTTTTGAATGTTATAGGTACATAGACTATGTACTACATACCCGTGTTGCTATGTGTTATCTCAAACTAAAACCATTTACTAAATTATATACTTATTACAGGAAACGCTCGCCTTAATGATGTAAGTAAGTACTGCGTACACTTTTCAATCTACCTCATAAACCTCTAAACTGAAAAACCAAACCACAACGACACCCAAATTACCCAAGGACCAAGGTAATTAAATTTACATGTACATGAAAAAGGTAGGTTCGAGCCAGGGTTATTATTATTAAAATGAAATAACATGGCTGTGCTTTAAGTTTTAATTATAGCCTTTGCGATCCGCCGCATATAAATACCTAGTCTGTCAAGCTATTTCCGTCAGTAGAAAAAAGCGGCAATTTAAAAAATTTAGGCGCGTAGGGTTATCGTCTCATAGAAAATATTAATTTCGCGCCTTTTTTACCGACAAACTTGTTTGACCCACTTCGGCTATAACTACGCAGATGAAAAGTTCTGTGCTAGAGCAATGTTAAAATACAGGAATAGCACAACTACTGCTAAGTAGTTGTGCCTGGCTCACTTGGCCGTAATAAATGTCATATAGTGTTTGGTTAATAAATGTCATTTAGTTGTTGGCGGGCACGGTGGGCAAGGCTAATCTACCGACAGTACCGACTAGGCAAGGAGGCCGTCAATGCTTGGAACAATTCGAGAGAAAAGGTTGTAGGTATGTTTTCCTCGACAATATGACATATCTAATATATTTTGCAACTAGAAAGCCTGAATAGCAAACACCTCAAACTAGTTTACAGTAAAACAAGAAACAATTGAAACATAAACAAATAAACAATAACCACTTTTATCACAAACAGATCGCAGCCGTATCTTCACACGCCGCTGGATACCTTAATGCGATCAATTTGCACTTCTGGCCGACCGAGCATTCGTATTGTGGGTAAACAACGGACTGTCGGCACATTGATACTGTCTGTCTTATCTATTTTGATTGATTTCTATAACTAGAATGATTATCATGATATCAGACGTCCAGACCATAGTCATCAAAAAATGTAAATTTTAATAATTTTATGATTTGTTTAATTAGAGTAGCAATTTAAAGCCACAAATTGTGTTTTGGATTATGCTCGTTATTAGAGAAGTATGCATTAAATATCGCTAATGCAACAGGAAGTGCAACACGAAAATAAGATATTATCCATGATAAAAAAATCAACTACTTTTCAGCCAATGATATCCGATGATTTGATTAATTGATTATTAGATATGTAATGTACTTTTGAAAGAAGACAAATCAATTTTATGCATAACCACAAACCTGACCGATGGAAGTAATCATGAGACAAACGAATATATTTGTTTGCTGTCATGCTTTATATAAAAATGTATATGCATTCTGTTCAGAAAAAATATATAATAAAATAGACTTCTAATATGCTGCAACTTCAACTAGGTAATTTGAGGGTATCATTTTCATTTATTTAAACTGACTTAATATCATTCGAATTGAATTCATAGTTCCGAATTTAAATTTTATGTGATGGCGTAAATCGCGCTCGAACAATTTGGCTTCACATTTGTGAAAGCGGATGCGACTAATAAATAGGTTTGAATAGTTAATACCTACATTTTCATTAAATACGACAAGTTTTCATTTGTGCATTGGCTTACCAAAATGCAGAGATGCAGTGTGTTGTGATCTAATAACGAGCAAGGGTGCTAGAGCTCCAAGAATGTATTATGTTGACAACTAAACTTGCATCAAATTTCTCTTTAAAATTTAACAAAATAATTTTATAGTAATTTACTGGTCAGTTTTTTCCTTTGATTTTGAGAAAAAAGCTACGACATAAGATAATAGAATTTCAATGATACAAATAAGGTATAGGAAGGTTTCAAGTGGACTCCCATTTGCACTTACCTATTAGAACCATTAAGATAATAATTTTTGATATGTAAGGTCAGGGTGGCCAAATCCGTCAGCGGGGCATTTCCGTCAAACGGCGTTTGCGGCTGTTCAAACAATAGTACACGCTTACTGACTCGATCGGTAAAGCAGAGAGAACATATTATACCCACAGTCAAAAACAGATGGCGCTGTCTAGCCAGTAAATGAAAAAAAAACCGCTTTCAAAGTTTAGTTACGCTCCGAACTCGAACTCGAGTGTAACTAGTATGCTTCTGTGTTTCGTGACGGTGCGATGAGAAAATGTAAGTTTACGGCTTAGTAAGTATGTTTTTTATATCGTTCGATATGCATGTTTGTTGGTAGTTTTATAAATTTTCAATTATGATCTGTTGGTGAGAAACTATGGGTGGTTGAATATTGGTATTAACGAAATGATCGAGTAGACAAATCCGTCAATTGTGAAACGGGCAAAACCGTCATGTGCCGGAATTTCCCTATTTCATATATTGCCAACCTTTTTGATTTGAATTAATTAAATAATAAGTATGAAAATTAATACCGTGTTTAAGTTGTTATATGTTGTGGGTAGAACTACAAAATAAAATCAGTTGTCATTCAACTGTCATTTGTGACATAGTGGCAGGGGTGAGATGACAACTGATTTTATTTTGTAGTAAGTATTCGAAAATTATATACACGTATTACGGGTAGTATACCTATGTCTGTAGCAAGTTAGGTATGTACCTAAACCATGCGTATAATTTATTTTCAATGATGCTTAATTTAATTTGCAAAGAAGCAAGTTTATTTTATTATTTTTGCATGATTTTTTATTTGTTATTCAACTCAGGAGACTGAGATTAGTTAGTCCCTGACCTTAAGTCATTTTCCTGGACAATAATACCAGGAAAATTACGCCATGAAGGTGACGAAAATGAATATTTTTTATGAATATGGTTAAACTATACATTCATATTGTATCTGTTATAGGTATATACACGAAAACAAGGACAGTTCCTATTGTCCAAAATAGGTAGTAGTATTTCTTCGCCGGTTTAGTAGTACGCCTGTGACACTTAAAAATTACGTAATTAAAATTACGTTTTTAAGATCCACCCAGCCAACGGTATCGGTAAGGATTGCACATACCTACACCACTAGAGCGGAGCGCATGTAAACTGCGATGAGCACTATCCACCATTTATAACCACTGTTATAAAAAAAACAGTACGAACAGTTCATAACAATAGGCTTCCATTGAACCCAACAAACGAATATTTTTGAATCCGTCGTAATTAATTAGGTAGGTTCTCAATTAAAATACGTGAAGGTACTTATTCAAAGCCTCTGTTTCCTCTGGTCCATAATCTGGTCCAAAAGCTTCTAATTAGTATAATTGCTTTTCGGCAAGCATTAAACTTCTTTTCATTTTGTAAAACAGCAAATTTTGTTATAAGATTTAATAATGAAATTTGTGTGTGTGTTATCAAGACGATAAAAAGTATAGAGGCTTTTTAACTAAGTGTGTTTGAAAAGATGCAAAATATATGCATGCTAGAATGCCTCTATCGTTGATATTATAAAGCATAGTAGGTAACCTACCTATAGTTCAAATCAAATTCCTTGAGGATAACACCTAGGCAAAATAGTCCTGCAATTCCTGCAAATCCAAGTTTCAAAGAGATGTCAATTACGTATCGAGTTCATATTTTTAAATTAGATATTTTATCGTCTCCCGTTTGCCAGTTCAGACTTGTCAAGAGAAATTGCGAGGTCAATAAAATTGTAAAGGTAGCATGTTACAGCATTTCTCTCTTCCTGCTAACAAGGTAACAGACACTAGGTCGTTAATCACGGCAGCTAGCGGGGACCGATAAACACACCACATTTCTCACAGTAACCGCTCTGACACGATAAAATACCTCTTGGAATGATTAAAGTTTTAATTGCTTGTGGCCTGCCTTTAATGTTTCTGAGTGAGGGTTAGAGTCAATAAAGCCAGATTCATATTTTGATCAAACGTCGTGCGGAACAAAACATCATTCCACCACTTCATCTTGCCCCGATACCTACTTGACAAACACAAAATATGTTCATTAATTACTCCTGAAAATATTTTAAATATTTGATGCTTGACGCAATAATAACGACTGAATGGATTTAACACATATTTTACACCCTGGTAGAAGATACCTAATTATAAAAATTCGCCGCAACCTTCTGCAATGTTTACTCATAAAGTCATAATATCGGGTGGAATAGAACGAGGGACTTTTATGCAAACGAGGAATTGTTTAGGCTACGTACTTTTTTCACTTATTAATCATGTTAATATTTCTATCTGTTGTTGAGATGAGATACAGTTTGTTACACATTAGTGCAAAAATCTGTATGTTTCAACCCTAGCAAGTAGATCCTATTAATGACAATTGTCACTGATATAAAAATATTTTATTTTAATGATTTTGTTTTACTTTTTAATCCAGCTTTACGATTATAATAACTCGATTGTAGATCAGTAAGATAACACTATCCTTTCAGCTTAGTCTCTAGAAAGGTTCCACCTTGTATAAATATAGTATTGTAATAAATAAAATATTATATTATAATAAAATTTATTTCATACATGTGAGGTCATTTAATGTAGGGCTCCCGGTATCCGTGTTACACGCCGAAACGAATACCCGTGTTCTTAAGACCGGCGGTGCTAAGAACTAGTGTCCGACCGAAACATGTTTTTTTGCCGAAACCGAAACCGAATGTTCGGCTTTGGCTCTAGTTTCGGCCGAGTACCGGGTACCGATCTTCAACTGGGCCTAATAGTCCGAAGTTCCCCAGTGAGGCGAACTTTCATGCGAAGTTAAAGCCGTGCTTCAGGCTTCAGGATAAGTAGTTGAGCACAGACTCCAACCAATGTCCATTGTATTAAAAAGCGAGACCGCAGGCCGAGCATGGCGCAGCGAGGCTAAATGCTAGGCTGATGTAGAGGACATGTGGAACACAAACCAATGGTAAATTGAGGTAAAAAGTGAGGCTAAGGTCGAGCATTCGTATGATAAACTGTACTGGGGACACTTTTAAGAGTTTTTTCTTCGTTTTAATCAATTGTCAGCTGTTCAGCCTCGCAAGATATAAACTATTGAGAAAATCAACTTTGCGGCACTAGTTGAGCGTAGCCTTTAGCCTCGCTTAAAATTTACCATTAGAAGTATGTAGGAAAATGACTGAATAAGTGAGTGAATAAGAGCGAAAAAGACATCGTTCGACTCGGGCCGACCTGATACTGGGGGCCCCGACCTGATACTGGGGGCCCCGACATGCTTAATCCGGCCCCGCTTAAAATCACCATTAAACAGTTCTAATGCCGTGAGGAAGCCGGACTAGTCCCGATAAGGCCTAGTTTACTCTCTGGGTTAGAATATCAGTCTGCAAGCAGTCGCTTTCGTAAAAACTCGTGCCTACGCCAATTCTTGGGATTAGTTGTCAATTGGACCCCGAGGCTCCCATTCCCAGTGCCACGGCTCGGCAAAAATTCCGGCATCACGCGAGGAAGATGATGAGTTTTCTTATTACTATTCTCTTGCCCAGGGCCCAGTTACATGCGACAGTGCTATCTCATTCACTCCGATACCATTAGACAGTGTGCGCGTTATAGGTATTGACAGCCTCTTAAGACTGCGTCGACCGTCCAGTGGCGCCCTTATTAGTGGAATTGTATTTTATAATAAACCAATTAATTTCTGTATCTCTACATGAATCAGTATATGTAGGTATTAATATTGTTGTCCTACTTATTCCCCAACTTTTGGTCTTTGTCCGAAGTACCATTTCGTAAGTTTCGGCCCGGCCGTAAGGTTCGGCCGGTTTTTGGCCGAAACCGAAACTCCAGCCGAAACATGATTTTTTGGCCGAAACTGGCCGAAACCGAAACCGAAACCGAACCTTCGGTCGGACACTACTAAGAACACGGTTTACACGGAACCGCCGAGGTCCGGATACGTATCCAAGAACCGTTCCCAAGCAACGTTTCTCAGATACGTATCTCCGTTTACACGGGTACTTAAGACCGGCCCGAACGGATCCGAAACAGTTTGAGCTAATCAATGCTCTAGCTCTGGGTATGCTAGGTCTAGTATTGAATGTTGACTTCAGATGAACTCGTTTATCGTACGATTTTTTTTTTTAATTATTTATAACTGTTTTAACACATGTGTTAATATAACATATTTAACCAACTATACAATACAGGGTCATTTTTGGACCATATGCCATATTGTGCGAGGTGATTAGGTAGGCCATACTGAACAACTTTTTGTATGGGACCAACTCCGAAATCACAAAATTTTTTTTGGCCGTTACATACATTTTGGTCGAGTGGATGTCGACGTTTTCTATGGGAAGGCCAAATTTTTTTTGGGATTTCGAGGTTGGTCCCATAGAAAAAGTTGTTCAGTATGACCTACCTAATCACCTCGCACAATATGGCTAACGGTCCAAAACTGACTCTGTATATGAATGGAAGTAGGTGTCCCTATTCTATATAGTCTACTATTTTTAATTTTGAACTTACTCGTCCCTAGTTTAGAACCTTAATTAGGGTTCCGTACCCAAAGGGAAAAACGGGACCCTATTACTAAGACTCCGCTGTCCGTCCGTCCGTCCGTCCGTCCGTCTGTCACCAGGCTGTATCTCGTGATCTGTGATAGCTAGACAGCTGAAATTTTCATAGATGATGTATTTCCGTTGCCGCTATAACAACAAATACTAAAAACAGAATAAAATAAAGACTTAAGTGGGGCTCTGGGACTTAAGTACTTGGATGGGTGACCGTTTTTATAGATAATGGTACGGAACCCTTCGTGTGCGAGTCGGACTCGCACTTGGCGAATTTTTTTTTACTATTATTGCTTTTAAGTTAATTTCATTACATATTACATTTCAATCAAAGAAACACATTTTATATATAATGGTGTAAGTTATATAGTTTCGCGAAGAATAGGAATGCAGACAAATACTACCTGTTAACTAATCTACCAACGAAGCAAAAAAAGTACAGCGGCATTTGAAACGCAGGATCTCACGCGAGAACCTTAAAAACCTATGCTACCTTGGTTACCTTGCAATTATATTGCTAAATACATTAAGATAGATCTCAAAATTGGTAATCATTCATGTTGACTGGGGTCACTTTCACACTAGTGCTCAGGTAATAAATGCCGGCCGGTGGTGTTCCATTCATTAGAACTTTAGAACGTGTTGTTTTCCAATACCCTTTTGTTTGATATCGCCGAAAACAAGTAGCGTCCCAAACCATTATCAGAACTGCCATTCTAAGCTTTATGTCGGTGTAATAAGGAGAACCTGTCTACACATATATGAAATTGTAACAAATGCAGCGGCTAAAATTAAAGAAGCAAATGTATCGAAGCAAATGAACACGAAATAAATACGACTTTTAAGATATTGTGTTTAGGTAAGTAGGTATGACTCCAGTTCGCCACTTAGTCGGCCAATTCGTAAAATACAGTCTTTCCAAGTTACTTTAATTTAAAATCGTTTTGTTGTTTTGTTGCTAAAATTGTAAATAATATTTATTAGTACAGTCTTAAAGTTCATTTTATATAAGATAATGAATTTAAGAAAAGTCTTACTTTTCATAAATTCATACTAAATTATATTAAAAGTTGTAAATACATTACTTATTGGCAGATACACATGATTACAGTGTAAACTCTTAATGGGTCAATTTTTGAAGAGGGTGTTTTTTCGACATTTGTATGGCAATTTTTTATTTTTGGAAAATCAGATTTGTAATCATCGTTTTAGAAAGGATTTTTAACAACAAAAAATATACTGTACGAGGCACCAATCTACTTTTTATAGTTAGCTAGATATGGACGTTTAAATATCGACATTTGTATGGCACTATTTAGCCATTTGTAAGGCGCTTTTGACATGTATATCGCATTTTTTCGACATTATATTGCAGTATCAACATTTTTATGGCACTATTTATTGTTTTTGTGTCATTTGTAAGACCCTGACAACATTTGTATGGCATCTGTTCGACATTTGTATGGCAGTTTATCGACATTTGTATACCATAATCGACATTTATATGGTCAAAATAACCGTACAAATGTCGCCATACAAATGTTGCCAATAATATTTTTTTGCGATATTTCCTACAAAATATAACCGATTCACTTATTTATTTTACGATATATTATAACACTATATTTGTAACTGTTATTGTAAAATACACATTTTTATTTCGACTGTATACCCACATATTAAGCGTCCATACAAATGTCGTTGTAGTTGTACCAAAATATATAGAAGGAGATTTTTGCCTGTTTTTATATAAATAAAACTGCTTCCACGTCCACATTCGATGTTGATCGACGCCCAACTAAGCGCACTATTGCGTCGTAAATTTAATTTAACCGTTATTCAATAGACAAAGAAAATTTTGGGGGGTATCTTTAAGTCATAACAAAACAAGTGCCGCGTGGGACAACGATAAAAAGGCTTCCCTTGTTTTATTAAATAACGCATTAAATTATCGAAATTATTAAATCCATTCTCTAGAAAATGCTCTTTATAAAAATATAAAGTTATTCATAATACGTTGCCTACATCCAAAGCTATGATTTTTTTATTGGGTGTGTGCCGCCACTGGGACACGCAAAAAACGGCAAATTTCGACGTTTTTGGAACTTCAAATGCGATTTTGTCAGAAACAAATAATATTTAAGGTACAGTTGTACATTATATTTAAAGTTCACAATACATTGGATGAAAATATATGACATACTCAGTCTTTTAGTCCTATGGACTTCGAGTTATAGCCGTGGGACAGCAAAAAATGCCTATTTGAAAATTGACCCTTATAACGTCACTCGATTTAACGACAAACTCCTTAAAATGTCGAAATTGCTTGACTTTGGTTGGTTTACCTTGTTTTCTATACAGTAATACACTCTATATAGCGTCACGCTCACTCTATTTAACGACAACAATACTCAATACCTCATTAAGAAATACTTTCTAAGTTGCCGAAATTGATATAAACTGCAGCTGTGTACGTTTTTTTGTTTGCTGTTTTGTTGTTTTATTATCTAGCACGTGTTTACTTCGACTGACGTACCGGAGATTCTAAGAAAATTTGTCTTTTGTTTTTGTATGATCAACTTGCACATGTTTACTTCGGGCACTAGACTTTTGACAAGATGTTACACGTTATAAATTAATAGGCGTTGTTATTTGTATAAAATGAATGTTCTTCTTGTGCAAAATGTGTTCTAAGTATATTATAAACAGATACATTAGAATATTTAGAATAGTAAGATGACCTTTTTATTTCACTCCATTTAACAACCACTCTCTATACTTAACGTCGAAAAATCCGCAGTCCCTTCAGTGTCGTTATATTATTATAGAGTTTACACTGTATTTATTATTTTTTACGTGGTTTACTATAATAATACTAAGATGTCTGGCTTACGTAACTTAAAAAATAATTAGATTAAAAATATACATTTGTTATTGACAGAATATATTCGTAAAAACTCACACGTACAATATACAGAATACAAATTATTAAAAATATAAGAACTGTTTAAAAATATGCAATTGGTAAGAATATTGTATACTTACCTACCACCACCTACCAGATCATGCATGGCCAGATTTTAACGTAAAGTCTTTATACTCTTTATTGCTTTTATTTTTTTTAAGCACTTTAAATTTATTGCTATCAAGTTATATTAATAAACCATAAAGTATTAGTATTTGAAGTCTTATATAAAATACTATTTTGATAACTAGCATAGGTATACCTATTGTATTTCTAATTTTCTACTCGTATTTGCAACATTGTAAGCAAAAACTACCTGGTCAAAAAGGGTTCTGTAAACCGTTTATTGAATTTCGACCCTATGAACCACGGAATAAGGTTAAATATGACGGAAACTCGTCATGAATCTTTTGTCTACCGCGCCGGTTCGTTCCTTCGCTACTCGTCAAGGACGTGTCCGGAGCCACGGGTAAATAAGATCCGTTTCTTCGAATACCCGTTTATCCGTGGAGACGGATCTTAATTACACGTTTTTTAATTACACGTGCGGAACGGGCCAGAAAACCGTGTACGTGTTATTCGGAAACGGGTATTCGAAACGTGTAAACGAAACACGGACTCGACCGCGAGCCCTAATTTAATGTATAAAATTCTCTAACTTCTACCATTTTATTTCAATAATTACTTGCTTTTCCATTTTACACTAACAGTAGAAACTATGTAAATTTACCGTCCAATTTAAACAGTTTTCGTATTTTCAATAGCAATCAAGCCATTTGTCCGTTGATTAGCATAGTTTCCAGAAACTTCTTCGATAAAACTTTTCCCACCAAAACTTATTCTTGTCGCATTCGTTTTTGCTAACTTGCTCGAATTCAAGAATCACAATTATTCCTCTAAATAAGTACCTACCTGTAAGATAAATGCCTTGCATTTTAAATGATATATTTTTTAATTGCTAATCAACATAACTAAGACTGTCAGCGTGAAACGTAGCGTATTAAACTATGCGTCAAAAGTAGGTACTTATACAAGCCAAATTATACCTTATTACGTTATCTTTTCACAATAGTTAAACTTTTCTAATTGTATTTAGATTGAAATAGTTCTGAGGTGTTTTAACTTTAGTGAATTTGACTTTTTGATAAAAAAAATGCGTCCCATATAAAAATGACTTGTAGTGCTTGGACTCAAAAGTCTTCCTGACTACCTCAAGTAGAAAAAAGTTTAAATAAGAAGTTTTTTGGTAGGATGATATTATAATGAGTATAAAGTAGTAGTATTGTAGAGATTATCAAAAAACGCTGTTCAAAAAATTAAAGGTGTGATGGAATATATTCAGCGTAAACTCACAGAAGCCCATTTATTGTAATATAGTTGTTTTTTTTATAGTAGATATTAATATAATAATAGATTATAAAAATAAAATAACCTAATAAAAGAACTTAAATATGTGCATTCGGTAAAAAGATTTACCAGATCATGAGATCATGCAAGCCCGGATTTTGTCGTGTACAGACTGTACAGTCTTTATTGCATAAATTACTTAATCTATATTTTGCCCTTAAATTTGCATTTTGATAAAATTGCTGCAAATGCAGTAGCTGCTGATGTTATGCATTCCTAAACGAGTTAATCTTAGTCGAGGCGAAGGTTTTGGCATGTTTTCGAAGCCATTATGCAGAACGGCTGGGCTATTTATTGCCCAGCAACGAACAGATGGCCACTGATGGCGGCGGTCGAGTTACCTAATGTTAGTGTAAGTTATGAAGACTTGTAATGTAGTCTGGCTCCATGGATTTATAACTTTAAATATGTGCACAAATAGATCAGGAAAATCTTTAGTGTCTGTTCAAACCTCACAGTTTTTAGATGATATGCATTATAGATGTGAGATACATACGCCTGTGCACCTACTTTAGGTACTATTTACCTAATCGTAATTACACGATACGGAAATTTTATTTGGTAAAAACAAAGAAAGAAATAAACAAACATAATAAAACTTAAAAATCTAAAGATAAAAAATTTGGCCCAGATCGCCGTCAACGGGCAAGGTGCCCAGAAGGCTGGCTGTATTTCCCCGCTGTATGGCGATACTAATACGCTGGGCGAAATAGTGGCCAGCTCTCTGGTCACCAGAAGCCTCTATTAGGCGCGCCGACAAGTCTTTGTACAGTCGACGCGCACTTGGCCCCCACGGCCCCAATGTTTCGACACCAAACGCCGCAAATATGTAGCTGCTTCCCAGAGCGGCATATTTGCGGCGCTTGAGGCTCTCGGCTGAGGAAGCCGCAGCGCCAGCAGAATCTTTGGTGCTTGGAACATGGGACGGTGCCAGGGTATCAACGCAAGTAGCGTCCCAAACTAGCGGCCGACCCATGCTCCAAGGCACCAGTGTCAATCCGTCGGGCCTCTTGCCATCATCCCTGGCCAGACCGCTGGGCTCGAGGACTGCAGGTACTTTGGCACTAACAAGAGCCCGACGGATGACATCATTTATACTGGCATGGCGGGGGATCCTGCCAGCGCTTCGAACACATGAGAGGCCATGGTGGCCAAGAATGTCCACCGTGGTGCCACATTGACAGCGATGAGGCTGATTGGTTGATGCCCCTACACGTAAGCTAGCTGCTAGGCGGAAGGTAGTGTTGTCTAGAAAAGTCCCAATGTTTGGAGAGGGTAGCGCCTGCAGCCACAGCCCTGACTCCCACTCTGCAGTCGCAAGGAGACGAGCTCGGTCTGTCGAACTAGGTGACGTATCTAAAAGGTTTTTCCGTACTAGTTGACAGATCGGCTCGTCCCACTGCCTCTGCGAGCAGGGATTTTCAGGCAGGTCTGTGTTGGGACAGGTTATAGACCAGACGTTCTTGGCCTCGGAGCAGTGTGCGGCCTCCATAGACCCAATAGAAGGATCTAGTATTTTCCCTATAAGGCTTTGAGCACCATGCACCGAGGACAAGAACGCAGGTAAAGATACACAAGAAATTTTGCGGATGCCCAGGCCGCCAAACCTAATGGGCAGGCTAGCCTGGGTCCAAGACCTTTCGTCAAAAGAGATGTTAAAGATGGATGTGAGTGTTTCAACTACTAATGTGTCTAATTTTGAGACCAAATTGGGGTGTTTCCAAAGATGGGTTCCGCGAAGAATATACGTGAATTTTGGAACGAAAAGACAATGCTTAACGATCGAATAGGCTGAATGTAGATTAATTTTGGCCAGGCGGTGTGATGTCGCTGTAAAATTTTGAATTTTTGAGTCAACGAAATTTTCAAAGGATTGGTCTAAGACGGGACAGCCAAGGAGGTGAAGCGATTCTTTGTTTATAATTTTGATACCAGGGGCGAGTTGTCTAAAAAGGTTGATTGTATTTTCCTTGTCCGGACAGGAATCTGTAATAAAAAGTTCGCACTTAGAAAAATTTAGCGAGAGGCCAATTTCTTTCAGGTCTATGTTGATTTTTTTTAAATCTTCGAGGACGGAAATCGCTTCGCCGCCGAGGGTCCCGTCATCTAAATACCATATGTTCAATTTTGAATTTAGTTTCTTAATAATGGGATGTATAGCGAGGCTAAAAATTGCCGGGCCGAGCGGGTCGCCTTGTTGACAGCCTACAGAAGATGCTAGAACGTTAGTTTTATATAATAATTTTGAAGGCGAACTATAGCATTGCCAAAGGAATTTATATATCAAAGGAATTTGGTCTTTTATTTGGGTCAACAAGGCGCCCCGGTCTACGGAATTGAAGGCATTGCAAACATCCACCTTCAGCAGGACCTCTCCTGCATTATGCTCAAGAAATGTTCGCACAGCATGCACGGCGGCTTCACATCCACTTTTTGAGCCAAACCCCAGTTGGATAGGCTGAAGTTCTGGGGTGAGCTTGGAAAGGATGGAGCGGCAGGCAATTTTGGCGGCAAGACGTCGGAGCGTGGCGCCAACTGCAATGGGACGGATGCCCCCATCTTTTTTTGTTAAAGCACAAAGGTTGGCTCCATACAGGACGTCCCTGATGCCGTCTGGGACCTGACCGGCCAGCATGATATTCACAAGACCCGTCAGGTCTTTTAAGAGAATTTCGCCAGTTTCACCACAACCGCTGCACAGGAGATCCTTCAGGTGCTGAGGCGTCAGGCCATCCAGACCTCCCGCAGAGCCATTGGGGAAAGACATTACGGCTCCAAGGACATCCTGTGTGGTAGCAATAAGGTTTGGATCACCAGGTAGTGGGGGATCAGGCAGGCAAAGGTTTGTAGCTGGAGATGGATGCTTGCTGTGTAGAGCTGTGAGGGTGTCAGAGTTAGATGGGGCTACTGCATCGTCAGAAAACAGCAAGCGGGCGGCACCCTTTATGTCGCCATCAGACACTTTAGTCTCTACTTTTTTAAATAAATTGTTGTTGGAGTTCCTAAAATTGTGAGAAGTGAGCTGAAATGAAATATCGCTGCGGCAGTTGTCTTTTACTATTTTCGTGAGTGATTTTGAATGTTTATCAGAACTTATATGGAGGACTTTAAAAGTGAATGAAAGTAAGTGCTCCCAATTGCACGTGGAGTTATCTGATAGGATTGTTTTGATTGAATGGCTCAAGGATTTGGCAACTGATACTCGGGCACCGCGTGGTATCCGTTTTAATACCGGGCGCGAATTTTTTAAATCACTGAGGAATTTGTGAAATGGTTCGTCCGATCTGGTGTGGTCTGGTAACTGTGAAGGCGCTGAAACGTTAGGCTGGGACAGTACGATAGATGAGGGTTGAGTATGGCTTTGTCGGTGTTTTTTGGTGATATGTATGTTAAGGCCTCTGGGGCCTTTATAATAACTTGGTTCGGGACATTCCGGGCAACGAAGGAGATTTTCTGGCAATGCAGTAGTCCGTGTAGGGCAGGAAAGGCTTGCGAGGGGCATCTACAATACGTCAAGAAAAAATACAGTACTTAAATTAAACTTAAAATAAAAGACAGAAATAGTAAAACTAAAGACTTAAGTAAATAGGTAAAGTAAATAAAAACTAAATTATGTATATTTCTTCAGCCGGGGGAGGTTCAAACTCTGCTAGGGTGTGCTGTGAGATGTAATTCCTGTGAGTGGAAACGGGTAGAGCCTCTGCGGCTCTGCTTTCCAGGCAGTAATGGCAGCTTAAGCCCTTCAGCTACGAATTCATAAGGCCTCTGAATAGTTGATCAATAAAATCTGGTGTATTCACGAACTAAATAAACAAAATTGTGCACAAGGCGGTGTGATGCTGTCACTCGAATTTTATATCATGTTATTATTTTTCTTGTGATATCCGCAAAACATTGGTATATGTTACCGGAGCCGAAATTAACACTTTTCAATCCTTTAGAGGAGCTTAAAATATGGTTAATATCAAAAAAAGAGATAAAACGGATTTATTTTTGCAGAGAATAAACAACCGTGACAGTTGACGTTGTCATACGTCATTACACGATTGCACATGGCATTACTTAAGTTCTCAGCTCTAGCAAAGAGAATTTAGACTAGAGGAATGTTGTCAAAGTTTAATGTAGTCAGGTTATTTACTGCCATCTTTCGACACAAATGATTAACACTTTTAGAACGCCATTTGACTTCGATCCTTATTTTTTCACTGATATATGTAAAATTTGTTAAATGTCAAAAAGTATCGTAAATGTACTGACTACATAATTTACTTTGACAATATTCCTCTATTTCAAATCCTCTTTGGCTTCTAGTGTATCAATGCTACTCAACTAAGTGCGTTGGCTCCTATCATATGCTTGGCAGTTTGCATCATAGTTTAAATTAGTACTATATGGTGTGCCTTCCTCTAGTTTCGCATTAAAACCTAGAACATTCCGCCAAAGTTCGTTACTAGAAACTATGTTAATTAGTCAAGCGGGTTTGATTGCCGGCAACTAGCAACTCCTGTAGTCTCGAGGGCACTTGTATGTGCTATCAACAGAAACATTGCGACAGCTCTTTTCACAATCTATGATTATTATTAAAAAATAATAACCCTATTAACAATAAAAAAGGACAGGATTCTGGAAGCCAAAAGTTGAGTGAGAGGATTGGTCACGTTTTACCCTACAGTGATCTGTATGCTACAAGGCTGATGCATTCCTATCCAGCTGCGGCAGTAATGTCAGCTTTTTAGCACTACAAAAATACTGCATAAAATACATAATACATAGTTAAGGAAAAGTGAGGGTACGGAACCCTCCGATTTATCCGTTAGGTACAAAGATACAATGCCCAGTCTCTTGCTTGTCATTGTGTTGTCTTGTTTGTTGTTGTTGTGTTGATTGTTAAGCTAGATGTTAACGATGAATAAAACAGCGATGGCACCCGATGTCAGTTCAATGCATTTACATACTATTACTGGTAGCGACATAGTGGTGCATCTACAGTTAACACCAAAATAACCATGACATTTTCCCGACCTATCCTGCCAAAACTTTCAGGGAAAACTTTTGCTAGTTCATGTACTTTTCCAATGCTTTATTTTTGATGTTCACGTCGCTTTATCGACTTGGGCGATGAGCTTTTGCGATGACCTGATTTAAATTTATAGTCTGGCTTACCATAACTTTAAAACTTAGTTCTTCATCCATTAAAAAAAACATAGAACACATTCATTCATAGAACCCGTGACTAAAATATACAAAACATCCATGTTCAACAAAAAAAAACACAACCTAGGATCTTTGGCGTCATAGGCACTACCGACTATAATATCAGACAGGTCGTCAATAATTTATAAAGGCATCTTGCAGTTTCTCCTAAATTAAGATGTGTTTCAATCTAAACTTAACCTTTAGTTTTCAATGTTTAATCTAACTGTATTGGCACAGTCTAAATATATTGGCACAGTGTAAAAAAACTTACCCAATTTCTGTCTAGTTAACCAAAACTTAACTAGGGTACCTACTAGTTTAATAATGGCGCATTCCAACTTTCATTTCTAGAAAATAATGTCCAATTCCGTGAACTACTTCAAGTTTCAGTATCTTTCTCTGAGTTCATAAATTAGTGTAGACTAAATTAGGTCTAATTAATTTTCATGTTGAAGTTGTCTGTTACAGATGCAGTTACATAACGCAATTAATTAAGTCACTTCATTCGCTTTTGAAATCGTTGAATAAAAAGCGCCTTATTTGATTTTAACTGTGGAATTAACATATTATCGCTGTTTAATATGTACATATATTGAGTCAGTAATCGGGTACCTTACATATCATGATATGAGAGAGGACTAGGGGTTAGTTAGAAGTGTTGGCGTGAATCAAATCGGCGCGGACAAGGTGTCCACAAATATCAGATAAGGAAGGCCTATATAAGGATTTTGAACACCTAAGTTGCTCCCAGATATCTGATGAGGACGCAAGATACTGTACTGACCGTACGGACCAATATTACTACTAATCTGATATTACCTGAATCTGAAATGTATCAACTTTTTCTCATATTTTATATATTTAAATTCTCGCTTGTATTCAGATCGAGCGGTTTTAAAAGCGTAGGTATGTGAATTCTCTAAACGATTTTTAATTGCCTTTGATATCTATAGAAACACCATTAATCACTTGTGGACAAATCATTATAATTACTTACAGTGTGTAAATACATAAATTTGTTAAAGTTCAAATTGCCATCGCCATTGCCTGTGATTTATTTATACGTTTACGAAAACCACATCAAAATACATACGAGTACCTATATGACTAATTTACTTCAATTTTTTAGCGAACAGTGAGGAAGACGTGGGCACTCTCGGGGATTTAGATCATAATATTTTCTTAGGTTGGTACCAATAACAAGGTAGTAAGGTATAAGCTGCAGTTACTAATTAAAATTATAGTTAGGTCAAACCATAAGACGCTGCATCTACTCATTTTTAAATATCTGTGAAATAATAAAGGTACTAAGCCTCGTCGCTTTCATATCGTTAATGAGATGGTTTTCAAATTATTTAAAAGGAATTGCACTACATACTAAATGTATAAATATTTACGAAACTCATTTGGAGTAGAAAGTGCATATTAATTGTCAGATATTTTTTTTAAATCAAAAATAGGTACCTAATTAACGTTTTTTTTTTTTTATCTTTGTCCTTTAGTTTTAGAGGAAGTGCTTTTTAAAAGCAATATAATTAGGTTTCGCTCACAGATTAAAAAAGAAAATACATACCTGAAAGTAAATTATAATCCGCGTTTGTTCAATTGTGACGGGTTGTGCAACAAAAATGCAAAGTTATCATGACGGGACAAAGCTTAACCCATTCAGCGCTAATCGCGACACGTTGTCATTTTGCCCCTACGAAGCATTTTCGCTACATACCTACCGGGAAACCCATGTTATATAGTAATCGTAGTATTTCGGCAAAAAAGATGCAACCCGCTCCGCTTTGTGATGCCCGAAGCCATCTTAAATATTGATGATAATTAGTAATTTTATTATTGTTATACAAAAATGACTAATGCATATTGCCTTTTTTTCTTCAATGATCTTTATGTAACCCTTATCACGGAGACAAGGTCTACCTATCTAAACTCATCAAACTATTATTTTATCGGAGAGTTCAATGACTTAGGTGTAAAATATTATCTTTAGTATCCTGTAATGGATCTTCTAATGCCAGAACCTAGGTTGGTGGCTTTTGATCCTGAATTGAAATGAGACTGATTAGCATCGTTTTTTTTTGTATATTATTTTTAACTATATATTGGCATCTAAAACATATTTCAACTGTCTGCGAAACAATTCCAGTAGTCCAAAAATCATAAAACGGAAAAGCCGATTTGACAAGGAAAATGCTAAAATGTTTTACAAAACGTATTTACCCAACACATTGATAAAAAGACATTGACAGTTTTGCAATGCTAAGCCCGCTCAGCGACAATAATCCTGAGGTAATGAATGCATCGACTCCAAACGGAGTTTTCATCTATGACAAATTGAGCTTTCTGCCACAGGATTTTGTTCCTCGTTTATCGCCGTTTTTCAGCAATGTAGACATAATTTAACATCGCGTCTATTGTTTAAGCATTTAATTCAAGTAAACTAGGAATTGTGTAAAAGTAGGAACGCAATCAGTAGGTGTTCGATAAGGTACCAATTTGTTTTAACTTCGCTCAAATTGAAGTGATCTTATTAACAAAACCTACACACACAAAGCAAAAGTACTGAATGTGTACAGGTTGTACGCAGTTGTAGTTAAATAGAGTAAGCAGAGGCTCCATAAGCAATAATATTTAACTTCACTGCGTATTTAGGATGGCGAAAGGAGGCATGTTATACTTGTTGTAAGTAAAAGCATGCTTCGTTTATTCTATTTGACTTATAACAAAACGAGTTGTTTCTACATTCACAATGTATAAGGAAGGGTTAAATTGAGACAAACAAGTTCATTACTGGTGCGGTTTGAGGGGATATCCGCTATATTGTCGGGTAACGGCGCTCCGCTTATTCACCAACTCGAGCATATGTCTCGTAAGTAATTTATCGTTCCCTAGAGTCAATAGTCTAGGGTGATTCACTTTTGTATGGAGAAAAAAAAACTGTAATATTTTTTCTGACTTTGCTCACCAAAGGAGTCTCCCCACACTAAAAACTATCTATTACAATTTTCGAAAGAATCGAATAACGTTTAGAGGTTGCACAAGTTGAAAAGGTAGAGTAAGAACCCCATACATTGCATGAAAATGAACTATGTTCTAAAATGACAAAATATAATGAACTGATACTAAAATCGAATGAGAAAACTGAATTTTGCGTCTAAAACACGATAAAAGCACTTTTCCTTTGGAAACAGGTGGAAAAACTGAAAAATCTTAATTAGAACATTTATCGAGTAACCAAAATCCAAGTTTACTACTAATTTTAAAATTTATTTATATGAAGAAGGTTCAGTATCACACTACTCTCCGCTTTGATGGTAGCCGCTTAAACCATTTTCTACCCTCCGAGCTCCGATGTAGAGTCGTTGGTTATTTGAAAAATCTTTGTTGATGTTGTGCAACCTCTAAATGTTCACCGATTTTAATTTTTTTTAACGTATAATATTATTTTATCAGTTAGAACAAGAATTCGAGCAAAGTCAGATGAAAATCGAAAATTCGGAAAAATGAAACACCCTTCAATACATTAATAATAGGTATGAGTATGACATTGTTTTAATACTACCTTAAACGAGCTTTGTACCGACGTTTTAGATTTAAATAAAGAATACAAAAGACATACATTAACAATAAAATATAACTTTATTAGTACCTACTCGTATTAATACAACAAATACTGGGCAACAAAGTTTAAATTACTGCTCAAAACTTACTCACTTTGCGATTCAAAGAATTTCATCTTCGCGAAAAAGGTTACGATCAACCTATTTGTTTGTATAGCTTAAAAGGAAAATGCGTATTATGTATCATAAAGTCAAATCATTGTTCAGCTTTTTGTATTTTTATTAACCTAGATACACAAAGAAAAAATACATTTGTGAAATTCTGTCCCGTAATGCGAGCGCGGTTTTGTTTGCGTTGGAATCGACAAGGGAATATCAAACGAAGGAGTGCAACCAATGATGTTACCCATGTTTATGTAAGTTTTGAATATTGTTTTTTCCTGCATAATTTATTGACCAAAAGATTCTGTTAAAGAGTGGACTGAAGGGAACTTTATGAATATATTTATACCTGACGCCTTTACACAACACGTTATTGGGATATTAAGATGAATCCAATAATAACAATGTAAATGGGATGTTTAGGATTGTTCGTAAAGTTAAAGACTACACTTTGAACATCAAGAACCTTCCATTTAAAGGTGTTTTGATTAGTCCTGTTCATATGCCTGGATAATACCTAATGATTATAGTGGCGAGAGAACAAAAAGGAACAAAACTGTTTAGACGAAATTTTGACTTTGTAGCGAGTCACTCAGTTTGTTCAGTAACGACGTGCGCGAATGCTTAACTCACCTAATACTAAAGCAAAGAAATGTTCTTTAAGGTTCTTATACCTACTACTAAAAGAGGAATCAATACCTGTTGGATTGCAAGGAGACCTTGACCTTGCTGCAACGAGTACCTACTATTAAAGGAATTGCAATTGGCTCGTAACATTGGGTTTTAAGTTTAGGTTTTAAGCTAGGTATATTAAATATACAACCAAATGATGGGATTGGTAGCACATGGCCTACACCCAGCGACACAGTGCGGGCAGCGCGGGGGTGGGGGTGCCTAGTAAAATGCGGTCTGGTAAAATGTAAAATGCCCGAGTAGCTGTCTGGGTTATTTGGGTCATTTCCTTAACGATGTGTTCGACCATGACATTGTCAAAGCTTGTAGTAAAAGTAAACTTCATGCTTTGAAGTTAGGTTCACATCAAATGTAAAATGTAGCAAATTTTGGTAATTTGCACCGATTCCCAGGTGGGTATGTGTCTGTTGCTGTGGTCGAGGCTATACGTACGTACGGCTGTAAGCAATATTTATGTCAGTACGAATTAAGTAGTAGGTTTTCGACGTCTTAGGCTGGTTATTCATTCATGCAGATTTACTTACATATGGAAATTACCATAAAAGTTACAGATTTGACCTTCCTGTGCAATCGCTTATTGCAAATATTTTGATTCAGCTTAGGATACTGCCTAGTACCTATGTAGAAGAAGTGTTTGAACAAATTGAGATAAGGTTCGTTGAATAAATTTTCTTTCGAAATAATAAATACTACCAACAGGATAATTTTACACAGATCAACCTAGTAACAGTAAGCTCAATAAGGATTTTGTTGTGGGTGCTAGACGATGATACATAAATACTTAAGTATATACCCACATAGAAAATATACAAAACTCAATATTTTAATCTCAAATATTTTATATAATGATACTTCAATAAGAAATAGCCAAACTACATATACCCTAAAGAAAATCAATAGGTAATATCTAGTAGGTATTTTGTAGTATTTTATCGTAATATACTCGTAGTTTGAATACGTAGCGCCCACGTACACATATGGCTGATTTCACGTACTTTATTGTATTTCAAGTGTCGAGGGGTCTGATCTATTGTCATTCCGGCCCCGGGTCCCTACAATTGGAAATTCCGACTACGAAATATCAGTAGGAACTAGTATATTGTTAGAATTTTATTACGATGTCTCAATGTAGTGAAATATAGTAGCTAGTTTGTTTACGGTGACAGCAATTGTTTTTTCACAAAACTGTTGGAGCACTCAACCTATTTGCCTTCTTGTTGTAGCTGTAGGTATATTAGCTTCTTGTCTTAAATATAACTTCTGTTTTTTTGGTAGGGGTTAAGTTGAGTATTCATATCAAAATTCGTCGTTATCTGTGTAAACAGCGGGTTTAATATCAGGATCAAATTATGCCTATCAACTCAAAGCACCGTGAAAATGCTGTTAAGTGCATTAAGAGAATTACGTGGTTTAGCTTTAATAGCACGGACCCACCTGATGTAAGACCTCGCCATGGCACTCGTACGCTGCGGAATCTCAAATTGCACCGCAGTGGAAGCGGAACCATAGATTACTGTAATAGAAACAGATACCTAGTCTATTACATGCTGTCTTAGAAAAATAACTGACGTTAATTAAACATTTTTTGATATCCAATATCAAATCATTTATTTGCAAGAATACAGTCAAGTGGATGTTGTCAAACATCCAACAAACTGTCCTACAGTTTGGCAGAAGATAAAAATCTGTAAAGCAGGGTTTATTTCATCTGAATAAATGACTTTTTTAGGGTTCCGTACCCAAAGGGTAAAACGGGACCCTATTACTAAGACTTCGCTGTCCGTCCGTCCGTCCGTCCGTCCGTCCGTCCGTCCGTCCGTCCGTCTGTCACCATGCTGTATCTCACGAACCGTGATAGCTAGACAGTTAAAATTTTCACAGATGATGTATTTCTGTTGCCGCTATAACAACAAATACTAAAAACAGAATAAAATAAAGATTTGAATGGGGCTCCCATACAACAAACGTGAGTTTTTTGTTTTTTTTTTATATGGTACGGAACCCTTCGTGCGCGAGTCCGACTCGCACTTGCCCGATTTTTTTTATATGATGCTTGTAGGAAAAAATATAATTTCTTAAAAATGACCACTTAAAGATTTTATTTCTTAAAATGGACGACTTACATATTATTACCTACATTGATAATTGTATAGCTATGGTCTTTTGCCTAATTTTTCAATTGTAAAACTAGATACTTCTTAGACGTTGCTTATGTAGATCTTGTGGTCCGAGGACTGGCAACCGGTTGTTGTCATTTAATTAAAAAAAATATACTGTCTGTGCTCGCAGTTGCATCTGGTTGGTCTGTGTCTTCGAGCAACACAGAAGGGAGGCGGCATTCGCACTATTTCCCCTCTGCCTAGGCACAAGATCAACTGATCTAGCGCGGGTAATAAAACTAGTTGCGCTCGGATTTTCAACTAGACTGAGTCGAGACGCGCGCGTGAACACAGCAGCAGAAAAATGCCTAATTGCTCGGTTTTTCAACCGACGAAAAAAAAAAAAAAGGAGGAGGTTCTCAAGTCGACGCGTATATATATTTTTTTTTATGTATGACCAC
The DNA here is from genome assembly GCF_910591565.1 of Cydia splendana. Classification (NCBI taxonomy): domain Eukaryota; kingdom Metazoa; phylum Arthropoda; class Insecta; order Lepidoptera; family Tortricidae; genus Cydia; species Cydia splendana. Next base: position 11,406,327 of record NC_085962.1, read on the forward strand.
GCATAACTTTTTACAGAGATGTTCGATTTTGATAATTATTTTTTTATTGGAAAGGGTATACCCCGAAGTTGGTCCCATATAAATTTGGAAAAAAAAATCCAACCTTAAGGGTAGGAAAATAGGGGATGATTGATTTTTTCACTCACCGATTGTAACGTATGACCACGCATAACCTTTTACAGAGTAGTCGTTATAATAATAAAAAATTGGAAAAAAATCCTACCCTAAGGGTGGGAAAATAGGGGTAATTTATTTATATTACAGAACAAAATAATAGTTAAAGTAGGTTTATTAATATAACAGTTAATAGCTAAAGCAAGGTAGGTAGCTATTTTAATCAAAAATTAAGCATGTAATAATTTGTATAAATTATAGCCACAGAAAAATATAAAATAAAAACTTTTTAACAAAAAAAATAACCGCCGAAAAAAAACTAAAAGGAAATAAAAAAACCGGCACTAACACGAAACGAGTCGACCAACAAAAACAATAGCACACTGAAAAGAAAAAAATAATTATTTTGTCTTCAATAACGCAAGTGAATACCTATAAACTATGTATATACATACTTCTGAAATCAATCACACAAATCTGCGTATTTATATATTTACAATCTGTTATTTTTGGAGTAGTCGGTGCCAGCCTCAAACAAACTTGAGCACCTTAGTGAAGCACCTGCACCGACTCCAAAAATAACAGATTGTAAATATATAAATACGCAGATTTGTGTGATTGATTTCAGAAGTATGTATATACATAGTTTATAGGTATTCACTTGCGTTATTGAAGACAAAATAATTATTTTTTTCTTTTCAGTGTGCTATTGTTTTTGTTGGTCGACTCGTTTCGTGTTAGTGCCGGTTTTTTTATTTCCTTTTATTGTTATAAAAAGAGGTCGGGGACATCAAATTTACAAAATTTTCACATGTAATATTTTTTTTACATATCATACGTTTACTTACATTTAAACACAATTATTATATTTTAGTCTCATGTAATTGTTGGATTTATCGATTTTTCTCGCCCAGTACAAATTGCGGATCGGTCGAGCGACAAATCCGACTTCTCATCTCTCAGAATACAATAAAATACTTCGACGAAAATGTGAGTGTGCGTGTTGTGACACTTGTGACTCGTCCGTACACAAAAAGAGATCGAGCTAGGTTTGCAAGATTTGTCTTTGACGTGTGTCATTTTGTATGTATTTGTGTCGTCATTACAGATTGGATTTTGTATGTAAGTGTGTGAGAAGTGCGACTGTGTGCACCTTTCCCCCCGCGAAAAATGGCAGAAAGATTTGTACGGTGAGATATCGCTTGGGCCCCTCCCTTCCGACGTGTCGGAAGCTTGTGTTGCTCGAGGTCTGTGTCATTTTTCGTTCCTTTCCCAGTACAGTAGAGTAAAACCAAGTAGTAATGGGTGATGGCGCTGTAAAAATAATTCAGGAAAGTTCTGTTATGTAGGTATTATTTAATCTGTGAAGAAACGTTTTCTGCGACATTACTCTCGCCTGCTTTATGTTTGGTGACAGCGGCTGGTATGTCGTTGATAAGTTGCGCTACGTACCTACCTGCTATTACTGACTTGGGTTTTTGTTTAAATATATGACAAAACGGATAAAATGTATTTCACGAAAATGATGAGTAGGTACATGTTTTTAACATTTAAGTGTACTAAAAACTTATTAGTCTTATTACGACTAAAAGAAGAAAGAAAGATAAATTATCCTAGTTTAGTATCCCACTGCTGGGCTAAGGCCTCCCCTCGCTTTCTCCACTCAACCCTGTCTTGTAGTTTCCCGCCAATCCGGAGATAATACAATAGTATAGTTTATTACGACTAAATCACATGAAAAAATAAAATATAAATTGAAACTTAGAAATAACTCTGCTACTATTCGATTAAAAAATAAATCATGTTTTAGATCTCAATCGGTCCGATTCATGTTCATGTGTCAAAAATTGTCAAGGCACCCTTACACACGAGTCGGCAATATCAGTGGGCATTGGCTCGTGAAATTGCATGGCTATCGGCTGGTGTTAGGCCAAACGGCCGGACCGATGGACATAATGGTATCTGCATTAAAGCTAGATTTGTTAGGGGCTCATAACGTCTTTGGGAGTCCAGTGTTAGTGAATGCAACTGTTAGGTACCTACTTAGAATAAAAGTTGACGGTTGGTTTAGGCTTATACAACTATGTATATTAAAAATAAGTCTAACATAGCTTTGTTCCGAATTCCGGCCAAAAAATCATTTAGATTATTACAGATGTAGTGCATATTTGTTTTCCATCGTATTTTCACGGAAACGTATGAACGTGACTTGCTATTTCAGTCAGTCTCGGTACAAAAAGTACTGATGTTGACTGAAGTAGCATGACAAATACGAACGTTTCCGAGAAAATACGATGGAAAACAATTATTAGTGTCCGACCGAAACATGTTTTTTTGCCGAAACCGAAACCGAAACCGAATGTTTGGCTTTGGCTCTAGTTTCGGCCGAAACCGAAACCGAAACCGAAACTTTTGTAGACTTGTTAAAATCGTTGAAAAATGTCATAATACCGCTTTTACACACATATTATGGGGCTGTCAACACCCAATCTCCTTGAAATTGATGTTACTTAAGCAGTTTTTTAAGATAATTACTAGAGTTAGACCACGATAATTCTGCAAAGATTTTGATAACACACGCAGTGCAAGTGTTATTTTAAACGTCAAAACTTCTATGAAATTATGACGTATAAATAACATTTGCACTAGTTGCACTGCGTATGCTATCAAAATAATTGCAGAATTTTCTTGGTCTAACTCTATTCATTTACCAGTCAAGCTAACATGTAGATACAGGGTCAACCATGAAACGCGAGCGCAGCGAGCGCGAATTTTTTGTTGACAATATCGCAAGGCCAGGTACCGATCTTCACCTGGGCCTAAACGTCCGAAGTGCCCCAGTGAGGCGAACTTTCATGCGAAGTCAAAGCCGTGCTTCAGGCTTCAGGATAACTAGTTGAGCACAGACTCCAACCAATGTCCATTGTATTAATAAAAACTTTTTACAAAAAAAAGTAAACCGACTTCAAAAAGGATGAAATAAAATATTATACTTTTTTAAGTCTATGCGTTACTACTGATATGTTTGAAGTCGGTGCCAAGCCAAATTTTGAAGCATACCATGATTTTGGTCTGTTTCAATTAGGATGTACCTACGTTGGATTGCCTTACACGACGACAATGAACGTACTTTCTGTAGGTACAGTCGACGTTAAAAATATGTTTACACTTTTCGCCTTATTACAAAGGAGTAAGGTCATCATCATCATCATCATCATATCAGCCAGAGGACGTCCACTGCTGGACATAGGCCTCCCCCAAAGAGTGCCACAATGACCGGTCTTGCGCCACCCGCATCCAGCGGAAAGGAGTAAGGTGCAATTAAAGTGTAAACATATCATTGACAACGACTGTACCTAAGAACACACCTCAGAACACACGATCAAACCTTCTTGGCGCAGTCCGTACCATGTTTGTCGGCACATTAGTGTAAATCCAATGCATTTTTTTGCCGTCGTATTGTTTAAAGAGCATTTCTTACTAATTCTCGAACAGTCTATAGCACGCAAGTGTGGAATTGGGACTGAGTTATTTCCCGTTCCTTATCCAGAGGACTACATTTCAAAATATAAAACAATTCAAGGATGTTACCTTCTTGCCAAATTTCACCTAAAGCGGTTCAGTTGTTTAGCCATGAAAAGGCGATAAAGAGGCAGACAGAATTACACACATTACACTCATTTATAATAGTTATTAGTACAGTTCTAATGGGATTTATAGCCACAAAGCTGATTATTTTTGACTGGTATTGTTACTACTTGGCTTGGCACCGACTTCAAACATATCAGTAGTAACGCATAGACTTAAAAAAGGATAATATTTTATTTCATCCTTTTTGAAGTCGGTTTACTTTTTTTTGTAAAAAGTTTTTATTTTTCCATTTTTAGTTTTAACGCATTGTTAAGAGCGCGACGCATGATTGAAAAACAAAATCATGTTTAACACTAAATTCGTGTAGCTATTACTTTAATAAATATGTAATCAGGAATTTTCTCTAGTCCGTCTGGGAAATTATAATTCCTGTCACTACACTAAATAAATCCGTCCTCCGCCCCGCCACTGACCCAATCCCTCAACCGATCACTCAACCTCACTGCGCATCAACCCCTGATCCAGGAACCCCTCGATCCTAAACCAGCAACCCTTCAACCGCCATTCCCCGACCCCTTAATCCCTGACCCCTTAACTCCTAACCCTAACCCCCGATCAGTAGCCTTACCAGCTTACCACGAGTTTGACATTGATATATTCGCTAGCGTGTGTGTAACTTACTTTCTATGCATCTCGCTCGTACTAACATATTATTGCGAGCGAGATGCATAAAAAGTAAGTTACGAAGACGTTAGCGAATATGTCAATGTCAAGCTCGTGGTAAGGCTACTGATCGGGGGTAGTGTCAAACTCATGGTAAGGCTGCAGTTGCACTACATCAAATTGGTGGTTTTCGGAAGCAAATGCTCGAGTTACTTTAGAAAACACCGAAATCACTTTACACGTGCCTTTAAAAATTGAGGAGTTCCCTCAATTCCTCATGGATTCCATCATCAGACCAGAACTAAAAATAATACGGAAACACCTTGGAGGTAACTTCTTCCAAACAAAAAAAGAATTACTCAAATCGGATCACAGGTGCCGGAGTAATCGCTGAACATACTACATTAAAAATCATCATCATTATCATCAAAACAATCATCATCATCAGGTCTACTTCATCAAAATTGGTGGTTTTCGGGAGAAAATGCTCGAGTTGCTTAAGAAAACACTCAAATCACCATGCATGTACCTTTAACAATTGAGGAGTTCCCTCAATTCCTCATGGATCCCATCATCAGAACAGAACCAAATTAATATGGAACCAACTTGGAGGTAGCTCCTTTCAAACAAAAAAAGAATTCCTCAAATCAGATACGGATGTCGGAGTAATCGGTGAACGTACATAGAAAAAAAAAAAGATAGCCACAACCGAATACAGAACCCCCTCCTTCTATGAAATTGAAGTCGGTTAAAAAGAGATATATTTCCTTGAGCGCTGGTGGCCTAGCCCCCGGTGGCTCCGGCTCGTACCAATGAGTTTTTCGGAACTTATATACGAAATATCATTTGATATTTACTATTTGCTTTTCGGTGAAGGAAAAACATCGTGAGGAAGCTGGACTAGTCCCGATAAGGCCTAGTTTACTCTCTGGGTTCGAAGGTCAGTCTGATGGCAGTCGCTTTCGTAAAAACAAGTGCCTACGCCAATTCTTAGGATTAGTTGTCAATTGGACCCTAGGCTCCCATGAGCCGTGGCAAAAATTCCGGGATTACGCGAGGAAGATGATGAGTTTTCTTATTATTTCTTTGCCCAGGCCCAGTAACATGCGACAGTGCTATCTCATTTACTCCGATACAATTAGACAGTGAGCGCGTTATAGGTATTAACAGCCTCTTAAGACTGCGTCGACCGTCTAGTGGCGCCCTCATTAGTGGAATTGTGTTTTATAATAAACCAATCCATTTTCTGTACTTACCTATACATGAATCAGTATATGTACTCGTAGGTACACATTAATATTGTTGTCCTACTTATTCCCCAACTTTTGGTCTTTGTCACATAGTTTAGTTTCATAGTACGAAGTACCATTTCGTAAGTTGCAGCCCGGCCGAAAGGTTCGGCCGTTTTTTGGTCGAAACCGAAACTACAGCCGAAACATGATTTTTTGGCCGAAACTGGCCGAAACCGAAACCGAACCTTCGGTCGGACACTAACAATTATGCACTACATCAGTCTGTAGGTACATAATTTTTCGGACACATTATGAGATCATCAATGCATGATATGGAGAAGTGTATCATCTTGGGGCGAATGAATGGTAAACGCGCTCGGGGTGGGGCTCGTAAGAGATGGTCTGACGCCATGAAGAAGGCGAGTGGCGGCAGCCTGCACCGTGCAGTTCACTTGGCTTATGACCGCAATCAGTGGGGACATGTTGCATGTGGTCGCGATCCTCAGCATTGAGGGAACGAGGAAGAAGAAGAAGAAGGTACATAATAATATAACACGTTACTGAAAGCTTTTAAAGACTGAGAAATCAAGGAAGAGATTTTTTAATATGAAAGTTGTAATCGCTTCTTAATCACTAGGTACTTTTTTCGTTAAAGAAAAATGTAATACCTCACCAACTCCGTACCTAATTGGCTATCCGTCTTGAAACATGAAACTGTAATTATGAAAGGAGAAATTAAGTTTGTAAATAAAAAAGGTTCAATAGTGGTGGTTCTTGTGCTAAAATACCAAGTAAATTCGGGTTAATTAAGTGCGGGAAAACTTACTTGGCACTATGGTTCAATCCGGTCGGAAGGATAAAACACACATGTAGCTTCACTTTTATAAAAGAGGGAGTTGAAATCAAAGGCGTCCAGTTCTATGTAATAGCCTAGTATTTATTTTTTATCGATTTACCGAACATTAGCTTTACCGAGTCCATACCTTACATGTTCACTGATGAGTGATGACCTAAAGATAGCACGTAAGATAATACATGCGACGCCTTATTGCTACAGAATGACACAAAATGGTTGACTGGTGTAAAAACAATGATATGGAACTTAATATTTAATAAATACTCGCAAATTACAGTCAATCGGAAGCCAAACCCATTAAAACACAATTATTGTATCAATGGCTTATATGTCTTACTAAATTAAACATTGTCAGAGGGGTTCATATCGACAAAAAAGTAACGTATATTCCTCATATTTCATTAATAAAAAAAGTATCAAAATTCCTTAGTTTCATTATTAGAAATACAAAATATTTTCTAAAAGCAAAAACAATAGTTTTTCTATACAATTTTCTAGTACGCAGCACACTCGAGTAATGTGGGATTGTGTGGCGCCCTCATTATATAAGCAGTGCACAGTCTACGGATAGAACGAATTCAAAAAAATACTACTGAATCATTTAGCATACTCTACAGGTAATAGCAGGAGGATTAAAGATTTTACAGCTCGTCTGCTCGTCTTATACATTTTAAAATTAAACCATTAGAAAATAGAAGAAACCTTTTAGATTGCACATCTTATCAAGTAATTTAAGTGGTTTTATAAACTGCCCCGAGCTATGTCAAAATTTAAATTTAGAGTACGTTTTAGAAATCCTACAAACCCTATTAAACTTTTATCTCCGCTTATAGTCCGGTAGCAATAACTTTTGAAGTTATAAGATTATTAATGTTGCTTATTTTTTACATATAGTTTCCAGACCATATACTAAACCTAATAATAATAATTTGTGTCATCCTAGGTATTTGCTTAGGTAGAAATTTAGGTATTTCTTTTTTTAAACAGCATTTGGTAAAAAAAATATTCGAGATGAAATTCTTTGTTTCCCTGTAAAAGCAAAGTGGCTTCCGACGTACACACGCATTTTGTGTCATTATTATCCACGGGTATAATGACATTTAATAAATACCTAATAGTGACCCTAAAATGCCTAAAATAAAATTATAGTCGGTAAGTGAAGTGTTATACTTCACAGGATATTATAATATGTTATTCCATCAAATGTGTGTCAAATTCATCCACCGCTTTTATTTTTAATATTTTTTTTTCTTATAAACATCATGTATCTGCCACAAAAAAAAATTCATGTTATTAAGTTTACGTCTACATTATTATAATGCCACATGAAGACAACATTCATAATTTGGGTCATTTTCAACAACGGTTTTTTACTATTTGGCTAAATAAAACTTTGCATGAACGGCGTACGCGCCCGCGGGGAAGGCGGGGAAGGCTACCTACGCGGGTAAGGTGCTTGTTAGATGAACATTATGGCCCCTTTACACGATGGGCCAACGCCGGCCACTCCAAGGGACGCAACCATGCGGTAGAATGAGATAGCAATATCACTTGCTCCCTCTAACGCATAAATGCGTCCCTTGGAGTGGCCGGCGTTGGCCCATCGTGTAGAGGAGCCATTACAGTGTATTTATTTCATTCGGAGGCATAATTACATTAAATCTTTTCATAGTGTGGGAGTAAGTATGTTGTAAGTATATTTAAAAATAAAATGTAGGCTCCTCATACTGACCAACATTCGTGACGTTCGCAATCAAAATGTAGCACTTTATCCTTGCCACAAGGACTCTCTGACAGGCTATTTGTATAAAGATACAATAAAATTTCGTCTTTATGGTAAACGACAAAGTGGTCCCTACGTTTTGAATGAGAATGTCACATCAGCGACTTTTAAAAATAACTTATATTCGATATTTAGTACACTTTTTAAGATTATTTTAAGATGCAATGTATTGCTAATTTTGTGATGTATAAAGCGTGGCAAGCAACGTCAATTATAATGATGATGGTGTACATTGAATAGGTACAAGACTTCATAAATTAAAAAAAGTTATTGAAAAAAATATATGTTTGTTTGAGGAGCAGAATAATTGTTTTAATTATTTTGGTGATACGGCCTCCACCGGGTTGGTATAATCATGAGAAAAAATGTTGGCTTGCGATTATCGTTAGCCACGCCCCCCACAACATAGCATGAATTGAATGCAATGAAAATATTTGCACTTACATGTGCAACTATAATATGTACCTTGTTGATACACAATACAAAGACTGATTTTATTAATTTTAGTAATATATATTATTACGATTATACGATACCTTTTGGTTCAATTGGCGTAAAGGACAAAATGCTACTTTTCAGGAGACGCGAAAAATTGATTTTTTTTTTAAATGTTTATAATATATTTTTGTTGTTTATCGAGCAAAGTTTTTCATGTGTATTGGAAAAGTACTCAAAATGTTAGTCTCTTTAACCCGTTTTCGCCTCTTTACGCCCATGAAATTATTGATAATTTAGTGAATCTTGTTTATTAGGGGGTCGTAAGTTACGTTATCAGACTATTTTATACCACATTCGGGGTGTATTAGTTACCAGTCACGGTACACATGTTAACTCTTCTCAGCATAATTTACTGTTACGAAGCTTAAAAATGTATCAAACGGAAGTTGATTATGCCAGGTATATCCCGATTAGAGCTATAATTCATTTTTTTGATAATATAGTAATAATAAAGAAAACACAGGCATATTATTTCCGGTTGTTTTCATCTTGCTAACGGCGAGTACTTGCACAGACATAATCTCGTAGCCAGAATTATTCACCAGCAGCTTGCCTTGGCCATACGGCCTTGTGGACCGCGAAGTTCTCAGCTGCGCCAGTTCTCGAAAATGGCCGTACCACGCTCTATTGGGATCGATCTATCATCACTGACAGAACTATTGTAACCAATAAGCCTGAAATCGTGCTGATAGATCGATCGCAGCGCCGGGCCGTGCTCGTCGACGTCACCATCCCCCATGATGAGAATCTCGTGAAGGCCGAGAAGGACATGTCCAGTAAGTACCTCGACTTAGCTCATGAGATAACCGCCGTGTGGGATGTTGATTCTACGATGATTGTTCCTATAGTCGTGTTGGTAAATGGCCTCATAGCGAAGAGTCTCGACCAACACCTAGAGAGACTCTCGCTGGGTGGTTGGATCAAGGGTCAGATGCAGAAGGCAGTAATTTTGGACACGGCGCGTATATACGTCAGTTCCTCACTCTGCGGCCCTGACTACCGGCAGCTTGGGCCCTGCCCCGCTGCCGGCGGCACCCTAGGTTAGGTTTTGATAATGTGTTCATACATTTTTTGTAATGATTTGTAAGTGTTTTTATATTGTACTTTTATACTCACATTGTAAAACCCTAACTTAAGACCTAAATTAAATAAAGAAGAAAACACAAATAATTCAAAATAATTACATGCTCAAAAAGTACCTAATATTCGGGAATGAAGGTAAAGTAAATGTCCCACTGCCTTATAACAATCATAACATAACAGCTTTTAATCATAACAAGGGAAGTAATAGATCGCCTAGCGATGATTAGAATGAGCGTATTATTATCAAGCATTTGGACGTTTACTTAATTAACAAAAGACTATAATTCTATACAGTATGTTATAATAGGTAATAATTGGTTCACTATTTCAAGTGATCTTATTTTAAAATACGGTTTGAAAATTCCTATTTAAGTAGTAATTTCTGTGTTATTTAGACCCCGTTACCTTTAGCTGCAATAATTTATAATTTCAAACGTTTAAAAATATTTTCTGTTAGAACGATTATGAAACAATTGAATGAATGAATGATTTTATAGGACATTTGCTACACAGATTGGCTTAGGGTCGGTTGCACCAAACTGTTCGTATCGTTAAAGAGTTTGCAAAATTTTTATGTATGGAAGGTTTCATAATAAAGCGCACCGGCTGATGTTGATCAGTCTGTCAAATGTGGTTGGTGCAACTGGCACTTAGTCGATAAACAACGATGTTATAGAATATAAGAAATTATATGTATAATATACTATAAGAAATTCCACTGCGAGTGAAACGATGATAGTTGTTGAAAAACACCGAGCTGAGGTTTTTAATTTGAAGAGCAAACATTACATTTTAGTAATAAAGGACCCATAAAACTATTTATTTATTAGGCATTCTAGACCTTTACGCCCATGAACAAAGATAACTGCCGAAAAAACTTTTAGCGTAAATGCTTTGAAAGCAAAAGCTAACAATATTTATATATTTGAAATGTGCTAATTGAGCTCTTTCAAACGATATACAACACGTCATCATTACTTATTTTTATTTTTTTGGTTCGTGACTTTATGACCTCTAGAGGGCGCAGTGTTCATTTTTTGTGACGTCATATAGCCTATAACCAGCGGACGATTAAGACGATTCGAATGACATATCGTTTATCAAATTATAATGAGTACTTTAGAAGTTATGAGCGAACAGATGAACATACATACATACCGGTCAAAATCATAACCCTCCTTTTGCGTTGCCGTAGTCGGACGACAAAAGACATGTAAGTCATTTACAACAATATTTATATTTAGCGGTAACCTTTACGATAATATCTATGAATTTCTAATTTATACCTGGTCATTTACGCCCCTTGTGATAAGCTGTTGTTGCAAGCTCATAGTGTAAAAATTGGGTCGTAAAGGCAACTTTTTAAGAGATATAGAAATTTTCAAAATACAGAACGAAAGCGCTTGGAATTCTGAACAAAACTGTATATAACGACTACCGTAGGCTCAAAGGGCGTAAGGGACAAAATTGCGAAAATGTAGTTATACTCAGTATTTTTTTCTCTATCGAATAATATATTTAAAATCTCGATAACTTGAAAACAATATCCGTTAAGCCCTATGAAAAATCAATGCTTGAACACAATTTTCCAACGCATTTGGCCGGATCTGCGAATTCAACTGCGTAACTCCCAACTTTGTGTGCGATACGCCCTTTTGCATCGGAAATTTTATTAAATATGTGGTAATTTTTTGTACGTTACGCCTCTTTGCAGTAGCTTTTTGAGTGCTAAATGTACGTTACGCCCACAACTAATGGATATTTATACGAGTGTTAGATAATTCAATGTAAGAGATACGGCTCCATACTATGTATAATTTCGGGTTTATAATTGTTCCTTTTTTGTGTTTAAGTGGGATGACCTCGTCAATTTTTTCATTAAGTAGGTACTTGCATTACCTGCTCATGTGCTCATTGCTTTATTTATAGGGTTACTAAATTTTGATAATTTAAACTGAACTAGTGGGTACTTTTTCATCAGTTTTAGGAAAATGATTAAACATGACTATATTCAAATGATAATTATGGCTAATACTATTAGCTTTGTTTGTGACTGGGTTATTGGTAATATTGATTATAATATTAATACTTTTTTGTTTAAACCCTAATTTACAGGATTAACCTTATGAAAGTTACTGTCTAGTATAACGTTTGCTTTTAAATCCATAGAAGTACGTAAGCCTGGCCGTATGCCTTTTTCTACTCTAATGTAATGTCATAAATATGCGATCATATTCATTAAGTTTTACTGAATAGACATACGAAATTTCAAAACTACTATTGTACCTAATAATATTTTAGTATGTAAAAGTAAAATTTATAATCCAATTAACATTACAAACAGAAATAACGCGTAATACTTTCTATAGTAAAATTAATTTGTTACAAATTGTTGTAAGTATATCAATATACATAAATGGTGGGACAGCAGTGATTCTGTTGAAATAATATCATCATCATCATTTCGGCCTATATACGTCCCACTGCTGAGCACAGGCTTCCTCTCATGCGCGAGAGGCCCCTCGCCCATGAAATAATATAAACAAATGAAAAAAAAAACATTGTTTTTGTGGCTAAGAAAACGACCTTTTCGACGTTTAAGTATCCAAAATAACAAAAATGGGGAAAACTTAACAGTGAATACATCTCTATAATTTTTCGGAAAAAAATGTAAATTATAGTACTTAGAAGTATAGTGTTCCCTAAGTGCAAGTTGTCAATATTGCAACAAAATTGTTGGATTTACGCCAAATGGTACTAAAACAGTTTAATTTTTAGTACATTACGCCCTTTTTCTAATAAGATAAACAAACATGCTATTTTCGTAAATAAGCATTGTATTATAAGTTCAAGAAATCAGTTTAAAAGACCTCAAAAAGTTAGGAATAAGCCGCATATAGGCATCAGTTAATTCAAGCAAACAAAAAAGGTCTGATTTCGTTTCTCAAAACAAAACTGTTTGTTGGCTCTCCTGAAAAATTGCGTTTTGTCTGTTAAGCCCTTTGAACCTACGGTAGCGGATATAACTCATTTTCGCCAAAACGTCCTTTACGCCAATTGAACCCAAAGGTAAATTATTATCCAAGAAGCTTGAACTATCAAAGGTGTTGGTAATTATTATTTAAGGTAAATGTATTCAAAACATCAGAATAAACAGGCATTAAATAACCTCAATACGTGAAATTAATAATACCTATTATAAAAAAATGCTAAGAACAAAAAAAATACATTAAAAAAATAATGTGCATAATTTACGTTAAGTATGTAAAGACTGGTTTATGTTATTTATAAGGAAAAAAAATTATACATGTTTATATTAAAATTTATTAGTCCATATAATTAAGACATATTGAAGTTAGACTTGATTAGATATTAGATATAGAAATAAAAATATTAATAACATTAATATAAATTAAGTTCAAGAAGTAATATTCATTTGGCGCACAGGCGAAGTAAACATGCGCTGCGTACGCAACGTGTGGTTTTTAGAGAGAGGCCCTTACCCGCCGCCACGCCAAGGTCGCGCCGCGCCCGCCGCGCCCGTCCCCCCTGCACGGCCCGCGTTGCCCGTTTAGAGCCACCCGCTAGCGTCGTATGAACGCAAACATTATTTTTGTATTATTTGTTTATGCAATGGATGAAACTGACACAAATTCATATTTCTTATTTATCCCGCCTTTTAAATTAATAAGATGTGAACTCTAGTAACTTTAATATTCTTTCGTTATGGTAATAGCCTGTTAGAACAAAATTATCAAAAATCTTATGAAGCTATGCCTTAATAAGACACAAAAACATGTAATGTACATTTTGACACGATTAAATGCGATGTCAGCAATTTTTTTTTACTTTAATTATTTTTTGAGTCATTTTGAATAGTATGGCATAGTATCCGATTGCAATGGACGTAATTGACACAAACTATGTTTTCACATTAAAAAAACTATCCTAAATGCGATACAGTTACATGTTTTCTCTAGAATATTCTTTTCTTCAAAATAATTCAAAATAAAAATAATTACCACAAATTGTTAAATTACCTAAAAAGCAAATAATATTTGTGACACAAAACAAAATGTAAGATTAACATCTTAAAACACTATTCGTAAGCGAAAAAATAATTGACTTTAATATTACTTTAAGTTAGGGCTCAAAATATAGCCAGCGCTACAGGACTATTATCCGAAAGGACTGTCCTAGGCTCCTCTAATTCCCCGATTTCATGTTTATGGAAGTTGCATAACAACTATAACAAAAACAACAAAATTAATATGTTTTGCACTTCTTTAAACAAGCTTAAGTGAGCTTCACAAAATAGTAGTTAAGTAATTAATTAGTTCGTAATTGAATTTCGTTTAGTAATACATTTTAGTTTGTATGCAGTGTTTAACTCAATTTTATTGTACACTTGTACACAAGGTTGAGTAGTAAGAAGACACTTTGGCATTTTTTTATCAAGCAGAAACGTCGGAGAGTGATACTAAATTATATTAAAGGAAAAAATGAAAAATTTACACCTCCGGCAAGAGTCAAACTTGCGACCCTTAGGACACCGGGTCAGTTCACCGCTACTGCCAACTCAGATACGGCGGCTTACCAGATGTTGCTATTTGCCACCCTAAGGTGTTTAAGAATTAAAGGAAGGAATGGAAAGATTCGCATACATCTGGTAGGCCTCCGTAGCTCTGTTGGCAGAAGCATTTGGACCAGTGTTTCAACGGTCGCAAGTTCGAGTTTTTCCTGCCTAGTAGGTAGTGCCTGTGAAGCTGAATGATGGTCCTGGGTTCGAATCCCGATGAGGGCAATTATTTGTGTGATGAACATAAATATTTGTTCCTGAGTCATGGGCTCATGGGTGTTTCCTATGTATATGTATAAGTATTTATTTATCTAGATAAGTATGTATATCGTCGCCTAGCACCCATAGTACAAGCTTTGCTTAGTTTGAGGCTAGGCTTATCTGTGTAAGGTGTCCCCGTATTTATTTATTTATTTTTTTTATATAAAAAAAATTAGACACTGGTGTGTGCGGTGCGTAACGTTATAGATACGACTCGAGTTACATACAATTGTAACACAGGACAATAAATACCTATACAGACAACACAATACATCACACAAATTATTCTAGTTTAGACGCCAACTTGCATTACAGCACAGTTTCACTACAACGCAAGCACTTATTTATTATGCAGAATAAGGAAGACACAGAAATCAAGTGGTTCTTCACTCAACACAACAATCTATTTCAGCGAGTCTTGTTAGCGAGCTAACAACGGACGGAAGCGACCGACGGCGCTAAGCTTGGATTGTGAATTCTCCGCTGTAACTTGGCACTTTTTTCTCTCCCTTTTGTCTGTTCGTGTTGCTTTTAAATGACATTATTACGTGTTACGGAGTTCGCGACTTTGTTGTTTGGCATTATTGAAAAGACACGTAAGAAACGCGTTTGGGCGTTGGGCCGTAATGATTCACAATGCATATAAATTGAGTATATGGGTAACCAATGTTTTGGAAGGTGAGTGTTGTGAGTAGGTACTGATTTTTTTATACATATGTGCACCTTAACTCTGAAATTACTATAAATTTGTGTATATGTAAATGTATGTATGTATGTATGTGTGCGTGTGCGTGTGCGTATGTATGTATGTATGTATGTATGTATGTATGTATGTATGTATGTATGTTTTTTTTTTTTTTTTTTAAGAGGCGGAAAAATACATTTGCGTATCATCAGGATTATGCCCGGTATGTCGGACTCAGATGTTCAATACCGACTAAAAAACCTCCTCTTTCTCCGGCCTCTGCTTTCCCCACGGGATCCACCGCTAGGCATTACTTCGTGGGGAGAGGGTATAGCAATTGCTCTTCCTTTATGTGCTTGAAGTCGCTACTTCTTTCCTTCTGGCTCTCTCTCTTTCTATCGAACGCAAGTCTTGAAGAACTTTAGTTGCAAAAACATTCGTCGCGTCCCAGGCCGTCTTTGATATAAGCATTGCTCCTATTAATGTCTCTGGTTCAATCGTTTGTTTAAGGACAGTCTCCAGAGCATTTCGTACTAGGTTGAAACGGGGACACGCAAAGAACACGTGCTCCGCGTCTTCAACAACTCCAGGACAGGTCGGGCACTCCGGAGAGTCATCATGTTTGAAACGATGAAGATACGCCCGAAAGCAGCCATGACCCGAAAGCATCTGTGTCAAATAGTAGTTGACTTCACCATGGTTCCGACTCAGCCAGACATTTATCTGTGGAATAAGACGGTATGTCCGGGTGTGTAATGTTTAATATAATTATAAAAAAACTATCATACATTTGTTATAACGCCGTTTGATATATTATTGTATGTTATAATGTAATTTTTATTATACGTTTCCTTTATTATATAGTGATTTCATCTAAACTTTCATTGATATAATGCCTAATGTAATATAATTTTCAAATAGTATATAGACATGTTTTATAATGACATTTGTTATATTATATTTTTGTATAACGTAATACTTCATACAATTTTATCAAGTATAAATACATATATCGTATAACATTTTATGTCATATTTCATTTACTGATAACGTAAAGTTTTACATACTTTTTATAACTAGTACGCAGGCCTACTGCTTTTGCTAGCTATTTTATTCTAGGGAGGTCGCAGTTCTAACCTAACCTAACCTATTTTTTCACGGATTTCGTTCTGCGGGGACCGCAGTTCAAACCTAACCTAAACCACTTTTTTGATAGAATATTTTATTCTACGGAGGGTCAAAGTTCTAACCTAACCTAACCCTCCTTTTGTTAGGTAGTTATTCGTTTGTGCGGAGTCGCAGTTCCAACCTAACCTAACCCATTTATGTCATGCAAATATTATGCTACATAAATAATTATGTGATGTCACTTGTTATAACAAATAATATGCTTTAGAGTATGTAATAAATATGGCAATGTATATTAGACGAAGTGTAAATATACCTTATGACCATTATACCAATAATAACATTATGTATACCGTTAATTAGGTATTACGGTAGTATGCCATTTATTACGTTATTCAAAATAACGATATGTCAAACTATAATATATATAAAGTAATTATAACAAATGTAATGCACCCGGTATGTCCACCTGCCCGTTGTTGCGGTATCCCACTGTGTTTGCCATCGGCGTATGCTGCGTTGCCGCTCTTCAGTTCCCAGTTCATCAGGGCTCGACGTAGATGACTCCCGTCGTCTGTAAAGCGCTTGTCTTTCCTTGGCTAGCACAGCGATAGGCAGCATTCCAGCTATGACACAAACCGCTTCCTCAGACACCGTGCGGAAGGCACTGGCTACTCTCAGGGCACTGAGCCTATATACTGATGCGATTTTTCTTCTTGTTTCTTGTGTTCCGAGGGCGTCAGTCCAGATGGATATTCCATACGTAAGCACTGACGTGATGACTGACGATAGTAGTATCCTCCTGGTCTGTTTCGGGCCTCCAATGTTTGGCATCAGTCGTGATAGACTTGCCCTCACTGCCGACGCTTTAGCGCTTACATGCTCTACCTGCTGCTTGAAATTGAGTCGGGCATCAATCATTACTCCCAAATATCGAATGAATGGCTGTGACGTAATTTCATGTTCTCCAACTTTAAGTTTTATGGTTTCCACCTTTTTCCTACTAGTGATAAGCACTGCCTCGGTCTTGTGTTCAGCTAGACGCAGGTTCACCGTTGCCATCCACAGGTTAATTTTTTCAAAAGTCAAGTCAAAGTGG
This sequence comes from Cydia splendana, assembly GCF_910591565.1. Lineage (NCBI taxonomy): Eukaryota > Metazoa > Arthropoda > Insecta > Lepidoptera > Tortricidae > Cydia > Cydia splendana. The sequence goes on from NC_085962.1 coordinate 11,423,899, forward strand.
TAATTAATCTCAGCGAGATATTTCGCGACGATGACAACGGCCACATCATCCGCATACGCCACCAGTTTGACATTCTCTGGTAGTACTAGTTCGAGTTCATCATACATGATATTCCATAAGAGCGGGCCCAGGACCGAACCTTGTGGTACACCTCCAGTTATTTTATATTCCTTGGGGCCGTTTTTCGTGTCGTATTTCAGGAGCCTATCTGTGAAGTAGCTCGTAACCATTTTCCGCAGGTATCCCGGTACGCTTTTCCTTTCAAGGGCCCGCATAACGCAATTCCAATTGGCGGAATTGAAGGCGTTTTTTATGTCTAAGGTAGCCACCAAGCAATACTTCTTTGTGCCACCCTTCCATCGAGTCCCCGCGATTGCATCTTTGGCTGTCGATACGACTAGATTGATAGCATCTAGGGTTGATCGTCCTTTTCTGAAACCATACTGGCTACTGGCAAGAAACGGCTCGACTGCTGCTTCGAATATCTGATGGATTATCCTTTCCAATATCTTACCCGCCGTATCTAGCATGCAGAGTGGGCGATAGGAGGATGGTTCATTTGGTGGTTTCTTTCCTTTAGGGAGTAGTACCAGTCTCTGCTGCTTCCACTTACGGGGAAAAGTGCCTTCTTTGAGACATGTGTCGTAAACTTCCATAAACAATGCCGGTGCTGCCCTGATCGCTGTTTTTAGTGCACTGTTTGGAACTCCATCTAGTCCTGGGGCTTTATTATTTCCGACTCGGCTACACGCTTCCATCAGTTCGCGCTCCGTAATAGGCGGAATTTCTTCGATTTCGCACTGAATTGGCGGGTCACAATATTCTCTTTGCCGAGGGAAGAGCGCCGTGACTATCTTCTCTAAGAGATTAGGGCATGTTGGTGTTAACATTGGCTGACTTTTCAGGCGGGTCATGACCACCTTATACGGCCTGCCCCATGGATCCTTCTCCACTTCATTGATAAGATCCTCCCAGCATTTTCTCTTACTATCCTTGATGGCCTTTTTCAGTTTTCGACGTGTCATTCTGTACTCTGCCACCAGTTCCTCAGAGTTTGGTCGTCGATAGCCACGCTGAGATAGTCTTCTTTTCCTGAGGCACTCTGTACGTAGAGCACTGATATGCTCATTCCACCAGTGCACCGAAGGACGCCGGTTTCTGCCTGATTTTCGTGGCATACTCGCGTCGCAAGCCTGGGCAACTTTCATCATAAGGTTTTCGGTCTTTTTCTCAGCATTTCCAACGATAATTGGGTCACTATCTAAAGCTATTTCAAAAGTAACTGGGTCAAATGATTTCACTTTCCACCCAGTCGCGTTGGTTTGCCTGTTCGCTCTTCTAGGATTTTGGGCAGTTGATATTTCCCAGAGTATTGCGCGATGATCACTGGCTGTGTAACTATCCATCACTTTCCAAAATAAGCTTCTTTTAGTTAGGCTGCTGCTGACAAATGTGAGATCTATAATTGAGCTTGCCTCTCCTCTGGTGAATGTTGGTGTATCACCACTGTTAAGTAGGACCACATCGAGCTTGGCCATAGCCTCAAGTAGCGCCCTTCCCCGTGCGTTAGTCGCCTTGCTGCCCCAGTCTATTGCCCAGGAGTTAAAGTCTCCGGCTATCACGACGGGGAAATGTTGCTTTTGCATCATCTGTTAGCCGATCCAAGAAAACCGCGAATTCGTCACTAGAGAGGCTGGGCGGAGCATAGCAGCTGTAGAAACGAATTCCTTCTATCCATGCAGCTACGAAACCGGCTTCTTTGTTGTTGGCTTCACTCTGGAAAGGAAACTTACCACAAGACCAGATGACGGCTTTAGTGGTGCTGTCCGTTTCCCACGGTTGAGTACTCAGCTGTCTAAATGGTTCTGCTATTAGTACTAGATCTATCTCCAGTTCGCGCACAGTCTGTACGAGAAGATCATGTGCCGCCTCACAGTGGTTGAGATTTAGTTGCAATATCTTCACTTTTGTTTGTTCTTTGTCTTCAGAAGTGCCTCTTTAAAAGCTGGGCATCTACTAGTTCCAGCATGGTGGGCACAATTTTCTGTATTGCCTCGTTCAGTACATATAGCACATTGAGCTGGTGTATGTATATATGTATGTATGTATGTATGTATGTATGTATGTATGTGTATGTATGTATGTATGTATGTATGTATGTATGTATGTATGTATGTATGTATGTATGTATGTATGTATGTATGTATGTACCTATGTGCTGCATTATGAAGCAAAATACAATTAAATAAAAGGCTGCGACCCTCGCTCTGGTTCTTTCCTTGTCCATCATATATCACTGGCCATTCAGCGGGGTAATGCCGCCAGTATTTTTGGCACATTTGATCCGGGAGACAATCTGAGTGGGGGGTAATATTTTATTTGTTAAGTTAGTTTTACTCATTCTTAGGTTTATTTTAGTTTATAATTTGTATGTTTAATGAATGTTATTACATATATAATTTCATAAATAAATCGATCTTTGAAGACAAAAAAATTTAATAAAAAAGATATGTTTTACAGGGGCACTGAAATTACTTAAAGCAGCTACCCGATGCCGTGCTTTTACGCGAAAAGTCTTAGGAGCAATTCTACAACTATTTAAATTAACGATGATTGGCATTTACAGATTTTGAAAAAAAATAATACTTTAAATTTTCAGAAATTAATAAAAATTCCAAAATGGAGTATCTTATCTTAAAGTTGTATACAAATCTGCTTAAATATTTCCTGACAATATTTCCAGTGAAAACCAAACTCAAGTTATCTTCAATTCACCCATATTGCTTGAATTCTGATATATGTTATCTGATATTAGGCTATTGGCACATGAAAAACTTAAATGTGACACAATCTGGTGCAATAATAAAAGCTTTTGTGATATCACGAGATACAACTTTACATTCTAATTGCACGCCGTAAAAAGCAACAAGTTTTTTCAAGCAGATCCTGAACTTTCATTTAACTTATCCATAAAGTTGGCCCGGTGCTACACTTCCAACTTAGCTTATCTTAACTATAGTTTAAACCTGCACCCGCATCTTTTATTTTTAATCCTCGCCCAACGACAAACGCTATCCGAGTTAAAATTACTTTGTTCTAAAGCAAAGATCGAATATCTGCGTTCATTTTTCAATACTTTGTAAGCGAAGGCGAACTTTACTAGTTATCTACTTAAAGTTTGCGTTCTAGCCACTAATGCATGGATTTTAAGCAAGATTAAAAGGAATCTCACTTTAAATTACTTGGAAATACCTAACGAAAATAAAACTATATGATATGTGACGTTCCACGGGAAAAGGTACCTTATGAGGGTTTCTAGTTTCGGAGATATGAAATGTTTTGTAAAGAGGTGATAAAATGCTCAATTTTTTTTTATTGTGTGATCTGAAACCTTAATGCGTAACGTTTGTTTACCTGTTTTTATTTTTGTTATAAGTTAGTTATAAGCCTAGTAATGTCGTCTCAGAGTTTAGTAGAAAAGGTACCTTATGGAAAAAAGATTGAAAATTCCCAAAAAAACTAGTCAATACGGGAAAAGAAGTTTGGTAGAGAACTGTATTAGCATTCTGCAAAACTAATTTGATAATTTCAGTTCTGGTTGGGGCGCCTCGCAAATATTATAACCGTACATCGACCGACATCACAAATCCAAGTAGCCTGCTATTATACCAAAGTTACTCTCGTCAAGTCTTTCTTAACTAGAATAATCTTCATTTGGTTTGGTCGCATGCAGTAAATCAGCCATTGGTTTGCTGAAAAATGCCAATACCCGACGCATTACCTTATGGAATATCTGAGGTCATTGAACCTCAATGCCGCTTATCTTCAATAGCAACCGAAATATATTATTAATAAGAAATAGACGATTTATACCATCTTAACCCCAAAATATTATTAGTTTATCCTAACTGTTCCATCATCATCATGCCTCATCATGTAACTTAATCACAAGGTACCTTTTCATTACATACAAATTATTGGTCTTTTTTAAGATTATTATGACGAAGAACTAATTAAATTTGGGGCAGTTTAATGTAAATTAATATTTTCTATTCATAAAAGATAAACTGTAATATGATTGATATTTTGTAGTGATGTATTATTAGATTTATTTCCATAAGGTACCTTTTCGTAAATGTATGGAGCAAATACTGTTATTGTTATGTAAGTTTAAAGTGGCATAAGGGGTTAAATATAGTATTTAGTTGGGGTTTTAGGATTTATTTCATTTGAATGACAGAATTTCTTTCATATGTGCTCAGAAAAATTGATTGTGTGTCACATTAAAAGTAAAAATATTCAATTTTGTGATTTTATATGAAAAAGTCAGAAAATACATTTTCACCTCTAAATCGGTATTGTTTTTTGCTTAAACTGTCTGTCAGTGTCGTTTTCTAATAGATAAAATTTAAATCTTGAGAGCTCATTGCAATCAATCGTGAAAATGAAATAAAACTTTATTTTCAAGAGATTGGCTAGTATACACATAAATCAGTCGATAACAAAAGTTTCTATTTGCATTACAGAACAAGTCGCAATATTTTTTTAATCTCACATATATAAGGTATTATTATTTGTAGTCAACTATGTAACTTACTTCAGGAACATAGTTTTTTAGGCGGCTAAACTTAAAACTTCTCTATCGTAAAGTTGCTAATTTCACAACATTATTTTCAAAAAATCATATCTCTGTAACTACGCAACCTAGAAGGTTGATCTTTTGTGTTATCGATAGCTTATTTATTGTAGATTACTGGGGTATGCATAACTCCATACCCGCCATAAGGTACCTTTGACCGTGGGACGTCACATATATGTAGAGGTTATTTACATAGGTACATTTCTTTAAGTGCTTCAGTACACCTTGATTAAGGAAACATTGTTCCTAAGACTTGACTTACATTCTTATCATAATTATAGTAGGTACATGCTTTTTAAACTTTATGATTTTTTTCTCGAATAGACAAAATATATTTTATTTTGGATGTTCATTTTCAATGTCACCCGATAGTTGCGAATTGATTTTTAGGGTTCCGTACCCAAAGGGTAAAACGGGACCCTATTACTAAGACTTCGCTGTCCGTCCGTCCGTCCGTCCGTCCGTCCGTCTGTCACCAGGCTGTATCTCACGAACCGTGATAGCTAGACAGTTGAAATTTTCACAGATGATGTATTTCTGTTGCCACTATAACAACAAATACTAAAAACAGAATAAAATAAAGATTTAAATGGGGCTCCCATACATTTTTTTGTGCATTATGGTACGGAACCCTTCGTGCGCGAGTCCGACTCGCACTTGCCCGGTTTTTTATAAATAGCTGTAGGCCACAGAAGTTGTAGGAAGTGGACTATGGGCATACACCCAGGTGACCCAGGTATGCAGCTGACAAACCGATTTGTCAATAGAGTTTGCTAATATTAGGTAGATTATATCAAACACCAATGTATTTTTCGTATTTCATAAATCTTCGGCTATTTATTCTAAGCGCTCTTATTTTTTCCCTGTATTGTTTTCAGAAAACCAATTTAAAGTTACGCCCCTGTTTACCGAAACTCTCATTTTTACACATATCACTCCGTCGAACATAGTTAACTACGCGAAGTTCCGATTCAACGAATTCTTTATATTATTATACACGATTCTGGAACAATCGGGAGCATCTTTAATAATTATGGCTTCGGTATCCAATTACATATTATTATTTCTCTTCTTTGTTTAGATGAACCGACAAGATTTCATTCTGTCATCTTATGACAATGAGCTATTAAAATTGATTCGAACGTTATCGATAACCTAGCTAAAATATTGCTTTTATGCAATTTATTTCTTGCAAATTAAGATCCTTATATCGATGATAAAATATGTGTTATTCCTTAAATAAAACTTCCAATGATATTTAATCTAGTTTTTGTTTCCGTGCACAATCATTAGTATCATTACTCGTCTTCTATTCCGTTTAGCTACACGCAATTTATTCTGCATACTCAAATTGACACACGATTGCGCTCTCGAGTCTCGAGTCTGAGAATTGACACACGATTGCGCTCTCGAGTCTCAAGTCTGACGCGAGTAAACGTTTACCACACGCCGCCGTTCCGTTAACCAAGTGTGTTTAAGATATCCCATCAAAAACGTAAATGTGAAAATGGAAGCCAAGTTCAACATTACTTCATCAATAAAATAATTATGTAATACTTAAATGGGTAGGTACCTATTAAGTTCTGTACCCTTAGATAATGAGATGAGCAATAATTTAGGATAAGTTTAAGATCAGGAATTGACGTAAGACAGGTCCTAATTAGTCTTGTTAAATGAGCCAGATTTCATGTGTTTCTTCGCTACGCTTCGGTCAAATATTTAGCGTCATCAAAAATGACAATTCTCATAGTTGTATGGTGTTGACAATCTTCTCTATTTACTAGCCTCAGTCGTCCGGTTACCTTCGCCGTACCTACATGTCATAACACACTTCAATCCTGTAGTGTTGTACTTCAGCAGTAGGTATGGTATGCATAAATGGCGCGGCGCGGCGTTCTGCTTGCATCATGCATTTCTCTTAATGAACTTGTCGTTTTATTAGTCTGCCCCTGGCTTCCTTATAATGACTTCTATTGTTGAGGCGTTTAATTATTCGTTTTATGTAATGCAGTGTAATTGCGAAACGCTTTCGCCGACATCTGAACTATTCGTTTGAAATTAGCGCAGTGAGAGAGTTTAATGGCTATATGGATGCCGGTCTTTGGCAAGTCTGTAATTTCATAATTTATTTGTATTTATTATTAATATTTACTACATACCCTGTCAGGATCAGTATTCATGTTTTATAATATTATGTTTCCTTGTATTTACCAAGCTGTACAACTACATGAATGCATTGAGTACATTATAATTATAGAGCTTATTCCAGTGTCGTATTTCGCATTAATGTTATATATTTATGATTTAACTAAGATAATTTTGATAGTTATTACGGTTGGTGGTGATTATATATGTTAATACGAACCGACCAGGTGCGAGTCGGACACGCCCACCGCGGGTTCCGTACAAATTTAACAATTTAATGTTTGGATTTATTACAAATTTACAGTTTCAGATTTTCCCGGTATTTTTAGTGTATTAAGACCGTATTACTTGCCTAATTTCATAGTTCTAGGTCAACGGGAAGTACCCTATCAATTTAGATTCCCTCGAGAGTGTCTAAATGTACGTTTTTTGCGGCATAAACGGCCGTACCGTTTTTTACGTTAACATAGAAATTTAATTTTTTCACAGCTTCTAGGGACTGTAGGCCTGTGTATATGTATATGTTTTTAATTTCAACTCGATTCCTCCAGCGGCGGTAGCACGGTCGTATTTTTATCGCTTGTCACCATGGCTGTCACGTTCTAACTAGTATGTAAGTGCGAAAGTGACGGGCATAGTGACAGGTGATAAAAATGGAACCATGCTGCGCCCGCAGGCGTTCCCGAGATAGTCTTGACAGACAGATGGACGGACGGACAACAAAGTGATCCTGTAAGGGTTCCGATTTTTCCTTTTGAGGTACGGAACCCTAAAAATAGTTAAACTAGATTTAGTCCTCAAACCAAACCGTCCTCTAGAGGTTTACTGCTGAAGTAGGGTTGGGTCGGCAACAGTGACTAGGGTTTTTTTGGCCAACTAAATTATAAAGAAAAAATTATTGTACTGACCTGAAATTTAAACTCAACATATTTTGGTTATTCATCTGTCCCCCTGCATTATCAGTTTTTCAATTAATACAGTTATAAAGTAGCTAGGTTTAAAAAAAAACCCGGACAAGTGCGAGTCGGACTCGCCCACCGAGGGTTCCGTACTTTTTAGCATTTGTTGTTATAGCGGCAACATAAATACATCATCTGTGAAAATTTCAACTGTCTAGCTATCACGGTTAGTGAGATACAGCCTGGTGACAGAGGGACGGACGGACAGCGGAGTCTTAGTAATAGGGTCCCGTTTTACCCTTTGGGTACGGAACCCTAAAAAGGGAAATGAGCCACTGTGTACCGGTACTGGGGTACTGTGACTCTACCCTGTAGTATACAGGGACTCTAACAGTACACAGTGACTTTACTGTATACAAATTAATAAAAAACCATGATGTCTAATCAGTCTCGTTTATTTATTTATGTAGACTTAAACTCTGAGTATAACTATTTATAAATACCAGTCACATAAAAGTTATCCTACCAAAACACTTATGATAATCTTTGATTATTGAGATCAACTTATTATCTGCCTTTTTTGCACTTGGAGATCTACAAACATTATACAAATTTAAAAGGAGTTTCCTTTCTATTAATTTTTCAATGTAATAACCTGTTATTACAGCATTGCGATACAGCGAGGAAATGCCGCCAAGGTAAAGGGCCTGTTTTAGATTAAAGCTAGTTATTAGTTTAGTTTAGTAGTACCACAGCATATAGAGTCTGGGGGCCCCAATGTATGTGGGGGCACACCTGTGTGATGGTCATTATCGTAATATAAAGGAAAACAAATCAAAATGATATAGCAACAACAATATACAGGGTGGAAAGGCACGACGATCCTTTCCGGAAATGGGAGATAGTTTAGCCTAAGCTCTATATTTTCTCCATAGAAACTATGTTAATATGGGCAACCGTTTCTAAATTATGACCTTTTAAACATCCACGCAAAAAACTACTTTGTTCTAACCCTAACAGGTGACAGGGTCAATGAACTTACTTGTAAACAATCAGTATTCGACAGGAAATTATGCTAATTTGTTGCCATCTAACCATTTTTAGGTCTGCTTACAGCACGGTAAGAATCATTGCAGGATTTTCGCTTTCTTAGTGGTTCCACTTGTTCAATACTTGAATGAAATAGTTATGTTATTCCTTAATATTAATAATACTAACCACAACATTGTTTACAACGACAGTTCAAATGGTGACATTGACAACCACTCAAAAGTACGCAATCGTCTTATAAATATCTCTGGTTTCCTTGACTGATAAAAAGGTTTTAGTTTCTTAACACGTTTCACAAAATTATTTTCGAATAATTGGAAACTATCTAAAATAATTAAAAATAACAAGTAGGTTGTGTTAGTTGCACCAAATGAACTTGCAAAAATTAAATACTAAGAATAAATCAAGAATAAATACTTCTTAAATACCTAACTAACAAACCTTCTTGCGTGGTAGGAAATAGACAGACCGTCTGATGTTTGAAATTAAATGTGCCACAAATTGCAAATTACGCGATAAAACCTAGTTCCAAAATGCCCTTGGGAGCCCGCGATTACCTAAATTTGCTTATGTTATACGGGGAGTGTAATTATAATGCCGCCGAGACGTTACGACGCTACAGACAAAGATATCCTCCACCACACCCAACTAGCCGTATGTCAATTTTACGGGCCATTGATCGCGTGGCAAATAATGAGCCCATAGTACCACGAACGGGCCAAAACGACCAACGGGGAGGAGGTGTAGTTCACATTGCACCAAGACTTGAAGAGCGAGTGCTGCGGTATTTCGAGCAAAATCCAAGGGCTAGTTCGAGGCAGGCAGCCCGACATTTCCGCCTAACTCATACCGCAGTACTCAAAATCTTGAAACGTGCACGTCTTCACCCTTACAGCATTCAGCGAGTTCAAGCTCTGCTGCCCAGGGACTGCCCTGTACGAGCAGCATACTGCCGTTGGCTTTTAAATAAACTGGAGGAAGATCGCCTGTTCATCCGCCGCATTATTTGGAGCGATGAAAGTTTGTTTTCCCGTAACGGCATGTGGAATAGGCGAAATGAACATATGTATGCAGTAGAAAATCCGTTCGAATACCGACATTCGGGTCACCAATATCAGTGGTCCGTTAACGTCTGGGCTGCACGCTACACGGGGATACACTGATTGGACCTGTTTTTTTGCCTCCAACTTTGAACAGAGCTGGATACTTGGAACTGTTGAATACGGAGTTGCAGAATTACCTTGACGATTTACCAGTGGCCGAGCGTAGAGAAGTATGGTTCCAGCAAGATGGTGCACCGGCCCATTCTGTTAACGAAGTGCGGCTAGCCCTGAACGACGAATTCGGAGATAGATGGATCGGCCGGTTCGGACCGCATCGTTGGCCACCACGATCTCCGGATCTGACGCCTCTAGACTTTTTTCTTTGGGGGACTATCAAGGATATAGTGTACAAAACGGAGTGTGACAACGCCGAAGAAATGAGGCAAAGGTTAACCATTGCTTTCGCCAGCTTGCGCCGTAGAAACGTTCGAGAGCGAATATTAGCAAAGGTACACCGACATACTCGCGCACGGGCTGCAGCCTGCATTATTATGCATGGAGGCCACTTTGAACATAGAATGTGAATTTATTCAGTTGTAAATAAAGTAGTTATGATAATAACAACAACAACAACCTCTTTCATAATAAATATCTCTGGTTTCCTTGACTGATAAAAAGGTTTTAGTTTCTTAACACGTTTCACAAAATTATTTTCGAATAATTGGAAACTATTTAAAATAATAAAAAATTACATGTAGGTTGTGTTAGTTGCACCAAATGAACTTGCAAAAATGAAATACTAAGAATAAATCAAGAATAAATACTTCTTCAATACCAAACTAACAAACCTTCTTGCGTGGTAGGAAATAGACAAGACGTCTGATGTTTGAAATTAAATTTTCATTGAACTATACTTATTGAATGTCATATTCTTCAAATAAAAATGTTAGATGCTCGTGGCTATTTAAATTTGTGGGGCTGTGTAAAAGATATGGTGTACCAAACCAAACGGAATGTGAAACTGCGGACGAAATGAGACAAAGGCTAATTGGTGCTTTCTGCGGAGGATAAATGACGAAGAGCATACACTATATCGCATGTGCATCGACATACTCGGGTACGGGCTGCGGCGGCGTTGTAATACACGGAGGTACATTTGAACACCGTATGTGAAAAGAAGATAGTATTAAATATTGGAAAAAAGTAATTATCTAAGAAAGTAATAAAATTGTTTGTAATATTTTTGCATGCATTTGATTTATTTGACATTTATGCGTCATTCATACATCATTGAGATACTGTCAACGATCGGAAAAAAGTGTAAAGTCCCGAGCTTTCCCGACGGAGATCCTTAATCTAGCCGTCATGTGCACATGCTATAGGGTTTTCACCACAGTTAAAAAGTAGTATTTTTGCAATTTTTATTTTTTACTCAATTAACGATTCTTACCATTACTAATAGTCTCTGTATCACTTAAACGACCTAATACTTCCGGGAAGGATCGTCGTGCCTTTCCACCCTGTATGTCAAGGAGGGAACAGTGACTCGGACAAAATAGCCGGGTACATTAGCTCACTCACCCTTATTTCAAGATGAGAGAGGCTATTTGCTTCCCTGCTAATACAGCAGAAACATTCAGTAATCGAACAAATTCAAATGGGCGAGAAATGGTAATTCTAACACGTGAGGGTGCTACAGTATATAGCGATATATGGGCGACTGAGCCACTGTTGGCGTTGAGCCACTGTTTCCGCTTTAGTACAATATTAGTATAAACGAGCGCAAAAGTGTTTCTTGCATATAAGTGTATTTTTATATGAAAAATCGTCTACATCTGCTTCATCGACTTCGAAAAGGCGTTCGATAACGTAAAACACGACACACTAATGCAAATAATAGATAAAACAGAAATAGATAGCAAGGATAAGAGAATTATAAAACATCTTTATTGGAATCGAACAGCAAACGTAAAATTAGATTATAGTACCACAAACAACATTAATATACTTAAATGAGTTCGCCAAGGCTGTGTCTTATCCCCATCGCTTTTCAACTTGTACTCAGAACACGCATTCAAAGAAGCATTCGATGAAGCAGAGGAAGGTATAAAGATCAATGGAAGGATCATTAACAATCTAAGATTTGCTGATGATACAGCCATTTTAGCAAATAACATAGAAGATCTACAAATACTAATCAACAAGTTAAATACCTCACTAAAGAATCTAGGACTGAAAATGAATGTAAAGAAGACAAAGTACATGATAGTTTCCAAATTTCCTGATAGAGTAGACACAACACACCTAACAATTGATAATCAAGTAATAGATAAAGTTAAACAATATAGATATCTAGGAGCGTGGTTCAATGAAAGTTGGGACCCAGATCAGGAGATTAAAATAAGAATAGAAATCGCAAGGAACACATTTATGTCAATGAAATCACTGTTTACCAATAGAAGCATAAACATCAAACTGATGTGGAAACTCGTCAAATGCTATATAATATCCATCCTGCTATATGGCATGGAGGCATGGACGCTGAATAAATACACAACAGACAGACTTGGTGCCTTCGAGATGTGGCTCTACCGCAGAATGTTAAAAATCTCATGGACCAATCACATTACGAATGAAGAAGTACTACGTAGAATGAGGAAGAAACCAGAAATACTCGAATCAACATCATTAAGAAAAGAAAAACAGCCTATCTGGGTCACATCTATAGAAATGAAAAATACGACTTATTGCAGACAATCATCGAGGGAAAGTATGAGGGAAAAAGAGGGAGAGGTAGACCTAGAAATAAATGGATAGATAACATTAAATACTGGACGCATACAAAAGACGCAGCAACCCTCAAGAGATTGGCAAAGACCAGAGAGCTGAATGCCATGCTGACCGCCGACGCCCATTAGACTGGGCATGGCACCAGAAGAAGAAGAATATGAAAAATACACTCTTGTTATTTATTGCGTTGCAATATTTGTATGTCTTAGTGACGAAACATGTAGTTTTTTTTCAAATATGCATGGCCTTTTGTACCATGTACACAGTGACTCATGAGTCACTGTGTTCTTCTTAATTTTGAGCCACAGAACACGCCGCAGCCATTTTGAATTCAACGGCGCGGATATCTTGTCTCAGTTGCCAAAGGACATTCGAATCTATGTCATGGCCTAGTATATTAACGTCACTTTCTATCAAAACACAAATATTATCTTAATGTAAAATTTTAGATGAATTACAATACATGTAACTTACCTTAAAAAGTGTTTTTTATTCACAAAAACCGAAAATCACTAACTGCATAAGGGTAATTCTTATTCTTATGCATTTTTTGTGTAACACGTAAGAATAGCATGTATTTTTGTGAAAATAAGTAAACTCTATATGAATATACTTAGCAATTTACCTTTAGTTTTAGGTCAACCTAAATGTATTGTCCTAAGAGTATTAGAAACATATAAAAAAATAATTACAAGTGCGAAATGTCACGGACCGTATAGTGTGACTTCCCCAGATTTTGTGATATTGATTTTTTTTGAAAAAATGATGTTGCAATAATTTATATCAAATATAAAACAATAATCCTTGTTCTACAACACTGTTTAAAAATTGTATGGATTTATAACGATTTTATATAATTTTAAACAACATACATTTTGTGATTAGTTTTCGCGTCACCACCGCGCGTGGTAATATAAACTTGCGGTACTCGGTAGAAAATTATCTTTACTACTGGCAGCTTTATTAAAGTTTTTTTTATAACAGCAATACTGTGTTGTTGTCAGGTTTACAAATGGCTGAAGGGAGAAGTTTTGTCGAAATGTATTAATTTGTGTTCATTTGAAAAAACGGTCAACCTTAACGCGTCAACGCCGTGTTAGAGTTTTAAAAGTAAGTTGCAGTTTCACGTTATTGTTTGTAACATAAGATATACATATATACCTCATACATTGCAGATTAAGCTAATTACTTAAGATTTGCAAAATGAAAGGAAATGTTTATGTAATATCGAACATGTTCCAAATGATCACGACCGTGGCCTCAAAAATCTGTCACCGCCACGGACTTTTGAGTCCACGTTCGTGACATATAGACACGTGGTCGTGGCATTCTTAATTCGTTTGATTAATTTAGAGGCACATGCACTTTTCAGAAATGCATTTTTATTAGCTACAGGTCATTTCCTATTATTGCCCGACTTCCAAAGCAAAAAAAATGTTTTTCACTTGTATGTATGTATGATGTATATCGAATTCTTTGTCACGCTCTACAGCCTTTATAGTTTGACGGATTTCAGCGTCTGAGCTGTCATTAGGTTTGTCGTAGTCATAGGAGTGACTTAGGCTTTGTTAAAATAACTATATAAATCAAAATAACCGAGTTGGCCACCAAAATGCCGAAATGTCACGACTGAGGGACACTTTGTCACAACCGTGTTTATGTACTCATTTTATTTACCTTTCCTGAGGGTATTAAGCTTGACCATATGAATCAAAAAATTGCTTTTTGTATGTACTTTTGATATATGTAATAAAATGTGAAAAATAAAAACATTTATGAAAAAACATTTTTTTTGGACACAATTTAAGAATCACCCATAACTAACTTGAGCTTCCGGAAAATGAAAGAGACGGATAGATATTGCTGCTCTGTATATGAAATATAACCGCGAGCCAATGTACCCGCATAAGTCACCGATTCCTACCCGACCCTACCTAATAAAACCTTTCCAATTAAGTGTTTTAACTTATAATTGTTTTTATTTTAGCTAATTCCACTCATAACTGAAAGCAACCGGTGACAGTGCAACGTGTATTGTTTACCGGACGTCTGCGCTGGCCGTTCCGATCGCACCTCACAAATTTTGTCCGTGTATTGGAAAGTTTAAACGTTAATTTTAATGCACAATGGAACAACCGTGCTGATATCGGGAGCTTTCTCGCTTTAAACTGTCCATTTATTAAACAGAACGCGCTTAATTAATATTCATATTACCTACACTCGAATGCCAAATGTTGTCCTCGACATTCACCGCACCTCACAACTAAATACCAACATATATATTATTATACAATGTTGGAATCAGAAGCGACTGAAGTATGAAATGTTTAGTGGCCGTAATAATACTTAAGTATATAAAAATAATTCAGAAGTTAGGAAATATCATAAACTGAAATAGATGTCATATACCTACTATAAAAAAAGCGACCGAGCTCTCCAGTGACGGAGGCTAGTTTAGACAAACAATATAGACTTAGAACATTTTTATTTAACATCACAAACAAAACAAATTACTGGTTTGAATTAACATAACATTTTAAAAACTACTAAACACTTAACATGCTAAGTAGTTATGTTGACATGCAAACTGCGTTATGTAAAAAGGGCTCGACTCAGCATAATGTTGCAGTAAATTTACCGCAACGATGGTTTTCACTTTCCAGCCGGACCCTAGTAATAAAAAAAAGCATTCAATAAAAAAAACACAACAGGGCGTCCGGTAGCTGGCAAGGTTGACGGAGCGGGTTAACGAAAAATAGTATGAGCAACGCTACTTTAGTTAGTGTAACTTAATACCTATTGTATCATGGTACAAATAATCGCCTACACGCAACGTGACTGGGGCTTCGGCTTGTATATGTACAAACTGCACTTTAGATCTGAAACTGGCCCGGTATACAAATTAAACGCAGCTGTTAGGCGTCTGAGGATGATCCGGAACATGAATTTAGACGTGCCCCTTATAAACTGAAATAAATGTCATATACTAAGAAAAACCAAGGCCTCTAGTGCCCCAGGCTGTAATCGAACCAGCGTCCTCTGCTATCGCGACAGGTGCCTAAGCCACTCGGCCACCGGGCCACAGCGGCATAGGTCAACTTTTCCAAGTATATGCACTTCTTACTGAAGGCTTATGGCGCCCCCTTGAAATATTATAAATATTTTTCTGAAAAAATTTAATTTGTTCAAATACTTTAGTGCCCCTTCACGTCTACCATCAGTTTTTACATTGACATATACGCTCACGTCTACGTAACTTACTTTCTATGCATCTCGCTCGTACTCGCTTATTAGTGCAAGCGAGATGTACAGAAAGTAAATTACGTAGACGTGAGCGTTATGTCAATGTCAAAACTGATGGTAGAGGCTCTTATACTTGCATATTTAGAATGGACGGGCGCGTAAATAATTAAGGGTCTACGATAAACTTAGCTTGTCTAGTCTCGATGGTGAACGGAAATTACTGATTATTAGCGGTTACTTAATTGGTACTGTTTTTTTAGGTTGTGCAATAAAGAGGATTTGTACTATATTTTATTGGTTAATTTAATTAATTAATCCGCTACTTTTTAACCGACTTCCAAATCTCAAAGAAGGAGGTTATCAATTCGGTTGTATATATTTTTTTATGTTTGTTACTCCATATCTCCGTCATTACTGGACCCATTTTGAAAATTCTTTTTTTGATTGTATGTATATGCATACAGATTGGTCCCGTTTTTGTCAAAACCCAGTTCTGATGATGGGATCCATGAGGAATCGAGGGAACTCCTCAAATCTTAAAGGCGTACATATAGTCATTTTTGGGTTTTTACCAACAAATCAAGCATATGCATTCAAAAAAGTCACATTTGATGAAGTGGAACTGCTGATGATGATCAGAACGGAACTCTTCAACGACGCATAGTTCACGTTTGGCGATTTGTCCTTTTCGTTATGTTTGATGTGAATGTGACTTAAAAGCTTAACTTGCTTAGTTAAGCTTTTAAGTCACATTTTTGTCAAGCTTGAGTTCTGATGATGGGATCCATAAGGAATCGTGGGAACTCCTCAAATCTTAAAGGCATACAATAGTGATTTTTGTGTTTTTATTAACAAATCAAGCATATATGTACATTCAAAGAAGTGACATTTGAGGAAGTGGAACTGCTGATGATGACCAGAACGGAACTCTTTAGCGACGCATAGCTCGCGTTTGGCGTTTTTTCGTCTTCGTTATTTGTTAAGCAGTCTCGTTTCACGTCACGTTTTAAGCCACATTTATGTCAAGCTCAAGGTCTGAACATGGGATCCATGAGGAATCGATTGAAGTCATCAAATCTTAAAGGCATACATATAGATTTTTTTTTGTATTTTCATCATAAAATCAAGCATTTACATGAAAAACTGTCGCATTTGATGAAGTGGAACTGCTGATGATGATCAGAACAGAACTCTTCAACGATGCATAGTACACGTTTGGTATTTCGAATTTTGATTTTGACTTGGACTGGGACCCGGACTCGGACCCAGACCCCGACTCATACCCGGATCCGGTTCGGACCCGGACCCAGGTCCAGGTCCCGGACTCAGACCCGGATTCGGACCCGCAGTCGGACTCGGACCCGGACTTGGACCCGGACTCGGACCCGGACTCGGACCCGGACTCGGACCCGGACTCGGACTCAGACCCGGACCCTGACCCGGAAAACCACTATGATACCTAAACTAAATAAACCATTATGATTACCTACCATAAAATGTAGGTACTTATAAAGTATGATGATGCCAATCTTACTAGCCCCTCCCGCTCAAACCCCCGTACACCGCACCGCATGCGCCGTTAAGTGGGTTAGGTTAGGTTTGAACTGCGATCCTCACAGAACCGAACAAAAGTGGGTTAGGTTAGATTAGAACTGCGAGCCTTACAGAAACGAAATGCTACTAGAAAAGTGGGTTTGATTAGGTTTGAACTGCGATCTTCACAGAACCGAACTGCTATCAGAGAAGTGGGTTAGGTTAGGCTAGAACTACGACCCTTACAGAAACGAAATGCTACTAGAAAAGTGGGTGGTTTTACCTCCTTTTCTACATAGTGCACCATCTACAATAATCTTTCATCGGCCCCCATAGAAGTCAGTCATTGCACAATTAGGGAATTATCATAAGTCTAAACTTAAATTAGCCTGAGACATTGTTCCCAGGACACTGGCCGCGTTCTCCTCTGCACAGTGAGGCTGAGTTTTTGTGCAAAAAATTCGCCAGCTCGTAGGTCGCCAGACACCCAGACTAGTATTGTATCTATTGTATTATAATCCTCATATATATTATTTAAATTGACGTCAGATTAAGTACATTTAAAAAATCTGTTATTGATTTGATTCACTTTGCAGACACAAGGCGAATCATGTCCCTATGTGTAAATTAAAATTTATCTTGGCGTGGTGTAGGTACCTATAACATTAAAAATTATGTGCAATATACCCAGTGCTCTGGGTCATAATTCCCGTTTTCTGTATTGATCAAATGTCTTTATTGGGATTACCTTATTGTAAAAAGACCTGTAAAATACTAAATTTTATTAATAAATATCTGAATCTGAATTGCTTTGAAGCAATAAAATAGTGAAATCAAAGCCTGATGATATGATATTTGATGCGCGAAACAATACAGTATGGGGTTCTTCAAAAAAGGTTTTTTAAGGGCCGGTAACGCGCATGTAACACCTCTGGAGTGGCAGGCATCCATAGGCTACGGTGACTGCTTAACATCAGGCGGGCCTTATGTTTGATTGCTAACGACGTGGTATAAAAATGTGTAAGTGAACATTTGTGGTAATGTCACTGTAAGCTGATTTTTATATTCAATAATATATACCTTTGTCAAATTGGCATAAGGTCATCACTATTAGGTGTACTTAGAATGTAAACTTGAAGGTGGTTTGAGAATAAATATCGCAGGTAACAGTTAAACCGACCACGTTATCCAGCAACAGTACGTAGACTCCTAGGTACTCCTACCGGCATCAAGTTCAGAAAGTATTCGTTAGCACACTTTTGAAGCCCTTAGGTATTGTAACTGCACGTGTGATGAACTGATGACATTGTTATGTACTTATGTAGGAATTATGGTTTCCATTACGACAAATAGGTATTTGTCGTAATTGGTATACCTATAGGTACTATACCAATCAATAATATCGGATACAGGCGGCAGCACTACTGCCCTTTACGACACGGCCTTAAAAATGATCGACGTACGTTTCCGTATTTACCCTTATCAATCATAACTACGTTTATAGTGGGCGACAGCGACGACCCATTTAAATCGACCTTCCATAATGACAATAAAGATCAAAGTCGATTGGTTGTGACGCATTATATTAGTAGAGTACAAACTCATTATGCAAAGCAAAGTGGAGTAGGAATCGATTGAGTGTTGACATTAAATGAGTAGTTTACGCTGTGCAATTTAAATTTATAGCTATCGATCTTCGGTCACGTTGGGTTAGAATATTTATTTAAAAAATAATTTAAAGGTTCCCAAATATTTCCAAAACGGATCAAAATATTGTATTCTCCGTAAAATTTTAACTCAATAGATGATGCTGATTTATTTTTATGATATAAGGAGTATAAGGACCGTGCGCGTTGGAGGTTCTGCCATCTTGTGACCTGAATCGGACATATATGTGCACATGTATATTGCCAAGGCAAGTGCTACCTACCATCTACCGTTCTCGTAGGTACGTTCCCTTGAGCATAGTAGGTTCTGCCATCTTGTGGGCTACATCGGATGCATAAACGTCACATTTACGCCTCGCGCCAAAAATCTGACGGCTCCTATGAATGAATGAATGAATGAATATTTTTATTTCGTGTAACACATGGACACATTTTTATTAGTATATAGCTTACAAACTAAGGGGTTAGTAGGTACAGGATTTTTTTTAAAACAAAACAACACTGATGGGGGAATGCAATTCCTCACAGTGCAACAAGTAGGGACAGTCAACCCTATCCGCTATCATACGAAGGATGCTGTTGGGACTGCCACGCACACGGCGCACCCTCCATGCTGCCCCCTATAGTTCACGCACGCTCCCTATTGATTGTTGCACAAAACCTCAATTGACACTTCCTGTCCTTTTTATGCCATCTCAAATTCTAAGTGAATCGAACTACTTACATGTAGCTACTTAGGATCAGATACAAAGAGTCTTACTAGTACTGGAAACAAGATTTGACATAAATGTAGGTACTGAGTTCCGTGGTCCCGTAGGACGTCGATTTGCTTAAGGCTCTGTTACGATGCCCATATATCGAGATCGACAAAGAAGAAAAAGACGTTATAACTTAACTGCAATAGATATCATATAGGTACTAAATAAAAAGTGGCCAAGCCCTCTGGTGGCCGAGGCTGGAATCTTACGTGCGTCTTTAGCTTACGCGGGTAACGTCCTTTAAAAAAAAAAGTTTAAGAAAAGGGAACTGGCGACACGGCATCTACAATAGGATAGGAGCAAAAAGTTGGCAATTTGAACTCCAAGATTCGGTTAGAAAGAAGTCACCGTCTTCTTCTTCTTCCTTGCCACTTCCCATCATTTGGGGTCGGCTCTCCTCGTTCTAAGGCGCCAGGACGGTCTGTCCTGGGTTGTCGCAGCTGTAAGTTGGGCTCGCTCCAAGTCGCGGGTTATGGTAGCCAGCCACGTGGTTTTGGGTCTTCCTTTGCTTTTTCTGGTGCATGGCATTGCCAGCGCCTTCCTGACCACGTGATCTTCGGGACGTCTCATTATGTGGCCATACCATCTGAGTCGGCTTTCAGTGATCTTTTCTGTGATGGGCGCAACTTTGTAACTCCCTCTGATATACTCGTTCCGTATTTTATCGAGTCTTGTTACGCCTGCTGCCCATCTCAGCATTTTCATCTCTGCAACATGGACTTTGTATTCGTGCACTTTTTTTATAGCCCAGCATTCGGCCCCGTACATTAATGCAGGTCTGACAGCTGATTTATAAACTTTCCCTTTTACCCGGATCGGCATTCTAGCGTCACAAAGAACTCCCGTAAGGGACCTCCATCTTTGCCAGCCAGCATTCACTCTATGGGTTACGTCAGCTTCGATATTAGCATCAGCTGTCAGCATCGCTCCTAGGTACTTAAACTGAGATACTTTAGGTAGTGGCTCTCCTTCGATGTAGATCGTACTGGGAGTTGTGGTGTCACCGCTGAAATTGCATTCAAGGTGCTCAGTTTTAGTTCTGCTGATACGAAGGCCGCTGGTTTCGAGGACGTGCCGCCAGCGTTCGAGAGTGATTTGTAGCTGTTGTGCACTATTGTTAATTAGGACAATATCATCTGCATATAACATGCAGCTGGGCGAGGGGGACTGGATATCTCTGGTAAGAAAGTCCATAACCATGTTAAAAAGTAGAGGGCTCAGGGCGGAACCTTGATGGACGCCGACTTTGACTTCGAAGGTTTTACTTTCTCCTGCCAAGCTTCTTACTTTCGTACTACTCCGAATGTACATGTCCTGGACAAGAGCTACGTAATGTTCCGGTATTCCTTGTGCCCTCATTGCTTTCCAGACTAAATCTCTTGGAACCCGGTCAAAAGCCTTTTCAAGGTCAATAAAAACCATGTGTACGTTTTCGTGGTTTGACCGGTATTTTTCCATAACGATACGGATGGCTGGAATGGCATCAATAGTAGACTTCGAAGGAGTAAAGCCGTACTGGTTTTCGGATATTGACACATATTTAAGGAAGCGGTGGTTCAATATTCTCTCCCATATTTTGAGGGTATGAGAGGTAAGTTTTATTCCTCTGTAATTTCCACAGGCGCTGACGTCACCCTTGTTTTTGAAGAAAGGCACTATGTAACTTTGACGCCATGCGCCCGGGATCTTATTTGAGATAAGGATAGCATTGAATAACCTTGCAAGCCACATCAATCCTACTGGTCCCATCTGTTTCCACATGTCGGAAGGAATTTCATCAGGACCAACAGCTTTATGATTTTTCATTCTTGAAAGCGTGGCTTTCACCTCGGCGACGTCGATTTCTTGAATTGGACCCGCCGTTGGATGTGGTGGTGGTATTTCTTGACTTGGAAATTCTTCATTTAGGAGGTCTTTATAATATTGGTACCATCTAATATTTATTTCTTCATTACTGGTTAGCAGCCGACCACTTTCGTCTTTTATGTATTTGTTTACCTTTATGTCTAGGGTCGAACTATGTCGTTGTTTTGCAATTTTAAACACTTCTGCTTCGTTCTTTGCTTCTTCCAGTCTGTTGTAGAAAAGTTCATTAGATTGTGCTTTACTTTGTGCCACTTTGCGCTTGACTAGTTTCTTTGCATGTTTGTATGCCATGAGATCTTCCTCGAGCTGCGTGGTTTGCCATCGTTTGAAGAGATCCCTTTTGGCATTGACCTCGTCCTTAATTTCGTCATTCCACCATCTAGGGTCTTTGTCAGTTTTCAGTTTTCCCTTTGAGATGCCCAGGATTTTTGACGATTGAGATCTACAGGTCTTTTCGAAATTAGACCACATGTGTTCCGCTTTATTATCGTAGTCCGTGCGCAGATCCTCTTCCAAGTACTTCCTTAAACAGTCTATCAGTTCATCTCCTTTGGGCGTGTATAGCTGCCCCCATTTAATTTTTGGCGTTTTATCTGCTAAGGTTTTTCTAATCGGATTTGGTAATTTTAAGCAAGCTACTAGGATTCTATGTTGTGTTGCAAGTGCCTCTCCAGGTATTACTTTACAATCATTAAAATTCCTTAACAATTTTCTGTCTGCTAGAATGTAATCTATTTGGGTTTCATGGCCTGCACTTTTATAGGTTACTAAATGTTCTAGTTTCTTTTGGAAGAAGGTATTGACTATGACAAGGTCATGTCTCGCTCCGAAGTCTAGAATTTCCTGCCCTTGTTTATTAATTGTTCCATAGCCCCAGCCCCCATGTACTCGTCGATGTAAGGTGTTGAAGGTCCCTACATGGCCATTTAAATCCCCCCCAATGTATTTTGTCTCTGTCAGTGGTATCTGATTGACGAGTTCATCGAAGTCTTCCCAAAACTGTGATTTTTCTATTTCTGAGCAGCCACATTGAGGAGCATATGCCGAAATAAGGTTTAGGGGTGATTGGCTGTCCATGGCCAATTTCACAGCTATAAGACGGTCACTTTTCCTTTCAACCTGGATAATTCTTTGTTTGAGGTGTACGTCTAATGCAATAGCGACTCCATTGCGCTTGTTACCTAAGCCATGGTAGATCAGTTCGTAACCGAAACCTATATCCCTCGACTTGGAACCCTTCCATCTGGTCTCTTGAATGAAGCATGCATTAATATTCCTTTTGTCCAAGATCTTACTAAGTTCTTGGGTTCTACCGGTTAGCGTGCCCAAATTCCACGTAGCTATTCTTATGGCTCTACTATTTATTTGCGAACGCGAATGCGTGTTTCTGTCATTTTCTTCGTCGCTTCGGGGGTACGCCCTAGTATTTAAATCGCTCTTTTTCACATTCACGTCGCTTGCGGGGGACGCCCTAATATTAGCCTTAATTCCTTTTTTATTACTTTTCATTTGAACGAGGAGAAGTTGTTTTGGCAATGGGTTTTACGGCCGGTTGCCACCTGACTTCAAGACTGTCGTCCTGCTCAGGACGTGAGCGCTGCCGTTGGCCCCTTTGGGCTCATCCGCCACCATCTCTTCTGGGTGCTCCAGTCCAAACATCCAGCACTGTTGCCGACCTCGCCTCTGAGGATGTCAGAGAAGCCCGACGCAGGGGTTTGTTAACGGAGTAACCTTCTCCGGCCTGTTGGTCCGCGGGAGCTATTTTATTTCACTCCTACCCTCCTGGAGCTCCAGGCGGGCGTTCCACTATCCGCCGCCTGTGGACGCGTTCTCTAGGGGTGAGGCTCCCCTGAGAACCGTCTACCGGAAATAAAATTGGATTCGGTTTTATAAGGCAGGGGTTTAGTTTTTCATCCAATAGCATAATGTTCAATTCATCTATTTCACCAAGTAATCATGCAGATTTTGGATTTTATTTACTCTTAATTGTCCTTACACTCTGGTGGCGAGCAGTGACTCTGCATTAGATTGCGCTCTATGACACGTATAGAAGCAGCATCCGCTCAGCGTAAAATTGTCAAAAGGGCGCTACGTGTTGCTTAGGCTCCGCGCACGCCTTCCGAATGTCCAAAACATCATTGTTTCGTGTCCACACAAAACTACTGTATACACCCTACCGTACTCTAGTAGTCGACAACCGTGACACAATTTATCGTAGTACTATCTAGACATCACATAGTACCACTATGTAGACACGAAGTACCATGATGCATAGGTAAATAAATAATTAATTAAACATACATCGTTAAAATAAAATATTTTTCTAAATACCCAACTTTTGCACTGTTTAAAACAATCGGAAAAGTACTAGTGGAAAATAAAATATATTTTAATAATAGGTACTCGTAATATATATGATAGGTATTAAATAGAATAAAAACACTGCCCCTTAAGCACTAAGTATGTCACCTGTCTTGCGCGCTAGTGCTGGGAATACCCACATTTCTCTCGGCGACACATTTTATTTGGTAAAGTCATTCTTGTCTAGTAGGTACGCTAAGTGACTCACATGCTGAGAGGATCGATTTTTTTTTTATATTTTCAGTTTACCAGGGTTCCCCTATGATTTCATGTTATTTTGGGCTAACCCGTGGTGACTTCTAGAACAACAGACTTAAGAGCTTTGTAATACTAATAACGAATAGTAATTCGAAGAACATCGAAATGTTACGTTAATCAAAAAAAAATGTTACGACAAAAATGAAGAAAACCAATATTATCTGTCATTGCAAAAATGATTAAACTTGAAATAGGTAATTGAAAACTTAGCTTTTTTTATGAAAGCGCACACAGATAGAAATGCATGCAAAAATTTGAGAATTATACTAGTATTTTGATATATTTAACATTTTATAACACATAATCTAAACATAAAACTAATTTTGATATATTAATATTTTTGTATTAGGATAAGATGATTCGTTATAGGTACTGTCTTTACCCCCCTGTATTATGTAGGTGTGTCTAAATAGGTTGTCTATTGTTTGTCCGAAAATTATATAAAATAATACTCATATGCCCGAATTTTACTTGCCCGAATTTCATTTGCCCGAATTGTTTGTTTACCATAAAAATTATGTGACATACTCTTTGTTTACCCGATTATTCGATTCCAGAACGTACGAGTGCCATACGTGTTGTTGTCCATATTATTAATTGTAATAATATTATTTAATAGAATATTTAAACGCCATACTAAATATGGTTTTTCCCCGAATCCATGCATGCAAACAATGCATTTACTCACTATATTCCTGTAGGCGCTCTAAAAATATTTATAAACTTGTAATTATTAAACATGTGGTGTTATTCGTACGAGAAAAACAAAAAAGTGAAGTCGAAGTTTTACTGGGTCTGCGAATTACGCAAGGAGTTAAATTGCAATGCGCGAGCAATAACGTTGTGTTCCGAAAATACTGAAAATCATACGCTTGTGAAAAGTAATACTAATCATAATCATGAACCCGATGCCAACAGGGTTATTGTCGCAAGCTTGAAAAATGACTTAAAAAGCATTGCATGTCGCTTGTTCGCAGTTCTAACCTAACCTAACCTACTTTCTGGTAGCCGTTTTATTTTGTAAAAAGAGCCGGAGCAAGGCGCGCAAAAAAAAAGACCTAACATCGAAGTCTAAGGCGGGAGCTCCGCTTCGCTTCGCTCCCGCCTTAGACTTCTGAACCTAACCTATCCGAGTCGGAGTGCCCCGGAAAGTCTTGCTCGCTCGCTTCGCTCGCTCGCTTGTTCGCAGTTCTAACCTAACCTAACCTACTTTCTGGTAGCCGTTTTATTTTGTAAAAAGAGCCGGAGCAAGGCGCGCAAAAAAAAAGACCTAACATCGAAGTCTAAGGCGGGAGCTCCGCTTCGCTTCGCTCCCGCCTTAGACTTCTGAACCTAACCTATCCGAGTCGGAGTGCCCCGGAAAGTCTTGCTCGCTCGCTTCGCTCGCTCGCTTGTTCGCAGTTCTAACCTAACCTAACCTACTTTCTGGTAGCTGTTTTATTTTGTAGGAGGTCACAGTTCTAACCTAACCTAACCTACTTTCTGGGAAGCAATTTGAATGGCAAATTATATTATGGCTAGTGATAATTATGGCTTACAATGATGATGACAAATGATATTATTGAAATTGATTTTATGGGAAACAATGTTTCTGGCACGTGACTAATATAGTAAACAATAAGTATTGCATATGTATATTATGGGAAACAATATAATGGCTGTTGACTATTATGGCAAATGAAATTATGGCAAATGAAATTTTGGCAAGTGGGTGTATACCGTCTAAATAGAATGTTATCCATTCTGTACAGAGCCCTTGTGGCCTATTTACTGAATAGGTAAATAATTTATTTTGATTTTCACACTTTCATATTGAATAATGCTGAATGATGAACAGATTCCTAATTTATCTCAAAATAATTTATAACTCTGCAAGAAAAATGTAAACCTGGCGTCTTGGGAACTACGCCCGCGCTTGAAATATTGGCTCAGTTTCATCCAATCCAACAGCTACCACATCCTCGCTTGCAATACACAAGGCTACACAATAACTTGAATCAAATAGCATAATGTAGTAAAGAAATGAATGTTGTAGTATTACATAATCGTTAACAAAATCGAAAAACTGAGTTTTTTTTAATAGTACAACTATACATAAATTAAAGGCGTAGTACATATATTGAATATTTGGATTATTTCCATTACAAAGAAACATTAAACCGTCTGTCAATTACGTCTTTTAAATATCTCCACAGCTGCATACCCACTTTATGAATGGAATTTTATACTAAAAACAAATTTTATACAAACAAACAAACAAACAAAATTTACTTTATTCATGTAGGCCTAGCAACAAGCTCTTATGATTCGTAATTAATCTTAATCTAATTATCAGAGCAATTTATTGATGTTAGTATTATTCCATAATAAAATTGGATTATTATACATATCAAATTTAACACTAAAAGTTTCACAAAAGGATCGTCAAACATTAAAAAGATTGTATAAAAAAATACTAGTCTAGAATTTCTAGAATAAAATCTAAATGTCAAAAAAAAAAGCATAAGTAAGTAACAAAAGAAGTAGATAGTATTACATCGGAATATCCATTTCCTCATCAATAATCAAACATACCTAATAAATAAATAATCATTTCGGATAACAATTAATCCCACGTTGTAATATCATTCATGTAGTCTTGTGTGGTATAATAAGCTTTAGAAATAAGTTTACGCTTTACATAATTCTTAAATTTATTAATAGATAATTCAGTAATATGGTTTGGAAGTTTATTATAAAATCTTACACAATTACCCATGAATGATTTTTCAATTTTATGGAGCCGAGTGAAGGGCACTGCGAGCTTATGTTTATTTCTAGTATTAATATTATGAATTTCACAATTTTTCCTAAAATTTACAATATTTTTATGTACATACAGAATATTCTCATAAATGTATTGACAGTGCACTGTCATTATGTCAATTTCCTTAAATTTATCTCTAAGTGAGTCTCTATGGTTCATTTTGTATATTGCTCGAATCAGTGTTGGCCGAACGTTAATGCAATTGACCATTAAAAATTAACCATTGAAAAGGTTAATTGCCATTAACCATTAACCATTGAAGGGAAATTAATTATCAATTGCATTGATCATCAATTTGCATTAATATTAATTTATTTCGAACCACTAAAAATTAAAAATAATTAATGGTTATTGCTTTACAAACCATTAAAAATTAAATCAATTTTGAATGAAAATTAAAAATGTGATTGATAATTAACAATTAACAAGAATAAACATCGTAATTTTTGTCTCTGTATTTTTATGCAGGGTTTTCCCATATGTTCCCCGCGAAGACAAATGGGAATTCACCCATTATTGGTAATAATGGGTGCTTATTGGTGTATTCCCATTTGTCCCCGATTCGCGTGACCTACGCCATGCATGAAGCTATGACAAATGGGAATGTTTTATGTGAATGAATATGAACGGCGGGGAACAAAAGGGATACACCCGATATTAGTGTTCCCATTTGTCTCCGCTCCAATGAGATGGGGAAAAATGGAAATATTTCTGTGCAGCTTCTTTTTCCATATGTTTCTATACACTCATTATAGGTGTATTCCTATTTGTCCCTGCCATATGTGAGTTGGAGACAAATGGGAAACGGGGACAAATGGGATTTATATGCAGAGGCTATTCCATCTGTTCCAGGTGGGAACAAATGAGAAAACATCGGAAAATGAAGTGTTCCCATTTGTCCCCACCTTATTGGTGTGGAGACAAATGGGAAACGGGGACAAATGGGATTTATATGCAGAGCCTATTCCATCTGTTCCAGGTGGGAACAAATGGGAAAACATCAGAAAATGATGTGTTCCTATTTGTTCCCACCTTATTGGTGTGGAGACAAATGGGAAACGGGGTAAATGGGATTTATATGCAGCGTCTATTCCATCTGTTCCAGGTGGGAAAAAATGGGAAAACATGGGAAAATGATGTGTTCACATTTGTCTCCACACCAATAAGGTGGGGATAAATGGGAATGTTTTATATGAATGAATATGAACGCCGGGGAACAAAAGGGATACACCCGATATTAGTGTTCCCATTTGGCTCCGCTCCAATGAGATGGGGAAAAATTAAAATATTTCTATGCAGCGTCTTTTCCCATATGTTTATATACACTCATTATAGGTGTATTCCTATTTGACCCTGCCATATGTGAGTTGGAGACAAATGGGAAACGGGGACAAATGGGATTTATATGCAGAGCCTATTCCATCTGTTCCAGTTGGGAACAAATGGGAAAACATCAGAAAATGATGTGTTCCCATTTGTCCCCACCTTATTTGTGTAGAGACAAATGGGAAACGGGGACAAATGGGATTTATATGCAGCGTCTATTCCATCTGTTCCAGGTGGGAACAAATGGGAAAACATCGGAAAATGATGTGTTCCCATTTGTCTCCACACCAATAAGGTGGGGACAAACGGGAAATATTTATATGCAGTCTTTTCCTATATGTTCCCCGAGGGGACAAATGGGAATACACTCATTATTGGTTATAATGGGTGCATTATTGGCGTATTCCCACTTATCCCCTATCCACGTGTCCTACGCCATACATGAGAGAAGGGACAAATGGGAACACATCATTTTCCCATTTTTTCCCACCTGGAACAGATGGAATAGACGCTGCATATAAATCCCATTTGTCCCCGTTTCCCATTTGTCTCCACACTAATAAGGTGGGGACAAATGGGAACACTTCATTTTGCTATGTTTTCTCATTTGTTCCCACCTGGAACAGATGGAATAGGCTCTGCATATAAATCCCATTTGTCCCCGTTTCCCATTTATCTCCAACTCACATATGGCAGGGACAAATAGGAATACACCTATAATGAGTGTATAGAAACATATGGGAAAAGAAGCTGCACAGAAATATTTCCATTTTTCCCCATCTCATTGGAGCGGAGACAAATGGGAACACTAATATCGGTTGTATCCCTTTTGTTCCCCACCGTTCATATTCATTCATATAAAACATTCCCATTTGTCCCCACCTTATTGGTGTGGAGACAAATGTGAACACATCATTTTCCCATGTTTTCCCATTTTTTCCCACCTGGAACAGATGGAATAGACGCTGCATATAAATCCCATTTGTCCCCGTTTCCCATTTGTCTCCACACCAATAAGGTGGGGACAAATGGGAACACATCATTTTCTGATGTTTTCCCATTTGTTCCCACCTGGAACAGATGGAATAGGTTCTGCATATAAATCCCATTTGTCCCCGTTTCCCATTTGTCTCCAACTCACATATGGCAGCAACAAATAGGAATACACCTATAATGAGTGTATAGAAAGAAACATACAGTGTAGAGTCTCATGTTAAAATATGTATCACGATCTGATAATTCACTGAAGCTTGTATTAATGGTTATTTTTATTTATAATTTTAATAGTTCCAAGCAAAAGTAACATTAATTATTAGTTTATGAAATAAATTATTTAATTCCATTAAACGTTAATGCAGATTGACAATCAATGTAATTAAACGTCTCAAACTTCAATTCTAACTAATTTTAATTATATTGATGCGTAATGCAATTGATTAATTGCGGAATTAATGGTTAATGCAATTGATTAATTGTTAATTAGAATTAACCATTACGGCCAACACTGGCTCGAATAGCCCTCTTCTGAAGAACAAAAATGGTATTTATCTCTGAAGCACCGCCCCACAGTAAAATACCATATGCCATAATGCTATGGAAGTAACTAAAATATTCTAATCGAGCTGTTTTCACATCAGTTAACTGACGGATTTTGCTCACTGCAAAAGCTGCAGAGCTCAGTCTATTCGAAAGAGTAGCAATATGGGGACCCCACTGGAGTTTAGAATCTAAAGTTATACCAAGAAAAACTGTACTATCAACTAATTCCAATTCCTCATCCTTCACAATGACACTTGTTTGTACATGCCTTACGTTACTACTAGTGACAAACTTAATACATTTAGTCTTTTTCTCATTTAACAGTAAATTATTAACATTGAACCAATTTACTACTTTTGAAATAGCATTGTTTACATCATTGTAAGCTTGTTGCTGACGTTTTACTTTGAAAATAAGTGAGGTGTCGTCTGCAAACAATACTATATCATGGTGGGTCTTAACAAGGAATGGCAAGTCATTTATGTAGATAAGGAACAGGAAAGGCCCCAATATTGACCCCTGTGGTACACCCATAGAGACCAATGACCCAGGTGATCGCTGTCCATTCACATCGACCCTTTGTATTCTACCATTTAAGTAGGACTTAAGTAAATTCAGTGCCGATCCTCTAACTCCGTAATAATGAAGTTTCCTGATTAATGTTTCATGACAAACACAGTCGAAGGCCTTAGATAAATCACAGAAGACACCTAAAGCATCTCGTGACTCCTCCCAGGCATCGAAAATATGCTTAATTAGCTCAACACCAGCATCGGTTGTTGAGCGACCCCGTGTAAAACCAAACTGCTTATTATGCATCAAATTATTAACGTTAAAATGTCGTACTAATTGAGAAAGAACTAATTTTTCAAAAATCTTGCTAAATGTTGGTAGCACAGATATCGGTCTAAAGTTAGTGGGGTCAGAGCTGCTACCAGATTTAAATAAAGGAATTACTTTACTATGTTTCATTAGATCAGGAAACTCGCCGCAATCAACACTGTTGTTAAATATAACTACCAAGTCAGGCGCTACAATTTCTACTAAGGATTTGACAGCATGGACAGAGACTCCCCAGAGGTCATTAGTTTTTTGACATTAATTGATTTAAACGCCTTTATTACATCTGAGGTACAAACATGTTCAAAATGAAGGTCTCCACAACACTCTGGAGCGTTATGTTTTAATAATGTAACAGCAGATGAGGGTGATGAATTTAAATCCTTAGTTGTGGATACTGGTACCTCGGTGAAAATTTTTTCAAATTCTGTAGCTACTTCTAAATTGGAATCTATAATTTTGTTATCAATGTTTAGTTTAAGTTCTTTAATTGTATGTTTCGAGCGACCAGTCTCCACATTTATAACTTTCCAGGTTGCTTTAACAATGTCGGAACTACTTTTTATTTTCTGACTTAGATAATTTCGCTTAGCTATATGACAATCCACTTTAAACTTCTTCGAATACTCCTTCACATGTCCTTTAAATTCATCACTCTGATTAAACCGCCGTTCCTCATATAAGGCATACAGTTCACGTCTTCTTTGATGTAAGTCCGCAGTAGCCCACTCACTAAAAACTGATGCACCACTAACTACGACCGATTTTGAGGTGAATATCGCATTATAATGATCCATAAAAGTGTGAAAGAATGAATTATACATACTATTAGGACTCATATCGGAAGACAAAAAGGGTAGCGCCTGAACTAAACTTAGCTTCATTCTTTCCACGCGGTCCGAGGTTACTGGTACAAAAGTTATTTGTTTTCTCATGGTATTTTTCCTTAATGCCTCAAATACCATTAATTGACCTAAGTGGTCTGATTCTAAATTGCTGATAACTTTTTTAGCAATAGGAAAAATATCTGTGAAAATATTATCTATACAGGTTGCACTAGTAGCAGTCACTCTAGTGGGCTCCATAAACATGTGGTTGAGATTACAAGATTTAAAAAGATTCAATAATCTACAAGACATTGTTGAATTTTCCATAATATTTACATTAAAGTCGCCGCATATAAGCAATTTCTTACTAGAAGATGATATTTTAAGTAGGGCTGATTCCATTATGTTTTCAAATAATTCAAAATTACTTAATGGCGGCCTATACACACAGACAACAATAAATTGCTCTAATTCTACTGCACTTAGTTCTATAGTCCGTTCAACGGACATGGATACAATGTCCCTATAATAAAAAAATTCAATTTACATATTTTTAATATAACCCTACGTGACGTCCAATCCAAGTCAGCACCTGCGCATTTAATTATTAGGTACGAGACTACTAGTAATGCTAAACAGGACAAAATTTTAACTGCAACCTTGTTTTTCGTTTGAAAGTCGCACACCTTACCACTAAACGCCCTTTAACGTTTCTATAGCGGTGAGATTATAATACAACAAAGGCCGCTCCAATATTATATAAGTACTTACTTATGTATGCATCCATATTTATTCGGAATCAATCAATCTTTGCTGCTATTTCGCGATCGCCGGCGCTACGAAAGAAAATAAATCTTTTGTTAAAGTTTTCTCAACAGGATAGGTATTATTCATGAGCTTGCCAACCGTTTGATTGATCGCGCTGTTTGTTTTAATACAAGCCATAAGCCGAGGAGGGCACGATAATACGATTTAAGTAGGTATATTATCTATTTATTTATTTTAATCTTTATTGCACAATACATGAAGGTACAAATGGCGGAGTTAATCCCTTAAGGCATTAACCTACGTTTAAGCTAATATAACAAAATCTATATACACATATTTACAAGTAAAAAATAGGAGCCGAATGGTAGGGTGCCTAGAAGGCTGGTGGCATTGCCACTCTGAATGGCGATGCCAATTCGTTGGGCAAGGAAGTAACCAGCCCTCTGCTTGTGTATAATATTTATTCTATAATTTTTGTATGTACATTCGCGCCCGTTGTTTGGGCGGCAAAGGAGATACTGCTTGATAATAACTTTTATTATGATAGTTTCAACAATGATTTTCTTCACAGATGCAATCAAATCTCTCACTTTAAAAAATACTAAGAACTCCTTTTGGTAGATCAAGTTTTTAACGGTGTATATGTTAAAAACTTGATGTACCAAAAGGATCTACCTTAAGGATCTACGAATGTTTAGCCTTTTCCTGAATCACTTCTAATATTATAAATGCGAAACTAAGTCTGCCTATCCGTCTAAACAAACTTACAAAATAATTTATTTTATAACGCCTAGCATGGTAGGTACCTTTATTTTTGCGAAAACTCAATCTCATATTTTTTTCTAAAAGTAGTTCTCTTTTAAATTGTGCCACGCATAATGTGTAGCTTCAAAATGTTCTTAACGCTTACATTATGTAAGCTAATGTTTTACATTGGGATAGAAATGCCAGGGAAAGTTGGTGTTCAGGTGATGTATCATCGGGCTACTTTACATAAATCCCCGGATTATGTTGTTCCTTCCTTTTCGGAGGATAATCATTAGGTATCATTATTTTTCAGAGAATACTAAATTAAGTGATGTTTCGTTATAAAAACTATATTATTTTCCAATCACTGGTTTTGAGGGAAGGATCATAACTGAATTACTTTCGTCGTGTTTAATTAAGTAGACAGAGACATTGATTAACATTTTCACTCCTGTTTGATTTCAATTCATTGATGTGTTGATATTATTATTATTAAAGCGCGTAAATTATTTACTGACAACCGAAAAAGTAACTTAATCACTCTTACTAACAAGAAGTTCTCTAACAACTCACTTTATTCACTTACAAATTATACAACTTTTCAAGATGAAACAAAAATATGTTTCAGAGAGATTTGGATAAAAAAAATTGCTGCCATTTGCAGAATATGAAAATTTGCGAGTTCATCAACGCCGCGGCCCATAATTTTTGTCCTCGCGGCGAGAGCGAGGAGCCTCCAAACAGATAATGATGTCATTTATAAGGATCAAAAATTATATCGCCCTGTTTACAACTCGAGGTATCTGGGTGGTTTGGCGAAACACATCGGAAGAAAAATTTGTTGAAAACTTTTTTGAACAACGATCCCTACAGCCGGCAAGACGAGAACTGGAATATTTATGTATTGTACATGAAATAAGTTTAATAAGCGCTTATGCGTATTTGTGTTTAGTCGTAAAACAAGAGTGCAATGTTAGGTTAAACAACTATCTATCCATAACTAACTATCTATAAATTACCTCAGTACTTACTTATATGTTTCTAGGTTTTTAAGACGAAATGCAACTCGAATATGTTATAAATGTAATAATTTATACAAAATAATATATGAGTTAATCTAATTAGATTTCGTATTAGTTTTCAGGACGACCCTTGTAATGATGTCGCATGTGAGGTTTGTTCGAAAGAAAATATGCGCGATTTCCTTTTGTCACCAATCCTGATAAGTTAGATTTAATTCACGCGGTGAATTTGCTTGGAGGCAAGATGTACATTCTGACATTCTTGGATGATCATACTAATAATTATATACCAGATAGCATTATTAAAAATAGCCATACACTTTCCTAGGTTTTTTAAAAATTATACCAAACATTACACACCCTATATTAAATCATAAAAATATCTAAGTTCATCAATTTTGCAAAGCTCAAACGCTAAAGAGAACTTTTTTTATGGCTTTCCATCTATCTACAGGCGGTCGGTGTTGAGTAGCGAGGTGAATATCATTCAATTTGAGGTAAATTATCTCTGAGCTTAGCAGGAACGTAATTATTATGGTGAACAGCTTTATTTATTAATAAATTTATAAATTATATACAGTCCGTCTTTCTTTTAGGTATGTAAGTAACGTTTAATAACTATAATATATTACGTTATTCAAAACTATATAATAGAGTTAGACCAAGACAAGTCTGCAACGATTTTGATAGCACACACAGTGCAAGTGTTATTTTAATCGTCAAACTTCTAGGAATTTATGACTTAACACTTGCACTGCGTATGCTATGCCAAAATCGTTGCAGACTTTTCTTGTTCTAACTCTATCAAACTATTGAAAAGTGTAATTATAACTATACAGCGAAGTACTCATATACCGTGTAATAAATACTATGTTGAAGGACTTTAGCAATCTACTCTTATTACTTCACGGCCATGCTTTGCAATAATAAAATCAGGTACGTCACAATTCGGCGTCATACAAAGCGCCCGTATAGGATCGCTGTTAGATCGCATTAACTCGTAACATACCCTACAGAAATAAACCAAAAACAACTCTTTTAGTTGCTGAGTAAAGTTTAAATTTCACCACAACCGAAAAAAAGTTACGAGGTTGATGTTCACTTGTATATGAGGGCCATTAGTAGCGGGCGCCCTTTTTGTCCGTGACCGACATTTGTAATAGAATAATGCAACGCTTTGTGCTAACGTTTAAGGTAATGCCGGTGTTTCTTTGGAGATAGAGGGTGCGTGCTTACGCTGTCGTATATTTTGATGGTGTAGTATTACTTGGGAAATTAGGGACCAAAGGTCGTAAATTTTCTGGTGTTAGCGTGCGTACGAATGCCGGATAACATTAACATTAAACATTTAATTGGGAAAGCTATAAGGTAACGGAAAATGTTTCAAATTTCATTAGTGTTATTTATTGTCTATTTTTGTATGGAAAATTAAAGACTAAGTAATAAAATGTACCCTCATAAGTACACATCGGTAACTCGTGGCATTTAGTTAGCACTTAAAAGATTAGTGATGAGCACACATCGGTAACTCGTGGCACTTGACTGTTTCTAACAGACTAGTGATGTGATAATGTTCTTCCTATACCAGTCGAGAAAAAAAAACCACTAAAAAAAGGAATTAATTAAACTAATCTTTTAAGTGCTACCTAAATGCCACGAGTTACCGATGTGTACTCATAAGGCTAATTCCATTATCAATGGGCCTAACTCATTCGCTGGTGGTTTACTGGTCGCTGTGATTTTGTAGTAAGTAATAATCAGTAACAAATATTTCATTACTAGCCCGGGGTTAACCGGTTAAACCATTAACCCAGTGTCAAATTGTATTGGTAACCATGGTAACTCCAGATTTAACCGGTTAACCCCGGGTTAGTAGGATGGTGCAAGTAGCGCTTAGACAGTTATAAATCTTTTATAAGTAGGTGAAATATCAGATAAGTAGGTATAGCGCCACATATCCTGTTAACTTTATAATGGTCAGTTTAAGTTGAGAGCCGTCAAGTTTTGTTTATGCGGGCATTCACCATCGGAAACGCACCCGTTGTTAATTACGAGCATGACGTCAACAAAGGGCTTGAGAGCCTCCCTGAGGCTTTTGTCGACTGTTTTATCTTAATTGCTTAAGAAACTCAATATCGTTTGACGACAAGATGCTTTTTATTCCCCGCTCCGCTCCCCGATGGCAAACAATGACGGAACTTTGAATTAGTTTTCGGTTAGATAACGCGCTGATGGTTCTTTTCTTATTCTTTTTTCTTTACGCCACTGAATCTGGAATATTCTGGAATCATTGAAGCTTTATAGTTCCGACATGACAATTATGAATGTGAATTTTTTCAAGTTTTGTACTACGAGTACTTAACTCATTTGCAAAATTATTTTTTGTTTTGCTTATTGTAACTTAAATGAGCTCGAATCTCGTGTCAAATGAATTATGGAGTCGGGAGTTAAATATCAGAACAGAAATTATACAACACATGTATTTATAACCGAATTTTCATTAGTAATACTAATACTAATAATAAAAAATAACCTAAGACCTAAGATAAATAAAGAATATAATAAAAGAAACGCTCTAGGGCCGAAACTTACACTTTCCACCCGCATTATAGATAAACAATTAGCCACTTCCAGAGCACGAGAAATAAAAATATTAATCACATACTTTTCTCCATGGAGCTCTCGACTTGAATTTCGACCAGACATGAATCGACGTAATCGCTGCGGCAATATGAGGTAACTGATTAGTCGAAATGATTAGAGGTATTTATCTACTCTCCGCCCATGGCTGGTGCGTTTAAAATTGTATATGTATTTAAAAATAGCAATGCAAGGCTTTCATAACAACATACACAGCAAAATTAACAAAAGTTATTAATGATAAAAACCAAAACTTATATGAGTAGGATAATAGTTGTGAATTTTAAGGTAACAACGGATTAAAACTATTTAGTTCTAAAGCTATAATGTAGCTAAAAGTGACCGTCCATTTAGGATTCACTCATATTTACCTGAATAAATAATGCTTCTCTACTTGCATGTTACTCAGTTGATATTTAACTTTAAAACCTTACCAGCTAATGTTTTAATCTGAAAACAAAATTTAAACGAACTTTCTGGCGGGCATCCAAATCGCTAGCGGGGATCATAGGTCACCTGTCTTTGATGTGCGGACACACCTTTTGGCAAAAGCCTTGATCCTTGTCACAGTATTAATTATTCTAAACAAGTACCTTTTTAGAGTTTGCATCTTAATGATTACAGTTATTACGCTTGAATAGTAATTACACTATGACAATAGAGTTATCAAAGTGTTTGCACATAGTTTAAGTCTTGTATAGTTGCTTCTCTTCTAATCATCTTCTAATCAAAAAATTGCCATGATGGATTTACCTATATGTAGTTTTACGTAATAATTTTGTGTTTTTTTTTAAACCAAAATTTGTAAACAATATGCGGAATTATGATGTGTATCATATCGCCAGTGGGTCCAGTTACAGGTCTATAGGATTATAGGTCTAACTAACCAGATGAAGCCAGGTGCAACCAGGCCGGAATAGTCTCACTTACCGCTCGCGCATGCGGAAATTAATGCCATCACGAACCACGCTAACCCAATCGCCGCCTGCTCGCAATACGTCCACATCACAAAATGTATGATTATGAAATGAAATGAAAATATTTATTTTCAGACAGCTATTGGCCCATAGATAAATACCTTAAAACTAGCATACATTAAAAATATATCTTAAAACTAAAAACACACAATAACGCAGCCATAATTATTATGGCCTTTATACTTAAAACTAATTAAAATATAAACTGTACGTCAATTGGCGGTAAATGCAAACTTTTTTCACGCATGTCAAGAATCCGTAGTTTTTTTTAATTCATAAGCAAATTAATGAAGTCCCTATTCTCATGTCACACGAGATCAAATGTCGTGCGGTTTATATTTAAAAAAAAAACATGCTGAATTAACGTTTAGTATCGATAACTGTTAATATCTGTGGATACTAGAATAGAGACCCACTTGAGTTTTGACTGCTGCTCCAAATTTAAACTCATAACCTTACGAAAATCGATAATGTTATTAAAGTACAGATTTACCTACTACCGCAGATAAGAAAGTTCTCACAGTAAAATTGGTTGTAATAATGCTGGCCATTTCCTACGGTTTCTGATCGCATTAAAGAGCACTAATGATATGTGAGTAGATAAATATTATTATTTAACTTGCTTTGTGGATATTGAATCAATGCATACGATTATGAGTTATCAATAAATAAATGATTTATCTAACATACAGCACTTATACTCGTATATAATTAATGAATTAATCAAAACAATGTATAACACGACATTAAAATATGCATGTCGTTTAGTTAAATACCTAATATTTAATTTCCATGGCCGATGTTATAATATAAAACAACCTACTACATACATTGTTTCATCAATTTAACTTGCACGATCCGAATAATTGGCCAACGTCCAGTTGAATGTAAACCTTACTTCCCAAAGCAAACGTTTACCAATTACTGAGTGCGTCTGATCTTTCGTTGGCTTGAATTTTCTAAACGATTCCTCTTTTCTACCTCCTGGTGCTGTTATCATGTCAAAAGAAGAATGGGTCTTATATTTAATTACACAAACGGGTCTACCGCGATATAATTTCATTGTTTTTACCTTTAATTCCGACGTTCCGCACACCACAAAGCTGACGTGACCACAGCTGGTGCAACTCAGCTGAAACGTCGGAATTAAAGGTAAAAACAATGAAATTATATCGCGGTAGACCCGTTTGTGTAATTAAATATGTGTACAAAACGCGAGAGTTTAAAGTGTTATAATGGGTCTTATGTTGAATTTCAAATCTAAATTAAATTATAAACGGATTAGGGTAAGATTTTTGCAATTTTTGTAAGTAGTTTTTAAGATGTTCGAATTGTATTCCTATAAAGCGGAATTATAAACTGAAATAGATGTTATATATTAAAAAAGAAAGAAAAAGTGACCGAGCCCTCCGGTGGCCAAGGCTGCGGAATCGACCAGCGCGGCGCGGCGTCTTCAGCCACTTTTTTTCTATGGTACATATGTGACATCTTAATAAAATAATTTGATTAGTTCCCTACTTGCCTAAATTAAAATTTAAAGATAAATATCAAATTTTATAAAAACGAAAGTTCAAAATTTGATTCACATTCATATTATTATTGAATTATCAACTCAATATTTTTTTATTCAGAATCAAACCAAAGCACGATGACACGATTTGTTTAATAAATATATTTTGATGATGTTTGTTTCAATGTTATCTGAAGTTTTTCTTTTGCCAACTGCTGTGTTGGGATGGGTGGAAGGGAGAGAAAGTTTTGGGCGGCCTTTTTGCTAGAATTATTCATGACTCGTTAGAAATTTCGATTGATTATATCGTTAAGCACAAATTAACTCTGCGTAAAGGCCCCGGAGAATTTGGCGCGAAAGTTAGCGCCAGAATAATTGAAAACTTTATACGTTTCACATAATGTAATGTTTTGTATTTATAATAAAGGACTGGACCGATTAATTATTTCTTGTTTAGTCGTCAGTAAAATGATGAATATCATAGACGAATCCAAGTAATTCCATCTTTCAATGTTCAACATTTTTTGAACCATAGGAGTTGGTTTTAATTATAGTTTCGATAATAATTGAATAATGTAAAAGCGCTGGTGGCCTAGCGATAAGAGCGTGCGACTTTCAATCCGGAGGTCGCGGGTTCAAACCCCGGCTCGTACCAATGAGTTTTTCGGAATTTATGTACGAAATATGATTTGATATTTGCCAGTCGCTTTTCGGTGAAGGAAAACATCGTGAGGAAACCGGACTAATCCCAATAAGGCCTAGTTTCCCTTCTGGGTTGGAAGGTCAGATGGCAGTCGCTTTCGTAAAAACTAGTGCCTACGTCAAATCATGGGATTAGTTGTCAAGCGGACCCCGGGCTCCCATGAGCCGTGGCAAAATGCCGGGATAACGCGAGGAAGAAGAAGAATAATTGAATAATGTGGTTAGAAACTTTAACAAAATACACCATGAACGTGTTTGGTTGGAAATGAATTCTCTATTGTTTAAAAATCGGTGATTCATGTTACCCCATGAATGAAGGTAACCACTATATACTTATACGTCCCACTGCTGGTCACAATATTCCTTTCAAACCCTCTTGGGATTGGGTTATAGTCCCCACGCTGGCCGAATGCGAATTGGGGCCTCGACATACAAAGCTAGTGGTAAAATCTGCGGTAATACTGATAATAATGCGGCAAATACCTAATCTATCATATTTACTCAGACACCTTTGCATATTTTTTTGGTAATATCTCAAAAACGGCTGTAGCAATATCGATGAAATTTAGAATAAAGGGGCGTATAAAAACGACAATTCGATAAAACTAGGGTATATTTTAAAATAATTACTTTGCCCGAGTTTTCACAGCAGCCCGGTGGGTGTTAAATTGTACAGTAATCATTCGATTTTATTTTCAAACCACAGGCTAACGAGGCCGAGAAATCCATCCATCTAGATTTTAACGTTGCTAAGATTCGCTTTTGAGTGTTTTCTAATAAGAAATTCAATATTTATAACATACATTAATTTATTTACTCGTATGGCATTAATACAATTCATGGTCGCTTTACAAATTTACAAATGAATATCTAGGTTCTTCACCCAATGGGCTGCGTTTTCGCTTAGCTTAAGTGAGTCCAGAGGATCTCCTGGGTACTTTCTTTTTGGGCACTCGTGGACAATGTGGGAAATGGACTGTACAGGTGCTCCACAGTCGCACTTCGGTGTATCATACATTAATGGTGTGTGTGAAATCCCTAATCCGTATTGTGCTAACGTGGCTGCCTATGTTGCTACGTGCAGTGGGACATAAGTATGTATAAAATTATATGGTCGTTATGATGATACAATCGTAGTTTATATGATATAAAGTCTAATCTCACAAATTTTCAAATGAATGCCTGCAAAACAACAGCAATATGATAGATTATTTGCCGCTACTAATTTCAGAACTCATTGAAATTAGCCAGGACCTTCATCGCGAACTCAGGATTGAAAGCCGGACGTCAGATCCACTCGACCACCATTAAGGTTTTTTTTTATTTTGTAACACTTTATAAATAGAACTTCAATTGAAAAAGGAAAAAGTAGCACAATTTTTAATTTAAAAAATGATTTTATTTCTGGTTTTATAATTCTTAGCCGAAATAGAAACATAAGAGGAGCGCTGCGGGAGGCTGCCTGCAGTTAATTTAAACATTTGCCGCGAGCGGGCTGTTCGCCAATTAACAGGTCAACTCATTAAATTACTTCGCACCGGCTTGCTAGCATAGTACTCTTTCTTAAGTATTCATATTTACTTCTGTAAATTGTCCTAGTTTTTATAGCAGCCTGTGAAATCGTAAATGAAAATTCGGATAGAACAAAATACCTAGTAGGTATGCCTCCCAATTTTAACAATCATCCGAAACAAATGGCCCTATCAGGCAGAAACCATAAAACTTGGCATGCCTGTTGATTTCACTTTAAACTCATATTTGTATTTCAAAATTATCCGCTTAGAAGATTTAAGTAAAGTACTTCAATCTGTGGATTTATTGACTGCCATTTAGGTATACACAACACAACACAATTTGGCAACCTCTAAAGTTTTCATGAAGTGCCGGTAGCCTAGTGCAAATTAAATGGAGATCACTTATCGTCCGCGCATCAATTCTGTGCTTCGGGGATCGAGGAAGTGGGAGGGTGTGTGCCGCCGCGCGCCCGTACCAGACCTCCGTCACACGCTCAAGGCCACGCGCTCTATGCCTACCGCTCGGCGTATCGTCGACGATACAACCGACAGAGGGCCGCCGAACGCCCGCCTCAGCGCTCGCACCGCATTGCACCGCGCGTTTCCCGCGCTTATGCTTCGAAATGCCGAAACCACGTAATTATTGTGCAGTAGATGGGTGAAAAAGTCAAAAAAACAAAGGAAAAAGCCTATAATAAAAATTCATCTTTTTATGGCGGGCTAAAGGTCCCACCTGAAAGTATAATAATTATATTGAAGGGTTAGAAAAAGTATTTTTAAATAACTTTGACGACGTAATAATTAATCGGCCTGGTAGCACCGTATTACTTTTAAAAACCGTTGATTGTCCGTTGCTTTGCTCCTGAATATTTATTAAAATTATTTACGCGATTTAGGATATTTTCAAGTACTTATTAAATTTTAATAACAGAGAATTCCGAGAAGTGAAAAAATTATAAATCATTATATTAAAACTAAAACATATTTGATTCGCAACATTCGTTGTATTACAATAATCATCATAGGTAGGGTAGCTACAACCCTAGCGCATTCTTACGATGACGCGTTGGCACGTGACTCGAACGGCGGGCAACACAGTCTCGACTCTTTGTGCTCGTAATTATGGTACATTTCTTCTTGTCCTGAGCAGCAGGTATTATTATTAAGGTTCTGTAGGCTATTATAGCGTAGGTATTTTTGCTTTTGTTTGGGAATGAAGTATCTGTTACGTAGTAACTATTTATTAATCTGTGCCCGTACGTCGCATGAGCACAGATTAATAAATAGTTACTATAAAAGTTGTAATACGGTGCTACCAGGTCGATTAATTATTACGTCGTCAAAATTATTTAAAAATACTTTTTCTAACCCTTCAATATAATTATTAAGTAAACGTTTCAGGTGGGACCTTCAGCCCGCCATAAAAAGATGAATCTTTATTATAGGCTTTTTCCTTTGTTTTTTGACTTTTACACCCATTTACTGCACAATAATTACGTGGTTTCGGCATTTCGAAGCGTAAGCGCGGGAAACGTGCGGTGCGAGCGTTCAGGCGGGCGTTCGGCGGCCCTCTGTCGGTTGTATCGTCGACGATACGCCGAGCGGTAGGCATATAGCGCGTGGCCTTGAGCGTGTGACGGAGGCCTGGCATGAGTCGCATGATGCGACTCGCATCACACCCCATACTCGTCCGGAACCAGTGTAGGATCCGAATGCAAGTTTATCGAGTTTTATCGATTAAATCTACTTGTGTTAATTTGCTTGTAGCTACACTCGCCCAAATCTAGAGGTACTTAGATGTTTTTTTATGATGTTAAAATTGTTGTCAAGCAT
The DNA here is from genome assembly GCF_910591565.1 of Cydia splendana. Lineage (NCBI taxonomy): Eukaryota > Metazoa > Arthropoda > Insecta > Lepidoptera > Tortricidae > Cydia > Cydia splendana. The sequence goes on from NC_085962.1 coordinate 11,467,202, forward strand.
AAAAAGTTGCGGGCATAAGCACAACATAGGTACAAGTATAATAATATATATTTTATAATGAACGATCGGGTACCGAGAATTTTCACGAGACAAGAGATGGGGAAAGAAAATTGTAATAAACGGTTTATCGAAAAAATCAAAGAAGGTTCCTTGGAGACAAAGGAATTAAGGATCCACTAATGAGATGTTGATTGTATCTCGTGCTCCGTTTGTCACCCCTCTGCATTTAAAACCTTTTTAAATAACATTCCTTTGCTCCAGGCAACTGTTAAAATGCAGAATGCGTCCTCGACGGCTTTGTTTCGCAGACTTATGCAGATAAACGTTGCAAAAAAGGCGTACCTACCTATTAACTTAGTTGTGTGATTAGGTCTTTGAAGATTGTTTTGTTGACTTGCTATTTTAAAACACTTTGCAATTGTACCTATGTATAACTAGCTTTATAATGTGTACGTAATCAAACATTTTAAAGAGAGTTCTGTGGAACGAGTGAGGTTTGGTATTTTCTATTATATCGTGACGAAACTGATGAAACATTTAAAATAAATGTTGAAGTATTTTTGGTAACATTAAGGCATCCCGCCTAGCCAGGGAACTAGAAACGGGTATGCCGGACTCGTAAGCAAGGGCCCGCACTGAAGACTAAACCATCCGCGGTATGCCCGCCTTGCAGAGTTGGTGACGGTGAACGCGAGATCACGAGCATTCAAACGTGAACACGGTGAACACCACGTGCAGCGACAATCGAGGCAGGTCCCTGTCGTGTGCTAGGGCGATACCACACGCTGGTCCCTTATGAAAACCTACCCGCCGGAGGCGAGCTGGAAAAACACCTGGTTGCCTTCGCATTTTTTCTGTAGAGGTGGTTATCCTCGACAACCAGCCAGTGGCAACTCCGTCCCATCATCATATTTCAGGACAGCGGCATTCCTGCCCTCCCGTGCAAACCGCCCTACTCAAACTTTGTGTTAATTGTGTTGCGAATGCAAGTTATTTTTGTATAAAAATATTCCCAATGCAATAGCTAAACGCAGCCGTTGGGCTCCTACTTAGTACCTATATGTATTTTTTGTTTTATTTATGAACGACTAATATTAGAAGCAACACTATAGTAATACCTACTAATAAGGTTATATAAAAAAACTGACCCAAAGGGCATTAATGTTTACAAATGGTTGCAAACAGAATCGAAATTCCCGACCATCCATAATGCAGACGTGGCTGTATAGCGCAGTTATTTCAGACAGCACTCGCAGAATACAGGGCGATCTAAAACTGTTACGGTTCACGTCAGAGAGCCGAGGCCGGCCGACTGCATTCGACGCACGTTCCGCGCCTGCCTTGCCGCTGTGAAACACGCCTAGAGACAGGACGATTATTTAACCATAGGTACATAAACTTATTTTGTTCTTGATGTTCAACTTTTAACTTTACAGTAAGAGTCGCATTACTTTTGCTAATCTTTATCTTATTATTTATTCCTTTAGTAATATTACAGGGTTGCTGATTTACATAAAATAATATTAGGTACATAAACAATGTCTTTATAATCTTCTATACACAATAATACACATTTACATGCCAAAATCGCATTTTTCCTAACCTCATCAGTAAAACTATAATAATAAAGAAACAGTTTCAATCACGTACCCTAACTTTTCTCTCATAATGTACCAGTCCCGTGTGTTTAATATTCAATAACTGCGTTTTATCTACAACTATCGAGGGTAAGGGGCTCCAAAACTACGCGCTCGCATTCCGATCACGTACGACGCTGTCTTAACATCTGGATTGTTTCGGAACATGCTGTACCGTCTCAGTTTGTTTTTAAACTGGCATCTGTCGTACTGAACGAGTAGTCGTGGTCTTTACGTGTCCCCGTCGGGGCAACTTTTAAGCATAGCTATTACATTATTGTATACAATGATATCGATATATTTCATTGCGAGCTTCGATATGAATAGCATTTTGTTTTACATACTATCGAATTTCAGAAGCAGTTTCATTGTTTCATAACTTGTAAAGATAATGTTACCATATTTTTGTAATAATTATGGTAACATAGTTTATATCTCTTACTTGATATCATTCGAAACATTAAGTGTGTGTGTGGTAAATCATTTTTTTTTTTTTTTTTTTTTTTTTTTTATTGGAAAAAGGTAAACATTTGACCACAATCTCACCTGATGGTAAGTGCCGATGCAGTCTAGGATGGAACATGCTTACCTAAAAGATGTCTATTCACTCTCGATTTAAAGAGATCCAAGTTATAGTGGACTGGGAATAGATTTGCAGGAAGTGAATTCCACTCCTTAGCCGTTCGCATGATAAAGCTGGATGCATAGCGCTTAGTTCTAATCAGCGGCAGAGTAACGACGTAAGGGTGAAACGCAAGTCCGCGTCTAGTCCCACGGTGGCAGAACGGAGATGGGGGGATTAGATTATGTAATCCCATCGCACACTCCCCGAAATGTATCCTGTAGAATACCGATAAACAAGCTACCTTTCTACGGTGTTCAAGGCTCTGCAGTCTAGCCTCTACCAATCCCGCATCTCCAATAAGCTTCCTAGCGCGTTTGTCTATGGAATCTAAGGCGGCTAGCTGATACTTGGCGGATCCATCCCAAAGGTGGCTGCAGTACTCCATACACGACCGGACTTGAGCTACGTAAAGCTGAAGGAGCTGCCCTGGTGTGAAGAACCGCTTGACCTTAGCGAGGACGCCTAATCGTCTAGCTGCAGATTTGGCCAGAGATTCAATATACGCCCCAAAGTTCAGGTTAGACGAGATACTCGTGCCGAGTAGCTGAAGATGGTTGGATATCGGTACGGATACATCCCGGAAAGTCGGAGTCAGGCCGAATGGACTCCGTTTGGCAGAGAACAGACACGCCTGCGTTTTGGTAGCGTTGAATTTGACCAGGTTTGCGTCACCCCAATCGGACACTGCCTTAAGTGCCAAATTCAGACGGTCTACCATAGCTCGTCGACAAGACTGTACCTCCTCTTTTTTGGCCCGAGCATTGGAGAGATATCTGTCCACGACAGTGCTATCGTCGGCATAGCCAAAAGTATCTATTTGATATTATTATAAATGATATGATATTATGATAAAGCATTTGATATTATTACCGTTACCTACATTATGTTTCAATAAACTCAATAATGAATTTGTGTGAAAATAGAATCATAATGTCATTAACATAAACGTGTGGCTACATAATTATCACATTAGGTACCTCAGCGAAAACGGCTTTATCTGATTAAAGATTAAATTCGTTACATAAAACTATACTTGTGTAGTGTTGACGTGGCCCGCTAGAGCTCGGGAACTGTTGATAGAGTTTTTACATCGCGATCTCCTGAAAATTGGAGGTAGAAGTACGTAACAAAGTGACGATGAAAGTTAGGCCGGTAACGCGGCCGGCGCTCGCTCACCGTTCGAGGCTCGGACTTTTTAATTTCGTTCCACAGCCACTCGCGGTAAACCTCGTTACAAGTTTAAATTGGCATTTCTCAGAGTAATGGTTAGACGGCAGTGGGTAAGTTGCTTGCTGTCTTCTTTACTTGGTAGGGTAATTCTTATTTAAAATGTATGAAAGGCTTAGAAAGGCAAAGCTTAGGGTTCGGTGCAAGTGCAACAGCAAAATCATGGAACGAGACAGATGTCGGGGTGCAGTGCATCTCATCTGTGTCGTCACTTGGTGTAAGAATAAATTATATTATTGAATGTACCTACTCGTAATGTAATAGGTATAAGAAAAATATAAAAAATAGTAGTCATTCTTCTTCTTCTTCCTCGCATTATCCCGGCATTTTTGCCACAGCTCATGGAAGCCTGGGGTCCTCGGCAACTAAACAAATAAATAATAGTCATTATACATATTTATCAGCTTGTGACTTATTCTTATTACTTGGCGACTACAGATATTTTACGCCATCACTAGTTATTAGCGGCGCGGGCGTGAACGTTGTGGTATTTTTATAATGTTTTTTCGAGGTTGAATTTAAGCCAACCTTGCATCTCCTATAAAATTCCCAAGACATAAAAGGAGTCAACGGCTCTGTTTATAAATATGTACATATTAGCAAGTAAAGTCTGTACAACATCCGGAACAAATTTATAGGACTGCTAAGTACTAATATTAGGCCTAATGGTATCTGTAATTATTTATTCTTTAATTATCACCAGAATATGCCAAGTAACACCACATTTTAAACGAGGTAAGTCACTTGCTACAATATACGCGGCTCAGAGGGCCTACCGCGAACCACGTTCGACGTGTTGCCTCTCTATCACACTTACGTACGAATTTACAAGTGCTACAGATACGGCCCCGACACCATCATGAATCTGACATGACTTGTAATGAAACTCCAGCGTTTGGTCCAGTCCGGTCATGATAGTCTTAAATCTCCCCACACACTTATCAGTATTTTTATCAGTATTTTACATCATTACTTTTCACGGGGAATTTTAAGTTATTATTTTCCTAACCGTTTGGCTTAGTTTTGTTATAGAGTACGCTTTGAAGAACAAAAAAAACCTAAGTATTCAATCAACGGTTCCAATTCTTCTAACCTGTCGTAACCATACTATATTGTCGTACTCGTAACTCTATGCTTGATGAGACAGAAAAATAGAGAAACAGAGATAGGTAGTTAGAAAATGATTTAGGGTAGTGGCACAAAAGATAACCGACCCCCAGAAGATGAAGGTTTGGCTTTAAAATCTAAATAATCAAATCGCATAATTTTACACAGAAAAGATTCTTGACTAATTCCTCTAACGTTTTTGTTGCTCAGAATTACATATCTTACCTTATTTCATTAAAATATTTGCAGTTTAAACATAAAAAAAACATTTTGATTTATTTAATCTGCTTTTATATGATACCCCACACGTGTATGTGCAATGCATGGTTTGTGTATAATACTCAGTATTCTTGTCTTTGGATAAGTAGTTAAGATGCAATTAAAAGTTTAAAAGTATAATATTACGAAACCAAGTGGTTAGGATTTTGCTGACTCAAACAGCCCTGGGTTAATTTGTCTTTACGTATGAATGTGTGTATAATTTGTTGAGGGCAGTCATCAATCGCTGTGTGTTTGAAAATGTTTTGACGTAACCATGGCAACGAAGATAACAAACAATTAATGTCAGACAGAATGACAGACTGAAAGGATTTGCTTCACTCATTAGTGTAACTAATATAATATTATACATATATCTAGATCACGTCTCACATCTAAAAAAACGTGCCGAAGAAGATAGACTCTGACCACGATAGTCGATAAGTTTGCTCAACCTGCGTAGTAAGAATGCATAAATATCTCAATAAGCCCCATACTACTTGACGTACTGAAAGAACTACTGCTCAGGTACTGAAGAGAGAACTGCTCCCAACGAGAAGCTCCCTGGTGCCATTGTTGATGAGGAGGATTTAACACTGGTGTTAAGAACGAAGAAGACGAGTACGGCGCCTCGTAAGACAGTGTGATACCGCCGAGCCGCCTAATTCCGGCTTGCAGATTGCTACACCCAGTGTAATGTTGCACTGTATGTGTCGCGCCTGCATTACACTGCCACGGCTGCTAGAGAGGTGGAGTACATATCTGCCCTCCTAAGCTAAAAGGCAGTTTTTCGACATTTTGCCAAAATTGACTTTTTGTGATATTCGTAATGTAGAGATCGAGATGCATCGACCACTTTGGCCCGTTTTCCGATAAGTGGCTTAGTTTTCGAGAAAAATATCGTAAAAAGACCGTATTTGCACTAATTTTCTAAGCGTTCCTAGTCTAAAAAGCGACTATTTGACAAAGCCAGGCTAAAACAACGTATATGCAGCTATACGTTTTTTTATGCTCTGGTTTGCGTAAAATCTTATCCACCATGTCTAGCCTAAAATAACGTATAAGCCAAAAACTAGGCTAAAAATACGTAAAAGACGCTATACGCGCTTTAAGATTAGGATCTTTAGCAAAATTTTAGATCTGATACTAGTCTAAAAAATCGTATAGTATTTTTTTTTGTTTAAATGTCTCATACGTCATTTAAGCCTAGTATCACTTAACTTTTTTACGTCACCATAATAGTCTTTAGAAACGTATAAATGTTATACGTTCTTCTTATTTTGTATGGACGTCGTATTAAACGCAAACAAACTTTTATAATGGTTGAAAGTGCGTCTAACTAGTCTATAACGCAGTATATGCTCCAACCTTCGCCATGCTCCCCGCACGCCGAAAGACACCCTTATGCTAAGTAAAAGCCGTCAGCCGCAAGCGCAGGCTTGTGGCTGCCGGTATGCGAGCGGAGGTGGCATTTTGCGCGCGAAATATTGACCGAACGCCAAAGTACGAAAAATACTTTATTATTGCATTACCATCATATGTTATCAATAATATGTAGTGTTTACAATCAGTACCTTCGAGTATTATCATTTTTATCAAGGTATATACTTTAAAATTGCCTCGCAAATACTTACGCTCGACAGCAAATACGTCTTTCTAGCGTAGTTTGTGATGATGAAATTGTTCATACGTACTTTTCTACAGCAAGCGTTGTTTAAGTTTTATTTTTTCATTCGACGGTTTTACTGCTTTTATTTAAATAAAATCAAATTTATATTAGAGCTAATTGTATCGGGTTTAATTCCCTATAAGCCAAGTAGGTATTTGACATTACGAAGAGTTTAAATCTTATTGAAAAATGTTTTAAAGGGAAATTTAATGAGAATTCTTATGGACAGAATAACATTTTCCGCCTAAGTATTTAGATAACCAGGACAAAGGACCATGGGCATCTTTGTATGGAACCTGGGTCCATCCAAAAACCAACTGAGAGTTATATATATATTAGGCCATTAAATACCTAAGTGGGTTTTATAAAAAAATAATATGTACTTATCTTAAAATAAGTTGGTATGTTTGTGTATTAGGTAATAGTTGTATGTTAAAATAGTAAAAGCTATGAGTTTATAATCTAATAGAAAAATAATTTTATTAAAATTTGAATCTGATTTTTAATTAGGTACAACCGCTAAAATGCGTTTTAGAATTAAATAAATGACAGAGTATGTGCAGGAATTAATACGAGTTTAATTTTATTGCTAATGTAGACTACACAACTCGCTAACGTCTTACCGTGCGATGAAACTCTCGATGCCTATTGATAACAAACTAAAATAACTATTAGAGATGCCACGAATTCGGTAAAACATTATGTATAATTGTGAGTTACGCGTATGCGAAAACTGGTCACCTACAAAGATAGATGGTTGCTAAGATTTAAGTCAGCAGCAAGCTGGGATCTCCATACAAACGTAGTTACGCTCTCATTTTAAAACGATTAGGTAGATTGCTCTAAAACTTTGTACTCACTAAAGGATAAAGTATATCTATGCATGTAATTAATGTGTAGCTTCAGATACCATAATAAAAAAAATACAGCGAATATAAGTTTTTCATACAAAACTTATTTTTCCTCTATTTCATTAGTTTTGTTGGAATATAAACTAATTAGGTATTGGTATAGATATACCTTATGTTTTTGTGTGTGCAATTTATTACAATCCAACACGTTGTTTTAAAATGAGTACGAATCTCCGTTTTTATGGGAAGTAATTATTCGGCTGAGCTTATTGCGGACTCTTTTAAGTTTCGTTGCTCATGCTCATTAGAAGTACATGTAATGTCATTAGTAGAGTCGAGTAAATCTAGCCTATGATACAAATAAAATCAGAAAGACTGTACACATTAAAAATTTGTACATATTATGGGGTTATTCTCACCAGTTAGGTATCTACCACCAAGTTGTTACCAGTGGTAACTACTGGAAATTTATTTCCCACCTTTCTTCCCAGTAGCTACCACCAACTCAGTTTTGTGGTAATTACTCGGAAGTTTTTTTCCAGTAGTTACCACTGGTAAATGGTGGGATTTTTTCCCTAGTAGTTACCACCAACATTTTTTTACAGTACAATTTAAATGTTTTTTATTATATGAATAAAAAACACTATACTACTAAGCTTTTATTAAAAAAACGAGGTCCAGCGATTATTTTTTGTATTATAATCTTAATTACCATACAAAATAAACATATAAATCGGGTTATTCCCACTAGTTACCATCAAGTTGTTTTAGTTAAATAGTAATAAAAACAGTATAAGTAGAATACTATAAAAATAGAGGCTTTATTGAACCCTAACAAAATTGTAGTAACTACTGGGGAAAAAATCCCACCTTTTACCAGTGGTAACTACTGGGAAACAAATCCCATTAGTTACCACTGGTAACAACTTGATGGTAACTAGTGGGAATAACCCAATTTATGTGTTAATTTTGTATGGTAATTAAGATTATAATCCAAAAAGTAATCACTGGATCTCGTTTTTTTAATAATAGCCTAGTAGTATGGCGTTTTTTGTTCGTATATAAATAAACATTTAAAATACGTGTCTATTTTTTATTCCCATTTCTTCCATAAATACTAATCTATAAAACCGTATATTCGGTGTTTTTGGTGGTATACGTTTTTTTACACTAGCACTCTAGTCGAAAATCTGGACAAAATCTTAATTTTTCCTAGTATACTAACCAAAAAGGCCGAATAGCTGCTATAAGGTCTATTAACTTAGAATTTCAAGTGGGAATTATTCATTGTTACTAAGCAAAAAGGCAGCATGTGACATATACGGCGTTTTTACCTAGTTTCTACTTCGTAACTAAGTTAGAACGCCGCATAACGCATGTTTACCGCCTTCTTGACTAGTACGACCTACACATTTTTAAGCTTAATACTAATCTAAAGTGTTTTTTATAAAATAAAAAAAAACTGAGCTGTTTAGAAACATACTATAAATACCTAAAATAAGTACATATATATACCTACCACCTACAAAAAGAAAAAATGGAAAAAGTTTTTCCGTTTCGTAGAAATTCAAGAAAGATGTTTGGGTTGGTTTTTTGCGATTATCTCGAAACTAGCTTTTGTCGAAAAACTGCCTTTTAGACTAGGACGGCAGAATTATCTACACCAGAAGACCGGTTACACGCTGAAGGTGTTCCAGTTTCGATCGCGCCACTACGTGCACTTTAACTCTTATGTGATGCGCGTGCAGCGACCGCTGCAGGGGACCATCGAGTGCGCAGACTTCTGGCCGAAGGGTGTAGTTGTTGCGAACGCAACCTTTATTTGTATAATACAGTAACTAAACGCAGCCGTCGGGCTCGGCTAGTATTTGGAAGCTTTTTCTAAAGCACCAATAGGAGCGCTCCACATATTATGTATCGCGGCCAATTAGAGGCACCCAAATCTTAACCACTATTTTCGGACATTCAAATTATGCAAATCTCTCTTTCATCAGCCTGGTTGGTTTACTATCCGCGAATCGGACACAAGAGTAGGCGATTCAACGGAACCACGCCGCCATTCTGTCGCCATAATACTGTTTAATTTTAAGTTAATGAAATTTATAATTATGTATGTTAGTCTGTGAAGTATGTATCTGTGTGCCTTTCTTGTCTAAAAATAAATGTTTTACCTATTTTATTTATTTTTTGTAGCTCTTATATATTATAGTGGTTAGACTGTAATCGGTCGTGGGAGAACTCCGTCTTTCTAGCCATCATCGTCCTAGCACCGTCCCGGGATTTTGCTACGGCTCAAATTTCCATAGTAAAAAAATATTATTTAATTATTGTTAACAATTGAAACTAAAAAGTATTTTTTTCCTGTATGGCAACTTTTAGAAAGGGACAGAGATTTTCTTTAGGCGTCGCATTCTGCATGTTTTTATTTTTTCTTCAGAGTCAAGTGAAAATAAACTTTAGAGCAATGACAATAGAGTAGGTATACTTCACTTATTGACTTAAATGCCAGTAATAACTCTTGTTAGTATAAAACCTTCTTGTTACGTACTTTAAATGAAGGAATGAGGGATTAGAAAGATGCGCTTAGGGATTGCAATCCGGTCTGGTTTTGAATCCGGCCGGATCCGGCCGGATTTTGGCCTCAATCCGGCGGATCCGGCCGGATTGGTATTGCGGATAAAAAAATCATCAAGTCACGTATTTTATTATGTTTTCTAGCGTTATATTATGCGAAGTTAACCCATTCAGGGCCAGCGACTCAGCGTATGGGTCATGCTCAAACAGTTCCGCAGGGCCAGAGACTGACATGTGAGTCTTGAATAAATTCTGATTTAAACTTAAACGAAACGTAATTTGATGTAATAACGTAAGTATCATATAAGCTAACAACCATTTCTATAAGGTATATTAGGTTAAAATATTATAAACACGATTTTTTTAATGAAAACAGGGTCTGGAATAATCAAGTTTGGTTTACTATCAGTAAATATATGCAATATAGTAAATATACTGAAGTTCTAGATACATATGCGATGCAAACAAACAGAAAAATCCATATTTAAAAAATACAAAATATATTAGGTCATTACCTATGAAATTGGCGTTTTGTTCGGAGAATTTCAACGAAACACGAATTTCCATACAATTAATTTTGCGGATATTTTTTTGATGGCTAATTCAAACCAAACAAAATTTTTCCAGTAATTTTTGACACCTTTAAGGTATGTTTTCAATATCTCCATTTCTTGAAAATTGGTACCATTAGAAAAATATAAGTAATTTTAATACTCGAACCGACAGCACATGAAAAGACCTATTTTCAAGGCTTAATTCTGAACACTTAACAATAAAAAATAACAATTAATTGTATGTAAAATCGTTGTTTATTGAGTGCACTGTAGTTTTATTGTAATTGTGTATGTACTTTTGTAAAAAAAAAAAAACTAGGATCAGACTTATATCTATGAACAAAAACGCCAATTTCATAGGTAAGGACCCAATATATATATTTCAGAAGTTATTGACATGGCTCAAGGTATGGGTCACCGTGGCCTGGCGCTACTTGTAAAAACTACTAATGTTTCCGTAGCAGGCTAAAATAAACTTTATTGGCTGGTTTTAAAGCTTATTTCATGTTGAAGCTGTTTGATATTGTACCATTTTACAATCGATTACTGTTTGGATCATGGTAAGCGACATGTTGTAGGAACCAAACCTTAGTATAATAATATTTTGTTTTGTACGAGAGGTAAGGCAACTAGGATTTTCTCCCACTGTACTTTTATGTCATAATATTTGGTGATCGTTGTATTGTATCTTAGGCAATTACCTACTAACAATGATGTTAAGGTTCATTTTTTTTCGTTTCAATATAAAACAAGGCGGTTGAAACAATCATCACTAACTAATATGTATTGTATTACAAATAGTTTGTGACAAATATTTACAAGTTCTTTAAAACATCGTGGTTTCTACGGCAGATTAGAAAGTAAGTACTATAATACATTTTAAGTTCTCTATTGTTACTAATATAATGGCGTTTACCAAAACAAAGATAAATGACCGACCAGGTGTAAGCTTATCAGACACACTTGGACAATAAACAAGGAATGCATCCGAGCGGCGGCGGCGGTATTATCTTTCATGTGGTATTTGTCACAAGAGTTCAAGAAGTGATTCATCCCATCCCCCCTATTAGAGATGTATTTTGGAGTAACATGGGAAATATTATTTAGTCACGATTTATTCGTGGGCGACTTTATACTCCTCCTGTGCTGTTTAGTGATTTCGTATTTTGTGACCATGGCTATGGATTACCGGAATTTGAACCCGCCTAACCAAACTGCAATAAGTAATTAGTTTTTTTTTGATAGGCACAGAAAAACGGTGGTTAGTAAAAATGTTGCATAATGCTGTTCAATTGGCCGGCTTCATAAGCGGTATTTATTTACCGTGCGCGCCAGGCTCGAGACCCATAAGCTGAGTCATACGTTTTAGCTAAAATCGGTTTGTATGGTGGCCCGGCGTATTGTGTACGCTCAGCGGTTCGTGGCCATGAATGGGTTAAGGATATTTTTAATGGATTAATAAAACGGCTGTTTTAAGTTTAAAAAATCAACGTTTTTATTACTTTACCACTGAGGGCCACTTGCACCATTCCACTGATCCGGGGTTAACCGGTTAAACCTGGAGTTACCATGGTTACCAGTACAATTTGACACTAGGTTAACGGTTTAATCGCTTAACCCCGGGTTAGTAGGATGGTGCAAGTGGGCCTAAGTCTTAACCACTAAGTTTTGTCGTTTTGAAGCCGATGGTCCTGGGTTCGAATCCCAGTAAGGGCATTTATTTGTGTGATGACCTGATAACACAGATATTTGTTCCTGAGTCTTGGTTGTTTTCTATGTATTTATGTATTTATATATTATATATATCGTTGTCTGAGTACCCACAACACAAGCCTTCTTGAGCTTACTGTGGGACTTAGTCAATCTGTGTAAGAATGTCTTATAATATTTATTTATTTATTATTTATTTATTTAAGTCTTGTTACAATAATCAGTCCCACAAATGAAATCTTCTTTTTCTCTTAAAATATCTATAGCCCAACCCACATTTCCCACAAAAAGGTGCTTTCAATTAAACCATTTTAGGTCGAGCAAACAAAATCAATGAACGTGCATACCTATACAAGTATACATCAAAACATTTATTCACACGAAACATTTAATTTTGGTACAAAAACATGGGCTATAATGGTTTGTACAAAATAAAACGAAAGAACATGTAGGTACATTAAATTATAAATATTATAATGTAACAACACAATGAATTGAATATAAACCAATCCAGTACTTACGGTGCACGGAAATCTCAACGCTACGACGACGACACATATTTCGTCGGCTAGAAGACTAGCGTCAACTAACAAACAAGTTGTTGTGTTGCTGTTTGCGAGCGAGAAAATTCGAATATTGGCGAGAACTTTTAAATTTAGCAGTGTTTTAAGCTGTTATTTTATATTTTAGCGCTTTGATTCACTTTACCGGATCCGGTGAATTTTGCCGGATCCGGTATTTTGAAAAATGTGCCGGATCCGGCCGGATTACCGGATCCACCGGACCGGATTGCAATCCCTAGATGCGCTCCACTCACTATCAGTATAATGTCATTATTTTGACTTTACTTCAAAAATATTAAAAATGTTTAATAACTTCATTATCGTCCATCATTCTTTCTGTCATTTCTGATTCCATCATTCTAATCAATTCACTGTCAGTATTAATGTCATTTCTAGTATCATTACTTTGACATAACTCCAATACTGACGGAAATTATTAAAATAAAGTTCATTACTTGCCGTCATTCCTTCATTACAATCCCTACACTATCACTAAAAACGTCATTCCTTCAAAGTAATGTCAGTATTCATGATAGTGTCGGGGCCGTAAGAGAGGCAACACGTCGAACGTGGTTCGCGGTAGGCCCTCAGGTAGGTAGGTATGGATGTGAGGTGACATGGGAGTGATATAACTTCCAGTTGCTGGCACAGTATGCTCGCAGTTTATAAATGCGTGAACAACTCTGGACGTTGCCGCAGTATTTTCAACAGTGCATGGTTGGATTTTCCTAGGTATTATTAACACTCAAATAAACAAGACTGGAAAAATACGTAAGCCCCTCATATTATTATACTGTATAAAATACTTACTAGAAAATAAGTCCCGTATACCTGATGTAGTTCCCAACTGTTGAAAATATCTAATGTTCCACATTTATCGGGACTTGTTATTTCTTTTTAGTTTTTTTAAGCTGCTCGGGATACGTTGTTTGGTGGGGTATTTAAGAATTTTATAACTGATTTATTATAATTCAATGAAAATAATAATAATTTATAAATTAAAAAAAAATATTTCGAACAATTATTTAAAGATCCCCAATCTAGGTACTACTGCGTGCGCGCCAATCTTACTTACCTTTCGGCGTATTCACGGAAAATATACCTTGAATTTTAAGAGCATTTATCATAATCCACTCGGTTTAAGGGTCGAGGCAATAAACGTTAAGCACATCTTATGCCCGTGGCCATACTCCACTCCGGACTACGTCCGATTAATTATTATCGATTGAAATAATCTCCAACTTCCAGCCAGTTCAGATATCAGGCCGCGTAGCTAACTTGTCAATCGTTAAGGCTCCGTAGCGTATCGTAGTTATCTCTCTCTATCACTCTTCCATATTAGTGCGACAGTGACAGTTGCGTTTCGTTAGCTACGGTGCCGTAAACGATTGCACGTTGGCTACGCACTCTGAAGTTAAGTCAGAATGGAATTTTATATAAGTATGTAAACATTCGCGATAAACTCAAAAACTACTGTACGGATTTTTATGCGGTTTTCACTTATCAATAGAGTGATTCTTGTAAAAGTTTTAAGTGTGTTATTTGGTAAGGTTTTATATATTTAAACCGAAGGTTTTATATATAGCGCGAAGCCATGGTGGGTTGCTAGTTTTGTATAAAGTTAACGGTACTTCCAACGTCATCCAGTTAAACTTAATATATGGCTATCAGCAATTGTCTTCTTTCCTCTTCGACAATGTACCTAATATTACAATTATTTAGAAGTTAAAACATTCAAAATATATGGTGGGTTAAATTGCTTATCACCGCTAAAAAGTTCTCAATGAGCGGGTAAACATTTGTACACGCAAACATACGAGGGTCGGCGGAAATTTACTTTTCTATCGAGTTCTATGGACTCTACGGTTAAATGCGGCTTGTAGCCTCCAGAGGTTTACGAACTCAAGACTGGATTACACCAACTAGAAAACTTCGTATCATCTGTCACGGGAACTTGAGCAATCTGATAACATAAGGGTTCGATTCGAGTTTAAATAAGATAAATTGTGATTTTTATATTTTCGTTCGTATGTAGGGTTTCAATGTGTTCGGGATATGACAACAGTTGGTTACGATTGGGATTGGATTGTTGGTGGATTGGTGATGTTGCGTCCATCCTGCCTGTCGCTAAATAATACTTTGGATCTCATGAGGTTGAGCCACGAATGTGGATTTACAAGTATTATGATGCGTTTTCCACTGGAATGTTACCTGCATTAAGAACTTGCTGTAAAGATAACTAAAAACATTAAGGACAATTCAACCTTTGGACACATTTCAACATTTTACCTTATGTTTGATATGTTAACAAATATTTTATCTTCATGATCCATTTTGCATGGCTCAAGCACTTTTATCAACACAAGCTGCTTAGCAACCTTAGCAAAGAAAACGAACAAGCAGTTCTACTTAGGTACGTTTTAGTTTTATTAACAAAAGCCTTACACTTATGTTTATACACACCGCGAAACCCTCACCGTTTTTAGAATAGAGAAAACTATAGTTATTAGAAAGTAATTCTTTATTTCAATAATTGCCTAAACTCTTTCTGTCTCGGAGTACCTATACATTTTCTGTCAAGAGACATGCTATGGATATGACAATAAAAGAGCACCAAAATCAGAATCAGCATACTCTCTAGATAATAATACAATTGAATCTATAGTATTTTTAAGCTCTAAAGCGTTAAAAAGAAAAGGAATTTTAAAAAGTGGTTAGTATAACCACTTTCTAAAATATTCGCAGCATAACTAATATGGCACGGAACACATTTCTGTTCTGTTATTTATACTGTCCAATTTTAATGAAAACAGCTTTATAAAACCGGTCAGCTGCGAATCGAAAACAGAGTTGTTTAAAATTGGGTCGACTACTAAGTTCATAAATTATGAATTAGGTTTAATGCTCTAATCTAAGCGAATTAAGGTAGGTAGGTATCAGAAACCGCCTAAGTGCTAGTTGGACTCGCGCCCCGAGAGTACCATCACACAATATTTTTTTCTAAAGCCGATGCACGCTTGATCAGATTTTATTGTTTGTTATCATGCTGTATATCGTCAGGTGACAACCAAAACTCACTTAGTTACTACCTCAAGTTAATAGCTATAGTGAACCATATTAACATCTGAATAAGGTTGATTTTTGTTTAATAATTTTTTAATAATTAGTGAGTTTTGGTTGTAATTTGACGATATGTTTTATTTTTTTAGGAGAGTAGATCTGAAAATGCGATATTTATAACAAAGTGTTTTTGAAATAAATATTTGTGTCGACAGACAACCTGACATTGAGTAATCCTAAAACAAAGAATAATTATATTTTTTTCTTTTGAAGCACGACACTTTTGATGCTTTTATTAGTTATATGAATTTTATACCTCTGCCGCATAAAGGGTTAATAAATGCGAGTTAACACGACAATGCTAATAAGATCAAGGTATTTGTATAGGACGCTCAGATTAATGTTAATCTTGTTGCGACGTTACTCTGTCAAATATAAATTAAATTTCGTGTTTGGGGACGTTGTAGTAAACAGCTTTTGTGCGCTCGTCAGCTAAGCCTGGGAGCCTACCGCGAACCACGTTCGACGTGTTCCCTCTCTGTCGCACTTGTAAATTCGTACGTAAGTGTGACAGGGAGGCAATATGTTGAACGTGGTTCACGGTAGGCTCTCTTTTCTTTTAGATACCGGACAAAACTCATTTCTCATCATTGGATCTAAGTTCATGACAATACCTATATTGGAAGTTTTCTAAATCAATCTTTACATAATCAAATAATTTGTTATCAACTAAAAGATTCTTAATGAAGACGCCTAGTCTTTCATAGATGGTTATAGTCAAGAAATTGGGACTGGTTCAGCCGTGACGTAGTGGCCTAGGGGTTCATTTCATGGCGTCAGCTCGAGTTTCTGAAGTACTGGAGGACTTCGTCACTTTTTCTTTAGTAAATGACATCTATTTCAGTCAATAATTTATATTACATAGGTATAGGTAGTGCTTAGTGTGACTACTTTAAAATATACAAGTCAAATATTTGATAAAATAATTTGAATTGTTCTCAAAAAATTGTAGAATATTGATGTTTCTATAAAATATGCAATAAAATGAGTTCGACTTTAGTTAAAAGTCGACTCAGGTTACCAAGTAAGGGCCTTGGCAGGCTTGCATTACGAGCAACAGCACTGGCCCTTAAACTTTTAAGTTACGTACTAAAATAACCCCATCATTTTATTTTTATGCCCATTCCTTATTAAGAAAACGGCGAGTGGCCAATTATGATCGAAGCAATATTGCTATGATCAAAATTGGTCACCCGGGCATTTGTATCCCTATATTATAACGCCTGCTATTCACTTACTTGTCCAGAATAAAAAGGCTTTACATTTAGGTACTATTCAAAGGCTAAAGAGAATGGCAATTTAGCCCGGTCTAGGAATTATCCTACATTAAGGTAATTAAATTAATTAGGTAAGTGTCCGTGATGAGCATAAAGTGTACACACTTTTAATTAAGCCACAAAAGGTATTTTAATCGTTGCACTTTAATTAAGCTCCAACGACGAAGCTTTTTTTTTTATCCTTCCTTTATTTATTCATCAAAGCGGCTGTGCGAGGACTAAGGAATTAATGGATAAGCCGCGACTTTTAGCTTCTGATCTAAGAACTTCCGAGTAAGCTTACGGAAACATATTTAATTACACAAACGGGTATACCGCGATATAATTTCATTGTTTTTACCTTTAATCTCTTTAGTCTTTCCGTGACCACAGCTGGTGCAACTCAGCTGAAACGTCGGAATTAAAGGTAAAAAAAAAATGAAATTATATCGCGGTAGACCCGTTTGTGTAATTAAATATGTGTACAAAACGCGAGAGTTTAAGCTTACGGAAGCCAAACTTGTCTAGTTTTTACATCGTAAACCAATAATGTCAATGTTCTGTAGTGCATTTATAACTGCCTATGTTTTGACGCTATCGAAGGCTTTTTTGTAGTCGATGAACGCGACCCATAATGGGATTAATTAACTTTAGCAATTAATTAGGTACCTTTAGTGCACCCATATCAAAACTGTCAAAATAACTAAAATATCATTACGGAAACTGAGGTGGGTACTTTAGCAGAGTCATCGTCGCGATATTATTTCAGTTTATCAAATTTAGGTTTAGATAGGTAGTAAACAAGCGGGTGGCTTGTTACCGGGTTTTGTTACAAAGTCTGAAAATTATATTAAAGATCTGTTATAACGTAATAACTGTATAAATTTACGCATTGAAACTGCAAACATTGGCAAATCATCGTTGATCGTTTACGCCGTATAAGAAGGAAGAGGAAGAAGAGGGAAGTATAAGGTAAACGTACTAGTGCTCGACATGCTAATGCCCAATAGATGACACCTTGCTGTTACCTCTATTGACAAATAAGTTTCAAGATGGCATGTACTGGGACCGCGTCGAGCACCAGTACGTTTACCTTAGCTACAGACAAAAGTAACTTTTTTCATACAAATCCATTTCGGGAGAAAACGTTTTCCACTAACTAAATATTAACATATCACGTTGATTTTGATGTCGATTGCTTCAGAATAATGTATTTTAGGTTCATAGATTTCGCATTTTTTTGAAAAACGAGAAAAAATGTTCTTTTGTATTGCAAATTTTGAAAAAAAAAGGAAACCCCTAAACCTACTTTTTTATTGTGTCAATAACATACTAAAAAATCATGGAGAATGGAAAATATTTAGAAGTGGATTTTTTTTTTCTTTTTGTATGGACCGATCACGTGCTGTACTTCCCTCTTAAAAACCTACACACACAAAGAGCGGTCTGAAGTTCTGCGGTGAGCGGTCAGAGTTCTGTGTTCTTTGCAAATAGGTAGCTCCTAATTTTACCACACATAGGGTATCAAGTCAAGATAAATGTCAAACTACCAAATTAGTAAATCGGAAATCAATTGAGCTGAGCTACTAATAAAATTAAGTAAATATAAATGCCTAACTCTAATATATAATCGACTCGTTACAAACGGTAGTGTAGCTTTACCGACTGCAAAATGACATACATAGTTACCTGGGTTATTCGTTACAATTATTTGTAAAAGTGAAGTCAGGTCATATCATACAGAAACCACCAATACACTCCATTAACACTGTCCACGGCAGAGCTGACTACGACGAGCCGTGGCTCCGCTTTATTGCATATAAGCTACCCAACGCAGATGTCCCCCTCTGTAATTGCCACAGTTCGTACCCCCAGTTTTAGTCGTACCAGATGTTTACAAGTGCTGCCTTGTAAGACGTTCACAACTTTAGTGCACTCTATGAAAAATGTGGTTCGTTATACCGCAGTAAACTTCCGTTTGGGTTGGTTTCAGATTGTGTGATTTGTTTTTTGAGGTAGTTTTGTCAAGAAAAGTAAAGTTTGGCTTAAATTCAACAATCATGCCATATAATACCTAATTATATAGAATCATTATTCTCGTCTTCCCATCTGATCTGCAGGACTACGGGCCTTTCTTTCTGCTACTTATATAATACCTAATTTTTTTTGGTAAATTAAATACGTATGTATACTATGTATATATGTAAACATTTTTAGTTCTTAATTGTTACGGGTACAGGAAGTCTGTTTAAACCATCCGAACAGTCATCAATCATCTTCTAAAGTGATCTTAAATAGGCAATGTCGTAACATCAGGCAAGCGACCCATAATAAGTAGGTACGCTTATTTACTATTTACCACTAGCGACCCGCCCCGGCTTCGCACGGCTTAGCAAATTATACATTTAAACCTTCCTCAAGAATCACTCTATTGATAGGTGAAAACCGCATGAAAATCCGTTGAGTAGTTTTTGAGTTTATCGCGAACAAACACACAAACAGACAAACGCTGCAGGGGACTTTGTTTTATAAGGTGTAGTGATAGTCATTAACTTGGCTTAATCTGAACGAAGGTAAAGTCAGTTTATATTGTTCTTCAAATATTTACAGGTCATAGGTACCTTTGCAGTGAAGCATCTTTCGAGGCCTTTTGTTATCATAGGACCTTGTGTGACTCGCTTCTCAAAATGTTTTCTTTGACGTCTACAAAAATTATCTATAATACATTGTATTACTATCACATTCTTTCTTTTTCGTACAGGGGCAATGTTGTCCCGGACATTTAGGAGGGGTGCTCGGGGCCATGTCAAATGCAAAGGCCATTTTGACTTTTTTGTTTAAAAAAACCACTCAGGTACAGTCAGCATCAATAGTGTGTAGTCGGCACTTGAAATTCACCTTTAAAATCGTTGCAGACCTAGCTTGGTCTAACTCTAGTTGTCAAAATATTGTCGAAAAAATGTTAAGATACCTATTTTTTTTGGTTCGCTTCCATAAAATAAAGAATATATATTATAAGTAAGTACATGTTTTCTTCTCTATTTTTGAATATTAAAAAATAATTTAAATTTAAGTTCATTGTGGCTCTTACATTGTAATTTATAATTTACCATAAAAAACTCGGGACGTAGGAAATTACTTTCAGGATTCGTTGAGTGAATTAAAATGTTTTCAGTAATTTAGCAATTAACCGTTCTACATATATTTATTTAATTAAAATTCCCTTTACTTTGCGCGCACGACGAAATTCGCGAGGTAATTAATTTTTTAAACATACCTACGTGCTTAATAGGTATGCCTAATGAAATGAATTATTGTAATGAAGGGCTGTTGGGCATTTTTTTGTTGCTTTCTATTATTAAATTATAATGTACATATACTGAGTATTATTATACCTACTAGCAGAAAATAATCAAAGTGATCTCGTTTCGTCGACTCATCAGAAGGGCTCGTTTGAAAAAAAATAAGGGCCACAATATCGAAAATGGGCTTAACAAAAAGGGTCCTAGCAAACGGATCGCGATTTGCCCAACAGAGAACGGTAATGGAAATCCAACCATTATTGTGTTGGTGCAAAAACAACAGGATGCCGTTTTTGTAGGCCTAATCTGCTCTCGGCTAATAAAATGGGGGAACGGGTGTAATCAATTGTCATTATTTACAGTCTTCCAAAGAAAGTTCATTCATTGCGGATTAAATGCTGAATAACTGAATCACGTATTTCATGTTGAAATTCGATCATGTATGAAATACATAAATCAATGTTTCTAATTAGGACTAAGTAGGGAACTTAACAAAATGATTTATTCAAAAATGACTGATACAATTTAATAATCATATTTAATATAAAAATTAAGTAAGTACCTACATTTAGTTACAAAGAACGAACTACCATTATTTATACTGTACTGTTTTGACCTTAGCTGCTTTTGGAAGCCTTATTTTAATTTAACAATCTATTTTGGGATGCCTATTATCTAAGGTTAGTAAAAAATTCCGCTTTTAAATTTTTCTTATACTTTTATAATTATTCTTGGTAAACTAAATCCCACCAAAAACATTTCATGTAAAGTGTTGCCAAGACTAGGCGCGGCGCATAAAGCTTTTACACTAAAAAGATATCAGATCCAAGACTTTTACTCTATCAGTCCTAACTTTATAAGCTCTAACTGTATAAAGCCAACATCTTGATCAAACACTTAGAGAATATAACCAACGGAGACGCCATGTCTATCATTTTCGGTACAAAATAGTCTGCCATTTTTTGTGGGGGAGGGGCACATCAAATGTATACGTAACGTAAACACAGCCCTGTCAGATAAACGGTAGTCCATACATGTGATTGACATGAGGTTGACCATTGGCCGCCTATTTTCGACAGAGGGGAACGCCTGTTAATGACCACTCCGTTTGGTTATATTCTCTAAGATCAAACAGTACGCCTTGGCCGTTTCGTTGCTGTCATATGGATATGTCCCGTTATGACACTTTCAGAATTTGAAAGACCTGTGTTACTACTTTGCACACCAAGTCCACCGAGGGACTGTTTATACACACTGGCACTGGGACTGTCACATATAAACACAGGCATAATTTTAAAACATTTAGGTTTTTATAAAAGTTACGTACCTATTGCTAGCGCCATATATGTAGGGCCTATATAAATTATAAGTCAGGAATTTTATGTATTATAAATTGTAAGTTTCTAGAAATTTTAGAGCATTATAAATAGTGACGTACCGACTATTGATTTGGCCGACTAGCCTACTAGCCGACAAATCGGCGCTCGGATGGCCGATTAGTCGGTCGACTAGTCGGCTATCATTAGTTTGGTTTAAGTTCGAATCAGATGCACTAAAAAACAATCCTTCGTGCTATTTATCATAATATATTATAGTAATGCTAAAAATAAAATAAAAAAATCCTAAGGCCATACGACGGCCGGACAGTCGGACATAAGAAAGCGACCACACGGTCAATATTTCGTACAACAGTTTTCGTAAGTACCCTAAATAGGAATTTGGGTAAAATAGGTGAAACGCTTAAGACAATATTTGCTGTTTATTTCTTTTTGCCCTGTTTTTCTGTCACTTATATGTCATAAAGTGCCGACTAATCGGCCATTTTTGCCGACTAGTCGCCGACTACAAATGAGGCCGGATAGTCGGCTTTCCCGAGTAGTCGGCGACTAGTCGGTACATCCCTAATTATAAACATAATAGGGATTTTTTTAATGACCCAAGCGTTAACGAAGGTCTCTGATTCAGCTTACTCAACCGATTTTTGTGTATTTTGTGTTCTTGTGTGTTGGGAATAGGTACCTATATATTATATATTAGTTTTTGGAAAATTTACAAAATGACGGAATCATTGTAGATCAGCGCCTAAAGAAGTAGCGGTTTCAATATCATTAGACATTTTTCTTTTTTGAGACATGTGTTCTAGCTATCTACATGCTTACATCGAATGCAGAAAGGAGATCGTCGATTTTGGGCCCGGAGGAAAAACCATCGCGTAGGTATATGGTACAGACTATTACAGTAATTATAATTATATGTGGATTTTATTACGGAAATATATATAATCTTGGGTGTAAATGAAACGGGAATTAGAAATACATAATAAAAAGACATTACATTATTTATTTCCGTTAAGTAATCAATATATTTATTAACAAAAGCTTTGCGTCGTCGACATCTTTATTAGCATTGACATAACCCTCAAATTCACACAAACCGTGAGGTTTTTTCACTAGGAGCTATATATTCTCTTTGCACTAAGCTTTATGGTGGGTAGACAAGTCTGTATTCTAGTTTGACACTAACTAACTGCCACTGTCTGTCATAGCCTCATAGCTGACATACGTGCGTTTCGATACTATTAAAAATATCACAGTATCATTTATTATTAATTTTTTTGTATCTACGTTTAAATTACAAACGGCTATCAAAATACCTAACATACGTAGTTTAGAAAAATACTTAATTGTCTTTGCATTTTGGTTTAAAGTTAAGAGATATAAATGTATTCAGAATAATGATAATATATACTACACCTTTTATACAACGAAACGCATCCATCTATTATCAATCTGTCACATATTTACAAGCAACGCCAACCTTAAATAAACCTTATTATTGTTAAAAGAAGTATTACAAATGGTCAATAGGGGATATTACTGCAATGTTCTGCCGCCAGAGTGCAGCACTACCGCCTCTAGTAAAATCATAGAGTAACTTATACATACTGTAGGTACAGTCGCCATCAGATATATCGGGGCGGATAAGGCGTTCACAAATATCTGAACACGTCTCTATTGTCAAGGCGTTAGAGTGCGTGTTCAGATATTTTTGAGCACCTCGGACGCTCCGATATATCTGATGGCGACTGTACCTTAAACTGTTTTTTGACAAGTTTTCACACACAGTAAAATATGACATTGATGCATCAAGGCAGTTTGTTAACAAGGGCCTACCGGGAAATGCCAAAATCGAAATTGAGTTATCTGCTTCTTTATCGCTCGAATATGCAAGAGTGATAGAGTGGTTAGATAACGAAATTTCAAATCTCTTGTTTCGCGGTAGACCCCAGATTGTGACAGATAGTGGTAGTGGCGCCACCTACGCAGAATTCGGAAATAATGAACTACAAACAAGATCAAAATATTGCTTCATATTATAATGAGAAAAAGATTTCAGTTATATTTACACGCCAGAATTTGTAATATTTTCTGAATAAAAAAACCGCACTTTATTTACGGAATAGTATGAATGGTATACGCATAGGTGTACAAAAGTTTTTCTTTCTAGATTCATGTTTTCACTGCAGGATTTCTCATCATTCCCGTTTTATTTCGTAATTCTGTGTTTACTTTATTATTCTTGAGATTATGACGATTAATTAGACGTTCGTTTCAATCCAAAACGCTCAACTTTGTTCTGGGCCCAAGTGCCGAACAAAATCGACGATCTCCTTTAACTGCTATTCAGGTTCGATAAAACAATTTTAGTATCAATACAGGCTACACTTCTAATAGGCTACACTTATTTAGGCTATGTTCGCGAGGTTCTTCAGCTCACAGAACCTCCCTTGTGTTTGAAGTTGTAGGTAAGTAAGGTTTCGAAAAGTTTACGACAAGAAAAGTGCCAATATAGAGGGCGCTACTTGGCTGGTTTACGTGAAGCTGGTTCAAACCTGCACTTCGAAAATTTTTTTTTTGTTGTTTCTTTATTAGCACTCCAAACACTGCTACCACACAAAAATTCACGATTCTAGGACTTCAGGAACCTATGTTTTCAGGTTTACAGCAATTTTGAGGTACCCCCATTTCAAGGGGTTGCAGGGCGAAAGTTACAGATTTCTCATCACCATATGTGTTAGCATACATACCTATCTTTACATGCCAAATTTCAGCCTTCTAGGTCTTCAGGAAGTAGTCTGTATTTTCTATGACACGAATTTCATGTGGTTCGGACAGTGAAAATTAAAGTATCTATAAAATTTTAAGTATAATAGGTAGCCTAATAAAACTTGGTGTTTTTGATAAGTCTACTAACTACATAGTATACAAAAAAATTCAGCTCTCTAGTATTATCCAAGCCGAAACTACGAGGGTTCGAAAATACGACGAAACGTGCCGAGAAAAGATATGCACTGCCTTTTGCCCTTTGTCTCGGCTTGGCGGGGGCACGGCCGTGCCCCCAGATACGAACGTAATTGGTGGGGCTGAACAAGAAGTCTGTTTTAATGAAAATGACTTGACGAAATGTAGTTGACGTGTTCCATGGCGCACTTTCTATAGATTGTGATCGATGGATACGAACATTATAATTAAGAAAGAATCAATTTAATACATAAACACAAATCTTTTTAACAAGAAACTCAAATTTTAGCATCACCCATTTTACCAGAGACTGAACATTTTCTAAAATTCGTAAAAACGAGCTTTTATTTTACTTGCAATGTTTATACTTAATTAAGTATGTATGTTTTTTAAAAATCATTTACTTGCATACAATATATATACAGTGGTACTAGTAAACGAAATCAATAACTAGCTTAAATCTAAAATAAGTCCTTGAAGCATTTTACCAAGGATGCTGGCGGCATTTCCTCGCTGTGTCGCAATGCTGATGCGTTGTGCGAGGTAGTCGCCAGTATTAGTTGCAGATTAATGCCTTACAATAAACATCGAAGTATATTAATTAAATCATTAAGCAAAATTGTCTACCTTAAAATATTTTTAATATGTTAAAATGAAAAGTCCTTAATTCCGCACATATTTACGAAATGGATAAAACTTAGTGGATTTACCAAATAGACAAGATGCGACGTCCAACCGCATTAGTCCATTGGGAAGGATAATCGTAGTAAATCTGGGGTGAATCGGCTTAACCACGCGTTGTACGACTTCGCTTATAGCAGTAGGTAGCATGTGATGTGGGTAAACTAACAAATATGCGCTCCATGAATGTAGTAATGATAGGAATGACAGTGACATCTGAATATATATTTCGCAGTCAAAAAAGTCATTGATTTAACAATGTAAAGTTATGCAGCAAATATTCATAAACATCTTTAAATCAGACCCCTATTCGCAAACTTGAATTTTTATCCATTGGCCATTAAAACACTTATTATGTTCTTTTCCGAGCTTAACTACGTTCTGTTTTATTTATTTTGATACTTATGTTTTCCTTTCTTCGTACAGAAAACTAAGATATAGGTACACAGGTAACATATTTTAACTAAACTGGTGTTGCACTTTTTTTTCGACTTTAATTCGTTTTCGTCTTTTTTATTGCTAATTTTAACTTTCTAGGGTTTTGGTTTGAGTCTGCCCTTACAAATATAATCTAGTTTCCTTATTTTTTAATGTCTATTGTCCTTAATCGGAACGTATTAAAACTCAATATAAAAACTACAATTTTGCCTTACCTCCTCGTAAGGGGTACTCTCCAAGCGGGATTATACTAGAATGCCTACTTTTGGTGATATATTGCAGTAGTGTAAGTCTTATGTGGTTTAATTTTTATAATATTTAAGGCTAGCTTACAATGCCAATTAAATTTTATGAGCAATAATGTTATGCAAGGTCTGTTGATCAAACCTTTTCCTTGCTTAAGTGATTTTTCTAGTCTAATCCTGTCTTATTCCATAAACATATACCTACCTTTTCCAAGCTCTCCTACTACGCCATTTTAATCTAAAACAAAATTACTTCTTAAAATATGATCCCTTGTAAGGGTCTTCGGTTTCGCGAAAACATAGTAAGAGAGGGTTGCAAAATTGAATTTTCACGTAGATACTGATTCTTAACCCATAAGCCTAAAATAACACGTCTTGTTGTTCACTACAAATTGCTACACGGCTATGAGAATAGATGGTTTCGACGATATGATAATATATTATAATTAAAACAAAGAGAAGAGTGGAATAAACTCAATTATTGTATAATAAGTGAAGTATAATAACAACTAATAACTAAAGCTAAAAAATTAAAAATACCTATCAAAATTTTGCGCCCTTGGTAAGGTGCCCATCACGCAGGCAGCGTTCCCACAGAAGAGTACCTATATAGGTAGGTACCTATATTCGTCCTCACAATTTTTCACAAATCTGACGAATTACGCTAAGTCACTTACGATTTAGCTTAATTGCACCAATTACAAAATTTTATTTCATTAAATATGTTATTATGTATTTATAAATTTATATTTGAATATTCAATTGTGAGTTTGAAACGATCGAAAACAATATGAAAAAACTTGGTATAACATAGGAACCTATTATATAACTTTGAAATATATTTTTACGTTCCCTGGAATACGAGATAAATGGCAAAACAGCAGAATTCACTTGGCATTACACGACCCAACTCTTAGTGGAATTAGTGCACTAATTTTAGCTGGTAGTTATCTCAACAGTACTTTCCATTATCCATGAATCTCTCTCTGGCCTGAAAACATTAAACTTCGATAAATTTTGATTTTTTTAAACCTGTATAACTATCAGTTCACCTTTTTTCAGGTCGTTCGTACCAAAGAGTTCCTAGAAATGAACATAACGCGCGACCCGTCCAACAATTATTTTGACTTTCTTTAAACGTCTTAAGCTAAACAAATTAATGTAAATAATTGACGGATGGATACACGGACATGACGAAACTGCAAGAATGCCCTTTTTGCCATTTTGGCTTAGGAAACCTAACGATACGCCTTGCCTTTCCATCAGTATTGAGGTTTATGAGAATACTTTTATTAGTACATATATTTAGCAGATTTTATAGTCACCTGTCTGAACACATAATCTAATTTCAGACATCAGTCTACTTTGACAGGTCAGCAAAACGCATTAGTACCTAGCAAAATAAACTTGCATGCTGACAAACATATCTATTCACCTAAATGCAACGCCGGTGTTTGCAATATGTCTCGAGCTTTTATGTGATTAAGTTGGATATTGAGTTGCAGAGCTGCAGAGTGCACTTTGTCGAAACATGTCAATGTTAATGACATGAATTATGTAAAGTGACCGTGAGATGTGCTAATAGGATTAGTGTGATAGGTACTTAATGAGATTGACATAATCAGGGGCCCATGTTACTAATATAGTAGCTTCACAGCCTCTAATAAGGTTTATTCTGAACCGTTCTGTCGTTTCTTGAGTACTATCAGGTTAGAGATAGGTATAGGAAATACTAAATTTGTTGTTTAATAAATTAATATTAATTAATTTTTTTAAATATAAATGTTTCTGGTTGTTTAATAAACATATTAATCCAAAGTTTTAAGTTTTAATACGCAAAGAAGGGTAATATATTTTTAGTCTATGTATGTTATACTAGTAAATACTAGCTTTATACAAGCGTTAAAGGCTCCTTTTAGGTCCCAATTATCATATATGGGTATCCATTACACTATTTAACTACGCTGCTAAATGTAGACGACGACGACGACGAGGTACGAAATTCCTACGGGGTTACTTTCGCATTTATAATATTAATTTAAGTATACATGTTATACTTAAATAATATGTCCTGTCTGTGCCCTTTCCATGCTTAAACCGCTGAACCGATTTAGATGAAATTTGGTATGAGGCCCCAAGAAGGAAATAGGATAGATTTTTTGTAACCAAATAGGTAACGTAATTCAGTCACGGGCAGAAATAATCTAGTCCAAATATACCTAATTAAAGAGTTGTTTATGTAAGTTAGAATCAAGAGCATAATTAAAGAGTTCATTTAAGTTAAAAAGTATGTAATTCTTTAGTGAATATGAATATACTTACTACATAATTCTGCATTAAGTATGTTTGCAAATTTTGTATAACCAGCTAAGCCGGCCAGCATCTTCCACTTATACATATAAGTAAAGTTACGAACAGACCATGTTAATTTAATTGCAGCTGCATCCAAGTGCAGTTGAGACCTGCGCTTATGCACCTTAGCGGAGTCTAAAACGGATAGTTTGAGGAATTATCGCTAAGACACATAGATGTAGCGCTTGATAGGTAATGCAGATAGATAATCATTTTCAATGGGGTTGGCAACTGTCAAAGGTTTGCATAGATGGCGCCATCATAGCTTGCCACTTTTTCTATGAGATTTGGCTTAAAAGGCTGGCATCCAGTGTATTAAAAAAACAAAAATTTGACACAATTATAGGGATTGACAGGGCAAGCTATGATGGCGCCATCTGCTAAAAACTTCCACCGGCCAACCCCATTGCTGGTTGACTGCTGACAAGTCAGCTGTAGGTAGGTACAACTGTAGGTAATTATAGCTACTGCAAAGCTGCAAGCTTTGACAGATAACTAAACTGTTTAAGACTGCTTAAGTATTAGTGTCAGTTAGAGATGGGTAGGGGTGAGTCATATATGAGTATTTACTCAAAGCACTCGATAAATACCCGTATTTGCTCATTTAGGTGGTAAAAACGATTGCTTATAAAATATTTAAAAAGTGAGATTTAAGAACAAAATTGTCTTTTATTGAAGAGTGCTAACGTGTATTAACAATATCTATAAAATAAAAAGCATATAGGACGCTTAATTTAGAAAAAAAAGGTAATTATTAGTGAAAGGGAAATTGTGATAATGCATAGTTAATAATTTTGTTTTAAATAAGAAGGTATCTACTTTAAAAATATGATACATACTTAAATTCTATCGATGTTCTAGATAACTGCATGTCGCGCAAAAGTGCGTGTTTACGCGGCACTTACGACCTTTTATTTAGGGTTTTTTAAAGAAAACTCAAAAATGGCTCAATCGATGATGTTCAAAATATTGTTTTTTGTACTCTATTATACAGTTATAGAGAGATAAACATTATTTTGGCCTTTCGAGACGGTTTTTTCCAAAAATATTCAATTTATCCAAAAATGTTCTTAGAAACATTCCATTATTTTTAAAGACCCATTTAATGATGTGCAACACGTTGGTGGTTTCTGATTTTTTTTTGTGACAATTAGTTACATGTATGGAGTGCCCCTCTTAAAAATACATTTCTTACAATTTTGAGTACTTAATCCAGTAGCGGCTTACAAAATACACCTATATTTCAAATTTATATGCCCCTTTCAGCACTCTAAATATATTATACCCACCAATTTGGGTATAAACGAGTAAATACGGGTATATTGAGTAAATACTGAGTATTTACTCGGTAAAACTGGTTTTATTTCTAGTAGTAATGACCAGTAGTGGTAATATATTATAGGTATGTTAGATATACAAGTCTTATCTAATGTTTATGTTCGAAACTTATGATTTAATAGCAAAACTTTGTTGTAGTGCTATGCCGTACTCGTAGCCTGTTTAATTCCTCCTGAAGCATTAAAATGATCAATAGTACAAATACCGGGTGTGGCCTGTAACACGAGAAAAGAATTAAAACATAGATTGTACTCCTCAAACCGAGACACTTTTGTTCAACAACTTTTAAAAATTATGAAGTATTTAGACGCCCTATTTTTCATATAAAATAAATATTATCTTCAATGGACGCCATCGCCACGCCATATCATTGTGATTGACATTGCTTGTCACGCCTTAAACATAACAAAATTCGCAATACATTGCGTCTTAGAATAAACTTTAAAGTGTATTAAAAACCAAACCACAAGTTATTTTTAAAAGTCGCTGAACAAATGTTGGTCAGTATGAGGAGTACAGCCTACAGTTTAATTTTTTGCTCATGTTATATGCCACACCCGGTATAACATTAAAAACTTTCGCGTTTTAACACATATGAAAATATATTTAAACCAATACCTAATTAACATATTATCTGTGGTGCATGGTTTGAAATTATGTTGTCTACCCCCACCTTTTTCATAGACTTTTCGTCGAGTAGTTACACAAATCTACCACTACCATTGAATCCTGCGTCAAAACGTCGGAAGTAATGGTAGCAAAATTCGCGTTAGACTCGATTTAAATGTTTTAATAGTACCAATATTTCGAGGTATTGAGATCGTTAAAATGTTAAGTCGTTACCATAACTTTATCAAACTGTTCGTGTGTACCTGCCCTAAGTTGCTAAGACATGATGAATGTGACTTGTGCTAAGGACTCGACTAATGAGCGAACTGCGTCCGACATTACTTGAATATATGTATCAACGAGGAATTAAACCGACTCGAGTACCCGTGTTGAGGGTACCTGTTCTTCGTGATAATTAATGATGTTAAGCGTCGTTAGACAGAATACCTACTTAGTTTAGGTACCAGTATGAAAGCACAGTCAGCATCAAAGAGATGATGATAGATCAGGTGTCTTACCAATACGTATAATGGGGATGTTTTTTGAAGTGAAAACTTCTTTACTGTGCACTTTTTGTGGTCGGGGAAAAATGTTAAACTCGCGAGAGCGTAAGACGTAAGACGTGACGTCACGTGTCATTGAGTTATTCTTTATTGATTTAAATGCCATCTAGTGAGTTTCCCTCTAACTGGTATAATATATCTTGAGTACTAACAGTGATGTGCTTAGGGGTTTCAAGTAATGCGACGAAATAACGCTAGATAGCGTTAACCTCAATTATACATAGTGAAAACTTCTTTAGCGGCGCTGTGCAATGTCATTGAGTTTTCACTTCTGCCGGCACTCCTGGAGTGCAACCCGTTGTTTTTTTGTTAAGCCCTTTTGCGAGAGAGCCTTTAAAAGTAATAGTTGCATTGGAAAACAATTAAAAGAATGTCTTTTCTCTAACTTTGAACGGCGGAGCAAACAACTGCACAAAATATTTAAAAAAATTCATTGAAATCTATTTTGACCCTGATGATAAGTAGAGCCGACTTTGAGTTTTCCACAAAAAATTGTGCCCCCCCTCTCTAACTTTTGAAGTGTAACTCTGGGTTCAAAAAATATAAAAAAAATCGTTATAGCAAAGCTTAGTAGAGACTTTCAAGGACAACTATAGCGAACATGATCGGTTGAGCCATTTTTGACTTTTTGCAACAAGTCTATTTTGACGGACGGAAACCCTGCATGGCCCGACATGCTCTTGTCTGGTTTTTAATCATAAAGCATTTATTATTCACCAGCACCTGGTAATGGAATTCAATTTTATTTAGACAGATTCAAAAACACGTTCTCATAGGTACGTGCTGCACTCACGCAGTAGAAAACCTTTCAGAAACGCGTCTTTGACTAACGCGGTTATCGTCACACACACCTCCTAAGCAAGTGCGTAAAAAAATAATAATACACATGTTTTCTCTTTTAATATCATCTGGTACAATTTTTTTGAGAAAAGGAACCACAAAATTGTCCCAAAAACCTCTAACTTTGTGGCCAACTACGTGCATCTCTGCCCCTACCCTTGTCCCATTCGATCGGCGGCAGTCATTAACTTGACGGACACAGTTAAGTGACCTTTCGTAAACCTTATTGCAACAAGATAATGTCCAGAGGTCGGAATTCTCGTAGCATTTTTGAGCTGTCATAGGGACTTCTCGTTTATCGACTTCCGATTATACATATGTATATTGATAAATACAGAATACAATATGTAAAATATAATTACGAGTAGAAGTAAACAACATGCAGTCTTATCGCGAATGAGCGATTTCTTCGAGATAACCTTTGGATACTCTCTCTCTCTCTCTACAATGATTCGCTTTTAGTTAAATTTTATTTGATTTCAATATTTCTTGTAGCTCTGTAACGTAAAATGTAAAATCAATATAATCGGGCTTTAACATCCATGTTGTTCTTAAACGTAATCCGAAACAGAAAGGGGAAAACGGATAACATGACGACAAATGACAAAGTTAATCATCGCCGCCTATACCCTAATACATGAGTTTTTCGGAACTTGTGTACGGAATATAATTTGATATTTACCACTTAGCTCTTTGGTGTACGAAAATATGGTGAGGAAAGCTGCATACAACCGCGAAAAAAAATCATAGGTGTATGTGAAGTCCCCAACCCGCATTGGGCCAGCGTGGAGACTATAGCCCAAACCGTCTCACGCAAGGGTGTTTTATTTATTACTAGCGACCCGCCCCTGCTTCGCACGGGCGGGTCGCTAAACAAATTATACACCTACCCGTAAACCATACTCAAGAATCACTCTATTGATACCTATTAAAATCCATTCAGTAGTTTTAAACTTTATCACGATCATGTTTTATAAGATGCTATTGATAATGAAGATACTTGAGAATAAGTATATAAAAACAGAATTGTATAGTTTTTAGGCAACCTTGTGTTGCGAAAACTGTATGACCAAACATTTCCACACAAAGGCATAAAGGCATTACAAGGGATTAGTATTCATCATTGCTATTGAGTCAACAACGCGTAAAGAAAACTTTAATGTTGTCGATATACTCGTAGCTCACGTTCTGAATGCTATCTTTTGGCTTGAATACCTATCCGTACACGCATATTTTGGTTTAGCAAAAGTAGGCTACTTTCCACATTCCGCTCTGAGTACGCTTCACGCATCGTGGTAATGTACGAGGTACTCGTATGTATGTAATTAATGGATGTAAACATGCCTCAACAAGTTTCTAATACATTTTCAGCGGCGCGAATAATGTTTTTGTTTGAAACAACGGATTGAGTCTCCAAAATCCTTGCTCCTTGTTATTTTCACGGCAGAGTAACTGGGTGGATTCCATTAATGTCTGCTAACGACCGGACGCACTTCGGATTGGGGTTTAAAAGGGTTGAGTGGTTTTGTACAATCGTTCTGATAAAAAGGGATGGGTGTTAAAGCTTTTAGCGATTTAAAAGATGCCCCGCGCCGGTGGATTAATTTCGACATCAATGGACCAATAAGGCAGCTCAGTGTTTAAGGTGGTGGTACACGATTGCCTTTCTTTTCTTCAAACAAAAACGTCACTTTTGACACTGACATATCTAATCCATATCGTATGTAGACATTGTAGACCAAATATTTGACGTATCTTAAAGTTCGAATCGGGCCGTAGTTATGTTACTTTTTGACTTCGCTTCTTTTGTATTTCCTGACCCTCGGCTGTGAGCCCTGATCTTCCATTTCAATTGTGCTAGCGGTTTTACCATATTCACTAAGGCAAGATGCATTGTCTGTGACACTCTTTGCCGGTAAAATGGTACTAGCCAAGTATTTCTCCATCAGGAAATAACTATTAATACCTGCCTTATATAAAGATATAAGTATATCACTGAATCACCTTTCGATGAAACGTTTAGTGATGCACAATCAAGTGAAAGGTAAGAGATCTCGCGGTTGGTCTCCAATCAGAACGTAAGGCCTCGTTAAATCGACAATCAAGTGTTCCGTCACCGAGTGCCCTCGCAACGCCGGCGCCGGGCGTAGGGAGATAAGACATAGGTACCGAAAGCTGCAGTCATAGGTGAATGACAATATCACGTTTCAAGATTGACCGCGACATCATTCAAATACTCATCATATAAGTACATAACACCTGTGCTACAAATTCATTAGGTAATTAAAAAAAAAAGTTTTTAGTGTCAATTATATAATACCTTCACAAACTTTTATCGATATAATATTTTTGCTAGAAAAATAACAAACGATTTGCCCCAATTACAGGTTTCGTCGTTTTAATTGGTTTATCGGAAATATTTATGTTACATAATACAATTTATTTTTTTCCTTAATTACATATTTCTCATACTACGCATTAAAAAAATCCGTGGCTATAATACATTACGTACACATATTTAAAATAAGCAGTTACGAGTGATAACATGTTTGTGTAATTAGATAGAAAATATATCCAATTATAAAAACGATGTTTACATAATATTAATACTTTTTAACAGGTGTCTCGAAAACACGAAAGGGTTTTATGGAATATCAGACTAAATTTTTCTTTTTTACCGATGAATGCAGAGCTGGCTGCTTTCGCGATCAACGTATAGGTACAGTATGTAAATTAACGAAAAACATTTACTCAATCCCGTTAATGTGTAGGTCACACTGAGCAACTTTTACTATGGCACCAACCCCAAATCGCGAAAAAAAATTTGGTTGTTCATACGTTTTGCGATTTTGGGGTTGGTGCCATAGTAAAAGTTGCTCAGTATGACCTGCACATTAACGGGTTTGAGTAAATGTTTTTCGTTAATTTACATACTGTAATAATATAATCTGTATAATTTTGTGTGGCAATGCTACGGCACAAACTCTAAATTACTTTTTAAAAATAACCTTTTGTATTCATCAGTGGGCTGTCAGCAAGGCGACCCTTTGGGCTCTGCACTTTTCAGCCTTGCCATACACCCTATCCTAATTATAAATTTAATGTTTGGTACCTCGACGATGGTACCCTGGGAGGCACCGTCGACGAGGTATTTGAAGATATGCGAATTCTCATAGAAAAGTTTTCTAAAATTGGCCTGTGTTTAAATTTTTCAAAGTGCGAAGTATTTTATTCCAACCGATGCATGCATAAAGATTTAGCGCTTTCAAAATTCAGCACCTTAGCTCCTGGCATCAAAGTTTTGGATGAAAGTTCACTTTGCCTCCTAGGTTCACCGATCCAGGACGAAGCCTTCCCGAATTACATTAATAATCGGCTTCAAAATTTTTAAAACTCTTCGGACCGCTTGCTCACAATTAAACCTCATATGGCCTACACAATAATAAAATTTTGTTTGTTCGTCCCCTTTACTTGTGTTCTGCGTTGTAGTCATTTTTGGAAATATCCCAACCTTTTGGAAATACTAGACCAAAAAATAAAATTTAAAGTATCGTCCATTTACTTTACTTTTGACAACTCTCAGTGGTCCCAAGCCTCCCTGCCCATTAGGCACGGAGGTATTGGGATACGACAAACTTCTGCTGTAGCTGTTCCGGCTTTTCTTTCTTCAGCGCATAACATTGAAAAACTGTTCCGAGAAATCCTAAATATTTACCCCCTTATTAATTTGGACGTCCCTTTCCTGCCGGAGGCTATCAACAGCTGGAAAACGGCCTGCCCTAACACGGACTTGCCCATTACTCGCCATTCGCAAGACCAATGGGACGAGCCGCTCTGTCTGCTGGTACGGGATAATCTGTACGAAACGTCTACCAGCACCACAGAGCGCGCTCGTCTCCTTGCCGCGACGAGATGGTAATCCGGCTCATGGTTGCAGGCCCTGCCATCAAAGAACCTGGGCACACTTCTCTCTACGAACACCTTTAGGATTTCTTTGTGTTTGCGCTTGGGGGTGGCTTGTGTGGCTCCTCATCTATGCCAGTGCGGTGCAAACGTGACGCGTTTTGGTTACCACGGCCTATCCTGTGCGAGGAGTGTCGGCCGTCTTTCACGACAGGCGAGCCTAAATGACATCATCCGCCGAGCTCTTGTCACGGCTGGGGTGCCGGCGGTTCTAGAACCGTCTGGTTTGGCCCGCGATGATGGGAAAAGACCGGACGGCATGACCCTCGTTCCCTGGAAGATTGGACGGCCTTTAGTTTGCGCCAGCCATTGATTCTGGCTGCATGTTTGAGCTGTTTGGGGTGGAAACCCTTGGACCGTGGGGACCTGGCGCCCACGGCATATTCTCCGAGCTGGCGAAGCGCCTCGTGGAGGCGACGGGTGACAAGAGGGCTGGCTTCTCTACCTTGCGCAACGCATTGAAATTGCCGTCCAGCGCGGCAATGCCGCCAGCCTTCTTGGCACCCTGCCCAAAGGCACCGAGCTGGAGCCAGTTTTTATTTATAATTTTAGTTTATGTTGTAGTTAGTTGTAGCTTTAAGTAGTTATTAATTATAGTTTATAATTTTTTGGTTATCTTTGAATTAATATACATCTATGACATAATATATCAATAATTATATGGTAGCAATATTACTGTCAAAAGTGACGTTTGTTTGTAGAAACCTCACTTGTGACACTTGTTTGACACTGACATATCCGATCCATATCGTTTCCATATCTATTATTTGACGTATCTTAAAGTTCGAATATGGCTGCAAGTCTTCAGTTTGCACTTATATTTGATTTCTGATTACTCCATTTTCGAAGTTATGCACATATTTTCTGATATTTCCGAAGAATGTTTTGTATGAATGCATGCATGACTCATGCATTAGTGATATACAATACCAGCAGTTTCTATTAATCCAATTATAGGGTCATTGCATCAGTTTACCGTCCAGTGCCTGTTTCCGTCTACTCGGCGTATCTAATTGCTACAGAATTGCGTATAATTTGAATATATACTTGTATATTCAAATGATACGCAATTCTTTGTAGCAACTGCGCCAAGTGAACGGGAAAAGGCACTGGGCGGTAAACTGGCGCAATGACCCGATATAAAAAAAGTCAAAGCTATGTTGACATCCAAGTTTTTTTACTAAATTATTTTAAGGGCCGCCCACTTTAAACAATTTTTACGCATCAAATATCAAGTGGAAATATTTATCAAAATCAATCAACATTATTATTTATTCTTTTACACAGTGGGTACCTACGAACCGTGCGTATAATCTATTTTAATAACGTAGGTATTCCTGGTGGAATTTCAAGTAAAAAATATATATTTTTTTTAAGGTTCTTTATAGTTTCGTATTTACCTCAGTCTGTCCGTCTCTTTGTTCGTTAGCCTGTCGGTATTTCATCGCCAGTTTGCTCCAAAACTAAAATTGTTACTACGTTATTTCCAGCGGCCCCCATTCTTTACTATGCGGTAGAAAAAACATTGCTTTAGACTACGGCGTAGCAATAACACTCGTAGCGTCGTAGCACACTGGAGCAATGATTTGTGTGCTCGTACCAACTTTATGTTGTTATGGTGCTGCTTAAGTCACTGAAAAATAAAGATAAGGACAACGTCGTTTTGTAGTTTTAGTACAGTGTTTTTAGCGATAATTTCACGGTAACACTTTTTGATAATGTTCGCCTTATTATTGTAGCAAAAATAGTGCCGAAAGGCTTACATTATGAACGAACTAAAAAAGTAGAGTAATTATTGATTAAAATCATTAATCGTTTTTTTTTTTCGATATTTGACAAAGTTGCGTTCAGCGCTCGAGGTCACAAACTTAGATTATTCATTAGCCCAACATCATAAACAAGTCAGCAAAAAATCAGAACTACTGGATTTGACGCAAACGAACTCCGTACTTTCAGGCGACAAAGTTACTGGATTAAAACCCATGCCATAATTATAGGTACGTTCTTAAAATATGATATTAATATCTGTACTTATTTCAAGTCCAAAATAAATGATTCAAAAGATATTATGAAGATATTATAAGATATTATTCTTAATTTGTTTCAAAGATACCAATTTTATTTTAGTCGAAACAAAAGTTAAAAGTAACTAAGAATTTTTCTATAACATTTCACATAAGCTCGACGAGTGTCAATCGTCTCAGAGCATGCGCACCATCACCTTTGACGCGGACTTGCGTGCTTTCCTCAGTAATTGGCCGCACGCCGACCAGTTCCAACCTGTTCCAACCGATCCGTACTGGTTTAGGCAGGAATTTCCGCGCGAGTTGCACCTGTCTCATGTACTCATGTATAAATAATAAGGACGGATGTTATGAAACCATGACTATAATTGCAATAAACAAAAACAATATTGTTTAATTCTAGTGAGTGGTAGTTAACTTTAGGATAAGTTTTAAAGTTTAACATTTTATTCATAAAGTTATTGTAAGTAGTGTACGATTAATAGTGAAGTGACAAATGGATGTTTGACGTATAGGTGAGTCTTCATTTTAGTATTTTTATTTATAGGTACTTGCGCATACAGTTACAGTTTTGAAGAATATAATATTTTTAGTTGGAAATGTAAGTCAAAGTGGAAAATTGATCATTTAACTGATTGGAGTATTTATAATATGTATAATGCGTCTCAAAAATACGTTATACAAGTGAGTACTAAAGTACCTACCTCATGTTTATCGACTGTTTCCATAAATTACTCTTATTGCTTCCTCAACCTTGTATCAACTCAACAGTGTTTATTATAATCCAGCGTTACGGCCACCCAATTTCTTTTGACATAATTACAGAATGATGGTAATACTTCCGGCGCAATTCGGGAAATGAATTAGGGATTCACTAGATATGAAATAGTAAAGATATGTGACGTTCCACGGCAAAAGATACCTTATGGCGGTTGGCGCTTACGCTATTTTTAACGCTGCTCCAATAATATTGCGGTCGCCATAAGGTATCTTTTGCCGTGGAACGTCACATATCTTTACTATTTCATATCTAGTGAATCTCTAATTCATTTCCCGAATCGCGCCGTTCGTCAAAAATGTGCGCATTGAAATGAAGTGGACAAACATTTTCTGGTATTTCGGCCAATTCGAAGGTAGGTACATTGACATCAGAATGATATCTAAATGATTTTATTCATCATTAATCATTTATTTATCGTGCATTTCGCTCGTACTTGTCCGTACATGTACGAGTATTAGCGCGAGCAAGACGCACGATAACTAAATTACATCAATTGGCCTGTCATACTCTATAACAACATAATGATCGCATGATACTCTACCCTCTACTAAATGAATGCAATGAATGCAAATAGTGGTCATAAGTATAATTATAATTAAAACTTTATATAAAGTATCAGGTGTATTCTGATTTTAATAACAGGTTAAGAATTACTTAGTAGATCTGCCGGCTTTATCCATCTTTATGCATGTGATAAAATAACTGTCACTTTTTAACACCGTGGGATAGAAATTTATCACGCTGTCACGTAGATAAGAACGACCATCATATCCGTACTGGATACTAACCATCCCACAAACTCCCCCCAAACCCTCTCATCCACCCCTCTGTTACTCAGCACTACTGGCGCTCCAGGTAACACTCCAACAGCTCCTAGTACCCATTTAGGGTACTCTGTAAATCCAGGGTCAAAAAGTGGCAGAAAAAGCCAAAAGATTCTAAATGTAACCCAAAAGACACAAATCTTCCAGCTAGTGGAGTCCAAAATATTGTACAAATTCCTCTCGATGACCCCTTTGAATTATTACCATGAGCCCTTAAGGCTCGGGAATTCAAAGGGGGCATCGACCTTAAGTTAAAAATGTATATATAATTTTAAATAGTTTTAAGACAGCTCAGTGTACCTCTCGTGCACTTGACGCTCAAGCCATCTAAAGAGCAAAGGGCACCAGCTGCCCAGCTCAGTAGAATCCATGACAAAAATAATAATAACCGTACTGGATTGGATATGGATCTGATCTGATCTGTCAGTGTCAAAAGTGATATTTCTTCAACCAAAAACGTCACTTTTGACACTGACAGATCAGATCCATATCTAATCCAGATTCTTAGCTTATTATTTACTCCGAATACTCGCATTTAGGACCGAATGAAATTATTAAAACGATTTCCAGCTTGCTGGAAAATAATTCCTCAAAACGCTATTTTTGGAACATTTCTTCAACCAAAAACGTCAATTTTGACACTGACAGATCAGATCCATATCTAATCCAGATCTAATTCTTAGCTTATTATTTATTCCGATTACTCGCATTTAGGACCGAATGAAATTATTAAAACGATTTCCAGCTTGCTGAGAATAATTCCTCAAACCGCTATTTTTGGATCTAATTCGATTGTCCTATGATTGATATAATAGCAGTTACAAACTGCAAACTGCAAGCTCAAAGCTTGTTCTGATTAATTCAAAGTAATACGGAATTATATCGAACCGCCTGAGAAGGGTTTAAAAATATACCAATATGCCCTGGATTTGAAAAGTAATATCGGCGAATGCAGTTATTTGTATGTTTATCTCTAATATTTATTTCTGAGTTATGGCTGGTTGTAATATGGCTATTTAATTATGTATGTTTATCATCGCTTAGTCCCCAACTCCCCACAGTACAAGTTTTGCTTAGTTTAGGGCTAGGTCGGTCTGTGTAAGATTGCCCCCAAATATTTATTTATTTATTATATTTAAATTACTGCAATGAACAAAGGTTACCGCTATTTACTTTACTACTTTTTAGACAATGACTCCTGTATAATGGCGTCACGCAACTCCAAGTTTACAACTAAAGGGATAAAAAAACTCCTTAAATCACAGTCTTAAGGTGAGATTCGGATGGCAACTGCAGCTGTATTGCTGTTGCAGGGGTGCCCCGGGCGCTATGACTGTCAATTTTCTTGAGAAAAAGAGTGTCAGACTGCAGTAATGCGGCGACGAACGTCACTCATTTTCTCAAGGTAATTGACGGTGACAGCGCCTGCATCAACGTCACAGCCGTATTGCCGCTACAGTAACGCAGCGGCTAATGTTAACTTCATAGGAGATCGGTAAACGGGTTTCAGATAAATACTGAACAAAATTGAATGGTGGTAGACATCCAACTAAAAAATATGACTAAATCTCTATCTATCTAAATAACAATACTCACACTATCTGTATATAAATCTGGAAACAGATTGTTTGACTTCAATTGCTAAATCAGAATATAAGGTTGTTATGTAGACAGCACACCATAAATATTAAATAGGTTAAATAGGTACCTAGTTTTGCTAAAATATGTGGTTTACCATCTAGCGGTGACCTGAATCGTGAGAAATATTTTGTACGATATATCCATACGCAAAAAGCGACTGGATTAGTTGGCACGAACGTTATTAATGACTAGGCTTGCATGTGGGGGTGAGCGTTAGTATACGCAGCTGTAATGAGTTTCAGTTTTTTAATGACCTCTTTTATTATTTCAATAGCCCCTGAGCTTGAAAGTTCAAACTAGGTAGTTTATAAGTAGTTACTTATTTAAACATCTATTTTTGTTTCGGTACCTAGGTAATTAAGCGTTATTTTAAAAAGGTAGAATTAGGGTTTATTTGAAAAAGATGTTCTATAACACCTGGTGTTGACTACATAGGTAGGTAATATTATTATCATTCAGTCACTGAATTGATAAAGTCACGATTTGTAGACTCTACTATAAATAATGTCAATAACGATTTGAGGTGTATTTGTGGCAAGTAGTCCATGATCGAATTTAAGTAGTTCATGTTAAAACTCTGCTGCGTCGCCAGTTCTTTTAACTTTGTTTCACAACTACGTGTGTAGATAATTTTGATCGAATGTCACAAAAGCGCTATAACGTTAGAAGATTTAAAAAATAGGCACTTTTGTTAATGGCTGCTCAATGCTCATGTCCAAATTATTTGAATTTATGGAGCAATATGAACGATGGTATATATTAAACTTGTGTTGGGAGCCATGTAGAGCGTCAAAGCCTTTGGGACCGACGTAATACTGAGGGTCTAACGCAATAATAGTAGTTAAAGATTTTATGCAAATGCTTGACCTTTCAAGTCGACAGGTTTCATCGAGTTTTGAAAACAATTTGAAGTACCAATTCGTTATTGTTCGCTAGCAAGTAAGTGAAAGTTAGGATGGAGGTAGAATTTCATGTTTCTACAACATAATATCAATGTGGCTAATTCCGTCATAGCTATTCTGTTCACGAGCGTATATTTCTTTGATTTTCAATCGTAGAAAAAAAAACATTTGTTTTTGATTGCTGAAACTAAAAGCAATCGTTGCTTTGTCGACGACATTATCAATGTTGTTCGTTGTTCGCGAAAAACGCTAGTAGACGGAATAGTCCCTATGACGGAATTAGCCACATTGATCTTACGTATTTATTGCACTTGATACCCCTAAAATTTGCATAGAACAAAACGTAACTCTTACTGTATATCTGTAATAGGTACCTATTAATACCAATATTCAATATTTTAATAATTAGAGGTACTTAATACTGCTTTTTTTAAGTCTAGCCTGGCTGATAAAAATCAACATACCCCGGAGTTTACGATATACTTTTACAAGATCATTTGTATCCATAAACAAGGCTAATTTTTATTAATTACAATAATCAAGCTCTTTAATTAATTACTGTGTATTTAATTTAACTGTAATTAATTTAAGTGAATGTAATTAGGCCATTTCGCAGATACCGAAAGTCGATTTACTTATGTATCAAATTAATTTTCATATGTGTTCGCCTCATTTGATATATTAACTATCACTTTAATTTTATTTTCCAATGTACCCAGTTTAATTGAATTCCGTCTATCTTGACTTAAACCATTTCGGGCCGTCGAGCACACTAAATAGTTAAAAAGAAACGAATGATTTATGTCAGCGGTAAACGCCTATAATATCTATAAATACTCAGCGACAGTCAGGCAGCACTCAAAGCGCTTGAAGCGCCCAGAGTGGACTCTAGACTGGTATATAATGGCGTCCAAGCTCTGAACCAGCTTGAATGGCAAAACAGAGTGCAACTGGTATGCATCCCAGGGCACGAGGGATTCATAGGCAATAAAAATGCAGATGAACTTGCCAGAGCCGGATCTGTAAGTAACCTTATAGGTCCGGAACCATTCGTGGGGCTCTCACAGGGAACCATCTCAACGGCTATTAAAGACCACACCAAGACCAAGCATCAGGAAGAATGGGACAGTCTGACGGGTCTAAAGCATGCAAAGCTCTTTATGCAAGGAGTAGACTCCGACTGGAGCAAAAAGCTTTGGAAACTTAGCAAAAGACAACTCTAAATCATAACGGGGGTGTTAACCTGCCATTACGGGGTCAAAGGAATTCTGGTCAAGATGGGACACTCTGACAACACCGATTGTCGTATGTGTGGCGAAGAGGATGAGACAGTGAAACACTTAATGAGTGAATGTCACGCCCTCGCCAGACAAAGAATGAAGGACTTTGGAGCAAGATACCTGGAACCAAAAGACTTCAAAACGCTACCCATGAGCACCATCATCCGACACATGGATATGGTGGAAAAAGCTCTTGAGTAGTTGACGGATTTTTTCTAATAGGGGGTAATAGCACAAAAGATCCCTATGGGTCGAAGTGTATCCGCAAGGGCCCCCGAAAACAATAAGATAAGATAAGATAAGCGGTAAACGCCATCATGCAAGTCCTATGAGTCAAACCATGTACTAATAAAATGGTTTTCTATTGTAAATACAATTTGCACACAGGTAGCAACTTTTTTGTCAAGATTGTCTCGCGAATACAAAATATCAACATCAGACTAGCCAAAATGTATGAACATCAAATTTTTTTTCGTGATTTCGAGGTTGGTTGCATAAAAGTTGTTCCGTATGACCTATATTCACCCCGTACATTAATATTGCAGGTGACTAAAAAACACTCTGTAATGAATATATATTAATATAGCATTCAAAATAGGAAACAGTAGATTTGGAAATACACCCGTATCGGAGATACACGAGTACATATGTCCCAAACCGAAGGGCTGGGACAAAATAATGTATCTATTTGTATGCGCGCAAGTATTTAGTTCTATGCTCGGGTATTAGAGACATATTGTATTTAGCACTCTCGGGTGTGGTGTGAGTAGATAATGTATCGGTGGGTAATGTGTAATACTGGTATCAATTATACGCTTACATTTTCAACGCAATATACTATTTAATAATTATTTTACAGTTAATATTCATCACAACGAATAATT
Source organism: Cydia splendana (assembly GCF_910591565.1). Classification (NCBI taxonomy): domain Eukaryota; kingdom Metazoa; phylum Arthropoda; class Insecta; order Lepidoptera; family Tortricidae; genus Cydia; species Cydia splendana. The sequence goes on from NC_085962.1 coordinate 11,511,321, forward strand.
ATTTGAACTGTTAGTAGTAGGTGTTTAGTTAGTACAAATACGTTGTCAGAAAACTTTTCCACTGCCAAAATATTCAGTTCAAGTGCAACTTACTAACGAAAACCCCGTTTTGATTTCAAAGTATGTACCTATAACATGTTTATGTACGAGTATGTTAAATATGAACTTTCATAGGATGATAAGGCCAAGTCCTCGTTAACATGTAATAAAATGTTATTTCCCGATTTAACCAAAAATTCCCTTCAAGGTAAACCAGTATATTTCTTAAATATGTACCATGATTAAAAAAAAGTGAACTAGTTATGATATGAACTAACTAAAATTATCCCTTTATAAAATTCCTGTTGCAGAGGTTCCAGTTCCTTTGTATATGGTTTTATTATTAAAATACCAAATTAATATTAAAGGTCACATTCCTACAACGCCACATTTGGCTGTAAAATTAAAAAGAGTGTCTATCCTTCGTATCGACTGCCATACAAAACGCAACGTAAAATGCTTTGCGTGTCCGAATATGAGTAGCCATCATCACGCACGCCCACAGCAGTCGTCGTCTGTTTAATTGTTTATGAAATTACCACTTCTGGCCTAGTTAAATTTTTTACTTAGTGCTAAGCCGTTGGTGAAGTCACTTGTTGGACGATTATACATAGGTCTATCGTGTAACTGAGGCTGTTGGTAAGAAGTTTTTATGGTCAGCTCCGGACTGGCCGAAGGCTTGGTTGCATCAAGCTGATTAAATATGTATTACGTTCTGTATGTAAGTAGAAAGGGAAATATGAGCCTGGTGAGAAAGCTTAGCTTCTTTCTACTAGAAATCCCACTAAGAGCGTTTTCATATTGTCGATGTCGGATGAATGTAAAATGTCAGACATATGTGTCTTTCTGTATTTATGTTTTCATAAATAGTTATTACTAAAAACGATACATAACGCGAAAAAGGACTTGATGCCATAATTATGACACTCTTTTGCAGGTGTTTTTTTCATAGTCGCCTTCCGATATCCGATATCGGAAAAGCTCTTCCGATAAATTCAGCCATGTCGGAGCCCCCCGTCAGCTGTCGGACGGATAATATTTGTTTGTGTGCGTATGTGTAGGCCTAATGTTTAATTCTAGTGTGCGTGACCGCTAAAGACGGCGCCCGGGGGCGCCCCCGCAGCCTGACTACGTGGATGTAGGATCCTACATCCGATATCGGATCGGACAATGTGAAAACGCTCTAAGAATATCATTAGTCAGAAAATAAATAGTTAAATTTTATAATCGTTTCATGCCAAATAAAAAACAGTAACAATATCAAAAAGTGTATACCTTCATCCGTTTAGGTTTTGAAGTTGCGTTAATCATTAACTTATATGATATGATCGAAATACGTAAGTGAATAAATTGCCCATTTCGTCACACAATAGCTTTGCAAAGAGCCTTAATGTGAGTATTTATACGCTACACACAATACACATAAAAAACATTAGCAAGTATTATCGATCCTTTGAGGATGACGTAATACTTTCCATTTACTCGTAAGTGCTACGGCTACGAGTATATGAAAGAATTACTATTCGATTTGTTAACGTTTACTTATTTCCTAGTAATATTTGGTAAACGTTGCGTTACAAAATGCGATGCAGAATCATGTATCCTACTTACTCAGTAATAAGGTATGTATTAGTAGAGATTAGTTAATAGTAGATAGTAAATTTAAAAGCCTTAGGGTATTGGGTATGTCGTTTTTTGACAGTGACAAGGCCCGAGACACGACGAAACGAGAGTTTTCATAATGTCATCTCCTTAACGTTAAATGTATAACCTTAAAACGCAAAATCTCGCAAAAAAGTATTAAAGTAGGTACATATTCCAAAGTATATTCTGAACCTTTATCGAGTAACTAAGGGTTTCAAATTCTTCTGGGTAAATACCGTTAGCCTCCGGAAACCTACCCTGAAACTGGGTTTTAGCAAGGGTCGAGTGAATTTGGTGAGACCATGAAACTGCCAGAGATAATTATTAAATATAAGATTATTGCGTCGCTAAGGTAAGATATGCGATAAGATAAAATACCTACCTAAGGCTGTAGATACATAATCACGAGATTATGTCTCAGGTTTCCCAATTTCCCCTTGCCAATTCTCCTGGAGAAAAAACAGTTTTATAATAAATATGCAAATCTATGTAAATTTTACATTTTGAGCACAAAACTCGGCCTCCTGAATATTGTTGAGGGTCAGATTTCGCGTGTTTGATAAAAAGGTACTTTATGATATAAAAAAGGAAGAAAAAATATCATGATTTGTAGAAAATAAACAATGACTTGGAATACCAATTAGAGTTTTTCTGTCAAGAATCTTTACATAGTCAACATACATATATATTTACTGTAAATATTAATAATAAGTATGTAACTAAATAAATAAAGAATGAAATCCTCTGTCAAAAACATAATATCGTTATGGTGTATTTCCACAAAACTGAACGTAATTTGTACACAATGAAAATGTTATACCTACGCATTTACAAGTTTGTTGCCATGAACTCGCTTCGGGAGTAGGTGTTGGAATACTGAAGTAAAGTTAATTAACTGAAACTGTCGCAATTTTCAATTTAATTACGCTCATATCAACAGTGAAAATTATGATAGGTATATATATAGGTATGTATATTATGTAATAATTGCTCTATGTGCGGTTACACTCGCGTGTGCTTTTATGATCAGTACCTACCATTGTCTTTACTTACGTTATGGGGCGGATTTAAAAAATAATGTAGTTGATGAGGATTAGGTAAACGTACTGGTGCTCGACGCGGTCCCAGTACATGTCATCTTGAAACTTAAGTCATTGTCAATAGAGGTGACAGCAAGGTGTCATCTATTGGGCATTAGCATGTCGAGCACTAGTACGTTTACCTTACTTACATCTCTAAGGCTTAATAAGCGCTCTCTTAATGTCGGCTTGTTAGAAGCTCAAGCGGAATATTATTATAATAAAGTAATACTAGTCGATGAAACGTTAAAGCTGTGTGTCACCTAATACATGAATACATTCAGTGTGAATTATTTGGAATACCTACTGGGACTTGCGAAAGCCAAACCCTAAGCTCCCTGCTGATACGACCTGAATACGACCCAATGGCGGTAGTACTATTAGTTATTCTGTGCCAATGGCCAAGTGCATAAAAAATGTCAGAGTGTCTATGACGACGAAATGTCACGATATCCAAGGAATGGTACTGTTGTGTTCCTGATTGTGAGTAATGTGATCAAAGCTCTCGAGGGTGCACGTATTGGCGGCAAGAGTCCTTCACTTTGACCCAATTCCAATGCTCTTTAGATCTATGGATTTTTACGGAGTATTTTATATAAATTATTTCATTCAAACTAGAGTAATACATTGAAGCTAGGAGAGGAAGAGGAAAACTACGAGCAAGCTATACACAACAACAAAGAGCAAAAGCAAATGTCATGTCTTACAGGGACCTAAAAAACCTGGCCGAGGACCGCGAAAACTGGCGCATACTCCACCGACAAGAGCCATGCTCTTAAATTTTGATGATGAGAGTAATACATAATACAAGGGGTCGAGACCTTCTATTATGTATAGTGTACCTGTATCAGAAAGCCTCGCTCTTCCAATTGTTAATTGGTAACTAATTAGAACATTGTAATGCATTATAATATGAAAATTAGTATAACTATGTTACATTGAGTATCTTAAGAACTAAAACTGGGTATAGAACTAAATTACAATCTACGTGTGTGTGTGTGTGTGTGTGTGTGTTCACTTTAGTAGTTGGTAAGTAAAGTAAAGTAAGTAGGTTTAGTATTTAGTATGTATCAAAAAGCGGATAAGTACAATATCAAAGCGCACGCCCTCAGCTGTTCTTGTGTAGATCGATTTTGAAATTAAAAACTTGTAAAGACGGTCGATTCTGATTTATCTTATCAATTATGCAACTGTGAGTCGTTTCATGACAAGATCATAACTTTAACAAATTGTTATATTATTACAGTGTGTAAATCCAATACGGAAATATTTAAACGGTGGGTATAGGACCTTAGTATATTGAGATACATTTTGCTTAAAAATACAATGAAAATATTAACCATACAAAATAATTCGGCCCGCAATGTAAAGCAATGCGCTTATTAGAGTTAGGTATGCATATAAATATTGATGCTCTGTGGGTAAAACCTAGTCATCGATGTTGATGCAGATTGCGCCTACAATACAACCAAACCAATTTTTACGATCAGGCCTACTTTCACGTAGACCGACCGTCCGTGAGGGTTTACCCTAAAGAAGTTAGCATAACTGTGATCGAAAGTTGTGACAGATCACAAGGTTTAACTAAATAATGGTTAATTTGGATGGAATACTCAAATGTAGTATGAAAGCGAGCAGCGGGATAACCACTCTGCAAAGTCTTTTTTCGCTGTAGGCAGAACGCGATCCGGTTTTAATGAATCCGGCGGCGATGGCAGCGTGAGCTCTAGAGCAAAGGTTATAGATTTTAAGTATTACCTACTAGCAACTTTAATGGCCTTTGTTCTGTTCTATATAGGTATCTTTTATAGGATTCTTCATCCCAAAGGTGACGAACGGAATCCTATTACTGCTTCCTCTAGCATATTAAGCATGTCATACTACATTCAGCAGCAGAAGTTGCTAAGCGGGCCAAGTGTTCAAAATCACCTTGACGCGTTCTTATTCTCTTAACAATAAAGTCGCGTCAAGATCATTTTGAACACCTCGCCCGCTTAGGAAATATGGCTGCTGACTATAATATAGAGGGTATACTATAAAAGTGACTTTTGTTTTTGTTGTAGGAGAGGGCATATTCGGGGAAGCATAAGTTTTTTGGGTTATCGGATCGTAGTAGTAGTAGTAGTCGTAAGTAGTAGTAAAACACTTTATTGTACAAAAATCAAAACAAAACAGAAAAAATAACATTCGTCATTTAGTACAAAGGCGAACTTCCAGGAACTCTTCCAGTTAACCTTTGAGCAATTGAGGGAGAATTGGAGATCGTAATGGAAATACGGATAGCACGTAACCATCGCAGATATCGTGTGCAATAAATGTCAAATGAGCTTAGTAATAGGGTTTTGCATGTCACTTTTGTGACAATAAACTTTAAAAACGCGAATACAGTTCATATTAAAAATATTATCAAACGTGAGTTCCATTTTTAAATTTGGATCATCTCAAAACTCATCGATACACCTACCTATGATGTAGTCCATAATTGTATGCCATCGTATTTTCTCGGAAATGCTCGTATTTGTCATACTTATTGTACTGAGACTGACTGAAATAGCATAACACGTTCGTGCGTTTCCGTGAAAATACGATGGCAAACGATTTTATGCTCTATACATCTGTAGTACCTACCTAACCAATATCTATTTTTTTTATTCCAGTTGCGAGTAAAGTCTGCATTAACCCAGTTGCAGCTCGCTTTTCGCTTCCTATGCCGATGCCGGAAGCAAAACAACTACGACCTACGTATGTATTACTAGTTGTCCCCCGTGGATTTGGCTGCTTTAAAATAGTACCTATTAAGAGGTATTTGGGTAAAATATGTCATTGTTTCATTTGCCGCTACTGTACTGTACTGTTTTTTGCTTTCCGTTAACTTCGGCGTCTGCCTAAGTACAGTTAAAAATAACTAATTTGTAAGACCAAATTGATCCCATAAGTGTACCCCGAACAAAGTTTTGTGCAGTACACTAAAAACTAAATGGTATAGTTAATTTTCGTAATTTCGGATTTTTTTTCTACAGGTATATCTATCAATTCCTTTAATAAAATTAGTGACGGATTGAACGTCATAAATAGTCATAATCGCGGCAGTAATCTGGCGGTGAATGTCACTTTTATCAAGCAAATTGACAAATACAGCGCCCGCGTAGGTCTCAGCACTCTCAGCAGTAATATCGCACTGTAGTACCAGCTGTCGTTGCCATCAGAACGTCACCTTAGAATGATCAAGATTGGCCGCCACATATGAATAACTATATATATATGCAAACATACAAAAATAGATTACCCAATTCTATAAAATATTCGAAAAACATTAACGCAGAAATAAGTTTTCACTACGTTACATACATTTCCTCAGCACACACAATAACAGTTACAGTACAGGTGTACAATTGTACATAAGAAGCAAAGGATTTTAAAATAAAACTCTGAATGCACCTAATACCCTACCTAAGTTTTTCAATTGTAAATAATCAAGATAAATAAAATATTGCGACCGTGTGAAATAAACTATATTTCATATGAGGAAAATAAAAGATGGTGTAATGATTGATTCCCATCGGAACTATCATTATCACTACACCACCACCACCTCTACTCGGTACTAGGTATACCTACTACTACCATGACCACAAAAAATTGGTCCGATTTTATAAAATATTAGGTACTAAAATTAAGGCATATAACCTAATAGGCTGCGCCAATGCATTAATTACGCATGTTTCCACTTAATTGCTCTTAATAAGACTCCGACCGCTTTCACTACAAAATTGTGAACAAATTGCACCATTTTCAACAGTAGCCCTCTCGGTAACTAAGAAAATGTACAATGTCGGAGCGTAAATAAGTTAACTAAGTCGGTTAAGTCCATTTGTACGCGGAAAATGGTCTAGGCCAAACCCCGGTCTTTCCGGCTCATATTAAAACCGTTATCGCGCGATCTTAACTACTCTGTACCTACTGGAAACTATAAGTACCTATAGCCCTCCACGAAAATGATATAGGTACTTAATTTAAATTTACACATAAAAAGCGACCTTATCATAAACTCCTTTACGTCCCATTCACTATACGCCTGGCCCCGTATAGAAGTGCTCTATTATTTCCCGACATTAATTTGATAAAAAGCTCGTACTATTTTAGACTTTAATGGGAAAAAAATAGGAAAGATATTGCAGTGGTCGAAAAGTTGTTATTTGACTAAATTTTGAGCCGTTTTTGAGACTGGTTTTTAATAGTAGGTATACTTACCTATTTTTTTCGACTGAATCATGTATAACGGAATCCACGTAGGTATTTGAAAATCTCACATGTGTGTACTACTGTTATTTTCTTTTACATGATCAAAATACTAGCTATGTCTGGTTAAAATATGAATTATTAACTTAATAAGCACTTTACTACTCCACGTTCGAGCGAGTTCTTCCGTAAGACTTAAAGATCATTTATCAAAAAGTTGGCACCGCCACCTGTAAATAGGTTTATGTTAGAACTTTTTTTTCATTATGTATAATTTTTATATATAAAATTTTAACACATATTTAGAGAGACTTTTTACACAGAGGCCTAATACTTTGAAAAAGATTTAATAAAAATTGATTACAAAAAAAAATATTGTAACTATGTTTATCCGTTAACCTGCCGTGTCCCAACGCGAGGTACTGATGTTCCGAGCTATGAAAACCACACAAATTATTAACTTAATTTAACGTCATTACCGTATTTTATTAACATATATCCTTAACTTTTAAAGTATTACTATCGCATACCAATATTATACATATATTTTAAGTTATTCGGCTTCAAAGTTGTCTAAGGCAATTCTTAACATTCACCTGGCGCGTCACGTTCACGACGATTGTATAAACCCCACCGCACCTATCCCGTCTCACTCCGCACGAGCCGAAGCCGTCACTCATCAGCTATCACCTGGTAGGACGAAGACGTGGTTATTGTGCTTCGCAAATAAAACACAAACGACAAAGTATCGGAAATTGGAGTTTGTAATGGGTAAGTACTCTTTATCCTGGCGTCGATATCTTGCTAATTGTGTAACCTATCGCATTACTATTAAGATATGTAACGTAATCAATAGTTTAGTTTTATATTCCTAAGTATGGAGTTCATCAAACTAATACATTTTGTATATTCACGATATAACTGCCATTTTCCCCATCACCTGCATATCGTCCACCTGGCTAAAACTGCCAGGTGGATGAGATTTTGCGGCAGGTTAATGTCACTGATACCACAACTAATACTCGTAACTATATAATTATATAGCGGTTATATCGCTTTTGTGTGTTAATTTAGGAATAAAAAGTATCCTGTCGGTTAAAGCTGCATATTATTCAAATTTGTGTACTTTTGTCTTAAGTCTCGTTAACCTGTCCAAATAAGTCAGGTGAATGATGCACTGGCAGGTGAATGAAGCGTCATTCACCTGCCATATGACAGGTGAACGATAACTATTTAAAATCCACGTTACATATACTCAAACAGTGATTATGTTTATTAAGTCGTTAGTGGACAACTGTTTCTCCATACAAACGTAGACCCCATTTTCCTCCCCGGGTTTTTTTATGAAAAAAAAAAATTTTGTTACACTAATGTCGTAAGTAGATTTGTGACGTCCCACGGAAAAGGTACCTTATGAGGGTTTTTAGTTTTAGACATTTATTAAAATGTTTTGTAAAAAGGTGAAAACATGCTCATTGTGTTTATTGTGTGATGAGATGACGGGCGAGAGAGAGAGGTATGGATGAAAAGAAAAAGACATGCTGCGTCGACCCCAAATGAATGGGGCAAGGGCAAGCGAATGATGATGATAATCTGAAACCTCAATGCTTAACGTTTGTTTACCTGACCGATTTTGAAAATTATTTTTTTGATTGTATGTATATGCATACAGATTGGTCCCGTTTCTGTCAAAACTCAGTTCTGATGATGGGATCCATGAAGAATCGAGGGAACTCCTCAAATCTTAAAGGCATACATATAGTGATTTTTGTGTTTTTATTTACAAATCAAGCATATACATTCACAAAAGTGACATTTGATGAAGTGGAACTGCCGATGAAGATCAGAACGGAACTCTTCAACGATGCATAGTTCACGTTTGGCGATTTGGCAATTTCTCTATCTAGGGTACCTACTGCTCCTCCAGCACGTGTTGGATGACCAAAACAGCGTATGTCTATGATGAACCAAGTCTATTCCACTCGTACTACGAGGGTTCAGCATCAGCTCTATCTTGGGTACTGTGCTCCCAAGTGCTCGTTAAGACGTGTCGGATGACCAAAACAGCGTGTGCCTATGTTGCACCAAACCTGAATTCCACTAGGTACTGCGAGGGTTCAGCATCAGCTCTATTTTGGGTACTGCTCTCCCAAGTGCTCATCAAGACGTGTCGAATGACCAAAACAACATGTGTCTATGTTGCATCAAACCTGAGTTCCAGTAGGTACTGCGAGGGTTCAGCATCAGCTCTATCTTGGGTACCACTTTTCCAAGTGCTCATCAAGACGTGTTGGATGGCTAAAACAGCGTGTGTCTATGTTGCACCAAACCCGAGTTCCACTAGGTGCTGCGAGGGTTCAGCATCAGCTCTATCTTGGGTACTGCTCTCCCAAGTGCTCATCAAGACGTGTCGAATGACCAAACAGCATGTGTCTATGTTGCATCAAACCTGAGTTCCAGTAGTTACTGCGAGGGTTCATCATCAGCTCTATCTTGGGTACTGCTCTCCCAAGTGCTCATCAAGACGTGTCGAATGACCAGAACAGCGTGTGTCTATGTTGCACCATACCTGAGTTCCAGTAGGTACTGCGAGGGTTCATCATCAGCTCTATCTTGGGTTCTGCTCTCCCAAGTGCTCATGAAGACGTGTCGGATGACCAAAACAGCGTGTGCCTATGTTGCACCAAACCTGAATTCCACTAGGTACTGCGAGGGTTCAGCATCAGCTCTATTTTGGGTACTGCTCTCCCAAGTGCTCATCAAGACGTGTCGAATGACCAAAACAACATGTGTCTATGTTGCATCAAACCTGAGTTCCAGTAGGTACTGCGAGGGTTCATCATCAGCTCTATCTTGGGTACTGCTCTCCCAAGTGCTCATCAAGACGTGTCGAATGACCAAAACAGCGTGTGTCTATGTTGCATAAAACCTGAGTTCCACTAGGTACTGCGAGGGTTCAGCATCAGCTCTATCTTGGGTACCACTTTTCCAAGTGCTCATCAAGACGTGTTGGATGGCTAAAACAGCGTGTGTCTATGTTGCACCAAACCCGAGTTCCACTAGGTGCTGCGAGGGTTAAGCATCAGCTCTATCTTGGGTACTGCTCTCCCAAGTGCTCATCAAGACGTGTCGAATGACCAAAACAGCATGTGGCTATGTTGCATCAAACCTGAGTTCCAGTAGTTACTGCGAAGGTTCATCATCAGCTCTATCTTGGGTACGGGTACTGCTCTCCCAAGTGCTCATCAAGACGTGTCGAATGACCAGAACAGCGTGTGTCTATGTTGCACCATACCTGAGTTCCAGTAGGTACTGCGAGGGTTCATCATCAGCTCTATCTTGGGTTCTGCTCTCCCAAGTGCTCATGAAGACGTGTCGGATGACCAAAACAGCGTGTGCCTATGTTGCACCAAACCTGAATTCCACTAGGTACTGCGAGGGTTCAGCATCAGCTCTATTTTGGGTACTGCTCTCCCAAGTGCTCATCAAGACGTGTCGAATGACCAAAACAACATGTGTCTATGTTGCATCAAACCTGAGTTCCAGTAGGTACTGCGGGGGTTCATCATCAGCTCTATCTTGGGTACTGCTCTCCCAAGTGCTCATCAAGACGTGTCGAATGACCAAAACAGCGTGTGTCTATGTTGCATAAAACCTGAGTTCCACTAGGTACTGCGAGGGTTCAGCATCAGCTCTATCTTGGGTACCACTTTTCCAAGTGCTCATCAAGACGTGTTGGATGGCTAAAACAGCGTGTGTCTATGTTGCACCAAACCCGAGTTCCACTAGGTGCTGCGAGGGTTCAGCATCAGCTCTATATTGGGTACTGCTCTCCCAATTGCTCATCAAGACGTGTCGAATGACCAAAACAGCATGTGTCTATGTTGCATCAAACCTGAGTTCCAGTAGTTACTGCGAGGGTTCATCATCAGCTCTATCTTGGGTACTGCTCTCCCAAGTGCTCATCAAGACGTGTCGAATGACCAGAACAGCGTGTGTCTATGGTGCACCATACCTGAGTTCCAGTAGGTACTGCGAGGGTTCAGCATCAGCTCTATCTTGGGTACTGCTCTTCCAAGTGATCATCAAGACGTGTTGGATGACCAAAACAGTGTGTGCCTGTGTTGCACCAAACCTGAGTTCCACTACGTACTGCTAGGATGAATAGACAGCAAGATTGAATGTTTACTTATTCACAGAAACTTGTTGTTAAATTGGGAATCGAATCGAAGGTGAGGTGGGTCAGAATCCAAAATTTTAATCATCGTAGTGGACAATAAGGTCCTTTTTTAAAGAAAATGACACATTTTTCGATTATTTTTAGAAGACATTACAAATGATGTGGTGGACAGGTGGATGACACTCATTTCAGGTGAATGATGACAATAAACCAGGTTAACGGCAACGGACACAGGTTAATGATGCCTCTCGATAACCTGTAAATATTTTCATTGGAATTTGTACTTATTTCTCGATAACCTGCTTCTACTATCGATAACCTGGACACAAAATATCTTTCACCTGTCCTTGATATCATTCACCTGAATTTCAAACGCCTATATCTTCTAAACTAATTAAAGGAATTGCTTCCCTTCCACATTTTCTAATAGTTTAAGTTGCCTTTTAACGATCCCAATAAAAAAAAATGCGAAAATGCAAAATTTTTGAAAAACATAAATTTTAACCTGGCGGTTCCAACTTTTTGAGAAACGACCTAAAGCGGATTCACAAGAATATTATAGTAAGGCATAAGAGTTTCTTAAACTGAATTTAGCATGTGTGTAATAAAGTAAAGGATGACTCACGCTAGACCGGGCCGTACTCGGGCCGAGGCGTCCGACATGTCATTATCTATGACGGCTGATCGGTGATCACGTGGTGCTTTCCATAGAATACGAAGCGCCGGAAGCACCGGCTCGGCCTCGGCCTGGTCTAGCGTAAGTCATCCTTAAACTGCTAATTTCTCGTTATCAATAGAATGATTTGAATGAAAGCTTATTATTTATTATAGTTTTAAATGTTTATAAATGTTTCTAATGACTGCTGGCCAGACGGTCGCCAACAAAGTGACCTTGCTGCTTCCGACCATAAAAACGGAAATTTACCACCTTTACCCACTTGCGCCATATACTATTTTTTATTATTTGCTTGCGCACCGACTAAGAAACTTTGTTGGCTACCGAGAGGCCACTCCTTTAAGAACGCAAGTAGCAAGCTCATAAGATTCATATATGTTTTTTTTTTGTATTTAATTCCAACCAATTAAAATTACTATAAGTATTATCAATCAAACCTGTCTTTGTTCAAATTCCTGTCACGTGACATACGATAGCCTAGCCCAGTTACTTACTCCCATCTCCCTCCCAGAAATTTTTAGGAGACCTTTATATCCGCTACCAGGCAGTTCAAGATCTTCCTCTTACTTTCCCTCTATTTGGATGTTATAGAACTATTTCGGGTTTTGTGTATATCGGTGAGACCTGATCACTTACACTGAAAGAGAGAAAAGGGAAGACCTTGAACTGCCTGGTAGCGGAAATTAAGGTCTCCTGAAAAATTCTCGGAGGTAACGGCAACCGGAGGAAATAAATTATAATTATAATCCTGAGCGTAGCGATCGAATGCGTAGTTAGATGTCGGTCTTTCTTGAGAACTTACTGAAAAGAAAATATAATGAGGAAATCCGTGAATTCGCCGATCATTAGTATAAAGTTGTCAAGAGTTGATTCCAGGCTCCTTTAGGATACAATCGCAAATTTGTAGAGGTTGGTAGGAATCTTTACAGTCAATTTTTGCGTCGAAGACATGAATAATAGCTATGTGTAGACAGTAATACTATTCTCTCAGTAGCACCTTTGCATACAAATTTATATGCAGGGGCCTTTTCTCTGCAGCTGACAGTACATCGTAGGGTCGACAATTTCGTTTCGTTTCAAGATTCTTCTCTAGTCCACCGCAGGACTGATAGTCACCGTTTCTACAACGCTTCGTACCTTATAATTTTTGCAGATGGTAATTGGGTTGGGGCATATATTATATTATGTACATATAGGTTCATTTGCAACATTATATGTATTATAAAACGCGCTCTTATGGTTCCACAAATATTATGTTATAATATTGTTATAATACACTTCGTATTGTAAGATGTTATTGCAATACCAAAAGGCAAATTACACGCTAGTAAGAAGTTTAACTCTAATTATCCTAATTACAAGACTCGAAAGTCAACAAGTTTCTAAAGAGCGAACGAACTTGTTGGGATATAAACAAAGTTCGCAAACGTTCTCGCCTGTTGGTAGTTTTATCGCACGCGGGCTCATCTCGTGCGTGACAAACAATCCCGTCCTAGGGCCGTATTCAGAAACGGAAACTATAAAAATAAACAGTCATATTCGAACTTTAAGCTACGTCAAATAATAGATATGGAAACGATATGGATCGGATATGTCAGTGTCAAACAAGTGTCAAAAGTGACGTTTTTGTTTGTAGAAACCTCACTTTTGACACTTGTTCGACACTGACATATCCGATCTATATCGTTTCTATATTTATTATTTGACGTATCTTAAAGTTCGAATATGGCTGAAAGTCATTATTGGTGTTTAGATAAGACACAGCGCCATATTTTACGGTTCCGTACCCGAAAGGCGACTTACGGTTCAGTTAAGATAAGATAAGATAATCTTTATTGGTACAATACAGGTACACGTCAGATACAATTTTGTACAATAATCATACAAATTCCACATTACAGAGTATTTCAACTGAAATATACACAATATAGTAATGTCAGTACATATATATTCTAAAATATAGACCCTTTCTGTCCGTCGTTCCCCAAAGCGCGCTCTATCTCAAGAAGTGTAAATCTATTTCAGGGTGTTTTTATTACCTCTTCTCTTGCCGCTATAAATATTAAATAAGTATACTTGCACTTACTTGATTATTATTGAATTGAAAATTATACTTGCATACAAAAGACGTGCCATTTTGGCGTTCGTTTACGATTTGTCTATTGATCTAGAAACGATATGGATTAGATGTGTCAGTGTCAAAAGTGACGTTTTTGTTTGAAGAAATGTCACATTTGACACTGACGTATCTAATCCATATCGTTTCTAGGTCTATTAACTGACGTATCTTAAAGTTCGAATCGGGTCGAATATCGTGATGCGTAGGTAACTAATTAAATAGATCCATCTGAAAATTGTTGGTTAGTCTTACAGGCGTATTCTGATTTTTAAAACAGGATTTGAATTAGATCTGTCAAAAGTAACGCTTTTGGTTGAAGAAGTGTCCCTTTTTGACACTGATAGAAATTAAGTAGGTAATAATTTATATGTATAATGTTAATATTATTTAAATACTCGTATCTTCTAGTTATTTTAAAGACAATATTTAATAGCACCTGAAAGGAAGGAGAACTTGATTCATATACGAAAATGTGCCCTAAAATTGTTTTTTGTTTTATCACTAAACTCTTCTGTGCTGTTGGTAGAGTGAGCACATGTATCCAATACTTTTTTAATGTCATTCTGATTCATCAAATGCACATTTTAAGAATAAAGCTTCTAATATCCGACCGACAACCACTTATTGCACTAAGTGGTTTTTGATATATTGAGGGCTGTGACTAAAACGCTTCTAATAAAAATGTGATCTGAACCTGAAAGTTTTAAAGGATAACATTTTTAACCTAACCTAATCTTAAGTACATTGTAGTTATATAGTAGTGAGAAAAATCCCTTTTGAAGGGAAAAAAAGATTTTTAAATGTTGGTATCTTAATAACTAGAACCCTAAACTTCATGAATATAACTCAACCGAAGTTCTAGTTAGTTAGCCTTAAGGGTCTTAATAAACATATGTTTATGTTTATAGACTTTTATTGAGTTTTAAGTACCTATGGGTAAAAAGTTCGTTAATATAACAGGGCTGTATCGTCCCCTTTTATTATTTGGCTTGACACGCTGCCGCAGATTATCTCAAAAATAAGAGCATACCGAAATACGCAGCTTTTTAAGGAGTGTGAAAAGACCCGGGGGGAGCCCGGGAGTTTGAACCAGTTAGGGTGTTCCGGTTCCTAATATTTCCACTATATCTTTATCCACGCCTTGCAATATCAGTCGACACTGTCAGATTAAGAGCATTACAATTCTAACGGCTACCGGATTCTCCAAGTTTTATCGAGAGAGTAGTAGAATAGAGAGGTCCAGCAAACGAAAACAATAAGTATCTAGTTGAGATCGTGAAGCGAAAGTTAAAAGATGTTTTTAATAATGCTAAAAAAAAAAAAAAAAAGAAACAGTGTCAAAACTTTATTTCATATCAAAAGCGACGCTCGGCTAAAGTACCGACCCTTTATTAAAATCTCTCCCAACATTCAACCATAACAATATTTTCGGGCCAGTAAGCTGGAAAGAAAAACTGCTTTTAAATAGATTTGGCATTTTTTATTATAATATTAAGACGTAACCAATGGTCTAAAAATGCAAGGGCTTGACTTACAATTAGTTACATTTCGTTAATACTATGTACTTTCAGAATATGGTTTGTTTGCTGTCCCATTTCTTACCGAACTCTTTATAACCTGGTTCAAGTAAACGATTTAGATCTTCTAGCAACACCGGGAAGGGAGACGACGATTTTTCGACTTGGGCTGTCCGTCTGTCTACTCGTCCGCGGCTTATTTCAGTGATCGTTAGTACTGTTAGTAGGTACCTGCTAATTTTATAGTGCCTCCGGTTTGCGGTTTTGAATACAATAGTGAATATAATATTGACCCGAGCCCTCTTTGAAAACGAAAGACCTCTTTGAAAAAGTATTTTACATAAAGAACTATATAAACCGCCACTGGTATCACTGCGGGCGCAAATATTTGAAGTGAGATATTTAATACTGCCACACCAAGGATAAATGTCGTAACAGTCATTGAAAATTTAATTTAATCTTTTATAATATTTTCAAATTAAATGTACCCAACATTCAAAGGCCCTCCTTATTTATTGATACATGAAACATTACATTAATAACATAATATTTTTGTTTACAGAGACCGATTTGGGTGGATCACGAGCTGGATTAAGTTGTGTAAGTATCGGCAAACTGCTTTGTAGATACCATTTCCTTAACGACTGTGCCATTCGGCACAATATTATCGGCGCGTGACGATACAGGTACCTAACAATCGCATTTAAACTGCACCAGCGTTACTGCTGCAATATTGCAGTGCATCATTCCTGCATTGCTGTAGAAAATGTCCAAATTCATGTTGATGCCCAGATTTTTAGGGTTCTGTATCCAAAAGGTAAAAACAGGACCCTATTACTAAGACTGTCCGTCTATCCGTCTGTCTGTCACCAGGTTGTATCTCATGAACCATGATAGATGATGTATTTCTGTGGCCGCTATAACAAGATATACTAAAAAGAGAATAAAATAAATATTTAAGTGGGCTCCCATACAACAAACGTGATATTTTGTCGTTTTTTGCGTAATGGTACGGAACCCTTCGTGAGCGAGTCCGTCTCGCACTTGGCCGGTTTTATTTAACCCCAATACTTGCAATGCACCGCAATACAGCAGCAATAACGCTGGTGCAGTTTGAATCCGAATGTTAACCTTTCTAGATATAAGCTGATATAAGTTAGCGCACGTACTGATCAAGATGAGATACAGTCAACATTTCTATAGTAAGGATTATACATTGACATATATTATTGATGAGATTATAATAGCATCACAGTAGATTAGGAATGTAATAACTAATGTGCATGAAGTACATAATAGTAGTAGTAGTAATCCTAATCACTTTATTGCACACAACACAGGTACAACACAGGGGAAGTACATAATATAACTAGACCTTATAAAAGAAAGTCCCCGCCGCGTCTGTCTGTGTGTTTGTTTGTATGTTCGCGATAAACTCATTAACTACTAAACGGATTTTCATGCGGTTTTCACCTATCAATAGAGTGATTCTTGAGGAAGGTTTAGGTGTATAATTTGTTAACCCGTGCGTCCGGGCGGGTCGCTAGTGTAGGTATATAACAGGTAGTGAGGAATAAATTAGAACAAGTCTACCATCCAACGGTACCTTTTAGCAGCTGTCCTTGCAGCGACTAAGTTAAGTTAAATTAAGTTATTAAGAAAATAGCATAGAAACAAAGATTGGGCTGACTCATGGTTAAAACCATGAACCAAATCTTGTCTACAACATTAATATTAGATGCTGGCTCTCCAAAAGCCGTGTATGTGACATGTAGTAATGAAATTTCACGTAAGGACCCGACTCTCCAAGATTCAAGCAGCGCTCCGGGCCCTCAACACTACACGTCGTTTTGACTCCTAAAATTTAATCTGCAAAGGGACGAGAGGGTAAAACTGATAATGCTCTGATTCTGAGTGATCTTATTCTGGGATGAATGAGATTAGGAGTAATGATTGTTATTTAAGGCTTTACAAATTTGTTTAAAGTTGTCTGGTATTGGACATTTTACCAATTTATTGAACTGGGTATGACTTTTTGAAGGGACTTGAAACAACGTAAGTACATTTTAACCCCCTTATTCATAAACGTTTACTAAAGTTGACAAGCCGATAATAATCGTTTCTCCCTTTCCATCATACCAATACGTCAGAAAGGGACAAACGATTATTATCGGCTTGTCAACTTTAGTAAACGTTTATGAATAAGGGGGTTAAAATGTACTAATAAAATGTACTAGTCCGTAGTTCCAAATATGTATGTCAGTCAGCCTGTCAGTCGGTCTATGTCAGGTCGCCATGGAGGTTGGAAGCCACGATCTGCTTAGAACATCAAAAAAGCTATTTAGTCATTTGGTATTGATTTCATTGAAATCGGGGATGCCAAATTCATTTATGGTGTCACATTGATACCATTCCAAAGAAAAAATCTGTATCATATTAAAAAAAACAACCTTTTATTAAATTTCACTTCACGCTTAAACCGCTGAATCGATTGAGTTGATATTTAGTACAGAGATAGTTTGAGTCCCGGGTAAGGACATAGGATCTCAAAAACATAAAAACTATTTTATAAGCAAGAGAACTTCAAAAAGGATCAAAAGAAAATATAGTGTAAATAAAGTGTTATGCTTTCTATATGCATTATGCATTGCCAACTAATATATTTAAAGTCGGTGCCAAGTCAACTTTAAAGAGTTACCAAAAGCCTACCGATGGAATATTGTGCAGACAACTCTGCAATCAATCTGCATTTATCTGGGCTCAGATTCCGTAACTAACCAACGCAGATAATTGGAGTGTCATAGATGCAAATTTCTGAGAACTAGCCCCTTTAATAAATGACAGTGTAACGTCTCACTTCTAATTAGCTGTCCTTTGACGAAGCAGTTACTGCGACAGTAAATGGAAAGAAATCTGAAGCTTTAACTTAATACGGTCGGTATTAACTAACAATTTTACTATTAATAAGAGTATGACTATTTTATAGTTAAAATCAAAATATTACATTGCTAATCCGCGAAAAGTAACGCCTGATTCTATTCACTATGACTATTTTACGAAGCAGGCGAACCAAAATGGGTTGAAAACCTCCTTTTTTGAAGCCGGTTAAAAATGGCCGCCATAATTTTTTTTTAAATTTTTGGGTTGATTAAAATGTTGAATATTGACAACTGAGAATTCGAAAGGCTCTTTAATACGAATATGAACTCGAAATTGTAAAAAACGGCCTTTATATTGAATGTTTTCATAATTTGCTCTAATCATGATGATATCTGAGGAATCAAAAGGCTCTTTAATAGGAATCCGAACACAAAATTAAAAACACGGCCGCCATCGTGATTTTTTCATTTTTGCTCTAATCATGATGAAAATTGATATCTGAGAATACGAAAGGCCCTTTATCCTTTGTGGTGGTGAAAAACTTAGCTTTCTAGGGCAAACGATTTAGGCCGGGCGTTGATTTAAAGCAGTCATTCAATCAGGACTTTTAAGTTGTATAGATTACCAACCCTAATAAACCTCCCTCATTTTACTGCTAAAATTTCATCGATTTGGTTATACATAAGTACCTATCTGTAAATGTCTGATGGCTGATATGTTTTATGTAAGAGTAAGATCCGTTTTTACTTAGTAATTAAATATGGTAGTGTAAGAAGTGGCTAGTGCTCCACTTCTTTGCATTGTCTGCGCTCTTTAAGTCAGCTAAAGAAATTTAAAATTGCTAAATAGTACATACTTTCTCAAGACGAATTATCTTAAATCTAAATTGCAGATCCATAAGAAAATAATCAAGATATATATTTTCAGTTGCGAAGAAAAACGGTTCCAACGTTTGTTATCAATTCCTATTATGCCAAATTAATTATTCTTTTCATTTATTTTTTGGCACGAAACGAGAACGAATTATTGTTTTCGAGACCTATTGAAAATATCAAAATTGTGAGCGATATTAAATAGTAAGCGTGTCTTTCGGTGATTCAATTTTATATTTCAATAAAAAATGTAAAAGTCCACCATGGATTCAACACAACTGCGATACAGTCATATGCCGATTTCCTTATAAATTTACGAGTGACATGCACAAATATTGACATTTACGAGTATCTCGAGTCGATTTTCCGTTAGTCGGATTGAGACGTCAGTGCAATGCAATCGTCCAATGAAAACATTCTAAGAATATGCATGCATAGTAAAATGCAAGTGTCACCAGTGTACTAAATAGGGTAATTTCCCATTTTTAAGGATAATACATAGTGTGTCAAATTTAAGTCTGCGGCGATAGGTATAATATTTATAACGGGCGTTTCAATAAAAGTACACTAATATTGTTTAAAAATAAAAACACGGAATATTTTAGTAAGTTGTGATACCTAATTACATATATAGCATTAAATAAGACGCGTTCAGTATCTTTTAAATGGAAAATACATTAATCATAAACACATTTGCTCTAAGTGAGTCGAGGAATTCGTATCAGAAATTATGAGACAAACATAATAATATTCCTTTAGGGGAAGGCACGGGATGCGTGTAGGAACGACCTTTAGCATAAGCGTCAAGGAAATGGTTTCGTGTATTCAAAGTACTTTTGACAAGTCACTTTGTCATCCGAAAAAAATGCTCAATATATTCTACCATTATTTTATTTAAACAATATTTTATTAATCATTATACAAAAACAAATCACTAGGTTTGTAAAACGAATTAAAGAGCATGTGGCAATTTTGGTTTTATTTTAAGTAGATTTTAACTTTATTTTAAGTACCTGGGTTGGCCTGAACGTTAGCGTAGTAGTAAATAATGATGAAGCCGTAAGATGGACAGAATTTCGTTGTTACTGAACTACATAAATAGGAAGTCCTACAAAGTAGTAGGTAGGTTTAAGATGTAAAAATACCCTTTTTTCCTCAGTTTTTTTAGTTTATAAAGCTATCATTTGGGAGTTAGGTTAGGTTTTAATAAGCTTGGTGGAGTAGTACGGAGCAACTACCTTATTCCGTGTCTGATTCCCTATATACTTAATCTTGACTGTATACTACACACTAGTATATCTTGCCCTCAACAACCGTAGCTACTGTACGCTATAGGGGAAAACAACTATGCTGGTACACCAGTAGCGTAGCGCATAATATTTGCGTTATACTCGTTAATAACATCCCAGGTAGGTACTTTGCAGACATGAACATTGTTTGCACCTTTCCTCTGCGGATTTTTATTTAGGACTGAGGTGTAATATTGGATTCCAAGATTTAACGCCACAGGGAGCCACGCTTCCCTCATCAATTTTCCTTACTTTTTTATTATTCCCATGTCGAGCTGCAATATTTGAAGCCATCGTCGCGCCTGCCTACTTTTTATATTAATAAAAGTTACCCTAACCCGCGTTGGCTGGATACGCAGTTTCCTTTAAAAATACTGATACGACTTCATAATTATGACATTTAGGGATATAGCTGCTTGTTAGAAATATAAATATAGGTAATTGGCCTGTATAACGTGTATTGCCTATTCATTCTCTAATTTGATGCAACGGCGGTTGGTGGGTGAAGACAGTTTAATGACTTCTACGCGGCGACTTCGTTCGTGGCTAGAACAACAAAACACAAACAAAAACAAAACAAAAACAAAAAACAAAAACAAAAGGTAGAATAGTAATTGCTTGTGTAAAAATAAAATACATATTCTCTTTATAAATACGATTCTGAAAAGTTTTCTTTTGTGCAATAAAGTTTATCTAAATAAATAAAGTGGCCCTACTCAATCAATCACAATTGACAACGTGAGATTGATAATTGATACGAATGTAGATCCACATAACCTATATCTACATAGAATTAATAACAAGTGCGTATTGAACCTATATCTACATAGAATTAATAACAAGTGTTTTTTTACTTTTATTTTAGTGAATAATAAGATGGATTATCTTTCAAATAAAAATACAAATTCTTAAACGTTTGAATTCATTTACGGCGTCTAATGTACGCTGAGTTCGTGTACGTTCGGATTTTATTTATTATTTTTAATTAGTTTGAATAAATTGAATGTTTTCTTAAAAATATTTTCAAGAAAACATGAAGTTAATATGACAACACTTAGTTAATTTTTTGGTAAGTACATCTACAATTATAGGTCAGTTTAATTAGATCCAAAAAAGCGTTTTCATGAATTAATTCCCAGCAATTGTAAATTAATAAATTATATTTTCAAGATGAGATGAAGTTAATATGACAACACTTAGGTCATTTTTCGGTAAGTACATCTACAATTTATAGGTCAGTTTAATTAGATCCAAAAAAAGCGTTTTCATGAATTAATTCCCAACAAGCTGGAAATCATTTAATTATTTGGTCCTAAATGCATATAATCCGAGTTTGCTCCATCCCAGGAAGTGTGGATAAATTTTGTTAGCCTTTGGAGATACATTTTACCTTGGCTTGACAAAACCACTCGATGTCGATGGAACCCACCATCAATTACAACGTCACTACCAGCAAGGTTGTTGTGGAACAGACACTGGTGAAAAAAAAATCGAATTTTTACACGATTATACAAAAAAAAGAAATTCAAAGTGGCGGCCATTTTTTACAATCTTTGACTACAAAATCATATTAAGGTATTTTTCGGATCCTCAGAAGTCAATTTGTATCATGAATAGAGCAAATTTTTCGTCGGATGTACCGTTTTTGAACTACATACAAGCAAAAATCTGAAAAAGAGCAAAAATTTTTCCACAACTCCTGGAATGGAGCAAACTTATGTTACACTAATTTAGAACCAAATGAAGGCATTAAGACGATTTCCAGCTTGCTGGGAATTAATTCCTAGAAAAAAAAACTAATTTGACGGGCTTATTAGCTTAGTTTGGGGCTAGGTTGATCTGTGTAAGATGTCCCCTGAGATTTATTCATTACAACAATCTATCCATGCATGAATGCAAACAAACAATAAAATTTCTTAAATACTGTTTCAAACAATCAGATTGAATACTAAAATAAAAATGGATTTGATAAAGATGACAAGTTTTAAATGGCTGCCTTGTAAATTCACAATTTTGAAGTTATTAAGTTCTTCCCGTTAAATATGTGATTTCGAACCGAGTAATCAAACTTAAAATTACTTTCAAATTTTGATAGACGAAAGAGACTGTAACAAAACGAAAATGTTACTAATGAAATATTAATAAGTTCTCCAAGTTTTAAGATAAAGGTTTATGAATTTCTCTTTGTTATTTGACAAGCTGACAATATTATACTGATACATGCCACCACTTTAAGAACCTATGTACCTACTTCACATTTCAATAATCTCTAATTTTGATTTATTGAAGGGACATCCTTATGGGTTCCTTTGTCCCTGACTTATTTAAGTAATATATGGCGAAACTTTTTTGCTATTTGCACAAGTCAAAATAAGCTCAGTATTAGAAACGTTATTAGAAACAAATTAAGTAAGAAGTTATTAGAAGCCAAGTTATTTAAGAAAAATAACTTAGATTCACACGTCATTCTAAACCGTACCGTACAAATCTTTCTGCCATTTTTTACAAAATCCAATCTATAATGACGACACAAATACATAGAAAATGACACCCTACACATGACAGACAAATCTTGTACACCTCGATCTGTTTTTGTGTACGGACGAGTCACAAGTGTCACAACACGCACACTAACACATTTCCCTCGAAGAATTTTATTGTTTTCTGAGAGATGAGAAGTCGGATTTGTCGCTCGACCGATCCGCAATTTGTACTGGGCGAGCAAAATCGATAAATCTAACAATTACATGAGACTAAAATATAATAATTGTGTTTAAATGTAATTAAACGTATGATATGTAAAAAAATATTACATGTGGAATGTAACACCTTCTTTTTGTAAATTTGATGTCCCCGACCTCTTTTTACAACAAAAAACCGAGCAATTACCTAGGCGTTTTTTCTGTTGCTGTGTTCACTCCCGCGACTGCACTCGGTCTAGTTTAAAATCCGAGCGCAACTAGTTTTATTACCCGCGCTAGATCAGTTGATCTTGTACCTAAGCAAAGGGGAAATAGTGCGAATGCCGCCTCCCTTCCTCGAAGGGAGGCGGCATTCGCACTATTTCCCCGAAGGATGTCGTTGCTCGAAGGTAAGAGCAAAATAACGTAGAGGACTCCCTGGCAACACAAAACCGCTGTCACTCGACAGCAAAGAATCATGGTATAATAATATACTCCGCCTGGTACTCTATTCCGAGATTCGCGTATGACCTAACTGACACGGGCCTACGTCATTCACGTCGTTCACGACAGTACGGTTCTCAAACTTTAAAATGTGGGAGACTTTTAACCAACGGTGAAAATTATTTTAACGGCATTAATTTTAAGTTATTCATGTAGAAACATAGTAAAATAAAACAAATCTAATGTATTAAATTAAACTTTATTTATCTATACAAGACAAACGTTTGAAAAACTAATTCACAGTTACACATTAATTACCAAGCTTACGGCGTGAAAAGTTTGGAAAACACTGCGACTGCTGACACTGAGCGAGAAGGAAATAACAATTAACACGCGTTCGACAAGGATGACGGTCAGGGCATGAAGTTATCTAGATCCGAATTGTCAAATATGACAGCGCTATCCTGTGTTGGCAGAAGTGTAAACAGAATTACCCGAACGTCTGAAATTTCTGTCGTGAATCGGAAGATATTGCTAACGAATAATTAAAAATGACGTGTTATTGTAAAATTTAAGATAAAATACATATAAATGAAAATTATAATATTATAAAGAAATATTTTAACTTATTAACCATAGGTATAATGTACCCATGTAACATGTTATGTTGAAATAAAGTGGCAATGTTATTGTGACGTAGGCCCGTGTCACTCTGGGAATAGAAGACCATGTTTTATTAGACCATGCAAAGAATATAATACTCACTAGGCTCGACAGTCAATTGACACTATTCGAGACACAGATTTAATCGTCCATTAGGCTTAATAGCTGTATTTTGCTACCAAATATTTTTCCATTACAAATGCAAAATGTTTTATTTTCATATTTAGGTAGTACCTGCCTACATACAGTGATGGTAATCTTACAATAAGTGGTGTCGCTATATTTGACCAATAAAAATACATGTAGGAACGATTTTAATTACACTATTGCTGTAAAACGCTATTAAAAATATATGCAAGTAACAAAATATCGTGGCAAAACGCGAATAGGAGAATAGCTACATGGAATTAATCATCCAGAGATACGAGTACACGTACATGACTAACAAATCCGATCCTTGCAGAAATATTGTATTTGAATATGTTGTTTATTTCGAAACATTGAAGCGTTTTGAAACTCCTTAAGCAAACCGTAAATTTACGATCGGTATTAACGTTTCGCTAAGAGCTTTATTTACCGTTGATGAAAGCAACATATTTTTAACGACGCATGCAACCTGAAAGAATTTTACGAGTCGGAGTTACGACCCATTATAGTGCTAAACGCATTGAAAGCGTTTTCCTTTAAAAACTGCTCCATGTACCGTCCGCACGTATTTAATTTCGAAAATTCAACCGTAGACGTTTTTAAATGCAACCAATCATCGTTAGATTTTACGGTATAGTCCGGCGGCGCTGATGTTGTGGATAATAATTTTAGACTGCGGCAACAATCTCGATAGCCGTTAAGAAAATAGCCGCTGAATATTCAGAGGGCTAAACATTGCCGGGATCGCATGGCTTGTTTTCATTAGCATGATTGGGCTGACCCCGTTAAAATCCTAACGTACACGAACTCTGCGTACATTAGACGCCGTAAATGAATTCAACCGTTTAAGAATAGGTACCTATGTATTTTTATTTGAAAGATAATCCATCTTATTATACATAAAAATAAAAGTAAAAACTTACTTGTTATTAATTATATGTAGATATAGGTTATGTGGATCGACATTCGTATCAATTGGGGTTGTAATCGGTCAATCACGATTATCAATCTCACGTTGTGAATTGTGATTGATTGAGTCAGACACAGGCCGCTTTATTTATTTAAACGTTATTGCACAAAAGAAAACTTTTCAGAACCGTATTTATAAGGAGAATATATGTATTTTATTTTTTACACAAGCAATTACTATTCTACCTTCTGTTTTTACTTATTTCTACCCACGAACGAAGTCGCCGCGTAGAAGTCATTAAACTGTCTTCACCCACCACCCGCCGCCATTGCATCAAATTAGAGAATGAATTAGGCAATACAGGCCATACCGGCCAATTCGAGTTTTAGTTATTCGATCTGATTCCTATGATTCTCATCTGTCACTGTCAAAAGTGACATGTCTTCAACCAAAAACGTCTCTTTTTATAAAGAAAAAAAAATTGGCGAGAAACTTTTACCTGTACCTAGTATTTAGTACCAAACAGGACGAGGTAGGTACCTAGGATTTATCATTATACATAATAGGTATATACCCACAAAACTCTGTAGGCTTATTTTATAGTCAGGATTAATAGCTAAATGCTGAATAGGAATTGGGTATAACATTTAACCTATTAATTAATGCATAATGTATTTATAATTTAAACCACAATGTTATGAAGTCATGAATATTATATTGGCCATATAATTACTAAGTTAGGATATCGGTTACTATTAATATATTAATATCATTATGTATTTGATTAGATTTGATTCTAATTAATTTTTCAGGCAATAGAAATTTGTCATTACATTTCAACATATTCGTTTTTTATGATTTGTGATAAGCCTATATATGTCTAGTACCTACCTATATATTGTAAGTCAAATAGACATTACTAGAGTCTGGCTAGCCAAAAATTGTTGACGGATATTTGGTTGTTGTATCACCAATTGTCTATGATTTAAAAAAAAAAAGCTAAAAGTCTGTTGTCAATTTATGTCATTCATTCAAATTGTTTGCCGTTTATAAGGGTTTTGTTTTAAATAATATTAATAATGTCTATACTGAGTGAGGTTCGCAAACTATTATTTAAGCTCGTAAATAATTACGACAATGTGCGAAGTCGATGTGTAGCGTTGTATAACGAAAAACTGCAATGTTTACAACTCCTAAACAAATTTAAACAAACTAGGAGGTTGGTGCTCTATAAATATTTTGATACTTAGCATTTAGCATATTTGGCATAGTACTAATGTATTTTTTTTGTGATCGATTAATATTACGGTATTATCGAGCTAGGTCTTATTTACACTACATTACATTTTTCGCCTTGTTACAATGGTATATGGTGAGAAAGTGTTAACATATGCGTTTATCGTTGACTGTACTTTACATAGTGGTAGAAATTATGTGAGCTGACTTTGAGTGCACGTCAACGTATATTTAACTTATATCCTTAGGTACCTTACGTGTGCACATAAAATCAAAAAAAAATCTAGTACCAAAACTATAATTCCTACTACACAAAATGTGACCAGCCCAAGATTTTTTGAATTTCCCGCCAAACATTTGTGTAATATTTCAGTAGCCAGACTCTATGATAGTAGATTGTAAGTATGATACTAGACATTAGCACAGTATAAGAACAGTAGTGAATCTTCATAGAAATGTGCCGCTGCCGGCTTGAATGTGTGCGTGCGCGCCGGGCGCCGTGTACGCACGCGCTGCCACGCACACATTAGCATAATATACGGGGGAATACGGTGGCGGCAGTGTGGGCCGTACCGCGACTGTGATCGCGCGCATTCGAGTACGCTACCCGCCCGCTCGCATTTGTCTGCTCTGACGGTACGCCTTAATTTTTTTGATCATGACTATGAACAGAGGCAATAGTATAAGTAAGGTACTAGATTGAAAAGCTTGATTATATCACAATTGTATACAATGCTTTTTCTACGAATCAACAAAAATAATACTTTAAACTAGTAGAATCATACAAACAAACCAAACCAAAAGTATACACTAAGGTAAGTACCCCTATTAACGACCCCATTAAAATTGGCATTCATTACCGCGGTATATACAAAATAGCGTTTAATAAGAAAGCTTATTAACTTTCTTAGAATCTAAGAACACAGAAATAAAGCCTTATCGTTTGACTATCGAATAAGTATAACATTGCTACGAAAACATCACGCAAAAAAGTCGAAAATACTAAACTAACGCATCAGGAGCGCAAGATTTGGTTGCTCCATACTAACACGCAACACCTCAAGTAAGTAAACGCGTATTATATTTAGTGATTAGCGTAATAATGGTAAATATTATGGAAAGACTAAGACTTGAGATTGATTCTTAGTTATTATCTTTATGGTTCCCAAATACTTTATTTGTGATATTTGCTCGGCAATTGGAAAAAAATAGGAAATTAAAAACCTCGGTGTTAGGTTCCATTTTCTTTGTGTGATACCTAATTTCGAGGTATACCTCGGTAATAACGGAAACGGCATTTTAGATTCGGGCGATCTTATATTCATATATAAATGCACATTTACTTGACTTTTGATGTTATTGAAATATTCAACCACCTATAAAGCTAAAGAGCTATTAACGTGGTATGAAATCTATTCAATAACTCTTAATTTTGATGACAATTTTAGACACCTTCTCAGACGTTTTCTTAGAAACCCTTATATGAGAAACTCGTTCAAGTATTGATATAAAAACATAAGTATGGTTATAAAATTTATTTTTACCATTGTTTTGTAATATTTGGAACCATCCATATTTATTGTATTAAAAAAATACAAGATAACTATTCATTTTTATTAGTCGTAAATGAGTTTTAAAATTATTTGAATTGAACCGTTTAACGATGGTTAGAAAAGACATCACTCGGTAATAAGCTGTATGAGAACCTAACACAGACCCACCCAAAACTTTCATGACTTCGAAATTAATAGGTTCTTAAAATACCTAATACTTTTGATAGTCTTTTGTATACCAGGTACATAATAATTGTTCTTAAAACCTAATTATGTACCGTTGCACACAATATTTTTTCTAAGGCAGCAAACATAAAATAAATATAGATAGAGAAGATAGTAGAAAAATATATTTTATGTTATTTTAATAACATAATAGACACACAAACATACAGCATTAACATTAACTTACACAGATCTTGTATATATTGTGTAGAATATAATTGTGATAGGTAGCTTAAATTAACTATCTATCTGTTGCATAAATGATGGCAGGTGGACTAAAACAGTGACAGACTGGACACCTCGTAACGGCCACAGGAAAAGAGGTAGACCCAGGAAGCGTTGGGAAGACGTGTTCCGCGAAGTATGTGGACCAACATGGAGGAGACGGGCTATGGACAGAGAGGATTGGAGGGATACGGGGGAGGCCTACGCCGCTCAGGCGACTTTCATAAGCAAACGTGTTTAATAGAAGTAGAATTTGTAAATAAACATTATATAGTGAAACACTTTAAATAATATAGTACGTGTTTTAGATTGTGTTTTTAGCGTTAAAGGAACCAACTATTTTTATTTTATATTCATTAATTAAGTCTTATAATATGAAAAGCGTACTGTACTGATTACCTATACCATTTTTTATCCATTATTGTCAAATAAATAATATTTATCATAATTATGGAACTAAAAATGCGACGGGTTATCCACCCTCGTAAAAAGGAACCCACATCCGCGGTATTTGGGTAACAGTGGTCCATTACCACGGTAATAGGCGATTTCGACATTTTGGTTTTGATAATTATTTTTTCCTTTATATTTTTCTAAAACAAGGCCAGAAACTAAAATAATATAAACTTTAATTAACAAACTAACATAAAAAATATGTCTTGGTTCATACACCGTCGGTTTATGCTTAATTTTTGGCTCTTTTTCGAAAACTTGCTTAACCCCCTCGTTAATAGGGGTACTTACCTTATACAGCTAAGATACGGGAGCAGCCGCGATACCTTCATAATACTGGTACGCGCCCCGGCCGTCGCGTTGGTTGGTCAATGACACCTTCTCGTAACTCATGAGGCCCTGGTACTTGCTCCGCGCTAAATTCAATTATTAGACAGTTGTTTTCCCGATTTTGGCCACCGTAGCCTATGGAGACTAACAAGCAACACTAAGTGGTTTTCGTAGTCTATGGATGTTGCTATATTAAGGGTGTCACATGCGCGTTTCTGATTTATTACCCAATTGTTTCTACTATACAACCTAAAATTAATCATTAATTTGAGCTATGGTTTTGTTTCGCCCTCTTGACCGCGGCGAGCTGTAATTGGTCATTTTCATTATAGTTGACTAAACTGTATCGAAATGAATATTATAGTTGAGTTGGGAGCCCGTACATTAAAAATAACCATTTGCAGTTTGGTATAAGAAATCTTAATTCAAAAATTACAGTCGTACAGTAGAAAAAAAATATAGTGTCTCGATAACGACTCCTCAAACCCGGACTTGTCATTCTTCATAATACCTACTTGCCCATGCTTCCCTAAAACCTTTTTACTAAATTTATACGTAAGGATGAGAATTTACTTTACTTTAACCGCTAACAATAAAGCGTTCCGAACATGCAGAAACCGGAGGATTTTTTTCTGTATCGAATTTATAATTTTTTTAATAACTGCCATTTCCTAATGTTAATATTAGCGTAAAAAGCGTTTTATTTATACTTCATTTATGAATTGATAGAACATTTCATTATATTATAATAAATAACATCATTCATTCATTTTCATTATATTAACTAAAAATAAAAGTGACAACCCTAAGCGCCAACGCAAGAGTAGGCAAATAACTTGCCGAGCGGCCTTAGATTCACTACTGTTCTTAGTGTACTGTGACATTAGTCTTGAGAAACACATTGTAAATGGATTTTGTGTTTTATGTAAAGCGTTTATTGTGTTTTTAAACGTAAGTAGGTACCTCTACCTATGCTCCTTGAAAAACAACATAAACGGCATCTGTTCCTTGAATCGTAAAAGCTGTAGTTTAGTATATATTTTAGTTTAGGTATATTAATATGATGTTAACTTTTACATACAGGTTCATTTGAAATAAATAAATAAATAAATAAGTCATTGCCGCTTATTTTTGGTGCGCCAAGTATCTGGGCGTTTCCAGAAATAAATATTGAAAACCTGATTCTTTCACATCTGGACGTACTTGGGCTCATTCTACTCAGAATCGACAGCATTCTCCATCCCACCATTAAAAAAAGATGTCCCAAACTGTCCATTCCATTACGTCATGTTTTACTATGAAAAAAAATTTCACTTGTATGTGCGTGACGTAGTGGAATGTACAATTTTCATACAAATTTTTGGGACGTTTTATTTTATCATCAGAATTGACTATGCTAGTGATTCTGAGTTGAAAGAACCCAAAAACACCGGGATATATGAGAATCGGGTTTTCGATATTTATTTCTGAAAACGCCCATCTAAGTATAAAGCGGCGATGATTTTTGGGCGGGAAGTGTGACGGTAAAGAATAGTCAGTCGTAGCCATTGGAAATTTTCTTCAGTATGTACCTACTACTTGTAAAACAATATTAGCAGATCAATCAACTTCAGTGAACATTAATTTGTTTGTACTTTTCGTTTTGCTTAGTCATTTCTGTCGTGTTCAGACGCAAGTTAATTAATGCTTAAATCAAATTTCGCGTTTTCTTTCTCCTCGCTGCCGCTTTGACCTGTTTCTTGGAGAAGAAAATTTTGCTGTGCACTTGAATACTTTCAAAGTGTTTAAATGCTAAATCTCTAAAGCTTTGTTTATTTGAAATAAACTTACAGATTATGTTACCCCAAATATATTTAATTTAAAGATGCATGTTAGGACGGTCTCCTAGCCTAGTCGGTAGTGACCTTGCCTATGAAGCAAGAGGTCCTGGGTTCGAATCCCGGTCAGGGCATTCATTTGTGTGATTATCACGAATATTTGTTCCTAAGTTATGGATGTATTATATGTATCTAAGTATTTATTTATCTATATAAGTATGTTTATCGTTGTCTAGTAAATATGCCATACCACGCCATACCCATAGTACAAGCTTTGCTTAGTTAGTGTGGGAGTACAGTACCCGTACCATGAGTCAATGATAGTGTCGAAAACTCGCATATAAGCTGACTTCTACGTAATTTACTTTCTATACATCTCGCTCGCACTAATATTCGAGTACGAGCGAGATGCATAGAAAAGTAAGTTACATATCAGCGTTTATGTCAGTGTGCCAAACTGGTCGTAGCCACACTGGTAAGATTGTCCCCAGGTATTTATTATTTATTTATTTTTGAATGCTATGCTTTAGAAAACGTATGTTCTTAGTGGTTTTTCCTACTAGGTAATGTCAAATAATTTCAAGAATCAAGAGCCGCACAAACAATGTTAAAACAACTTATTTTTTTTAAATTAATCATCATTGTTTAGTTTGGAAACCTGCCAAAACTTTTCTATAGGAGTATCCTTCCATCTACATATTGTTTAAATACCTGGAGTAAAGTCAGCTACACTATTAGCTTAGCACTCCTAAGCAAATGGTTTTGCTGTATGTAAGTATGATTTCAACGCTATCTAAATATTATAGACTAAAATGTTTTCATACAGCGCAAAAAAATATTGGTAATTTTTATCATACTTGTACATGCCAATCAACTTGCTGATTTAGGCACTCGTTATCCTCTGGAACCACAACTTTGAATAGTACCTACATTACGATACAAGTGCGAAAAAGTTGGAAATTCGCAACGATTATATATGGTACTTTAAATTTTCGACATACGCAAGTATAGTGCTAGTTACAGCACTAGGGCGGTAAAGTAGCACCATATATACTGTAAAAACTATTTTACTGTTTCAAGCTAGCTAATAATACATCCAGGTGTTGCGAAAGTATTAAATATGATATAAGCTAGCTCGTGCTTCCATTTCATACATTACTCACGTAGATCAGATATACTAAGTCATGGTTTATGGTTTAATAAGGTGTTGAGAATTACGTAGTAGTTTCGTGCCACGGGCGTTATTAAAAGTTGCCAGATACAGCTACATTACTATTGTACCTATAAAATAAACTGGTTAATTACTTTTTGAGGCTAGATAAGTCTTTAAATTGAACTATTTAACACTATCTATGTTACTATATAAGGTATGGTTATCATTATTTGCGTGACTAATCAGTAAGATCCGGTTTAAGTTTTTTTTTACAAACAACATGCTTAGCGGATATAGTATAATGTTTTTGTATTAAAAAAAAAGAATAAATCAAACGTTTCCAATTATCCCCAAAACGGATTGATCGGTTTATATAAAGGATAAGGACCACCCGAGCTTAGATAAGTACTTACATTTTAATTTACCAGATGGCGCTGCTTTTATAAACTTTTTGCTACCGAAACTAGGAACCGAATTTTACTTTAATGAACTATTCACAGCAACAAGTGGGTAGTTATATTACTGGAGTTGTTAGTTTTGATTTAAAATTGAGTTTTTGCCGTCACGTAGGTATCATAATAATCCGAGCAAGATGCACATATATAATATAAATAATATATATTATCAGTCTTCCGGGCATTCTTAATTATAGGTTATGTTACAGTTTTACAGTACCTATTATTATTTTATGTAGTAACGGATTCACTAATCAAAATTCTACATGTAACAGTTCATTTGACAGTCAGACATAATTATAGCGAACGGATAGCATAAAGTTAGGTAATAGGGTCCCAATTGTTATCCTTTGGGTACGGGCAGCTAAGAAAGAATTCCTTTCAGAGAATTTGCGATTTCTGAAGTTTAAATAGAACTCTAGGTTTCTTAGTCCTCTTTTAATTTATTTTTTATTTGGTTTACAAACTTTGCTGCTCTTATTTATACTTCACTTAACAAGCCAAGATTTAACGTTTATCTAAGACCTAACGTTTATGTAAAAAACAAGCAAATACTTAAAGGCATTTATTACCAACTGTATAGCTTAGAACTTATATCGTCGCTTTGCCTACAAAAGTCCCTTAGAGACACTTAGAGGTTTTTACGACTCAAACAAAAATAGCTATGTAACATATTTATGAAAAAGTATTCTTTTCACGCTATTGAAACTAAGATATCATTTCAGATAATTCCGTAATATATGTTAAAGTGCAAATACTTTTGTCATAAAAATATTGATTTGTATATGTTCAATAATTATCCAAATAAACAGTTTTTTGTGTCTCCTGTAAAGTAGGTTAAAAACACATGGCGACTTTTGCACGCACAGCGACGATATTCAAGTAATATTGCATATAAAAATCTCCAAACTCGGACAGTAGTTTATAAAGAACATAACAAAAGCATGTGAAGTTCAGTGTAGCGTTAAACTTTAAAATCGCGATCGATACTCTTGACCTGATTTCTGCATTTTCCTTGGTTCACCTTTGTATGGCACGCTCGGTCACCCTACTAATATAATGAAGGTTGCAAAAATACGCCTATTAACGGTTAAGTTAGTATCTAAATACATACACAACATAGATGCGTTTATAGCAAAAACAAGTGATACAAAAATTAATATTTTTTTAGTAACTACGTAGACATAGACATATATTTGTAATACTAGTTCGGCCCGCGAGTTCGTCTGCGTGAGATGACGATCACTGATAAAAATATTCTATGTCCTTCCTCTGGCCTCAAAATATCTAGATAGGTACGAAATTTCATCTAAATCGGTTCAACGTTACCTACTTTGTCAATTGACAATTATTTATTCAATTAAACTGCACCGCAAATATGGTACGTAATAACCTACATGAAACAGATGGAGTTAATAGTAACTGTTTATATTTAATCATAAACTTTTGCGAACTCACATGGTAACTTTTACTGGGTTCAGAAAATTACTAAACAATCCTAGTTGTACATACAAATTTACTTTGAGGAGAAGAAAATCGTAGACAATAGTTTTTATACACCGACTTGAATGTTATTATAATATCAGAATACGCGGAAAGGTAAATCAATACATACTTTATTATATTTAATTCAATACTATAATATGTACTTCTAACCCTACTACAATACTATAATCCTGGAAAAGCAATTTCTAGCAATCAATAAACTATGCAAACGCCGATAGACATGCCTATTTGTGTACTGAACATCGCAACAGTACTTTGTGAGGATTTGTTAGAAAATCAAAGCAATTTTCGCTCGTCAACGTACAGTACTGCGGTTGACATCCCATTTGTCTTGCGCAAGCGTTAGCTATTGTACCGGATAAGAAGCGGATCGGCGGTTCAGAAGGCAGGTTGTTAGGTGGGCGCCTGTGTTTGGGAAACGTATTTAGAGAGAGCAGATAAGTTATCGTTTTGTTAGTTTTTGTTTGGAAATAAACACATATCCAACCAAGAATAATATACCTGTATGAATTTATTTATTAAAACTGAAATAACTAAACAAAAACAAACATATTAAAACTTACTACTAAATACTTAACCTGCAGGTAAAAAAAATGGCCTAAATCGCCGTCAACGGACAGGTGCCCATGGCTGGCCGTATTTCCTCGCAGTATACCGATAGGTACTAATGCTAATGCGCTGTGCAAAATGCTCGCCAGCCTTCTGGTCACCCGAGGCCTCTTTTAGGTGCGTCGATAATTTATACTACATATATTTTTGTATTACTTAGTTGTCAGAAATATTAAATAGTTGTTCTGCCCTTATAAAACTGCTATATTCTTTATTAATACGCTGTTTAAATAAACGTTAGCCATAAAATGCATCTTTTTAGGTTCATTTACACACACATTTAAATTTCATTCCTAAAGTAGGTAAATAAAAATATTCTAACTGTCCTCCACTTTCATCTTAAGGAACTAATACTGAAAGCATTACGTACTGCCCGATTCGAACTTTAAGATACGTCACTTAAAAGATCTAAAAACGATATGGATTAGATGTGTCAGTGTCAAAAGTGACGTTTTTGTTTGAAGAAACGTCACATTTGACACTTAAATATCTAATCCATATCGTTTCTAGATCTATTAGTTGACGTATCTCAAAGTTCGAATCGGGCCGTTAAACATTAAAGAGCACGGTTTTAACGTAAATTATTAGGATGCTTATCCTCAAACAGGTACTTATTTGATCCGTGATGAGAATAGTAAGAAAATGAGATCTAACTTGCCGTTGCCCTGTTAGCATGTTAATTCGTGTGGGTCAAATCTTGGAAACTAAATTTGACCCACTTCCTGACACCGATTGAGCTGAAATATTGCTTATTAGATATGTAAATCGGATGATGCAATACTATGATAACATGGAGCTGATCTGATTATGGAGACAGGAGGTGGCCGTGGGAACTCTGTGATAAAACAATGCAATCAATTTGTGATTAGGGTTGTTAGAATTGCCTCGATGAGTACTAGTTGCCTGTGGAAAGAAAAGTACAGTCAGCGATAAAAGCTTGTATCAAAAATATTTTTTTTGCCAAAAACTTATTTTTAAATACAACTGCACTTCTTAACAAAAATATAGATTTTGAAATAGAGATCTTAACAAAAATATAGATTTCAGCAGTGGGACACACAATCAGTCCGATTAAAACAGGTATACTTACTTATAGGTAACATTTACATATTACCACGTTGAGCTGAGTCAGCCAATCGCCGAAGTACCTACCTACATTGCACATTAGTGTCAAACTCGTCCCGCCACATTCGATATTTCGAAAACTTTCTATAAATCTTCTGTAATTTTCCAAAGTGACCGAGAACTTTTCCAAATTTTTGGAAACCGCGCAACTTTGTGCAAGTAATAATTCCGAAACCTACAATCTCTCATAACTGAATTTGATCTCAAACAAGATGTTTGCCCAAAATGGGTCGCTAAAAATATCTCAGCCACGTCGATCGCTCGCGCAGTGATGGATCGGTAAGTTAGACAAATTGCCAGTCACCCGCAGCCACGGTAATCCACCGTGTTTGTATTCTGAATTATTGTTTCAGGTGTTTCTATGAAACGAGAATAACTTTGGGTTTTGATGTGAAAGAGGTTATTTTTTTACTCTTTGCTGAGAGAAGTATTTGCTACGATAGTATAATTTTGCTAATAACTCTGCTCGGAAACGTGGCGATAGATGGTCTAAATCTTGACTAGAAAGTAGACCTTAGTTGTACAACTAAACCAATAATAGTCCAATAATGTCTATTTTGTACTACTTAGTTGTATTTGTACTTTCCACTCACTTGATTGGCTGTATTCAACCAATCTCAACCCAACTTGTGCATTATGACATTCATACCCTGCGTTTTAATTATTTTTGTAAATAGTACAAGTTGTTTATCGGAGCAGAATCTCATCATGTAAGCCCCCATCCGCACGAGAGCTTTTTCAACTCGCGTTAAAAAAGCGCATGAATCTGTCCGCACTCTAAATTCGATTTAACGACCAAGGCTTAAAGTCGAAGATCCAACAACGCTTGATAAAAAGCGCCACCGCTGTCGTGTGAATAAATACACATGTATCTGTCGCAGGGAAATTATCAAAACAGAGATTTGAACAAATCTCTAAGGGATATGATCAAATCACGCAGGATGTTAAAATGGCGAATCCATATCATCATTTCCCTAGAAAAATTCAATCATTTGACCAAATCACAAGATATACCATCTTCCAGTTAAGACTTTATCATTTCACAAAATTTTGCGAAATGATAAAACTAGTTGACTTTTTGAGTTCGTTTCGTTAACTTACTGTCGTAGTTAGGGATTTAGTCAAATTCGTAAACAAATCTAGTGAAATGAAAAAGCGTTTCGCGTTTATTGGCCGATTTTGTCTTTTCACTAAACAGAGTCAGTGATTTGGTCAAATGACTGAATTTTTCTAGGGAAATGATGATATGGATTCGCCATTTTAACATCCTGCGTGATTTGATCATATCCCTTAGAGATTTGTTCACATCTCTGTTTTGATCATTTCCCTGCGACATATCCATTTGTGTCATTAAAACGCTTTTTTAACGCGCGTTGTAAAAGCGCCCGTGGGAATGGGGGCTAAGGCACTTTTCTAGACCAATGTAGAAGAATCGAAGAATTCTGACAAAATTTTTAATGGTGCGTTTTAGACCTATGTTAATATTTTCTTTATCAAGCGAAAGATGTTTAATCAGGTTTCGAATCAATGTAAGGTTTACTCGGGGAATTCCGAAATTCGGATAATTCCTAAATTCAGATGAAAATCACCCAAAATTCCATCATAATAAAAGTCAATTTTCGGAATTATCCGACAGTTTTCGACATTCGGAATTACTCGAATACACCTTACTAACTAGAGAAAGGCCTCAAGATTACTATTCATAATTATTTGTTGGCAACCGTATTATGATCCTAAACATAATTAAACTAAACCCTACGGCACCTTAAGTAATGTATTGCAGTGTTTAATTTACCCCCACCGACTTGTATACTACGTACCTATCTACTAAGTTGAAATTTGGTTAATTCTGGTACTAGGTAGGCTAAGTAAACAAAGTTAATAAAATGGCGAAATTACGAAAACAAAGCCCGCATGGCGACATCTAAACAATAGGCTTTACAATGACAAAAATAAAGCATTCCATCAAAATCACGAATTGGTTTACCCTTTGACTAAAAACAAAACATTCGTATGTCATGCACTCACTTATGCTACACGTAACTGTGACACGTCAGGTTGTGATTTCAGAAAAAGAAAGGCTTAAGTGATCATAAATCCGTATGGTAATAGGGCGCTGTGGTATAGAGGGCACGTACTTACAAGAAACGCGGGCGGCGGCGGCGCGTCCTCACCTCTCGAACAAATGTTGCGTCAACCGCAGCACAGGTGCGTCACGCGACGTCGGGTTATTCCCACTAGTTACCACCAAGTTCTTACCAGTGGTAACTACTGGGAATTTTTTTCCCACCTTTTACCACTAGTTACCATCAACTCGGCTTGGTGGTAACTACTGGGAATGTTTATTCCCAGTAGTTACCACTGGTAAAAGGTGGGATTTTATTTTCCCAGTAGTTACCACTGGTAAAAGGTGGGATTTTTTTTCCCAGTAGTTACCACTGGTAAAAGGTGGAATTTTTTTTCCCAGTAGTTACCACCAAAATATTGTTAGAATTCAATACTAATAAAAACAGTATAAATAGTGCATAAAAATTCCCAGTAGTTACCACCAAGCCGAGTTAGTGGTAACTAGTGGGATTTTTTTCCCCAGTAGTTACCAGTGGTAAAAGGTGGGAAAAAAATTCCCAGTAGTTACCACTGGTAAGAACTTGGTGGTAACTAGTGGGAATAACCCCTTTTAACGCGACGTCTCGTCGCCGCTGTTATTTAACCAAGTAAGTCTTATGTGCTGTCGTATTCGCTTCGCTTGGCTTACCAATCAAAGGTGATCGTCCGGCTCAGAAGATAGTGATAGGAACAAAATTCATAGAGCATGTTTTTTGTCGGATAGGTACTTCACTTAGGACTTAACAATGACAAGGCCAAATTTTGCATACAAATGACCTCAAATTATTATTTATTATATTGCTAACCAATTTAAGAAAAATATGAATGTCTTTTCTATTTATATTTTGTTTTTAGGTTTATAAGTTACTAACTGACAGAGCTAGTAACTGATTAAAAAAAAGCAAAATTAATGAAATATGTTTTATATGTTTACATTATAAGTTTTTACTTATAGACAGTTGAATTTTCATACTACGGGGGAATTATATACCGGGTGTGGCCTGTAATATGAGCAAAAAATTAAACAGTATGCTGTACTCCTCACACTGACCAACATTTGTTCAGCTACTTTTAAAAATAACTTGGGGTTTGATTTTTAATACACTTTAAAGTTTATTCTAAGACGCAATGTATTGCGAATTTTGTTATGTTTAAGGCGTGACAAGCAACGTCAATCACAATGATATGGCGTGGCGATAGCGTCCATTGAAGATAATATTTATTTTGTATGAAAAATAGGGAGTCTAAATACTTCATAATTTTTAAAAGTTGTTGAACAAAAGTGTCACCGTTTGAGGAGTACAATCTATGTTTTAATTATTTGCTCATGTTACAGGCCACACCCGGTATGAGGCACTGAGAGCAGATCCAAATGCCAAAATGACATACGGTAACTAATTAAGCAACGATAATAAAATTGTCATTAAAACCAAAATATTATTTTGCTAATCCGTCAACAACTCCTGAGGATGCCTCGTAGAGAGGCGAAACACGTGTCGAGGTTTATTCTTTTGGTGGTGGTTTGTTATATTTATTTGCGTATTTATTTTTGCGGTGGGAGGGTGGGAATATTAATTGCATGTAAAAATACGCAAGTAAGTATAACGGGTTAGCACTGATTGACTAGCACGTTATCTTTTCGCGGATTAGCAAAATAATATTTTGGTTTTAATTAGTATGGATTTCCGCAAAGTAACGCCTGATTCTATTCACTAATAAAATTGTCATTTACAGATCGGAAGAAATGTATAGTCAGCGACAGTATCAACAAAAAGTTATAATGGCAAACGATTCTATTTCTGTCCAGACTTTCTTTAAGACCTAAAGCATTTTAGGGGCGTAATTCGAAAGGTCTAAAGCTAAGTTCTTAGTGAGAGCGTTTTAGGAGGTAGGTGCCATTCTAATTTACTGCATACCTTTTATCATTATAATACGGTTGTACTGTACTTACTTATGTTGTTTCTCCAATAAAAAAAAAAAAAGAAAACTTTGTCGAAAATAATGTGGAAATGTAAATAATATACAATTACGGCGCGTTTCGGGAAATTAATTAGAGACTAAGCGCCAGCCGCCATAAGGTACCTTTTGCCGTAGAACGTCACATATCTTTACTATTTTATATCTAGTGAATCTCTAATTCATTTCCCGAATCGCGCCGTTAGACAATACCTCGCCCAACGCATTGGCGTTGTCTTTCAGCGCGGCAACAACGCCGCCAGCCTTCTGGGCACCGGTTACCGGACGGCACAAATCTGGGGCCAATTTTCTATTTGTAGGCTTTTACATAATCATTTATTTGTCACAAACCACGGTATTACAGATGTTCTTAAAAATTCAGAGCATGTTCAGTGCTAGCTGCTTATGACTTTACTTCCTTTTAGGCAGCATTAAGGTGACAGTCCATTTCCAACGACAGCTGCACTACCGTTCATTTTACTATGGAAATTGACAATAACACCGACGCATTCAGTACCAGTAGTGCAGCTGCGGTCAGAAATGGAATGTTACCATTAGTTTTAAAGTTTGTATAGTTCATAGTTTAATTTATTTTTGTTAGTTTGAATTTGCTTTTAGGTCTAATTTTAGCTTATTTTTAAGATGTGTTATGTTAATCCAGGGTAGCTAAAGTAAAATGTGATTAAATTAGACAAAGAAGTAACTCAATCCAAATATAACAACCGGAGAAGCTGAAGATCGTCCCCACTTCCGTGTCTCGCACCTTCATTACGGACGTTACCCGGGCACCTTAATTGACAGCCTGTCGCTTGCTGACGAACGCCACCGTACTGTGTTTACCTCACCGTAATTAATCGTAGCTGTTGTACAGTCATGTCAGCATTAGGAAATGAATGAAAATAGGAATTTATTCGTTTAATGTATTTATTCGTCCCCCTCGGTGTCGAGACCTCAGGCTGCTGGTGCGCTGAGGGTAAGTCCTTCCTCCGGGAGCTGGGTCGTCGCCTGCTTGAAAGGGGCCTTGACCCCCGCTCCGGGTTC
Organism: Cydia splendana; assembly: GCF_910591565.1. NCBI lineage: Eukaryota > Metazoa > Arthropoda > Insecta > Lepidoptera > Tortricidae > Cydia > Cydia splendana. Next base: position 11,552,490 of record NC_085962.1, read on the forward strand.
TTCCTGATGCAAAGGTTGTCCATCGCAATCCAACGCGGCAACGCAGCGAGCGTGATGGGCGGGTTCCCCTCATCTGGCATAATATTGTTTGTCCGAAATACACTTCGCATAACATGTATCGCCGAAACACTTTTAGTCGAATGATAATTTTGCATAAATATTACTTGGCATTATTATTACTATGCATACAATACGTTTTGCAGCATATTATTTAGCAGAAGATTACTTTTGCAGACTTGCGTTTAGCATAATTTAATGTACCATAATCATCCTGCAGCATACTTTTATTATGGCATAATGTTTTTTCTGCTAGCAGAAAAGTGGATTACGTTAAGTAAGAACTGTGACCCCCAAACAAAATTGAACCTGTGCCAGAAAAGGTTATGTTAGGTTGGAACTGCGGCCTCCTGTATAAAACGAACGGCACCCAGAAAAGTGGGTTAGGTTAGGTTAGAACTGCGACCTCATACAAACCGAACGGCCACCAGAAAAGTGGTTAGGTTAGGTTAGAACTGTGACCTCCTACAAAAACGAACATCTACCAGAAAAATAGATTAGGTTAGGAAGATCATGATATTGATATACGTACTAGGTAATATAAATAAATTAAGCAATTTTTTTATAATATTTTCTATTACCCGATAGACTTTCTTTTACCATATATTTATAAACACTTTAAAAACTAGCAAACAGCAATTCCATCATAACTCTGTCCGTCTGTAAGTACCTACATATGTTACCTCTTCACTAAAGAAAATAAAATCAAATTCCTCAAATGATCCCATTAATTATCATAAAAACCCCATATCCCATGTATGTGTCACACAAGGTGTACTGGCATCTCGCCGAAATATTTTTCGCCTAATTTCACTTCCCAACCAACTTATTGCAGTACTTTTAGTTGGCAAACCAATGCTTAGCATATTATTATTTAGCATAATTTTTATTTGATCACAATTTTATTTAGTAGATGTTCATTTTACCATGTTTTATTTAGAAAAATAGTCACTAAGCAAATATTTTATTATACCTAACTATTTATTGTTAAATAATGTATGCCCAAATTGAAACTTTGCATACTTTTATTTGATCACAATTATATTTAGCATTTTTTTTAAGACCCGTAAAACGAAACTGTTCCCAAAGATAGGTAGGTTATGGTTATTTTTTTTATGACCCTAAAAACGAAACTGCTCCCAGAGATAGGTAGGTTAGGGTTATTTTTTTTTACAACCCTAAAAACAAAACTGCTCCCAGAGATAGGTAGGTGAGGGTTATTTTTTTTATGACCCTAAAAAGGAAACTGCTCCCAGAGATAGGTCGGTTATGGTTATTTTTTTATGACCCGTAAAACGAAACTGCTCCTAGAGATAGGTAGGTTAGGGTTATTTTTTTATGACCCCAAAAAACGAAACTGCTCTCAGAGATAGATAGGTTATGGTTATTTTTTTTATGACCCGTAAAACGAAACTGCTCCCAGAGATAGGTAGGTTAGGGTTCTTTTTTTTATGGCCCGTAAAACGAAACTGCTCCCAGAGATAGGTAGGTTATTCACAATATTAGGCGAAAAATAATTTATGCCTATCAACACATTCGACATAACAATAAAAGACATTTTGAAACATGACCAACTAAATATTATGCCATACAATAATATTGTAAATAATCATTTGCGACATGTTATATATGCGAAACATTGGTTTGCCATCTGATAGTTTTGCCAAATGATACTATGGGAAAAATAGCTTGGGAAGTGATAATTTGCCATACAATTTTCGGCCACATATTAGTAAACCTAATTATGAAATAAATTCCCTGTTTCAAAATAGGAATGTCCTATGATTAAGCTTCATGGAGAGATTCTTGCTCTTCACCATTTAATTTACCTTATGGACAAATAGAATGACGGACACGGACAAAAAATATTAATGATTACGAAACTTACTAAATTATGTATTTTCAGTTTTCAATACAAAACCAAATGGAAATTAGGTAGTTGACTGGAAATTCGAACAGTCATATTTGGTTTAGTCAGAAGGCTGAAAATTTAGATTTTTGAAGTAGACTGCTATTTCACTCAGTCTCAGTACAATGCAAGGTGAAACTTAGTGTAGTGCCTATGCCTAATCCCTTTTCCATCTTATTTTCACGGAAACGTACGAACGTGTCTTGCTATTTCAGACAAAAAGTACTGAGGTTGACTGAAGTATCATGACAAATATGAACGTTTCTGACATAAATACGCAGGTAAATGATTAATGCACTCCATCTGTACTATTTTCATGTATTTACTACACATCATCATTCATCATTAATATCATTATTGAAAATAATTGTTAAAAGAGTCAGATATTCACTTCACTTGATCACATTATTATCACGAATGTCATCATCGTCAATGACACTGGTTACTTAGTCTTTAATTACGCAAAATGAAATTTTAGCTTTTTCGCGATTAAACCAAAACCAATTATCATCATCACATTTTTTCACTAACCTAATCCATTAATACCATTCATTAATTTCCCGTTGCGCAAGATTGACGGGTAGGTTTATCGTAGTTGAGAAAAAAAGGATCAAGTGCGTATTTTCGCGGCACTTGAATCTTTTTAATACGAAGTTTTTTTTAGTAAAAGTTATTATCAGCGATCTTATCAGCGATACCAACCATACAAATTTAAAATCTTAGTAATATTTTGAATTTGAAAAATAGCAACACTTTTCTAATGGCCGCCATTTGTGACCATACGTCAAAGTCAATGTCAGTTGTCGTGATTTTTTTTTGCAATAACGACAATTTTTTTAGTGTTTTGAGGTTAAGAGCGAAAAAAAATCTGGTAAGTGCATACACTGAATACTATCATAAACTAGACTTATTTTCCCTGTGTTTTGTAAATAATTGTGATATCGTTATCACAATTATTTTCAAGCTTATGATTTAGCCAAGATTTTAAGGTTTTAGTAAGTGGGAAATTATTTCCCATTGTTTGTTCCTGAACTTACGATTTACAAAAAAATTGGTAGGTTTTATCAAGTGGGAAATTATTTCCCAGTGTTTGTTCTCCACCTAAATTTTAATTTGTTTCCATAAAAAAAATATATGCTCGTTTGCCTGTTACACAAAAAAATCTGTGCCTTCTTTTTGTTTTCTTTTTTATTTTATTTATTTCTTGGATTTTTGTAGATAACGTTATAAAATCATACTTGAATTCCAAGCAAAGCCGGGGGGAGCTACTAATTAGTAAAAAGTTCGTAACCGTATCGGACAATGGGAAACTATTTCCCACTTCATTCAAAATTTTGCTATTCCGTAACGGATACCGGGAAATTATTTCCCACCGCAAAATCCCCCTTTCCTCTGCACTTAATTTTTATTTAACTTATTTTTTCGTAATCTACGCACCCAAATTACCTAAAAACCATTTTAAGTTTTAAAAAATCTCATAAAAAGTGTTCCGTTTAATTAAGGGTTAAATCTGAAATTCAAAGTATATGTATAGAAAGACGTGATTTATTTAAAGCGAAACTGTTCGTGCCCCACGCATACATATCTCAGTTAGACGGATTACCAAAGGAATAATTACTTAAATCCCAGCAATTGAAATTACAAAAATAATTTCACTCGACGCCTAAACAGGTGTATGGTTTTTGCTTAATAAACGCAGAGACGAAAAAGTCATTCTCATCGGACAAAAACCAAACGATCCTGTCCTTTTTTCTTGTCTTAAGATAAAAAAAAGAAAGTGGATTAAATGCATAGATAGCTTTCACCCATAAAGAGATTCTACTTGGAGATAATCCAGAGGGAAAGAATGAGGAGCTCTCCGTGTTTGCTATCTAAGAAAAAGGTTGGCTACAACGTATTTTAATGCAGGTGGCTGTTAAGATAAAATTCATTTAAGAAGCAACGTCAGTTTTGTTTTGAAATAGGTTTTAGGATAAAAAACAAAATTATCTATTTCTGTAGTACCCGCCATAATCAAAACAATTTAATTTTGATACTTCACGATCTTGTTTTACTATACATACTTCTAATTATATACCACGGTCCTGGCGGTCTTCACAAAGCACTTGCATAAGCAAAGTTCAGTTTGCAGAACATTATATTCGAATTTCCATTGTTCGTAAATTTGTCGTCTTCGTTATTTTTGCGAGGCAAGCATTAAATTCCGTATTCCCTCTAGAAATTCCAATGCAATTATTTGTCTTTGAATTTCAGTTCGCCGCATAAAACTTGCGATGCATTTCTGCGTTTGCACGATTCGTCGGGTGCTGAGATATGTAAAAATTGATTCTTTCCTTAACCTTAACTTTTACTTAGATATTTGAATCTAGTTTATGAATGTAAAATTTACAGTTATTAAATCGCTTAACTTTATTGAGAAGTAGTAACTTAAGACGAAAGTGGACGTACGGCCCGAAACATTATTGAAAATATTATGATACAATTTGGTGTATATCAACCACAACTATGCCCCTTCGTTTGATTTAGATTTTTTAATTATTACAAGAGTTACGAGCATTTAAAATAACCTTTATTCTTTCTTTTTATTTGTCTGTTTTGACATTTAGCTGTGATATCAGTTAGCCGCGACCACGACCAGTGAAACCTGTGTCGAAACGTCGGTAAATAAAGAAAATAAAATAAATTCGCGAGAGACCCGTCTATAAAATATGTGAGTTAATATGTGTTCAAAACGCGAAAGTTTTCAATATTAAATTGCATATCGGCCAGTTTATTTAGGTACAGTATTTCCATTAGTTAGGAAACTAGCTAAAATATCCTTAAGCTGTTGTTTCCTGGTTGTCATTAAGTATTTTCATTACATCACTTTGGCTAAGTGTACCCTGGGGGGCCGCAGTTGTGGGGTCCAGCATTTACTTGAATTTTTAACATCTTCTGTAATGCTTTCGTGAAAGTTATAAAAGGTCGGCTGAGTGTCTCAAACTCTTGAAGGCTCGAGTGCTTGCACGAATTTAAAAATAGCGTCTTTTTAGTGCTTTTGAAGAGTTGATCAAGCGTTTTTTTTTGATATACCTATTGACAACTATTTGTAATACCTACGGTATATCTCTTCCATTGTAAACAGCGTGGAAATCGGGAACACACAAATATTCCGAAATATGTTTTTCCAACTTTCATAACCTCGATTTTCATAATCTCGTTTTTTTATATGTCCGAAATATCAAAATTACGACTTTGTAAACCACGAAAGAAGAAAATCACGACTGTGTTATTTCCGAATACCTACTTAAAATCCGATTTTCATATGGACGAAAACTTAAAGTTCCGATTTAGAAAAAATCCGAAGATATTTTTTCCGAATTTGTCTATTCCGAAAAATAATTGACTGATCGGAAATAAATTAATTCGGTATTCAGAAATTCGATCTTTTGTAAACTCGGAATAATGACATTCGTGATTTTCAAAAGAAGACTTAAACGCACTTTTTTAAGTCTAACTAACCAAAATCCGAATCGGAGCACCCCACTATCCACGTGGTCTTGTCTGTCCTACCCCTAGAGTGTATGTAAAAAGCCGGAGGCGCAGAGGGGAAGCAGTCCATGTGCCTGCGCTTTGCTACGCAAGGGCGAAGAGGCTGCTATGCCCGTAGTGCTGGAGCAGATGCTCCGTAGATGCCCGTAGCGCCCAACAAAAAAACTGTTGTCAGTAGTAAAGTGGCTTAGGTTAGGTTAGAACTGCAACCCCACGAAAACAAACTGTTGCCAGAAAAGTGGGTTAGGTTAGGTTAGAACTGCGACCTCACGAAAACGAACTATTGCCAGAAAAGTGGGTTAGGATAGGTTAAAACTGCGTCCCCCAAGAAAACGAACTGTTGTCTGAAAAGTGGGTTAAGTTAGGTTAGAACTGCAACCCCCAAGAAAACGAACTGTTGCCAGAAAAGTGGGTTAGGTTAGGTTAGAACTGCAACCCCACGAAAACAAAAAGTGTTGCCTGAAGGGTGGGTTAGGTTAGGTTAGAACTGCGACCCCCAAGAAAACGAACTGTTGCCAGAAAAGTGGGTTAGGTTAGGTTAGAACTGCGACCCCATGAAAACCAACTGTTGGTCGCCGAAGGCGACCAGCAAGCCGAAGCTGCGGAGGTGAGCATTTATTGTGCCTGCGCTTTGATACGCAAGGGCGAAGGGGCTGCTTTGCCCGTAGCGCCGGAGCAGATGCGGAGCACGAATCGATAAATTCGGAATTAAAAAAAATGGGGATATTTAAAATAGGAGTCACGTGGAATCGGAATTCAAATTTTCGGAATAATGGTATTTCGGAATTTTTTTATTTCAAAAATCGTAAATGTTAAATTCGGTGTTTATCACTATCGGAATTTTCATATTCGGAATTATGTGGTTCGGAATTTAAAAAAATCGTCTTTTATACACTTTCGTGATTTTCATCGTTCGTAATTACTACAGTCGGGATTTTGATGGGTCGAGCATTTAAAAAACGGAATAATAAAATTCGATATTCCAAAATTCGGCATAAAATATTTCGGAATTATGTAGTGTACCCGTGGAAATCGCGTGTATTGTTTTTTGCTGCATGTTGGTATTAAGAAGGATAACATTTTTGTAACACGCGTTTAATTAATAAACGGTATACCCATTTAAAATTGAATTAAATAAGCCTATTATTAATAAACTAATAGATATAACACACCACACTTAGGGTGGTCCTTATTTCATCATCATCATATCAGCCAGAGGACGTCCACTGCTGGACATAGGCCTCCCCCAAAGAGTGCCACAATGACCGGTCTTGCGCCACCCGCATCCAGCGGACTCCCGCGACCTTTACCAGGTCGTCAGTCCACCTTGTGGGGGGTCTACCCACGTTGCGCCTTCCGGTACGTGGTCGCCACTCGAGAACCTTTCCGCCTCAACGGCCATCGGTCCTACGGGCAATGTACCCCGCCCACTGCCACTTAAGTTTAGCGATTCGGAGGGCTATATCGGTTACTTTGGTTCTGCTGCGGATGGCCTCATTTCTGATGCGATCACGCAGAGAGACTCCAAGCATAGCCCTCTCCATTGCCCTTTGGGTGACTTTGAGCCTTCTTATGAGGCACACAGTAAGCGGCCACGTTTCAGTTCCATATGTCATCACTGGCAACACACACTGGTCGAAGACTTTCGTCTTGAGACACTGCGGAATATTGGACAAAAAGAGGTCCTTATTTATCGAAGTTATATTTTCCTACGGGATACCCTCTTAATGTAAAAGGTACCACTAAAAACCAAAGTAATTTATTTCTGATTTTTTTAATAAATTTTAGGGGTCACTGTCGGTTTTTTTTTTTCATTTTATTATTATTTTTCATTGGTAAAGTAATCCAGGGCGGCAGATACTTTTGGCACGATGTTTCATCCACTACTTTTAACGTTGACTGTACACGCACGCACGCACGGACGCACACACGCACGCACGCACGCACGCACGCACGCACGCACGCACGCACGCACGCACGCACGCACGCACGCACGCACGCACGCACGCACGAACGCACGCACGACGAACGCACGCACGCACGCACGCACGCACGCACGCACGCACGAACGCACGCACGCACGCACGCACGCACGCACGAACGCACGCACGCACGCACGCACGCACGAACGCACGCACGCACGCACGCACGCACGAACGTACGCACGCACGCACGCACGCACGTATTCACGCACTCACACACGCATGCACGCACGCACGCACGCACGCACACACACACACACACGCACGCACACACACACACACACACACACACACACACACACACTCACCACACCCACACACATTACTGACACACACTTTATAAATATGTATTTAAATCGAATTGGATGTTATTATAAAATATTACAGATCTTTAATAGTAATCACAGTTAAATTTATCTACGATTGTAAATATTACTTGTAAATTGAATATAAATTAAATTAAGTACAGTTTGTTGGTTTGTGCCCTATTTTCCAATGGAAGAGCGGTGTCTCCCGACACAAGTATCTTTATACTTAATGGGAGATTCCTGTTTTGTGTATCATGTGTTAAAACCAAATAAACTATTTTGTATTTGTATTTTGTACTATCCTCACAGTACCTTAATATAAAAAAATCAAAACACCATTTAATACGATATTTTATAAAATAATAGGTAATAAAACGTTTTAGATCTTGTTTACACTAAATAATAATACCTACATAGATAAGTCAAGCAATGATTTATGATAAAAAAAATTAACAAACATAATAATTTATCATATTAAGATGTTAGCTGACATACCTAATATTATATGACATTCAATTGATATTTGTAGGTTATAAAAACTAGGCGTGACTTTAGTCCTCGTATACTCTCTTTAACATTGTCGAGTCCTTAATACCTATTTAGCTTGAATATTAATGCCGCGCCAAGCAAATTGACTTAGTACAGTTTGGAATTTTACCAAACAAATAACTACGTTGATTAATCTATGAAATATAAAGTGTAAGGTAAATGAATGACAAGTAGTGGAACATTAATAAAGGCAACAGAAAGGGAATGTTAGTTTGGGCTAGGACTAAAGAAAAATACCGTAACGATAATAAAATAATAAAATCATAATGATAGTTTATACTTACACTATAATTATAATTATTAAATATATCAAACATTATCAAATAAGCAGTGTGTAAATATTACGTTATCTTACTAATTTAATATTAAATAATTATTTTATTAAAGTTCAGTTTTTTTAAGGATCTACTAACGAGCTAACGACACGCAAAGATATAGTATTATAAATATCCTTACGCAAACACACACACACACAAATCACGTAAACCTAAATGTTGATAAAATGTTTAAACAGCTGTTCCTAAGTTAGGTTCGCCTTTAAACCTACTTCAGATAGGTACATAAACAATGACTTGGTCTAAAGTTACAATTAAGTCGTCAATTATGGAAGTAAATAGCCTCTGTTATTTCAAAGTTTAGTAGCTACCCAGGAAGAATTCAAGCAAATTATCAATTTGACTCCGTTGTTTCAGGGAGGCGAGGACGCGCAAACAATCCCAGTGAAAATGTAATCTCATAGATTTTGGAAGGTGTCTGATTAATTATTTTAAAACCTGTTTGCTGGAGGATGGAGTGGTTTCGGTCAAGCCCAGCAAGAGCCCTTTCCTTGTGGACTTTGTTGATCTGCAGCTTCAATATCGCAGGTTAGTATTATAATTATAACCGTACACACTTTGATAACAAAAAAAAAAGCCATAAAAAGAGAAACAGAAGAAGATAAATAAGGATGAAGGCTGATTCGAATTTAAAAATTAATGATGATTCGATCTCGTTCGAGTATCACGCTCATGATTAGCCATGCTAATGCTAGCGAGATGCGTAGCGAGTAATAACATAATGTATTTTTCACCTCAGCAGCTCGAACAAGGGCACTTTGCTTCGTAAAAACAGTGAGCAAAATGCGATTTTGCTCACTGAGTGAGACAAAATGACATTCAAGTGACCTTTATAGTCAAATGTCATTTCAACATGCGGGGTCTATACAAGATCGAAATACTTGGGTTCTATTATCTCTGTCCCTTTCACACTGTTAGCAAAAAGAAACAGACAAAAAAAGTTAAAACGACATTCATCGCTATATTGACGGTTTATAATAATAGACCCCCGAAAAACTTCAGACCGCATTCGTTCCAAACCACATACGAGTATGAATTCTTAATAATAAATTAATAAAAATAAAGTTGTAGATTTGATAAAAACTAATAAAATACTATATTTTAGGTATTTTATTGTACAGTTAAAATAATTAACTCAAAAAATATACAGATTATCATGCAAAATTAATTATTTTACTTTTAAGAATTTCTACCATAGTTGACAAATAGGACGTATCCGCAATTCGGACCGTATCATACACATTTTTTTTTACAAAAAAAAGTTGTCGTTTGAAGTGTCAGTTGGTGGTTATTTCCATATATTATTTTACTGAAATTTATTATTAAGTTTTGTTTTTGTGTTCGATTGCGGTAATTAAACTTAACTGTTTATATATCATAAGAAAACATAAGTGCAGTGATGAAGAAGGATTACATTTTTCAAGTTGCCTAATAGGTATGTTCTCACTGCTGAGATGAAAATTTTTGTGTACTACACGAGATCAAAGTTATTTACATCTCGTGCGCTTTTGAGTCCCTTACTAGCTCAAGATTCTAAATAAGATTCACTCGCTACGCTCGTGAATCTACTATAGAATCTTTCGCTTGCACGGGACTCAAAATAAGCACTCGAAGAAATATCAAACTTTGATCTCTAGTTGTACAAATAACTATATAACCACATATAAATTAATTTAAGTAATAATATCAAAGATTTAGAAAATCCGAATATCACTAAAACAATATGATTTTCGTGACTGTTATAATGAATCTAAAATTAAAAACAATGTAACATATATTATGCTGTTTCGTCAATTTGGTCATTGTAATACATTATACCAGAGTCAAGTAAATAAAGAAGACTGACAACCCACACGCACTGACTGACTGACTGACTGACTAACAACGTCGCGAGATGTTGTCCTGCGGGCTCAGCACGGTTCCATTTTTATCGACTATCACTATGCGCGTCCCTTTCGCACTTACATACTTGTTAGAACGTGACAGGCATGGTGACAAGGGATAAAAACGCGACCGTGCTAAGCCGCCTGGATGACATTGAATATTATTTTTACGTTTTAGTTTGTTGCAGGTGAATACTGCCACCCTACTGCTTGTAATTCCAAAACCTAAAAATGAATTTAACTGACTTCAGTTATAGTCATAACAGTAGATTTTAACCTTACTAAAGCATTTTGAGGCATTATAAAATGTTTAAAAATGTTATACGTAGATGGTGCAATAATAGTTAAAAGGTACCTACGCGTGGAACGCAGTGTTGTATTGTATGGTGGTAGCCCGTCTTGAATATTTGCTAGTCTCTGATTATACTTAAAAGCTTAAATACGGCTTTTAATATGAGGATAGATAGTTGAATATATGGAAAACATCTATAACTAACAAACACAGCAACAAAGTATCCGTGCTAATTACCAAAAAAACAAATATCACTTTTGTATGAAGGTTCGCTGAATTTATCCTAAATTTTAGGATAAGTTGCAGTTTAAAAAGTTGTCAATAAAACTGACTATTTATATGAAGTACACTATTTTAAATATTATTGAAAATAAACGTGTGCTCATCTGTGTTGTAGATTGGTACAATTATATAGCACCCGAATGGATGATCGATTTTGATATGATGTAGCGTTTTTCTTGTTTGAGTTACCTTTGAGACAGACAAGGGAATATTTTATCAGAAAACCGATTCTGATTTAACAATTTGTTAAGATTTCGAAATTGTTTTGATACGACCTTGAGTCGTGTCATGAGTCGAGAGCAGCTCGCGCGCGATTGATTTGTGCTCGCGAAATGGAATCAGATTCGTGTGAATTACCCATCTCACCGGTGAAGTGTGAACACTTGAACAGCCGATAATCGGCGATTGACATAATATGCATCTTTACCTCTACTACTATCTAATATCTCTTTTGTTCTCCTCACGCACGTTTCACGCGAAAGAAATTTATTTTCTCTAGAAAGTGCGTTTATCTTACATATAGTTGATGGCTGCTCGTTTTATCTCCGCTAGTCGGATTTTTTCCACGGGTAGCAGTTTCGCATCATCAAAAATAACGGCGGCCAGAAATCTAAACATGTGTGAAAACACTCGTGAGTGTTGTATAGAAGTTTAGCACGAACGCGAATTATCAATTTTTGAGTTAGACCAAGAAAAGTCTGCAGCTATTTTGATAGCCCACGCAGTGCAACTGTTATTTACACGTCATAGTTTTATAGAAGTCTGACGTTTGAAATGACACTTGCACTGCGTGGGCTATCAAAATCGCAGCAGACTCTGTCTGACTCTAGAAATCTGTTTTCGTTGTAATTATCAGATTAGCAATTTTAAGCATATAATGGAGGCTGTGGGGTTTATCCAGTTTTTTGCCAAAATAGTAGGTATCTCTGTCTGTAGGTACCTATTTACACGTGTACCGTGAACTATTTTGATGAAGGAAAACAAAATAAGGAAATTGACTCAGAACTTGTTTGTCATTGTGTTTTTTTTTTGTTAAGATTAACATTCGTTTATTTTATGCTAACTTTAGTGTTAATAAAATCTTAATGCGAAACTCATAAAATATGAATAATAATTCGTTAGTGTTCGTACATTTCGGTACCTATTTACCTGTCTTTTCGCTATTCCAACCTGTATGTGATGTGTTACCACATTATGTCATAGATCAATCACTCAGCACGCCACACGGCGCGAATTAATGAACCGCGCCTTTTGCGATGAGGCAATTAGGTTATTGAAGTAATTATTTATAACTACTGTGTGGAGCTTTTAGCCAAGCTTACTTATTTGACTCGCATCAAAAATTGCTACGTGATTTTAATGCAGAGTTGCAGACTACACATAATTATATTAACTACGCCTTTTTTTAGTTTTTATTACTAAGAACCTGCTGACCGTCTGTCTGTTTGTCTGTCGCCAGGCTGTACCTCATGAACCGTAATAGACTAGACAGTTGAATTTTTCACAGATGGATTTCTGTTGCCGCTATAACAAAAAATACTAAAAACAGAATAAAATAAATATTTAAGTGGAGGTCCCATAAAACTAACGTAATTTTTATGCGGTTTTTTGCGAAATGGTACGGTACCCTTCGTGCGCGAGTCCGACTCGCACTTGGCCGGTTTTATTTGTTTCAAAATTGCGTTAGAAATACAGGTATCTAGCCCAAAAATAAGTTGAAATTAAAAATACTTCGACATATTGTTGATGATGCACAAAAGTTTATGCATCAAAGCTAAAGAATATTATTTTTAAGTTTTGTTTTAGTTAAATGATGTTAGTTTAAACATTTTAATGACTTTTTTTAAATACCTACGTGTAGGTTTAGAAAAATATTTCTAAAAAATATTTGTTAATGTTTTTTGGGCTATTCTGTAGTTGTTTGTGCACAATATTGTTTTGTTGTGAATGCTGATTTAGAGCACCAAGGTAGCATTTTACTCTGGATAACGAGGTGAAAATAAACTTTTAAAAGTGGCCAGAATAGCTAAGCAGTTGGACACGACAAAGGCATGGAGCCCGATTTAATTCGCTTTTAATTTCTTGTTATGTCAGTGACATTTATGGCCCAGAAATTTTACTATTGACCATGAACCGGTAACCTATACTTAAAGCAATTAAACATTTATAACCATTCCATGGTCGTATTTACGAAGGCAGAAAAGGAAACTAATGATATTCTTTAGAAGTCGATTTGAGATCCATTAGTAAAACTAACACGCCAGCTTTAAATTATAGTCTTTATGAATCATTATTATAAAGTTGGTAATGCCAAAAGGCGCGATTTGGGGAATGATTTAGAGATTCACTAGATATGAAATAGTAAAGATATGTGACGTTCCACGGGAAAAGGTACCTTATGGCGACTGGCGCTCACGCTATTATTAACGCCGCTCCAATATTCAGCCGGGGCAATGGTACCTTTTGCCGTGAAACGTCACATATCTTTACTATTTCATATCTAATGAATCTCTAAATCATTTTCCGAATCGCGCCGAAAGTCAGGTATGAAAATGTGTGCAACAGTGAGCGTAGAAGAATATTTTCCTTGGGTTTTGGGCCCGCATGTTTGAATTAGGTTTTCATAAAGTAGAAAACTCCTTTTTACAAATTTACAGTAATTGCACAAAGAAAAGTATGCGAGCATTCCAGTTACAAAGATATACTTGGGTAGGAAGGTGTGATGCATTCAACTCGAAAAAGTATAAAAAACTTTAAATAGTAGGCAAGATAACAAATTTTGACGACATTTCTCTCTATCACACTTAACCCGTTTAAGGACATTGAGGTTAAATAAGGAACTTGAGCTTAACTAAGGTTTTTGAGCTTTTAAATATCTACTACTACTACTATTTAAGGATGAACGCTTAAACGCTGAAATATTTCCCGTGTAGGCTTTCGGTCTTTCTTTCGGTCGGGGATAAGATCAGATTTTTCCGTATGTCCAATTTCATCACTGCCTGATTCTTCAAACAAAAACGTCACTTTTGATACTGACACATCTAATCCATATCGTTTCTAGATCTTGTAATTGACGTATCTTAAAGTTCGAATCCGCGTTTCTTTTGGCATGTTCGTGACACTTAAGTACTTATCTACTCAAGCAGACGGAAGTAGGAGTGCCTATTAAGCATAGATTTATAAGGCATAGATCGAGTGTTCGTACATCCCTAGTGAAGCCATTTCAAGGGCGACGTCACGTCGCACTCGTGTCACCGTATTCGATCGGCCCTGGCAGTACTCAAGGTCACGTTGGTTTGTATACACCTCCCGTTTAAAAATCAAAAACACAGGAAAAATGGTTGTTTGTGCATTGAATGGGTGTCACAACGCATCATATCATAAAAACAAACCGACTTACATTACATTTCACGCGTAAGTATAGAGTTTAATGTGATATTTTTACGTAATCGTAACTACAAAAATCCAATGTTTCGCCAGCCGCCATTTCTTATAAATGTTGACAGTGTAGTGAATATTTTTTCCTCAAAATGGGACATGACGTTTACATTCTAAAATGAATACGCTTAATTGAAGTTCCTTGTATAATTATATAAAAATTACATATTTTTAAATATTTCATTTTTTTATTTCAAATTATGTAGTAATTTTATGCACATTATAAATAAAAAAATTTAAAAATGTATCAATTTTTTTATTTAAACCTTATTTCACAAAGGCGGGAAATGCAAAATTCCTTAAATAAACATAAAAAGCTTTTGCTATTAAATCTACACACAAATTATTAATAACCAAGTGTTAAGGATGTTGTTAAATCCCCCATTTTGAGGGAAATATCTATATACTGGCAACACGTTTTCGTATATGTGTGTGTGTTGCTGAGCGTAAAACACGAGCCTCCCACGCACACATCGATCGTGTTTCGGCTTCACTTTTGGCAGGTTAGCCGTATGGGGCCTATCTGTCTATGCGTTATTAGTTTAAGCTATTAAGTTTAACTGGGTGTCAGACCTAAAAGTTGCATTACTTATTATATGTGGTATTATACCGTACCTAATTCTTTTAACGGTTGCGCATTGGCCGTTAAGTCACAAGTAATAAGGTGGTAATAAGTGGAAGTGAGCGGTGTGTGGTGGGTGGTAAAAACGAGAGATATATATACCTGTAGTGGTAGGTCGGAGACGGTTTTAACATCAACAAATCGAAATGTTAACGTTGAAGTCATCAAGTTGTTAAAAAATAGTTGAATGGTTGACCTCATAAACCAGTACCTAGATGATTGGTTGATCGTGTCGACTAATTTTGAGAGTTCCGTACCCAAAGGGTAAAAACGGGACCCTATTACTAAGATTCCACTCCGACTGTCTGTCTGTCGTCAGGCTCATGAACCGTGACAGACAGTTGAAATTTTCACAGATTAGGTATGTATTTCTGTTGCCGCTATAAAAAATACTAAAAAGTACGGAACCCTCGGTGGGCGAGTCCAATTCGCATTTGTCCGATTTTTTGCTTCAACGTTGCGGGCACACCGCACTCTCCGTCTCGTTTTCTCTTAGCAACAACCTAATTGTTGTGTCACGCTCGCTCGAAAATTCAACGAAATGCTCATTGTCAACGCCGTGAACCGATAGTTGGGTCTACTCAAATATTGACTTTACTGGTTCACGTTAGATAAGAGTTCTATATTGTTTTGTGTGTAATCAACTAGTTAAATCAGTCGCACGTATCGTTCCGTTCGTTGACGAACGATCAACAGTTGAATCAACTATTTCGTTGAGTCAACGACCACCCCAAATGGTAAGATTGGTGGGTCAATATTATGTTATGAGAATATGAGCAACATAAGTACTATATAATATCGGGCGGAGGAGCTGGTCGCCAACCGTATCGGTAGACTAAGGGGGGAGGACTATGCCGGTGAGCAAAATGTTATCAGCGCGAGACTATAACTTGGAAGAGATAAAGAAGAAGAGCACACGCGCTGATCAGGTTAAGATAATGTTTGTATCGGCGTTCATTAATAATGTTACCACATTGTATATAAGCATTCATTCATATGAAATAAATTAGTCTAAGTTTACCCTCCAAAGGTACTTTCATCAATCGCTGGTCTCAAAATTAACCACAGCACTTCTCTTTTAACATAGTTATACAACGTTGCATATAATACGTGATCTTCAAGTAAATAAATACCACTAATGTTGATATGAGATATACGAGAAGTCGAAATACTGCATTTCATGCACTCTAAAAACTTTTTATGGTCGTTTGCAGAAATAAAATGTCTATACATTGGTTTCGAATGTATTCGGAGTGGTTTCAAATGAACTCGTTGCTATTAATACAAGCTGGATTACACCCAATTAAAATTCTGTACCGGTTCAGGGCGGTTTTAATAAATCCACGACCGGAGTATTACAAATAATGAGGATATACGTGGGTAAACAATGTTCGTAACCAAATGTTATTAAATTACGCCAGGCGTGATCACAATCAATAAATCATCGGGAAGGCAACCGCGAGGCAATCTCCACAAGGTAGATATTTTAATTATCAGGAACAGGGCTGTTATTTGGCTTGGCGCTCTATAAGCCGTTCTGAAGTACCACTAGGTACTATCGTAAAGGCAACATTTATTATTTCTGCTCGGTAACGGTAAATTAATAAAGTCGATTTCATACTTTTAATTAAGAAACCTACTCAATTCAAGTAGGTGCGAGTTTACGTCTCACACAGTTGGCCACTTTGCGGAATTGCGGAAATTATTTTATATCTTATACCTTTAAACGAGCAATGCTTGTTTATTTATTTATATGTATAGATATATATTTCGAGAATCTCGGAAACGGCTCTAATGATTTCAATGAAATTTGCTATGTGAGGGTTTTTGGGGGCGAAAAATCGATCTGGCTAGGTCTTATCTCTGGGAAAACGTGCATTTTTGAGTTTTGATATGTTTTCCGAGCAAAGCATTTTGTATGTTTTTTATTGTATTTTACTGAGTATAGTTTCTAATTGTAGCTTAGTCTTCTACGTATAATATGCAATAAATCTATTTCATATGAAAACGCATCCCTAGTTGATCCTAAGCCTAAGACCTCACTTCGCTCAGTCGATATTGCTTTGGGTATTGCGAATTCAAGATCCCCAGGCATGCGGCAATGCGAATAAGTGATAATGTTTTGTCAAATGGCTATGGATGAAAAAATGGAAGATTCATCTAATTATTTGCTGGTAACATAATAGTGTTAATTATAATAATTATTATATGATGATGAGCGATGTCATATTGTTCATTCTGAAGTTATCACGACTTTTTCCTTAACTCTTTTACGCCCTGAACTAGTTTTTCAGGCTTTCTCTGCTACTGATTAACACCACCTCTCCTCCTGGATATGATGGGTTAGGGCGGGAAAAAAACATCTAAGGCGCAAGAGTGCAATTTAGACTGCGGGCAAATTTAAACTAATCGAAATATAACTACAGTCACATACAACACATATTTTTCACTATCTGGACATATATGGCACTCAAGTTGCCCCGCAGTCTAAATTGCCCTCCTGCAGCCCTGCACCTAACTTAAAGAAATTGAAAAGAAACCTTTAACTTTACTACCCGCTTCCCATAATGTTATGCTTTTCTAAGGTTTGAGAAAACTTAGTACACACACAGGCACAAACGGCAGTCAGTATTTGCTACATAGCTGACTGCACAGTGTAAAATATGTTCACTTTTATTATGTTGCTTAGTTCAATGAACTACCTAGTGTGTGTTTGGTAGTCGTGAAAGTTTGATGCTTTTAATTTTATTTTCGTGAAAGCTGCATGTCAACATCGGCTGCTTGTTTTTCAGACAAAGTCAGGAGTTATTTAGTTTTTCTCAAACATGCAATGAAATGTCGTCACTCAGGGCGTTATATCAGGCTTCGAAGTATCACGTTTAGGGCGGAGCAACTCCAGAGAACTGTAAAGGAATTTCATACAAAATTTAAGGCCTAGGCCGGGAAGTAATTTTTTTTAAATTTCCATTTCACAGATATGTGTGACACACCATCGTGGCATTCAGCCATTAAAGTGATAACACACTATCGCACCGCTTTTTAAAAAAAAACTATAGGCAGTTTATGCTTTATGGTTTGTGGTACGATTTCTTTTTTTTTTAATCTTTATAGGGCTGTATCTCCTAAACCGTGCGTCGCAGCGCAAAAATAATAAAATGTTCGTTCCTATGTAAGAAAGCCTTAATTAATATTAAAAAAAAAACACAAAAAAGAAACAAAAAAATAACAAAAAAAAAGGTTATAATGCTGTATCTCCTAAACCATACGTCGTAGCGCAAAAATAATCAAATTTTCCTTCCCCTTTAGGAAACCCCTTAATAACATTTAAAGAAACACAAGAAAAGAAAAAAAAAGAAAAAAAAAGCAAAAAAAAATTATAGGGCTGTATCTCCTAAACCATGCGTCGTAGCGCAAAAATAATAAAATGTTCGTTCCTCTGTAAGAAACCCTTAATTAATATAAAAAAAAAAACACAAAAAAGGAAAACAAAACAAAAAAAAAAATTATAATGCTGTATCTCCTAAACCGTACGTCGTAGCGCAAAAATAATCAAATTTTCGTTCCTCCTTCGGGAACCCCTTAATAACATTTAAAAAAACACAAGAAAAGAAAAAAAATAAAAAAAAAGCAAAAAAAATATTTATAGGGCTGTATCTCCTAAGCCATGCGTCGTAGCGCAAAAGTAATAAAATGTTCGTTCCTCTGTAAGAAACCCTTAATTAATATTTAAAAAAAACACACAAAAAAGGAAAACAAAATAACAAAAAAAAAACTTTATAATGCTGTATCTCCTAAACCGTACGTCTAAGCGCAAAAATAATCAAATTTTCGTTCCCCTTTCGGAAACCTCTTAATAACATTTAAAAAAACAAGAAAAGAAAGAAAAGAAAAAAAAGAAAAAAAAGCAAAAAAAAAAATTATAGGGCTGTATCTCCTAAACCATGCGTCGTAGCGCAAAAATAATAAACTGTTCGTTCCTCTGTAAGAAACCCCTAATTAATTTAAAAAAAAAATACTAAAATAAAAATACTTTATAATGCTCTTAAACCGTGCGTGGTAGCGCAAAAATAATAAAATTTTCGTTCCGCATAAGAACCCCACGCACATTAAGACATGAAACAATCATCATCATCAATTTTTATTATTATTTCATTGCATGTTTAAGAAAAGCACTATACATACCTCGGCGTGAAAAGGGGTTGTCGGCCTCATAACTATTCGACCTCACTACGTTCGGCCGTCTATATGCATTCGGCCGGCAACCCCTTACTTCCCAGCCTCTGTAGTAATGTACTATTACAGTGTCGTATTTGAACTAACAGTATGGAATATCTTTTATGGGTCATAACTGCATTTTATATTATAATCTAAAATGAAAATGCATACTTCATGTTTATCAGTGTTAACCGTAGAAAACTCGTGAAGTAGGTACAAAATATCCGTTAAATATATACCAGACGAGAGCGTGGCTTGTTTTCATTAGCGTGATTGCTCCAACCCATTTTGCAGTAAGTGTTGGATGTTAGTACCTAGTACTTAGTTTCAGGTTGCTTAGTGAAATAAATGAATGAATTTTTCTTTTTCAACACGGTCTAAGTAGGCTACTTACAATGTCTTGTGCTATGTAATCATTGACTTGAATATTACATTTATTCATGGATTTGGGTATGAAACTTCTAATGTAAGTCAATACCACTCAATACTAGCCTGTCCAAATCAATTAAAAACTGTGCACGATACGAGTAAAATCTGGCCATGCATGATCTGGCATACCTATCTTTATATGACATGCACATTTTTAAGCAGTTCTTTTATTTTTAATCTGTAGATATAATACTATATAATAAAAATACAGAATCCCGATTTTTAGATGTTTGTATCGTAATAACCGGTAAAGCTATATATTCATGAAATTTGGGGTTCTAGTTAGCCATGGCTCTTAATAAATCTCTCCAAATGGTTCGTGTAATATAACACACGGCCGCTGCGCCGCCAGTTTTCTGCTTTTGAACTTGGCTTGTCACGCTGCCGCGTGTCTAGAATATATAATGATTCCTCTTGCTCGAAATAACCCAACTATTAAGTTATTCTGAAAATATAAACAGGAATCTATTTAAGATGCACAACATATTCTTGTGTCTTAATTGTATCAACAGAATACCATAGCTGAGGTTTTGAAGCTTCAGGCACTTTGATAGACTTAGCACAATACGACACAACAAAGCATAGTTACGAACTACCTATACATACAAAATTGTTGTATCTAGGCAGTCTTGTTTAATCTGGAATGTCACTTTCTCAAGAATGCCTTTGTTAATGTATAGATTAATTATGTTCAATCTCTGAGGGAAATATTGAGTTTGGAAATTGTCTTACTTTGTAAATAAATACGAGTGTAGAGTACGCCCTCACTGATTTATATTAATGTACCTATGTACTTAACAAAAAACCCGACTGCTTAAAGATAATGAACTGAAAGGGGAAAAAGAAGTATAGTGATAGCGGTACAAACTGAAATTCGGGAATCAGCTGCAAATGGTGTTAAAGGTATGAAAATCGGCACGATTAATCTTTAGGCCATTTGAATCAATTTGACCCGTGGCACCAAAAAAAAAAACAAACGGAAAGGAGTTATGACGTCATCTTTTTTTTGTATGGAATGAAACAATTTTTTGTTCAGAAACCTATCGTGTGTGGTATTAAATGAAAGGGCATTTTGAGCCGGTTCTAAAAATATATCACATTATTATATTTCAGCCACTTGCATTCAATTATGGGCTCCTCCAGATACGAAACCGTTGAATTATTTTTTGTAAATTATACCTCAAGTAATACCCAATAACCTCATATCTAACCCCAAGAAATTAATTTCGAAAATATTTAGTTTTAGTATTTAAAAACAAAAAAATATTATTACAAAATATTTAGTTTTAGTATTTAAAAACAAAAAAATATTATTACAAATTGTGATCTATCAATCTATCAATGAAACGGCCTCCTAGCCTAGGCGATAGTGACCCTGCCTATGAAGCAGGAGGTCCCAGGTTCGAATCCTGGTAAGGGCATCTATTTGTGTGTTCATCATCATCATCACACAAATAAATGCCCATATACACATATATACAAGCCTTGGTAAGGGCCCTCCTGCTTCATAGGCAGGGTCACTATCGACTAGGCTAGGAGGCTGTTTCATTGATAGATTGATAGATCACAATTTGTAATAATAAAAATTAAAAAAAAAAATACTAAAACTAAATATTTTCGAAATTAATTTCTTGGGGTTAGATATGAGGATATTGGGTATTATTTAGGTATATTTTACAAAAAAATTTCTTATCTGGAGGAGCCCAAACTTGGTATGTTTTGAAAATTATTTTTATTTTAATTGAATCCAAGTGACGGAAATATAATAATGTGCTCAAAATGCCCTTTCATTTAATACCACACACGACAGGTTTCTGAACATTTTTTTTTTATTTCATACAAAAAAAAGATGACGTTATAACTCCTTTCCGTTTGTTTTTTTTTGGTGCTACGGGTCAAATTGATTCAAATGGCCTAAAGATTAATCGTGCCGATTTTCATACCTTTAACACCATTTGCAGCTGAGTTTGGTCAACCGCTAGTACTAGTATCAGAATACCTATTTATATAAAATTCGATGGAGTAATACATTAGTTATTTACGATACAAGTGCGGGAAGTAGGAAATTCCCAACGAGTGGCAATAAATTGAAACACGACCAAAGGGAGTGCTTTAAATCGACACGAGTTGCGAATTACCTATTCGCACGTGTATCGTATAACATTTTACGGTACATATGGCCCTTTAAACTTTCGAGATAGGCACTTATTGTGCTAATTACCGCTCTAGGGTGGTAAAGTAGCACCATATGTACTGTAAAAGTATATTTAACATGGTGCCATACCAGTTAAGACGCTGCATGCGGTGACAAACGTAGTTTTGGTAGATCTTTCTGTGCCAGTAGGTAACAAAGTATTATTTGTCCCCGCCTGCGGCACCTGATGTTTAATGTCAGTGCCAAGTCAAACAGTGTAAAACCATATAACACCATAACATGGTGGTCGATGCTCTTGATGCTCTTGGTGCGTTCTTCTGTTCGCTACTATTTTGGTACAAATTACTAACTGTACTCCAATTGTTATTATACTCAAATTAAAATTATTTTAAACGGGTTAGGTACTCACATATAAACGCTCGACATGTTTCGATCCAATCTCTTCTTCACGGAGCACTGCTTGACTGCACAGCTTTACTGGTCGAGGTGGTAATAATACATGAGTTACTCGTTTAAAACAATTTTAATGTTTTGTTGTTTTATTTATACCTAATTAGAATTGTCCTCCATTCTTTCTTTTCAAAATAAATGGCCACTAAGGGTTGCGTGTGCTGTTTTATCTGTATTTTGCATGAAAAAAGCCACTTGCCTTGGGCGGGTGGTAAAAAGGTGCGTGATATTTTGTCTGATACAGCGTTATTTATTGTGCCAATGTGTAATAAGTTTTATTTGAAAAAGCCGTAGATAGTTTTTTCACTTTTAATAACTTAATTACTTCAATATGTATAATTTCAAAAAAGTTTTAAGTTGTTTTGTGTTATGATATAATACAGCCTCATACCCTCGATAGTACGAATCTCAAGGGAAACGCCGAAAACTTCGTATTAACGAGGTTTCGTCTTATAGAGGGCATCGACTTAGGGAGGTTCTTATCGGTTTTTATTCGTCTTAGAGAGGTTTCGAGTTACGGGGGTAAAACGCATGAAAAATTGGTATTAGAGAGGTTATTTATACATACGCTTTAGTAACAGTTTTATTATATTCTTCGAATTACAGAGGTTTGTTGATAAATAATTTCGGGATATAGAGGTGACAAAAGAATACTTCTATTTTTTCAAGTTATAGAGGTCAAATTTCAGTTTTCGAGTTACAGAGGTAAAAATTGTACTGGTTACTTCGTCTTAATGAGGTTAAATATTTCAGGTTAAAGAGGTTTTGGGCTTTGAAGGGAAGGGAATGGCATTTTATTTCAGACATGTTAACGAGGATTTCGCCTTATCGAGGTTCGAGTTATAGAGGTTCCACTGTACTAGTACATATTATTTAATATAAGTCACCCACGCTCAAATTAGTATTCGAATTTTTTTTTGTAAGTTTAAATTAAAATAAGTAATCGATAAGTTCCCTCAAGCACCCATGATATTGCCGATTTTTAGAAGCAGTTTTTATATTTTTAGCGTGTGTGCATAATTTGTTACAAATTTTTAAAGTGCATTTTAGACCTATATTCGTCATTTTTTTCGATCGAGTGAAAGTCAAAAACTCAGGATCCGAATCGATTAAGTCCCTCGAAATAGGCCTCAAGATTGCCAATTAAATTTATAGCAGCTGGATTGTGATCCAAAAAAATGCTACGACTTTTAAAATATCAGGTTCCTGAAACTACTATAATAGTTTAAGAACAGTAGGTACCTACTTGAAATATCGAACTTATAAATAAAATCCAACAAAATTCGTAAACGGAATAATAAATAAAAGCCACTTTACTCTATTCACGTTCTCGGGCCTGACAAGTGATGTTATTACGCTCGAAATAACGATGGACCTGAAAGCAATAATGATTGGGATATATAAAACTACGTTTGTTTGATCCGGAGAATTGAACGTTAAAGCAGAAGGTACGTCAAAACAAGGCAATTACATGTTCAATAGTGTCAGGCCGACTTATCACGGACAAAGGATTTTCAATTGGTCTTGTCCTTGCACGCTCGAACAGTGAAAATGTCGAAATTGCCTCCAAAACTGGGCCCACATGAAGAACTTGAATGGGTTGACAAATTAAATATTAAGGAATCACTCTCCTGTTAAGTTAGAGGGTATGACTTAATGAGTCACGTTCGTGCTTGCTCTTTTTAATCAAACAAATATGTTAATAAAAAAATGTTTTTTTTTATTTAATTACTCGTATGGCATTATTACAGATAATACAGATCTTTGTAGCATTAGGTACAAATTTACAAATAAATACCAAGTTTCTTCACCTAACGGGCTCGTTTATAATCTAATACCTAAACTGTTTTACACACAACTCCACTAAGTTGCTACGTGACACTAAAAATCATGAAAATAGTAACATATTAACGTGTATAAACATCATATATTATTAATTTATTAAATAACGCGTCTTAGTCATAAGAATTTTATTTCAATGTTTTTGATATGAAAGTTTAGAAGTTTCCCTAATTTTCGGTGAACATACATAATGTTAGGTAAGTTATAAAATAAAAACATTAAATTATGATTGACCCAAAAAACACGCTTTTAAAAGCATTATTTTCACCTTTACAAACTCAATACCATAATACTCCTCCTCAAATATATTATATATCCTTTAACCTTTTTTAGGTTATTCATCCAATTCATCCTCCCACTCGTTTGACGTAACAACGAAACTTCCTTCTCTTGGTGAGTTACAATAAGTTACTTGTGAATTATGAACACGATCATGCATATGACGCGAGCTCGCTGCGATTTCGTCACACCTCTTTTGCCTTCTCCATATTCATCATTCGCCTCAAGCCAGAACATCAAAATACGAAACTGAAATTACGTGGGTGAAATTCGAAATGCCTTAGACGCCTACTCTGTACACATGTGCTTTGTATTTGTATATAAATATTTGGAAGAATCGACACCTTCGTGTTACAAGGATAGAGAGGAGAATACACAATTAATTTTATTCGGTTTGTTCTTCGGAATACAAAATACCTAAAATATTTTAAGATGTGTTGTTATAACAACATTTATTTTTTTGAACTATCTAAGATATTTTATCATCTCTTAAAATCGTGCTTTTATTTCATTAAAGATTTTTTTATAAAAATAAAAAGGAAAAAGAGGTACAATATGTATTAAAGGTATAAAGTTAGTTTCTGCAAAAAATATTAAATTCAAACACCAAGTTTTTCTTTATAAAGATAATTAGCTATATTTTGCTTTTTTAAGTAGGTAATTTAACACACTACTTGTCACCGCTGTTGTATTCATTACCTACTTTTTAGTAAGAATTATTTATTAATGTTATTTGCTTTTAATGGATTTTCCGGTTCTCGTTGCTGAATTAGAGGTAGCCAGCTTAAAGGAGATCCTATAACAACAAATTAATTAACACGCTAAACTAATTAGGACTTTCGCTTTCCAATACACATTAATAACCCTGCTAAAGTAAGTGGCAATTAAACGAGTCGAGTTGGCCGTTGGTTGCGTGAGTTGGGAACGATACCACCATTATAATTACTCCAAGGACGTAGGTGAGTAGGTATGCGATAGGTACTAGGAGGCCAATACAAACTTACATTTGGATATCAAAATGATATATCTAAATTATGTCCTTTGAAATGAAATGAAATATTTTTGTGTGTTGAGTTTAGGTTACATAATACTTTTCAGTTCTTGTAGATTAAACCTCCAAACCCTACCATGTTGGTATACACACATTGGGCACACATGACACATACTTCTAAATTTAAAATTATTCGTATACACATATTAGGCCCAATAAAAAAAAAGTCATAACAATACAGTATAGAAATGTGACAATGTAGTTATATATAAAACATAATAGGCCTTAATCTAAATCGTTATCATTAAAAACTCAATAAGCTATAGTAACATTTGATAATCAGCCATTGCTTTGTCATTTTTCGAAAAGTGTTGAGAAGTTCTTTTGCAAGTTCGCATCATTTTGTTCTTTGTACCTAAGCGTAACCTACAACCTAAGTGTGTGTGTGTGTGTGTGTGTGTAGTGTAAGTGTAGTGTGTGTAGTGTAAGTGTACCTACTTGCATAGGTCTAAGTAAATAGTTTCAACCATCCAGAAAATTCATAATGCCTTATAGGGTTACGTAGCCAAAATGGCAAAAATTGAACTCTTACAGTTTCAATTCGAGAAAGATAGTACAAATTGAAAAAAATAAAACTGGAACCGTATTCCAGTGAATAAGTACAATAATATATGGGTAAAAATCACCTGTTAAAGCTGTTAAACGGCCGGCCACGGAGTCGGGAAATATTTGGTATGTACGTGATAGGAATGTAACCTATTGAGTTCCTTAGCGACCGAGTAGGTGGCTGATTTATTTGACCTCCCTTTTTGCTGTGATGCGTTTTATCGGAATGGAGTTTGATGTACCTTACAGATCAACCACTAATGGTTAATTCTCTAATGGAAAATAAATTGAATTTCGCCATCCCGGTCGTCGTCCGTGTTAAAGGCTGAACTGGGGCCGTAGGGTCTAAATAAGTAAAGGTATGTATTATCAAATTATCAGCTCGAAACGTGAGAACTTGGTATTCCCATGCTTTTTTTTAAAGATTAAAGGTAATCAGAATCACTTATATTATTAATCGCTCCTTTGGATCTCTATTGACATTAGATCCGCCTTACGTAAGATTAAATTTCATGGAAGATATCAAATGAATTAATCCTCCTTTAGAAGGCAAAATAACATTAGATCAGCTTTACGTAAGATTAAACATCGTGCAAAACTTCAAATGAAATCCACTTTTACATTCAGACGGTAAAATAACCGCTTGTACTTATGTCAACTGACTTACGTTTACGTTACTCAGACACATTTTTTCTCTTAGCGCTAAGTTTTGTGAAAGAAACCGAAACTAGGCTTATTGTGCACAATCGTAACTATGGAATAATGTCATTATCACAAAATAACTTTTCTAATATAATGAGATATCAAAGGATTCATACACATACAGTTGACGACTTTATTTCGATCCCAAATTTGGCTAAAAGCCCTCGGAGTAGGCACACCGGACATCGAAAGAAATACTAACGACTTACAAAGTTGATAACAGTCTGTGGAGCTGTAACGATTTCTCGAGAAATTCATTCGAGAATCGCAAAGCAGGCATAACTTTTCGCCAACACAGGTTAAAAGGTATGTTACTTATACCTACAGCTTTACAACTCTGGTAATGTATTCAGTACAGCTCTAAATCGAGCTTAAGGACAAAGAAGGGCTCCAAAGTTACCTCGGTTTGCTTAAATTGGAAACTTACAAATTCAACGTCAAAATGTTCGTGACTAACTACTTATTAAATACCAAAACGAACGTTTATGTTTAGACACCAGTATCTCGTTTAAATTGTGATTTTTAAATTCGGCTTATTAATCGTATTATAATATTCATTGATGTTAATCTTTTTGAAATACGGCTTATTGATCGTAGGTACTTATAATATTCATTGATGTTACTCTTTTTTACTTTAAAATGACGCGTATGTCTTTGATTCACTAGGTGCCACTTGGCTTTGTAAGTCTTGAAATAACACGAAATATTTAATTAGTTTTATCGTACATTTATAGGTGCCATTTAAATATCATGTAATGCTGTTTGTGTGCGTTATTATCCTTTCATCATTATTTATCAGGCACTGGTTTCGAACTTAAGTTATTAACAAATCAACTAGGTACTAGGTACAGTACCATGCATTTTAAATACCACGTCTTTAGGATAAGTGCGAATTTACGTGGTTAGGTATCCAACTATGTATGAACTGGGAAATTTGAAACGATTTAGGTGGAGTCGTGTTTCATTTGCCAGACTAACTAACGGGAACTTTCTTTGCGTGCTGATCGAAACTTGCATACATGCTGATAAGTGATAATCTAACTAATGCTCAGCGCAAACGGTCAGGTGTCAACTTGTCGTAGTTAATTAGGTGTTGTTATTTTTCTGTACTTTAGGTAATCATTTAAAATTTAAAAATTTGATAAACAGCTGTAGTATCGTTGAAAGCTCTCGTAGTAAAATTGGTATCTACCTATTCAAAAATTTATGAAGCATGGCCAATTCTGAATGATGTCATTTTATTTGTAATACAATTATATTATTTCGTATACCTATGCTCTCCTTTTGAAAGTTTCAGATTACTTAACGTAACTTAGGGATAAAATGGCCATGCAAGTAAAGAAACAAAAACCGGCCAATTCATTTAATAAACTTCCATTTTTTTTTTACTTATTGAATTTTAATCATTTATTTACATACAATATATATACAGTGGTACTACTAAACGAATTTAATAACTAGCTTAAATCTAAAATAGGCCCTTGAGGCATTGTACCAAGGATGCTGGCGGCATTTCCTCGCTGTATCGCAATGCTGATACGTTGTGCGAGGTAGCCGCCAGCTCTTCGGTCACCAGTTAACAACTTATGCGCGCTGGGACCCCATGGATCTAGAGTTTCAACTCCAAATGGTACAAAATGGTACTCTCTACCGAGGCTCTTATATTTGTTACGTTTTAGAATTTCGGCGCTTTCCGCCGCTCCGCCCGCTTTTACAGTAGTCCGTTGGAGGTGGGACGGTGCCAGTGTGTCTACGCAGGTAGCATCCCACACCAACATCCGTCCCAAGCTCCAAGGAACTAAGGACACTCCATCGGGCCTCTTGCCAT
Organism: Cydia splendana; assembly: GCF_910591565.1. Classification (NCBI taxonomy): domain Eukaryota; kingdom Metazoa; phylum Arthropoda; class Insecta; order Lepidoptera; family Tortricidae; genus Cydia; species Cydia splendana. The sequence continues at coordinate 11,581,175 of NC_085962.1, forward strand.
CATCTCTGATAATGCCAGTCGGCTCAAGAAGAGCAGGCACATTGATGGTGGCAAGAGACCGACGGACTATGTCATTAAGCGACGCATGTCTCGAAAAACGGCCTGCACTTTTTTGACAAGATAATCCGTGGTGTCCCAGTCGGTCTACGTCCGTGCCACAAGAGCATATGTGTGGCGTACACACCGAAACCCCGAGTCGCAAACCAGTCGCCAGTCTAAGGGAGGCCGGATCCAAGAAAGTACCAGTATTGGGCGAAGGATGGGCATGTAGCCAGTAACCGGCTTCCCTGGCTCCGACCGCCAAAAGCCTCGCGCGGTCTGGACCTGTACAGTTGTTTAGGAGAGTATTGTAAGTTAAATCACAGTAAACATTATCCCAACTCCTTTGTGAATTTGGGTTGTCTGGAAATTGTTTGCCTGGGCAAGCAATTTTAAAAGCATTTTTGGCGTCCCCAAAGCCCGCGATCTCACAGTTTGTGGGCAAAGCCCTTAAGATATTTCCTATGAGACCAGACGTGCTATGAGTGGACGCCAAAAAGGCTGGGGAAGCTACACTGGAAATTTTGCGAATTCCTAAACCTCCAAACCGAATAGGGAGGGACGCTTGAGACCAGGAAGGCTCACTTAGCTGAATGTTTAGAATCGTCTCTAAACTAATTTTGATCAAATCATCTCATCTATGGGCGACAATAAATTTTGATGTTTCCAGAAAGGACAACAGCGGAGCACATACGTAAATTTAGGGACAAAAAGGCAGAATTTAAGAATCACAAGAGCATAATGAGGGCTAATTTCGAGTAAGCGATCCGTGTGACTTTTGAATTTAGTTATGGAGTTAGAAATATAATCGGGAAAAGTTTCTTCGAATATAGGAGAACCCAGGAGGCAAAGAGAATACTTGTCTACTGATTTGATATTGGGAGTCAGATCGTCAAATTTGGGTTGTAAGTCGGTCAAAGTACAAGAAGATTTTTGAATAAAGAGTTCGCATTTACTGAAATTCAGTTCTAAACCAATATTTTCGAAACTACTCTTAATAAAAGACAAATCAGAGAGTACAGTATTCACGTCGCCTCCTAGGGTTCCGTCATCTAAGTACCACACATTGAATTTTGATTTTAAATTTTTGATAATTGGATTTATAGCCAAACTAAAAATTGCTGGCCCGAGAGGGTCACCCTGCTGACAGCCAACCTCAGAAGATAATTCATGTGACTTGTACATTAATTTAGATGAGTCTGAATAGCAAAAGAAAAGGTAATTGTATAGTTCCGGAATTTTGTCCTTAACTTCTGTCAGCAAGGTGTCTCTACTAACCGAATCAAAAGCAACTTCCATTAGATTTCAAATGAACGTAAATACATAAACCAACAACTTATTACAACACAATGAAATTTTAAACAAGTGTATGGTTACGCAAAGGGAATAAAAAATAAGTTAGATGGCAACAAATCTGATCCGACGCCTGATTTCATCGGTATTACCTACGAAATCCCTAAAATTTACATTTGTAGATTGAGTTGTGTGATTTTTCCATTCGCACCTCAAATTCGGCGTTCCTTTGAGTCCTTTTCACTCGAGTTAAGGGCCATTGCAGTCAAGGTCTGAGAGGTCATGAGAAGAGGACTGTTGTATTTTTACAATGCAAATATGGTGTTTGATTTCCACAGGCGGTCTTATCAGGAGTACATTCAGTTGGCTAACTTATTTCTTTTAATATTTCGTGGTTTTAAAAGATTTCATTATTTTATTGCCAAACAGATAACAAACAGTAACAGTAGTTATGTACAGATAGTAAAATAAATTAATTTTGGTCAATATAGGTATTTAAAAATTAAATATTCAAGCATAATAATTTCAAAAATAAAAACTCTGCACTATGTAATGGGACACAAGTGACACAACACACAATTACCAACATATCTAAGTTATTTTAACTTCATTCGGATAGAAATTCAGAGACGGAATAGTAGGCCTTCTGTAGCAGGAGTGATTTACGTACCAATAAGATGAAAAGGAACCCTAAGGGTAACATTCCATTTCTGACCGCAGCTGCACTACTAGTACGAACGCGTCGGTGCTATTGTCAATTTCCATAGTAAAATGAATGGTAGTGCTGCTGTCGTTGGAAATGGACTGTTACCTTAAAGGTACCATTTGGATTCAGACCTCACCAGCATTACTGCCGCAAATGTCAAATCTAATATAAATTTCTGAATAAAATTACCGTTTTATACTTTTCTTGAAGTAATGCAGTCGGCAGCTTTACTGCAGCAGTATTGCAGCGCGTCATTACTGCCGACTACATTGCTGCCGCAAATGTCTAAATCGATGTTGCTATCCGGAATTGTGACATAAGATTTACCAACAAGATGCGTAGGATACAGATCTGGCGGTCTTGCATGAGTTGCGTTCTCGCGCGCGACTCCATACATCAAGCGTGGCTTTAAGTATGGACTCGCGCGCGAGAACGCAACTTATGCTAACTAGACCGCCTGATAATTAGTGGCAAATTTTAATTAAGCATAGGTATATTTATGAATGCATTTTATGAACGGAAAATACTTGAGCGCATTTCTTACAAAATATTTTCGATTTATATCAACGGTAGGTATTTATAGCATTTTGTAGTCGTGAAACCTTCTTACCATCAACTCACTTATATCCTTAATTTTAAAGTAGATGCCGGCTGACAACTTGCAAAATACTGATCCATTATTCAATAGCGACATCCGGCAAACGTTAAGAGAAACCCGTGAAATAAACAGCAGTGTCAATTATAAAGAGACCGGTGCGATGCTAATGCTAATATCTTTGGTCCCCTGAATAAATTTCACCAGCGAAATTGCCATGGTATTAAGGAATATGATTAAAATATTGATTAATTTTAGATAGAAAATGAATCATTATTACCTACGTTGAAATAAGATCTTTTCATCTTGTCAAGGGCCCCGAAAGACGGTATTATTAACTTGTGTACCTAGGTACTTGGTGTTCTAATTTTATAAAACTATATTTTTATTAAAGATTACATCAATAAAATAAATAATTTGAGTAGTAGGGAATACACAGTTGTAAATTTAATTTAATTATCTAGTTATTTATTCTACTGTACACTGTACAGTTATGTAGGTACAGACATCGTAAACTTTATAGCATTTTCGGTGCAGCGGAGTGGTGTTAACGGAATTGGTATAAACAATTTCAACCCTAATGATTACTTAGCGTTAATTACGTTAAATATTAACGTAATTAACGCCTTAACCTTAATGTACCATTTCAGATGGAATTATCTATACCAATTCCATGAACACCACTCCGCTGCACCAAAAATGCTATAACATTTACGATGTCTGGTTATGTATTACTTTATTCATAACTATAGTTATGTATTTAATACATAATAATAAAATACAGGTAAACGATTTTAATTCTACTGATAAATTAATAAATTATAGTAAACCTCGTACAATGCTTTAGCAATAGCTTTCACTATTAATTTACTTACTCATAATTACATATCGGTAACTCGTGGCATTTAGGTAGCACTTAAAAGATTTGTTTAATTAATTCCTTTTTTTAGTGGTTTCTTTTTCTCGACTCGTATAGGAAGAACATTGTCACATCACTAGTCTGTTAGAAACTGTCAAGTGCCACGAGTTACCGATGTGTACTCATAATACTCAAATCTGAGTATACCTTGACGACAGTAACTACTGCAGTAGCTTGGTAGTGTTATCTCTACCGCCATAATAAGGAAATTGCGAGGTAAGTACATAGGAAATTTTATTATTCATCTTAATTCCGAGAGGTTTCCTCTAAGTACAGGCTTGTATCATTACTCCCTCTCAAAATCACCTACAGTGAAACGGAGCACCCCTTTCCCCCTCGGTACTGTTATGCAAGTCACGAGTCTAAAATCTCCTTACATCTAATCCGTTGTACATGAGCGCTTTGCCATAGTTAAGATATGTAGAAGAGGTACCTAATATGTATTTTTGTATTTACTGTATTACCTTTTTCAGCAGCCTGCAATATTCCCCCGACTTACTGGTGGTCTCTATATAAACATGTTTACTTATTAAATATGTACCTTACTTGTTTGTTTGCCCCGCTAAGTTCACGTCTCTACGTATGGATGCAGGATGTCACGATATTTTTGTGAACCGAACACGGTAATTATTCAAACGTTTTCTACAAATCTTCAAAAAGTATGTTTTTGTTTGTTGATATAACTAGCTTACTCAAAATAAAACAAACCCAGCATCCAATCTATTCCATATTCTATGAAATAAAATTTTTGTTTGTATATTGAATTAAAGTAATTTTTAATTGCAAATGTACGTACATATCTTAATAATCTTTCAATGATCAATGTGTAGAAAGATTGCCAACGATTTTTATTCATAATTAATTTAATAAATATTTGTATAAGTATATATTAATTGTATATCTTTCAACTATTTATTTGCTTTATTATGGCTAAAGGAAGGCATAAGTACGAATTTCACAGATGAAACTCCGCGGTTTTCAACGCAACTCAAGTTTCGGGTTCAGTACATCCAAACAAATACTTAAAATTTAGTTAACTCGCAATGGATCTGTTATCACGGAATATTAAAATTAAGAACCACCAACGTCCTTTATCAGACACGTTCAAGTGGATATCAACAGAGCGAATGAGCGGATCCTCACGCTCACTCTTTTGTACGTGAGACACGCAAGCTGCATTGTCACGGAATATGGTGGAACAATTCCACTGTTAACTTTCCCAAGGTCTTATACGTCTGTCAAAAAAAAGGACCTTAGCGGCGTAAAATTAAGGTTCTTATTTCAACACCGAATTGCCGGTATGTGAGAGTTTGGATAACATGCAAGGCGTAATAGTGAAACGATTTGGAGGGAATGTAGATTCGTCGAGGCCCGCCGTTTTTCGCTGCGGATATTTTTTTTATTTCATACGACTTTAATGTATCATAGTGCTTCTTTGCTTACGTAACCAATAAAAAAATAGTTCATTAATAAAACATCTTGTATAATAGATATGACTAATCTGATATAAATTAATCAAGATGAATGTAACTAAACTAGAAAAAGTTTTATACATAAACATACCAAAATTAGCAATAATATAAATACATATTATTTTATTTAATAAAAAAGGAGAAATTGATCGGTCCAGAACAAAGCGAAAACCGATACAGGTAAAAGATAAATTGGGTATATAAATACTCACGAATTTAAATAACACAAAATACCTACGCTTAAATTTCTGCATATTTGCACAAGCGAAGTGAATATCTCTAGCATAAAGACCCATTTTATCCACGACCTATATCGGCCGTTTTCCATAAAACATTTTAATCCTCAAGTTTTGTTATAAAAGCATATTCAGAGAAACGATAGCTGATCGAGGTTTGTATTGCGTTTATTTGTAAATAACGGCATAAAGGTACCGTTCGGTTTAAGACTGCACCAGCAGCGCGTTACTGCTAATATTCCGGCGGGACAACTTCATCTCAAAATCTCAAAAATCCAGCCATGGGCGTTGATTTTGATATTGGCGGCAGCAATGAAGTCGGCAGTAATGTCGCGCTGTAATACTGCGGCAGTAACGCTGCCGACTGTAACATGTACTGCACGAAACGTCAAAAAACTGGACAAGTACGAGTCGGACTCGCCCACCGAGGGTTCCGTACTTTTTCGTATATTTGTTGTTATAGCGGCAATAGAAATACATCAGCAGTGAAAATTTCAACTGTCTAGCTATGACGGTTCATGAGTGATAGACAGACGGACAGACAGATAGACGGATAGTGGAGTCTTAGTAATAGGGTCCCGTTTTTACCCTTTGGGTACGGAACCCTAAAAATGATTTTATCAAGACCCGTTGATACCTGGATTTTTGACATTTGGGGCAGCAATGTTGCGCCGCAACACTACAGCTGAAGGTGACAGTCCATTTCCAACGACAGCAGCACTACCATTCATTTTACTATGGAAATTGACAATAACACCGACGCGTTCGTACTAGTAGTGCAGCTGCGGTCAGAAATGGAATGTTACCCTGAAACGCTAGTGCCGCCTGAATCCGAATAGTTAGTACCCATAGATTCTTATTCCCATAATATTCACGTACTTATATCGCGTGCCAATTCGAGTTTTAGTTAAACTATCTGATTCCGATACGATACTAATCTGTAAGTGTAAAAAGTGACATTTCAACCAAAAACGTATCAGATCGCATATTTAAAACTCTAATTGGCCCCATAGTTACCTAGTCCGCCCCATGTCTGCTGACTAGATTATCGAATACATCGATTGTTAAATTGCCATTATGTATATCAGTTGTTCATTATGTTGTCGATATACAATTTCCTATTTTAAAATAGGTAAAATTGTTACGCAAGTAGAAGATAGCACTCTGTTATTACTCTTTTCAGTCTAATTTGTTAATAATAGGTATGTAGGTATATCAGATAGTAAATTCGTCGAATTTCATAAATTTAAATTATATTTTATTTATTTACTTATACAAACTTTATTGAACTACAAATTTGTACACACCTAATGCCTAAAGGCATAATATTCATACATTTCCGTCGCACTAGTTCTATACCACTTAAATTAAACGCATATTTAGATTAAGATTTGCGCTCGCGTAACTACTAAATCGACTAGTACGGAGCAGCCGGCGCCGCACGAGCGGAGTACACGCCGAATTACCCCGCCCTTATTACGGTTTGACCCATGCCATAAGCTGGAGCGCTAAACGGGAGTGTGTGCTGAAGCGGTATGGAATAATCCAGGCTGAGGCTCACCTCAGTTTTTTTTTTCAAAATAGGTATTCTATCAAAATCATATTGATTATAGTGAGAAATAAAATACGATATACAGCTCTACTCGGTAGATAATCCCTGTTTTTACAAGCTTAATAAATAGTTTCACCTGTCCCGTTCTCTGTTTGTGTGTCGGTCTGTAATCAAATCTTTCAAGTTTGACCCACTTCCCGGTTTCCGATGAAGCTGAAAACTTGCCTACATTTCGTAAGTCGGGTCACAATGCAATACTTATTATGGTACCCACGCGCTGATCTGATGATGGAAACAGGAAGTGGCTATAGGAACTCTGTAATATAACAACGCAATCTAATTAGGTGATTGAGTTTTTTTAGAATAATAGTCCCGTTGCCAAAAATTTGTTTCAAACCAGACAGTGTTTAGCATCGTTAAGAGCTATTTCCGTTTGTTATATTTAAATATTTAACACTTTACCAGGCAAAGGGATATAGGTATATTTCCCACATACCGCATTCAAACATGATTGTGTTCTAATTTCGACTAGCGACCCACCCCGGCTTCGCACGGATTAACAAATTATACACCTAAACCTTCCTCAAGAATCACTTTATTGATAGATGAAAACCGTATGAAAATCCGTTCAGTAGTTTTTGAGTTTATCGCGAACATCCAAACACATAGACAGACGCGGCGGGGGACATCGTTTTATAAGATGTTGTGATGAGTAAGACCGACATTCGATTGTCATTTTTGTAATGTCAGCCTGGTAAAGGGTTAAAAATGGAACGAACACATTGCATTCTGTGTTGATCAAACTCATTTAGAAATAAAAAATGAATTAATTTGCAAATGATACAATACCTACTGTCTCAGTTCTCAGTATACACATATTTTTATTATGTAAATTGCTCACACATCATCTCTTAATGCCAGAACCTAAATTTGATGTTAGTGATAAATTCGCCTAATTCTTGTGGCTTGGACAGGCACTGTTAAGCCGCGACATTAACATGCCGCTGCGCCGCGTTTTCTCTTACTCTCACCATGAATATTTATATCAGCCCCACATCAATGTAATGTGAAATACCTAGACCGTGCTTGTACGATAAGGTCTCAGGTAACTTTATTTTTGATACAAACATGACAGGTTTACAACGGGATCAGGATAATATTGGACGGTTAAATTGGCTGATATTTAGCACATACGAGTATTAAACGCGTAACGAGTAGAGAACCAGTAACCGTACTTTCCTATTTCAAAATGTGACATCATAACATACCTAGAGTTAGACCAAGAAAAGTCTGCAACGATTTAAATAGCACATCCAGTGCAAGTGCTATTTTAAACGTCAAACTTGTATGAAATTATGACGTATAAATAACACTTGCACTGCGGTGCTATCAAGATCGTTGCAGCCTTAACTTGGTTTAACTTCTTGTTTAGCAAATAATATCAGACTTTTCCTGATCTCCTATTCTTATTTTAGTCTAATATTTGCTAAGAATGTGTTAAAACCAAAATATTACTTTGCTAATCCGCGAAAAGATAACGTGCTAGTCAATCAGTGCTAACCCGTTATACTTACTTGCGTATTTTTACATGCAATTAATATTCCCACCGCAAAAATAAATACGCAAATAAATATAACAAACCACCACCAAAAGAATAATCCTCGACACGTGTTTCGCAAAGTAACGCCTGATTCTATTCACTATTTAAGAATGTGTTCTTTATTAGACGAACTTGGCGTAATTTTTGATGTCTCTTAATCATTAATATACTTAATTATAATATAAAATAAAATTAAACAAAGAAGCGAATATACGTAAAATTAAAAAAATTATACGTATCCAAGACACTTGGCAGTATGTCAAGCCAAATTCAAGAACAAGCGAAGGGCTCGAAAAGCTACCCGACTACGGGTATTTTCGTAAAAAAAATCTGTAAAATTATGGCCTGTGTCGACCGAGTCATAAAAACGAATAGGTAGAAATACCTTGCTCACCAAAATAGAACCAGCTCAGAGTAGTTTTGAAAATGAAATGAAAAATGAAATGAAAATATTTATTTTCAGGCAACTGTTGGCCCATAGATAAATACCTTAAAACTAGCATACATATTATTACAAAATATATCTTAAAACTAAAAACACACAATTATGGCTGCGATGCAGTTCGCAACCCCGCAGTGTCAGGGAGCCGGCCGCGGAACCGCCGCTACTACGGTGGAACACTCGACACAAACATTTCCAAATACATATACGTATAATTATGTATGTAGTATGTAAATACATAGACTGCTAAAATCATAACACTTCCCGCAATCGGGTAAAAAAGTAACACGTGATTCAGCACCCGTACGGCCCGTATATTTGATACTCTATGTTACCTATTATTAAACAGACTAAATTTTGTAGCAATTTCGGTGCAGCTTTGTTACATTAAAGGAATCGGTATACATAATTCAGGATAAAATGATGAATTCGATTTAATAACAGTAATATTACCCTTAATTGATCATAATTTCCCTTTAAGAATCTAATTTTTGGTTCTAATTTTGTATTCAAATAAAGACATCTAATTTAAGAATCTAATTTTTGGTTCTAATTTTGTATTCAAATAAAGACATCTAATATGTACCTACAGCATCAGTCACTGTTACGCTTTAATATTATAAAACGATTTCAATTCATTATCAGCTAGCCGATAAACGCTATTCAAATCCAGCAAAAAACCCATTTTCAAGTAAAAAACCGACCGATTCTCTCCCTCAGGAGGAAGTTAATAGATTTCATTAATTAACCCGCTCGCTGGACCGAGTGATTGCACCACTGTCCTGGGGTAAAAAGTGACAATTCGTTGGGCGGGAGATTTTCCGTTATACCTTTTTACGTATGGATTGCGACGAAAGTAATCCACCCAGGGTACCGCTTTGGTTAAGAACCTTTTATCTTTGTGCTTGAGCGCGCTATAGATAACACAAATTCGGTTTAGGTTTTATTTACTTGTTTGAAACAGAATATTTTACGTAAATTATTTTCTTCAGCTGTGTAATATGCGACAGTTGATTCATTTTTATTACAAGCCGCTCTTAAGATCAATATTGGCTTTAGTATTGGTTTAACTATTCTTAAAGCTAGCATAAAAGCTTAACATTACTCAAACTAAATAAATTAAAAAAAAAAACCCTTTTTTCCCGGCCTCTGTGGTAATGTCTTATTTGACACGTATTGGAACGTATAGTAAAATGACCTTAGTGTTACATATTGTTTGTGTGACAACTTAAAATACATGAACTTGTCTGGACACGCTACCGCGTGTCTAGATTAATAAATGTGTCGCTTAACTTCAAACTTGGGTAAATACATTCGGCCCTCTCAGCAAATATCTACCCTATTACCTTTTGTTAATACCAAAATCGCCTAACAGCCTGCCAGATGGATTTACCCCAGTTTAAAGTTAAGCGACTCTTTGAGTAGTATGACTTTATGTCATTGTAGCTGTCGCATTTACAGATCTAATGTCAAGTACCCTCACGATGAGTCACTGACAGTTACAAAACTGACATTATACGCTATCGTAAACGTAATTTACTTTCTATACTTCTTGCTCGCACTAATATGCGAGTACCGGCGAGATGCATAGAAAAAAAATAAGCTACGTTCTCAATAGCGTTTATGTCAGTGCCAAGCTGGTGGTAGCCAGTAGCCATATACCTACGTCTAAAAGCAAGTAAGGTCAATACGGATAAGTGTGGCTGTGTGATTGACAGACATCGTAAATTTTATAGCATTTTTGGTGCATCGGTGTCGTGTTAACGGAATGGGTATATATATGTAATTCCAACTGAAATGCTAAATTAAGGTTAATATTAACGTAATTAAAGCTAATTTTAATACCACTCCGCTGCACCGAAAATGCTATAAAATTTACGATGTCTGGTGATTGATTAGTGTTTATTGCGTGTTGATGGTATATATTTTATATTTGCTACTTGTTGTGTCAAGTAGCAAATGTATATATCAATGTGTAAACGGCCCAGTGTGAAGGCCAGCCACACCCCGTATTGACTTTATACCCTACACTCAACTGAACATTGCCCTACGTTCTAGCCAGTTATTAGTAAAGGTATATCTAACATTACGTACTAACTAATTAGTTTCACTAGAAAAATAATTAAAGAAATAATTTCGGCTATTTTAAACTATAAGCAGCTGATGTGGTGTATATTTAATAAGTATAATATTATGCATTATTCCCTTCCCTTAATTGTAAGACGAAACCCGCTGGGGGCAAATTCACTTAGCGTATCCTGGCACGGTGTTTGTTAAGTACTCCCAAAAATAACAATATTAAAACTGTGTTACTTGGCAGAATATACATACTGGATAAAATTACGGGAATTTTGCTGACAGATGATTTGGGCTTGTCACATCATGCAGTCAATTTAACACACAGGAACGCGTCGTTAAAAGGGAAAACATGGTGTCAATTTAGTACATCTGAAGCAGCTTTTACACAGTCAGATAAATATAACATGACGGATATCATTATTATATGTATATACGGAAATCATTTTGGTTGGTACTAATAATCCGCTATCCGAATTTTTATGTGTTAAAGTCATTAATTACCGATTAAAATACTAAATATTTAGTAAGATATTTGAATTGAGGGTGCTTTTACAGTATTGACAGGATTAAATATAAGATGAAAATGAAATGAGTATTTTTTGCAGATGTTTAGTAGGTATTTGCCAGTTTTTACGAATTTTTATTACGAATTTTTATTTAACGTCCCCTGTTAGATGGGTATGTAAGTTTGTTACTTAGTTAGTGTGGGTCAAATCTTGAAAGCTAAATGTGACCCACTTCCCGATTTTCGATTGAGCTGAAAATTTGCAGAAGTATGTGAGTCGGGTGACAATGCAATAATATTATGGTACCTTCGAGCTGATCTAATGATGGAGACAGGAGGTGGCCATAGGAACTCTGTGATGAAACATCGCAACCTTTGTGTTTGGGGTTTATAGAATTGTCTCGATGAGTATTGTTGAGTTGCCTATGCCAAGAAAAGTACAGTCAGCGAGGAAAACTTGTACCAAAAAAATATATCTTTTTTAGCAAAAACTTATTTATCTTGTAATGTATGTACATATGTTCGTTTTGTCTGCATTCAAATTATATAACGATATTCGTCAATAATTATAATTTTACGAATAATTTGTATCAATTAAAGATTGAAATTTATTGAAGCTTTTAACATGATCCTATTTAGCCTGTGACGATATTTTTTATTTATTTTATTTAGATAATTATTTTTACTCAAACCTTACTTATTCCGCTGACAACATTTTTCAAAGGGTACTAGAGTAGGTACACTGATTTAAACTTTCACGATTATTAAACATTATAAAACTACACAACGGGACTTAATCGCGTATTTAATTAAGTTTTAAGATTTACCTCCGACGTTTCGTTTCGTGTTTCGTTTCTAGAGTAGGTAGTTGAATGCGTGCAAACCATGCCTTGGTAGCAATGCAAAGCCTTAGATATTTTTTACTTTCAAACTGAGCTCGGCTGACTGAATGACTGAATAGTAGAGGGTCAGCATTATTTGAAGCTTGAAAGGAGCGAACAGGATTAAACGTTATACAGCTGGAGTGAATCGTGATTCAGGAAGGGATTTGACCTTTTTATACCTTGCGATTAGCGCTGAGGATAAATGTAAACAGATTAATACCTACCTAGGTACTTACGTGCAAAAGTATAACTATTTGGTTACAATTCACAAAAAATCACAGTAATGAAAAGTATTCACATTAGTATCAGACATCGTACTGTTTCCAGCATTTTTGGTGCAGCGGAGTGGTGTTAACGGAATTGGTATAAATAATTTCAACCCTAATGATTAATTAGCGTTAATTACGTTAATATTAACCTTAATTTACGATTTCAGTTGAAATTATCTATACCAATTCCGTTAACACCACTCTGCTGCACCAAAAATGCTGGAAAGTGTACGATGTCTGCTCATAATAGTCATAATAGTAATTAATAATAGGTAGCTACAACTAGAAAAAAAACCATTCTTCTTTATATCGAACATCCATTGTAGTCGTGAAGCTGGCTTTCAGAGTACTCTTCTGATTTTAAATATCTGAACCTCTTTTTGATAAACAGTCGGTATCAATAATTGCGAATGACACAAACACACCACCAAAAGTATCTAACACCCTAGCATACTTTTCCAAATCACGTTCAAAATTTATGTCACAATCTAATTGTTCAACATGTAGAGCTTGTAGTGACATAGGTAGATATGTATAGGTATATTTTTGTCAACCTAAAAAATAATTGTAGATAAATACGTTTGACGCATAGTGTGATGCGCAACTTCTTAATGTTTGTACGTTGGCAGTCACTACTCACTACAGTGGCTGTTATTTATATTGACTTCCAGCGCACTTCACTAATGCAAACCAATTTTATTACAATTATTAATCTTAAATTTCAGAGAAAGTTTTCCATATAAATATGTTGTGATGGTATCGCGATAGTTCATGCAAGAAGCTACACGACCATATTCACAAATATTTTTGTTTAAATAATGCACTCGTTCTTAGACCATATTCACAGTTTTTTTTGTTTTAATAATGCCCTTATTCTTAATCTAACTTTAAGCAATGCTATGCCATTATTTCACTAGATTTCCTTCAGTTGGCTTTTCACCTTGCGTTGATTGGACGTATAGGTGAAATCGTACAACTGAGTGTAGGTACTTATATTAGCAGTCAATCGGAAAATGAATAGAGTTAGACCAAGAAAAGTCTGCAGCGATTTTGATAGCCCATGCAGTGCAAGTGTTATTTATACGTCATAATTTCATATAAGTTTGACGTTTAAAATAACACTTGCACTGCGTGGGCTATCAAAATCGTTGCAGATTTTTCTTGGTCTAACTCTACTAATTATTTATTATCCATCATCCGGAATATATTTATTTACTCCAGTTACTCTAGTAGGTGTAAATAAACTGCAATTATATTGCACACTACTGTAAATATATCCTGATATAGTAACCATAATCTGAATTCGCACATTTTACATGAAACACATTTTATAAAAGTCACAACCATGAACATTTGTGCTGTACACACGCTTTCTATTCTCATCTCGAGACAATTGTCTATCTATCTACATCTCGCATCATGGCCCAAGGGAACAGTTGTTTCCAATGTTGGCTCGTAAAACTTGTACGTACACGACCCGGAAAATTTTACTTTTCCTACCCTAACGAATTATTTTACGAAACGTCTGATAAACTACTGTTTTATTGGTTGTTCCGGTGCTTTTTTGTGAGGACGCCAACAATTTGGTGAATCGATGTTTGGTTTAGATTTATAGCGCCGTATTTTGTTATTATTGGTTTTTATACACAAGAGGCTGCAAAATCTTTACCATTTGGATTCGGTATCCCCGACTTATACGAAAACGATACCAAACAACGCTTAATTGATGTAGATATCAAGATAAAGTTAAGGGACCCCCCTTCCCCCTAAAATTTTACATCAAAAATCTTGGTGGTTCCTCTTCTTAAAGAAAATACTTGACTACTACAATTGTTTGAATATTGAGTTAAAAAATAGTACCCATCAAAAAACTAAGTAATAAAATATTATATTGAATTAGGCAGGTGTATCGTATTATAATAAATAAATGCATTAGTACTTGGTAAAAATAATAGATAAAATAATTATACTTTACTTAAAACAATTCCGTCTTCAAAACGTTTTTTAGCGTAATTGTATTAAAGTAGGTTAACATTAATGACAAAAACAAGTTCAAATAACAAACTCAATTAAAAGTATAGTTGAATTATCGAGAAGATGGAATTGCATTTGTAGTGGTTGTATGCTGATAGTACAAGAAAATAGAAAATTCAAATATAGAATGCCTGTAAACAAACAATACTACTACATATGCAATTCCACGCTCTCGATGATTCAACTATACTTCTGAAGAAGGTTTTACATTGCTTTTGTAACCATTTGTATTAAAAATGCTTAGTTTATAATTTTTACACACTAAGAAATATACGTTTTCGATAGAACTAAATGCAGTTAGCACGGATGTACATGTCTTTAACTGGAAGTTGATTGCTTTAAAATCACTTAGGCTATTCGTTCGTCGATCTCGACAACCTAAATAAAAAACCGGACAAGTGCGAGTCGGACTCGCCCACCGAGGTTTGCGTACTTTTTAGTATTTGTTGTTATAGCGGCAAAAGAAATACATCATCTGTGAAAATTTCGACTGCCTAGCTCGGTTCATGAGATACAGCCTGGTGAGAGACGGACGGATGGACCCGTTTTTACCCTTTGGGTACGGAACCCTAAAAAGCTTCAATTCTTAGTGAACTGATATAATCTTCCAAAGTACTGGTTTACAAGGGTTTCTTAACTAAATGGTCAAATGCAGAAGTGCTGTTTTATTGCTATGGCTGAGGCTGATGAGACAGTGATTTGCAATATTTGATCAGTACAAAAGGTGGTTTAAATTTAGATGTTTCTAATTGGCCGCGATACAGAGTATGTGGAACGCTCCTATTGGGACTTTACAAAAAGCTTCCGAATACTAAAGCTTTAGATACTGCATTGGGAATATATTGAGATTTTATACAAATAAAAGGTTGCGTTCACAACAATCATAATATATCTTTAAAAATAAAAATAACGATTTTTAAAACAAAATACACGCATCCAGCGTAGTTCGTGTCATTTTGTCATGTTGTTTTTAAAAGAAGGAAAAGGATTTTAAGCTTTCTGTTACTGATATACTTACGACACATAATTGAATTTGGTATAGGTGGCAAATAAATAATGAAAAAAATGTAATTAGTACGATTGTGAACTAGGGTGGCGATTATAACGTTTTTAAAATTACATCGAAACTTTACAGTTACCAGCCGCCATGCAGACTGATCGCCTTACCACCCACACTATTCGGTAGCAGGTCGCCTACCGCGATTACCGCTTAGATTTTTACCTCCCTGTCACACTTACGTACGAATTTACAAGTGTGACAGAGGCAACACGTCGAACGTGGTTTGTGGTAGGCCCTCTGAGCTGGCGCCGGCGCTCGGCTGTCCCCGCGCTACTGCCAGGGTGCGCGCCAAATGAATTCGCTTGTTTTTTTCGTGGCTGAGGCATTGCATGACTGGCCGTAAATGATTAAACGCTTTATCTTAAAAACAACAGCCGGCCGTGTGTCTGACCCAGCCCCACCCGGTGGTTTTTTCACATAAATATAAAGAAATGATCGCTTTTAACAGATGCGGGTGCACCAGCAGTGGGACAATATTATTCCGACGCACGCGAGTAATCCGCGTCGTCCCGTGACAAACGATGCGATTAGCATCGGAACGCGCTACGAGAAAGCTAGGGTTGTCAACATTTTCATTTATATATACATGTTCTACGTTACGTAGTTACACAGTTTGTATGTAAGTTTATTAGATTGTTTGCAATTTTGAATTTCAATATACGTTACAACAAAAAAAACTTTTATATGTTATTTATAACTCAATAAAGAAGACAATGCGTACCTACAGATTTTATTAAAGTGAGGAGGAGATACAGCTTTATAAACGTTCGGCAACGCGCATAAGCATTTTAAGATTTGCTGTACTACTAACACTATATAGAACTACGGGTTATTCATGAGATGTGAGCAGGACTAATCCTGCATACTCAGTAACTGATAATTGATCGATCACCGTCGTATTTAGGTGAAACAACCACACTTTTGCCTATTTTTTTTACTTTTTGGTGAGGGCAAATTTAATTCTCTACAATCATGGGTGACCATACAAGTCCTAATTAATAAACATAAAACCTCTTTAACCGAAACAGTTGTTTATAATTTACGAAATGCGTAGTGTAAGTCCTGCTCACGTCTCCTAAATCAGCCTGTATTTGATTCTAAATAAATAAATAAATAAATAAATAATTGAAATTGAAACAAGCTACGGTGACCGATTGCCGTCAGGCGAGCCACATTTTTATTTGCCACCAACGCGGTATTAAGGAAATAAACTGATTTATTTTTGTATCAAGCACCCTGAATTGTTTGTGGTATTACGTGCCTAGTTGTTTTGTTTTAGAATTCATCTTTTACAATAATTTTACGAAGTGGCAAACGATTATTTAACATTTTTAACAGTACCTGTCCATTACGACACCCTGTGTTATAATAAGCACATTACGTAGCTAAGTACTGTAAAACGATGTACGATACACGTGTGAATAGATAGGTAATTCCTATTTTTTGCATTTGTATCGTAAATAACTATCAGCTACTTGGCAACCCTAAATAGTTGTCACCGTTATCTGCGATTAGGATGCTCTGTCGACTGCCCTGCTGATTTCCTTCCCAATAAATGGGGGATTTTCAGATAAGTAAATTGTAATAACAAAAACTTTTTCGTTTTCCAGATTTGACTGTTACCTACATAAAAAAGACACAATCTTGGGAATTATACTTACAAACTTTTTGCACGAATTTGTTAATCGTAAAATGTTTCGACTTCCACCGATTTATTCTGGTTCAAAGTGGCATTGCCTTAACTTCTGAATTAAGTACCTATCTAGGTATGTTGTTGAATGTTCAAGATAAACCCAAACTCACATGACACATGCTTGCTATAAAAACAAATACAGGTGAAACGGTGTATCGACTTCAGGGTTACCAATCATAATTATAGACGTAGCCGACTAATGTCCCTAGGATCTCTCTTCAATCGGTCCCTCATTGCTGAGGATCGTGACTCCGTTTGATTCCGTCAACTAGTTGTCTCCACCGGTCCCGTTCTGTAGCTTGGTGGAGTGCGTCGCTGACAGGTGTTTTTTCAGTTCCTCCGCTATTTGGTCCGACCATCGTTTGGGACGTCTACCCCTAGGCCTTTTTCCCTCGATTTTACCGGTCACCATAAGGCGTTCCCAATTGCTGTCCCTAGGATACTTACTTAATATATATTATAGGATTACAGTATTAAATCCAATTAAGTAGACATATGTACATTATTTAAGACGAAAAAAGTCACCAGGAGCAAAACAAGTTGTAGGTCGCAAACGATTTGGATTTCTTTCAAGTCTCCTATATCCAGGGACTTCATTAAAGAAAATCCGAATGAGATGAGATAAACTTTGTCCTTATCTAATTACCCGTTATTTTTCGCTTTCTCTTTCGTGCCAATTCTTTATCTTATCTCGTCGTCCTGGCTTTAGTTTGGTAATAGAAAGGGACGGACGCATTCTTATTGTGCGAGCTAATTGGACTAAAGTACGGAATGTGATTACGAAGGACCGCTTGTCTCAAGAACTTTAGCTACTTATTTGCTTTATGTAGTGTTCATGATCAAATATACAAGTATATTTCTAGGGCTCGTTTCATGAAAGCTTGTAACTTGTTAAACAAGTGGAAGTCTCTCACTGATACACAGAAACTTCCACTAGGTACCTAGTAAAACAAGTTACCTATTTAAGCATTCGTGAAACTGGGCCCAGGTTGTTAAACAAATAGAGGTTATTTGTTGAATTAAATAATTTAATGGTGCTTACGTAAAATTATTTAACTAAATTAATAAAACATTGTATTATTGTTTTAAATTGAAATAATGAGGGTTCTTTATTTAAATTATTTACACAGTGATCTAAATGTCAACAATATGTGAAATGTGGTGTTCATTTGGACAACATATTGGGGAATCGATCTCTGTTATGTATATATACGACTAGAGACCCGCCCCGGCTTCGCACGGGTTAACAAATTATACACCTAGACCTTCCTATTGATAGGTGAAAACCTTATGAAAATCCGTTCAGTAGTTTTTGAGTTCATCGCGAACATACAAACATACAAACAGACAGACGCGGCGGGGGACTTTGTTTTATAAGGTGCAGTGAAATACACTGTTATATTAAAAAAAAATTACCACTTTGAGAAAAAATCATTACAAGACGGTGGCGCATTATGATCGTGTTTATATTTTCCCTTTATTTTAGATTAATTAAATACCTAGTAAAAATTAATGTTCTGGCCATAAACATTAGTTTTTGTTATGTTTGAATAACTTCACAATGTAACACATAAAGAAGTCGCCTCAAAATCCCTCACATAACTGTCATTTCGCACCATCTTAATAAACACGTAGTAACTTCGGTGTCGGTGTTCGGAAAAATCCTTTGATATATTGGATCGTTACTCGCGCCATCTCCTCCGGCGGGACGCGAATTGTTAATCGGGCAATTTGTCACGATCGCGCCCGGTGTTCTGAGGAGCCTTCGCTGAGCAAACGAGTTCCAACGAAAGGCTGTAAAATATCTCCGGAACGGTTTAGTAAAAATATCTCTGTTTGTTAATCGTGTCTTCAGTTCTGAATCAATGTCTTAAAATCCCACAGAGTTAAGTACCTATAATAATCATGATTTATTTATTTACTCACATCGTGCCTTAATACCGTGCCTCTTTAACGCTTGTACCATTCCTCTCTCTCCTCTTGAACAATTAGTGTTATGACTTCGAATGTTCGAACCTTCTGAATTGCGTATTCTGCTCTCTCTCTCTCAACTCTGATAGTTGATTAACTATCAACTTATGTATATAATTTGCATCTGAAATCCACGGGATAACGTTAAGGAGATGCTTAAACTAAAGAAAGGCCTAAAACCTCAGACTAGCTTTCCATGTTTCAAACCTAAACCTTTATTATATGTCGAATGCGGCCCTGAGTCTTTTAAAAACTTACCTTACTGTTTTTTTCAAGGTTTATAGCTTATTCAATAAAGTATTTGTTACCTACTATTTTCTCTCTAAATATCCTTATTTATATTCTTCTGACATGTTTATTTACATGATTGACGTAGTCCGTCAATGGTTTTTCAACGTTTCAAATTCAGTTAAATTAGACTGCGACCTCAGCAAAACAAGCACTGCCAGAATAGTAGGTTAGGTTAGAACTGCGAACTTTACAGAAAGAATATCCTGCTAGAAAAGTAGGTTAGGTTAGATTAGGTGGCTACATCCAAAGAAACAAAATACTATTAGGTTACTAGGTTAGGTCGAGTTAGAACTGCGACCTCAACAGAAACAAATATGCTGCCAGAAAAGCGGGTTAGCTTTGATTAGACTGCGACCTCCAAACAACTCGACATAAAAGTTTATGCACCATGTCATATTATGATTAGATAAACTATGCCATAAAAAAATATTCCATAACAATAGGAACCAATTTATGCACAGATACAAAAATATTGACAGTCAGCGACAAAAAGACAGAATTAATAAAAAAAAACCGGCCAAGGGCAACCGGGCGAGTCGGACCACGCATAATGGAGGGTTCCGTACATACGATATATAAAAAAGCCATATCAGCGTATCTTCCCGGCATTAAAAAGAAAAGTTTCTTGGAAAAACCCATTAAGGAGTCAACCAATCATATTCAGGTTTTGTGGAAAATATTAATTGTGGAAAATATTACCAATCTTCTTTATTTTTCTATATTTCTATATAATTTGATGTAGAATGTAGAAATAATTATTTCTCCATAAACTAATCCACTAAAGTACTGAAGAGAATTTGAAGGAAAGGTAAACTAGAAACGAAGACGAAGGTTTTTATCCGTGTGAAAGTGTCATTCTATGGAACTTGCTATGTAAACAAAAGTCACTAATAAATTCATCATTCAGAGACAATTTTAATTTCAACACTTTAGGTTATTAGGTGTTGTAGCGTGACCATGATTGTAAAGAATTAAATTTGTCCTCACCAAAAAATTTAAAAATAGGAAAAAGTGCGAATGTTTCACCTAAATATGACGGTTATCGATCAATTTTACTATCACAACCTCAGTAACGTGTGCAGTGTTAGTCCTGCTCACGTCTCCTGAATCATCCTGTATGTGTATCAAAGGTTTTCAAATTGAATACTGCCAAAAGTAAGGTTCCTAAAACCTGCAGCGGACAAAGCGTTCAAAATTCATAGTCGCCCTTTGTCAACAGGTCTCCGGCCGTTGTCGAGTGCCAGGGCGGAATCTCTGGACGTTGTCAAAGTGACAGGGGTGTCGGGCGGCGAAGCCACGCTGCCGTGCGACACCCGGTCTCCCCAGCCGCCTGATGCCTTGCTGCTTGTAGTGTGGTATAAGGACGACGTGCCTATTTACAGGTGAGCTTTAGCACGCACGATATACGCCCAGGTACATATTTCTCGTGTAATAGTTAGAACTTTTAAATACGAGAGGAAAAATCACTACGCACCTCACGGGAATGACTCAAAGAAAGGTTTGTATTGTCAAAACTGACACATGAGTTGTAGAGAATATCACGGCTCGATTCGGGAAATGAATTAGAGATTCACTAGATATGAAATAGTAAAGATATGTGACGTTCCACGACAAAAGGTACCTATGGCGGCTGGCGCTTACGTCGCATAGCGCTGCAGTAATATTGGAGCGGCGTTAATAATAGCGTAAGCGCCAACCGCCATAAGGTACCTTTACCCGTGGGACGTCACATATCTTGACTATATCGTATCTAGTTAATCTCTAATTCATTTCGCGAATCGCGCCGTTTGTCACTGACACGTCACCCGTGGAAAACAAAGCCAATGCCAGCCAGGTTGCCACTTGGCTAGCCACAATCTTAGAATTTGACTGAAATGCTCCTTTTAATTCTGTTCCATTGATGATCCGTTTCGCCTCAGACTGCTTATTTTACGACAAAATGTTGATTTGGTTTTGTTTCAAAAGGAATGTTATTCGGTTATGTTATGTTGGCTCGTTTCTAACATAATACCAATTTTATAGCTAAGCAAATTAGTTAGTATGGTGTGCTATAAAATTATTGCATCTATTTACTCCGGCCAGTTTTATTAGACTCGTAAGCTGCTGCTATAGCACTATGTTGCTATTGAAGTAGGTTGTGCGTACTTTGTCAAAACCCACTCGTTTATTTTTATTTTTAGATTATTTATTATTTTCAAAATTTGCAAATAATTCGTTATTCGATCTTACTCTTAACAACTTATAATAATATAAATCGAAAAAAATCAAACGAGCCGTTTTGTTTTTTTCTAGTAGCTGTGTAAAATACACCAAATTGTGTAAATTTTTTTTCCATAATGCCCAGGGAGTTTTCCTCCTGAGGACTACATTTGTATTGTTAAAAGTATTCGCACATATACAAACATTCAACCCCTTTTTTAGTTCAGCGGGCATGAAATTTCAAAAACGCTACACGTTACGTCTTTCTAATAGGCCAATTAAATTAAATCAGTAAAAAGCGTTTTGAGGAATGAATTCCCAGCAAGCTGGAAATTGTTTTAGTTCCTTCATTCGTCACCTTCATCGTGTTTTATCAAATAAATCATTACCTCATCTATCTTATCTATACAAAGTGTCAAGTAGCCCACATAAAAACATGTTCCATCCCAATACAAACTTTCTTTTCTTACCTTAGGACAAGAATTTTCAAAAACACTTAAATTGATTTTCTTGTATGATTAAAATACCTGTTTATAAAGTTTCAAGTTCCTAGCTTAAAATAAAACTAGTACCACGTACACATTTAATGTTCATCACCCATTTAACCCCCTAAAGAGTTGAAAATGTTCATCACCCATTTAACCCCCTAAAGAGTTGAATTTTTCAAAGCACTTGTTATTTCTTGTACAGATTATGCATAGGTATTACCAACTTTCTAGCTATTGTAGTTTCGCCTCTGCGTTGATGAGTCACTCAGGACTCTCAGGACATAGGCATTTATTAAATAAATATTAGGTACAATATTTTTATTTAGTTACACAAATTTAGTATTATTATGTACTAAAAATACTAATAAACATTAAATGTACGAGATGTACTAATTAAACATTGAAATAAAACAAACATCCAATTTTATAATACATGCACAGTAAAAATGATAGAAGGTACTTATGAAAATAACGAACTCTTTTAAAGAATAAAATAAAACTCACGCTCAGTATGCTTGAACGTATGCGAACATATTCATAAGCTTACATACGAATGTTTACAACACGCTCTCTTCACGATCACCACGACACGAGTCTTCATAAGCTCTTGTTGACTTGATATTTGACGTAAATTTGCTGGTCGTATTCAAGCAGTTCAACAGTCCTGTTATATTTTTTCGCTTTTTTATGTTTTAGTCAGCTCGCGTGCAGTACAACGACCTGAAAAATAACCTTACCACGTATTGTCTGCGACATTTTGCGATTGGGGTTTTTCTTTTTTTGCTCTACAGTAAATTGGGAATGTTATTTTAAATCCTGTTAAGAGTTTATTTTGGTTGAATTGCGCGGGTAAAAACAGGTATCGAAACTAGAACTAGGTATCGAAAAATGGCGCAACAACATGTTGTATGACATTTTCTTTTTAGTTTTTAGCTTTAGAAAGAATAGTAAAAACATGTCATGAACAGGGGTCTATTATTTAATTTTAGATACTGACACCGAAAGTGGTGATTTTAGACAATTTGAGTTTTTAATTTCGTTACCTATCCTGTTGTTGTCGTTATTGCTGCACACGACATTTCCATTAATTATGCGAGGCAATTAAATATTTGTGAAGTTAATTTAATATTACTTATGTACATAGAAAGTGCCTACCTACATGTACATAGAAATATTCATATGTTTTAGCACACATATAGGTACTCATTAAATCTATAGGTAAAAATATAAAATTTCTCACAATTTCTTGCATATAAATTATTCATATTTTAAAATATTTACATTTATTTGCATAACATTTACATTGTCGCATGTGTATACTATGTGTGACAGCCAAGATTCATAGCTAAATCGCTGTCTGACAATGTGTGAATATTTTATAAATCGCTCCGGCACACATTTGTTATGCATGACCGACCCTGCGAGTGCCAAATTAGTTTGGGCACAAATGCTGGGAGAGCAAAATGTTTGATCAGATTAAACGGCTTTTTGTGCCCGGGATTTTGTTTGTGAAACGACATGTTGTTTGTCACAGCTTATTAATACGTTTATGTTTGTGGAACAGAGATACGATAACCTGCATTGAGCGAGCGCTCCGGGTCTATATGGGATTAGAAAAAAAGCCGTTTTACTGGAACAAATCTCTATCGACAGTCACAGGGTAAACACAATCCAACTCGATCGATGCAAGCTTCTAAATTAATTTTTTTAGATTTATCTGTGCAGGGCTTAGAGTTGAAAATGTGTTGCAAGTTAACAAGTTTTATATTATTTTTTACGTAAATAGGCTTCTGCCATAGCAACGGTGAAGATCATTTGTCATTGAATTAATTAACTGTCATCTTTACTTTGGCAGTTTTCCCATTCAATTTTGGACGTGTTCAGAGATGAGATGAGATAGAGGTTAGGTAGGTATTATTTGGTTATTATAATTTAATATCGAGTGTAAATGAAACATAATATAATATTATACTAACGGTAAGTTACTTCGTTCTCTGCTTTTGTATGGATAGTCAACCATAAAATTACTAATGTTTTTATTTGTGTTACACTGCAAATAGCAAGTAAAAAATATATCTATGGTTTTGTGTAAAACTTTACACTTTTTAGAAGTTGGTGGACATGCTTTGCAAGTGTATGGACACATCCTTATTTAAAACTTAATAGTTTCAGTGTATAAAATTTACAAACATAACCATAGGCAAGGAAAAAACCGGACAAGTGCGAGCCGGACTTGCCCACCGAGGGTTCCGTACTTTTTAGAATTTGTTGTTATAGCGGCAATATAAATACATCACCTGTGTAAATTTCAACTGTCTATCACGGTTCATGAGATACAGCCTGGTGACAGACAGACAAACGGACAGTGGAGTCTTAGAAATAGGGTTCCGTTTTCGCGCTTTGGGTACGGAACCCTAAAAAATCAGTGGTACGATCGCATATTGCTACCTTTATTAACATTATGAATGCGTGAATGAATGAAAATCTCAAAAGACCTTCAAAAAATAAATCACGAAAAACCAGTTCCATTACATGATGAATACGCGATACGGAACAAATAATTTTATTTCCATTTTCATGAAGGTAATTTATTTAACCAAAACAGTCCGCTCTGGTTCCACATGATAAGGGCCAAGATTATTTACTCTCATTTTGCAAAGTATTTTCGTTGTCACTAGAAAAAAAGTCCAATAAATTTCATATTGTAGGTACCAAAGATTTTATTAAGGCCCTGAAATGTTTTTGTCACGCAATTCATTAGATACGCTGAACAAAAAAAAAAACATTTACTTCTTAAAAATAAAATAATATTCCCGTAGTTTTCCGTTCTTTTTATTTCTGTACGTTTTGGGAAGGTAATTTACTTTTTACAAAGAGCTATTAAGATGAAAGGGGACGGCCGCTTCTCGGTACTCCATACAAACATAGTCTCCATTTTTCTCTCTGTGACATTAGCAAAACAACAAAAGTAATGGAAAATATTTTTACATAATCTGATATTAACCTTAGCACGAAGGGGTCGTTCGACTTATTTTTTATTATTATTATAAGAATTGGGAGCGAAAAACAATTTCCATGCAAATTTTTAAATGCTCGTTAAGTCTTGCAATAATTTTAAATGTAGGGGTGTATAGCTGTGGCTGATATATATATAATTGTGTCAAAATATTTTCAATTGTGTTAATATTCAGAGAAGAACAATGAGGACGACGTTTGTATGATGAGGTCATCTACTTTCGTCTTAAATTTTTACTTTTCCTGCTGGGTGCAGTTTATTTTTCATATTTTTGTCACAAAGCCCCAGACAGACAGCTGTTCATTTAATATTGAATACAATTAAAATATAATATTAGTAGCCATTGTTTAAGTTACAAGTCAGCGTGACCAAATATAAGAAAAAAAAACAACGGGTTGCACTCCGGGAGTGCCGAGAGAAGTGAAAACTCAATGACTAGTCCAAAATGTCTGCAGCACTATGTATAATTGACCCATCCTCCTTTCTATTGAAAAACTTTAGTTCCGAAATTGCTGGTCAGTGATCTTGTTTAAAATTCGAAATTCAAATTTGTAGCGTTAATTGTTTAAAACTCGAATAGAAATTGTAGAAAGTTACCTTGCAGACCTCGCATCTAAATATTGGTCATGATATTTTGAGTTTTATTCATCAGTACTAGAGTTCACTTTTATTAGCGATTTCATCAAGATGTAGCTTTATTGAATTATATTTGAGTGATATAAAGTTAGAATGTAACTGTGAGATCCTCGTATTTCAGCCCGTACAAGATTTGAACATTGAGCTTTATTGCTTAATATAAAAGTTCAGTTTTAAATAATTGACCTGATTATGATACGTTATGACTAAAGTTCTTTGGTGAATAACATTGTCCGTGACACATGACGTCAGCGTTACGTTACCCGTTACGCGTTACGCTGAATCGAGTTTATCAATTTTTCCCCACCTCAAAAAGTGCTCAGCGCCGCTAAAGAAGTTTTCACTTCAAAAATTATGCAACATATCTTTGTATTTGTTATATTTTCTTTCCACGCGAAGCGGCACATGTACATTGGCTAAATTATACGTTAGACGACCACTAATCTGTTTTCCTTTTTCTCGTTTCGTTATTCTGAAAATAGTACTGAGCCTTGTGTGTAACTTAATACAATTAAATTCACTTCTAAGCGGACAGATTGACAAATAAATAAGTTAAGTGAAAATTATCTTTACGCACAAATTGGTAACAATTTTTTTTTAAATAATATGTGCAAGAAACGGACAAAAAGTTAGCTTACGTTAATGGTTACGGTCAGGGACCGGAACCGGTTACCTTAACCGGGGTTTTTCATAGGGTTATTTTAGAAGTGGTTATAAAAACCCCTACCATAACGGTAACCGTCTGATAAGGTAACACTTTGATTCGGTAACCGTATCAGATCGAGTTAACCTCGGTTACCGGTAACCGAAATAAAAACCCAGTCGATTCAGTTACCTCATAATAAGGTTTTGAACCAGTTCAAACGATTGTAATCTTTACGCACACTTAAATTGAACTTATTATTGAATAACCGTGGTTGGCATGGGCGGTCTATTGAGTCTCCAGCACAAACATGTTTCTTTGTCGGTAACTTCGCTTATTGTCAATTCAAACAATATTGTACTTTGACTCCTTAAGCTAAAATTGAAAACATTATTGGGCGATTACAGTATTATTTTGGAGCGACAGCCGCAGCGCGGCCATTCCTTTGTTTATCTTTATACTTTTATACCTGTGTGTTCCTATTGTTTTTGTACATTTCGGAGCAATTTTAGTTTGGAATTTTTAGAAAAGGGCTTCCTGCAAGTAAACACCATCCTATCCTAGCAATATCTGTTATTGTTTAGTAATATTTTTAATGCTACTTAGATATTATTTTTTTATTTTCGTGTTCAAACTTGGTATGTACCTACAGATTAAAGACTGGTTTAAGGAAAAAATTTAACCTAACTAGTAATTTTACTGGTAGTTATAGTTTATCTTTAGATAGAGTGATTAAAAAAATCACGTTGTGATAAAGATACATGCGTTAGCGGATTGTGGTAGTGTGGTAGATATTTAACCATTGTTGACAAATGACATAATACCTAGTTATTATCAGCTTATTTTATAATAAGCAATTACTTTTAAACGTTTTCAGATGCGGTAAGTTGTGTCAGCTAAAAGTCGTAATTTACCTTGTTTTGCTTAATGCAGCGAGCAGAAAATATATATATTATCTATAGCAGTGATAACCTTATTTTAATACTTCAAATCTTTCATTAATACCAGAATTCATTATATTTATTAAGTATCTGTAACATTGGAAAGGTGAAATAATTTTGATTAAATTAAATAGATACGTACTTAGTAAGCAGTGTTGGGTAATCAAGAATAAAATCATTATTTGAATAAGAATTCCTAAGAATAAAATCATGTTGATTTATTCCCGTCAAAATTATTCAAATAAAAAATTTAATTATAATAATCTCATTCTTAATCAAGTAAATGTAATCATGATTTTATATTCTTAATAATATTCCTGGATTAAAATATAGTCTGGGTGCCGTATAGGTAGAAGTAAATAATAATAGTTGTCTAATTTATACCTAATTTTATTCAATAAAATCTTAAGAATATAATTTACTGCTGCATTGTCTTTGTATTGGTCGATACCCGTATTGCTTTTAATCTGATAACTAAATCATCAGGTACAATTCAGCTGATCTGCTCGGATGGTGGATAGCGAAACACTTCAATGGCTCACTGTGCCTAATTTAATGTAAAAAAATAAAATACCGGCCAAGTGAGAGTTGGACTCGCGCAGGAAGGGTTCTGTACCATTACGCAAAAAACAGCAAATAAATCATGTTTGTTGTATGGGAGCCCAACTTATATATTTATAATATTCTGTTTTTAGTATTTGTTGTAATAGGGGCAACAGCAATACATAATCTGTGAAAATGTCAACTGCCTAGCTATCACGCTTCATGAGATACAGCTTAGTGACAGGCAGACGGACAGCCGAGTCTTAGTAATAGGATCCCGTTTTTACCCTTTGGGTAAGGAACCCTAAAAAATATGTTTTTAAAGGTATGATAAGGAATAGCTCGATATGGTGTATTCCTATTTCTCTCCGCCGGGCATAGATGGGAATAGGCACTTAATTTAAATCATTCCCATATGTCCCCACCTCATGTATCGCGGCGGTCACGTTGGGCAGGAACAAATGGGGAAAGTATTCATGATCTTTTGTTTTCGAATTATGTTTAGTATGTAGTTTCAGTGTCCGAGTTACTACCGAGACTCATTGTGTTTTTAAAAGTTCAGCTGATATTTAAAATTTGTACTCATTATTAGACGGAAATGAATAGGTATTATTATCGTTTGACACACCGCCTACCGCACGTGTTTAGCAAATGCTGACAAAAAATTCACCACGCCACGACTTAATCTTATTGTTATTGCCAATGAGTAATAAATGACGGTCTCAAGTGGAAACACAGCAAATAATACAATACAATTCATGCTGCGATCTGCGACATACTGCAAATCTAGTGATAAGCGTAGGACTATTTTCTTACCTGCTGTAATTTGCTATCTCATTCACTTTCCGTAGGTGTGAAAGAGATAGCATACGTAAGACCTCAAGGCTGATAAGAATAATAAACAAAATACATACTTAATTGGCAAAGGAATATACATTGAACCATCATAATTATAATTTCGCAGTTTACTTTATATGTAGTTTCATTATCAAATTATCATCGCCGTTTCGAAGGCTCCAAAAAAATTTACATATCTATCACAATATAATCTTTTACGCTAAAAAAAATTCAAATCAATCCGACCGTTGAAAAGAGGGGTGAAATTCATTTTACTAACTTTATACATTGTACTACAAAAGTTAAATTAATTGAGTATAACATTCTAATTTAATAAGACGTTATTTAGAATAATCCTACATTAGGAATAAATATTCCGTTTTTTATTTTTCATTTAAATAAAAGTGACATGATTTATTACCTTTCATTTTATTCTAAAATAACGAGTGCAAGAATTATTCTAATTCAAATCTATTGGATTAAGAATAAAATTTCTGTGTTTATTCTTCTTCGTATTCAAGTAAATTTTAGCCCAACTTAGTATGCTTTCTACATTCCAACAAAACTTTCTTCATAACACTTTAAACTCTCGCGTTTTGTACACATATTTAATTACACAAACGGGTTTATCGTCTACTTGGGGACCAGTGATTCAAATGTTGAAACCAGCGGATATATCTTCGGACCAGTGTACGGATACTGTGAGTGTTGCGTGTCGTGCCGTGGACAATAAACATTAAACTTTAACGGGTAGCTGCAATTTCTTTGTCTACCCCGAACATTTTTATAAACTAATTTCGGGTAGTTTAGTGGTGTTTTATTAATATCTCCGTTGACATTTGTTGGGACGTCAGTCTTTCCGTGACCACAGCTGGTGCAACTCAGCTGAAACGTCGGAATTAAAGGTAAAACAATGAAATTATATCGCGGTAGACCCGTTTGTGTAATTAAAACTTTCTTCTACAATTCACGGGATTTTTTTTAAACCCGAAAGAGTAAAAGGAAATAGGTAGTAGTAGGTAGTAATGTATGTAGTATTTTTTTAGACTCCGCTGTCCGTCTGTCTGTCACCAGGCTGTATCTCATGAACCGTGATAGCTAGGCAGTTGAAATTTTCATAGATTATGTATTTCTGTTGCTGCTGTTACAACAAATACTAAAAACAGAATATAATAAATATATTAAATAAAAAAAATACATTAAAAAAATAAAAAATAAAATAAACAAAATAAATAAAATAAATAAAAGAAACAAAATAAACAAAATAAGGGGTCATCCATTAATTACGTCACACGTTTAGGGGGTGGGAGGGGGTCAAGAAAATGTGACATGGGGGAGGGGGGGAGACACAAACTTTGTGACGTCACTTTAACTTCATCAGTAACCGATTTTTTTTTAAATTATTTTATTCGCTGTACATTTAAATAACAAGTTTTTAAAACGATGATCGTTTTTATTATTTTAATTTTCTTTCCTAAGCAGTTTTGGGTTATAAAATTACTAATATTTATATCGTCAAAAATATTTTGATAAAATATTAATAATACTTAGGTACTTACTTAATTCGATTTGGCGATTTCGTAGAAAAAATGTGACGTCACACTAGGGGGGAGGGGTAAAAAAACCTAGAAATTCGTGTGACGTAATTAATGGATGACCCCTAAACAAAATAAACAAAATAAAAAAATAAACAAAATAAACAAAATAAAAAAGTAAACAAAATAAACAAAATAAACAAAATAAACAAAATAAACGAAATAAACGAAATAAACGAAATAAACGAAATAAACGAAATAAACGAAATAAACGAAATAAACGAAATAAACGAAATAAACGAAATAAACGAAATAAACGAAATAAACGAAATAAACGAAATAAACGAAATAAACGAAATAAACGAAATAAACGAAATAAACGAAATAAACGAAATAAACGAAATAAACGAAATAAACGAAATAAACGAAATAAACGAAATAAACGAAATAAACGAATTAAACGAAATAAACGAAATAAACGAAATAAACGAAATAAACGAAATAAACGAAATAAACGAAATAAACGAAATAAACGAAATAAACGAAATAAACGAAATAAACGAAATAAACGAAATAAACGAAATAAACGAAATAAACGAAATAAACGAAATAAACGAAATAAACAAAATAAACAAAATAAACAAAATAAACAAAATAAACAAAATAAACAAAATAAACAAAATAAACAAAATAAACAAAATAAACAAAATAAACAAAATAAACAAAATAAACAAAATAAACAAAATAAACAAAATAAACAAAATAAACAAAATAAACAAAATAAACAAAATAAACAAAATAAACAAAATAAACAAAATAAACAAAATAAACAAAATAAACAAAATAAACAAAATAAACAAAATAAACAAAATAAACAAAATAAACAAAATAAACAAAATAAACAAAATAAACAAAATAAACAAAATAAACAAAATAAACAAAATAAACAAAATAAACAAAATAAACAAAATAAACAAAATAAACAAAATAAACAAAATAAACAAAATAAACAAAATAAACAAAATAAACAAAATAAACAAAATAAACAAAATAAACAAAATAAACAAAATAAACAAAATAAACAAAATAAACAAAATAAACAAAATAAACAAAATAAACAAAATAAACAAAATAAACAAAATAAACAAAATAAACAAAATAAACAAAATAAACAAAATAAACAAAATAAACAAAATAAACAAAATAAACAAAATAAACAAAATAAACAAAATAAACAAAATAAACAAAATAAACAAAATAAACAAAATAAACAAAATAAACAAAATAAACAAAATAAACAAAATAAACAAAATAAACAAAATAAACAAAATAAACAAAATAAACAAAATAAACAAAATAAACAAAATAAACAAAATAAACAAAATAAACAAAATAAACAAAATAAACAAAATAAACAAAATAAACAAAATAAACAAAATAAACAAAATAAACAAAATAAACAAAATAAACAAAATAAACAAAATAACAAAATAAACAAAATAAACAAAATAAACAAAATAAACAAAATAAACAAAATAAACAAAATAAACAAAATAAACAAAATAAACAAAATAAACAAAATAAACAAAATAAACAAAATAAACAAAATAAACAAAATAAACAAAATAAACAAAATAAACAAAATAAACAAAATAAACAAAATAAACAAAATAAACAAAATAAACAAAATAAACAAAATAAACAAAATAAACAAAATAAACAAAATAACAAAATAAACAAAATAACAAAATAAACAAAATAACAAAATAAACAAAATAAATAATGTAAATAACATTAATAAAATAAATAATATTAATAAAATAAATGAATTATAGTAAATAAATAAAAAAGTTAAAAAAAACTAAATTAAGAAAATTAACAAAGTTAATAATTAATAAATTAACTATTTTTTTTTGTATTTTACTGACGGCACATGACTAAATACGGATGTAGCAAACCTATAAGCAACCGATAATAAAGGTTACCATAACTGAATAAAAACCTGTTAAAAACCCCTAACAAAAACCCTATCGCGATGGGGTTTTGAGATTAACTCGGTTAAAGGTTAGGGTTACCGTTTCAATAAGCTTACCATTACAATCAGGTAACAGCATGATAGGGTTACCGAATGATACGGTAACCGAATCGATTGGGTTACCGAATGGATAGGATTAAGCGTAAAGAGGGGTTTTCCGGTCCTTGGTTACGGTATGTCTAGCGATGTTACATTAATTTTGTAATATATTCACAGTGCGTATCTCGTTTTATAGAAAAACATTCCAAAGCCCGTACTGCCATTACTTACGGTTTTAATTTTTTGCTTGCGACAGCTAATGTGAAAATTAAGTGAAAGCAGTTTCAAAGAAAATTAATGTAATGCAACTGTTTCGGTGGAATTGACAACTAAACATGAAAAAGGAGCTCCTTTCCTTTGTCAGCTGACAAGCATATCATTCACTTTTACAATATACATATCTATGAAACACTATGATCCCCAGTCCGACCGTCATATTTTGCCTATATCAAACAGAACGGTCAACAGCCCGTAAACGTTTAAATGTTATCTTGAATAATAGGACGTATGTCTATTGCAAGGCAAAGCGGTCCATTTTCGCCCTTATTATTATAATCTAATAGTTATATTCCGTATATTATGTGTATCCAAACCAAAATCCTTTAGCTATCCTCTTTGTCGCCTAGCTCATGAGCGATTATGACGAATTTATATACATTCTATTGCATCAAGCATCTCGAAGTTGATTGATGATCTGGGCTTAGTAAGTGTGAGCCGATGTAAGGACCGGCGGGTGCTATGAAATATTTATGTGTTGTTAAGGTTTTCGTTACAAAGTTTTAATAATTTATTAGTACCTTTTAAGTTTTACAATATTACGAATTGTGTGAATGCTAAAAATATGTTGTAATCTGCTTACGAAACAACTTTTAAAAGATGCCCTATATATAAGTAAAAGAGGGGATGCGATGTGGGAAAAATAGCCTAAATCTGATTCAGTGGTAGATATTCGTACAACAAGCGAAATGAATTCATTATGCCTATTCGCGCCCATTTATATTCAAATTTCGTGCTTTTAAGCAAAAACAATTGCCGCCTTTTAATTGTGTAGAATTCTCGCAAGGCGCTGACTGTCCCCGCACAGGATAATAAATGGCTAACGATAAATTATAATTTAAAGCAGGTAGATGTTAACGACCTACGAATTGCGGGGGCTAATTTTGTTGAGTGTGTAATTGCTACTTTTGCCATTTAGACTGGCTGTTTGTTGGATTGCGATGAAGAGGTTGTGTGATTTTAACAACTTTCTTGTTTGTGTACAGAACAGTAAAAACTATAGACTATGTTTTTTTTTAAACCATGATTCCATAGTTATTTACCTAATTTTTTTTTGTGCCACCCATATATTAAACTTAAATAGAAGAAAATATGTTTGAAGGAAAAATGTTTTGATAATAAATTATGATCCACTTCCCGATGAAATGGTGCTTCATCTTCCTAGTAATGTTTATTTAAACATTGACATTGCCTTGGATCCTCAAACAGCAAGAAATAATTAAATCAACAGGAAAAGTTTATTTTTTAAGGGCCCACATTTAAGTCTTACCGTGTATTCGTCCATTTAAATAAATATCCAGTACACAACATACGAGTATAAGACTTAAATGTGAACTCAATCATAATCTAATTTCGATTACGAAAATTGTTGACATAAGCCCTTTCTCGAACCCTCTCCATTTTATCAATATCGATACAAAACGCAAACGTATAGCTTAATACGCTATTTGTGTCTATTTTATTGGTACAGTCAGCCAAGAAAGTGGTCTACCACTTTTCGACTCTATCAATCAGATGATAAAGTCGAAAAGTGGTAGACCACTTTCTTGGCTGACCGTACCTACTACTCTTGGCGTACACATATTAGTTTGCCATGCAAACTGGTTCTATTCGATGGTATGAGAGTCCCGCCTATTAAAACGTAGCGGATACTCTCGCTGCCCTGACAACTATTTTTGATCGCAAAACGTCAATAGTGGTCACAAAAGAAATTTAAAGGCGCGTTGCAGAAAAAAAGCATTTTTTTTTAAACATTTACCTTAATGAAATAGCACCTGGGGCTATAATATTTCCAAGTAAATACCTAAAGGATCATTATGTTAATATCTAAACATACTTAGAGGGGTGAATATGTACCTAGGTCATACTGATATTAATTACTTTTATTCTGGAGAAAGATCTGCTGTTTCATAGAAAACATTGCACATATAACTCGCCGAAATGTATGAGACAGCATTTTTTTTTGCGTTTTGGGATTTGCCCAATAGTAAAAATTGTTCAGTATGACCTAGATAGTCGTACTCAGAGTATGGTCAAATATAACATAATCGCACGTACAGTGTATTGAATATAATTTACCTAGCTTTCACATCGACTAAAACGTTTGCACTCAAAGTCTACAAAATAGGGTAGAAATAATAAGCGTGACCGATAGTAATCAATAAGTTCACTGTAGAAATGAATGCCGTGTACGATATTACAATGTTTCCAAACTTAACACATTCAACACCAAGAACCCGACTGTCGGGTACACTGTTCGTAGCGACTACGCACTACATACGACGAAACCGTGGCTACGCGCTACGAGCGTAACCCGTAGCACTTAGTGGTATTGAATGTGTTAATGTTTGTAATAAAATGGCTTAGGCTCAACGTCATGCTGTCCGCAGTGGAGAGGTTAACCACAATAATTATTCTAGATTGTCTGTAATTGCGTCGTACTGTGAAATATAAATTGACCCAATTTGATCTAAATATAGGTACCCCATATTATGTTGAATTTTTCGTAGCACAGCGTAAATTTGGTAAGGTGCAGGGGAGCAATTTCGACTGCGAGTAAATTTCAACTAATCGAAATAATCTTCCTTGTTTTACATTATTAACTGGTTTATTTTTTATTGAGATTTGTAGTAGGTACTTGGATATTCCTATTACCTATATAAATTGAAATGCTCCTAAAATTAGGTAATGTGCAGCGGGACAATTTCGACTGCGGGCTAATTTCAACTAATCGAAATATCTTCCATGTTTTACATTATTAACTAGAGTCACACACAACACATCTTTTTCGCTATCTGGACATATATGGCACTCTAGTTAATAATGTAAAACATGGAAGATATTTCGATTAGTTGAAATTAGCCCGCAGTCGAAATTGTCTCGCTGCACCTTATAGGTAATAATGTAGAGAGTAAGTACGTATAACAAAACGACGAAGGAACAAAATGAATTAAGAATATTTTATGTGTGGATATATTTGGAATACCTACCAAAAATCTAACGAAACAGGTATCATTTACTGATTTTAGTAATAATGAAAAGCACTAATGTTTTTCATAGGCCATGAAATTTAGATGAAGTAATCATTGAGATATGAACGTCAATATAATACCTAATTTCTAAAGGTATTGTGTAACGAAAATAATACTTTCAATGGTGATCAATAGGTAGGTAGTAGAATAATAAACAATAATTTGTTGTCAGTCAATTGTATATAATAACAATAAATAAAGTAAGGGCTATTGTAACCAATGAGGCTCACATCGTGGTAATAAATCGATCACAGCGCTAGACCGATGAACCTATTTATGAGAATCTTGTGAAAGCCGAAAGAGACAAGTCCATTACAAGCACCTAGACTTGGCTCAAGAAACAACCGCTATAAGGGATGTTGACCCGACGACCATTTCCCCGATAGTCGTTGAAGCGAACAGATAACGAAGAGTCAAACAACATTTTGAGATCCTGGCGCACCTATGCCTGGATCAACGGTCAGAATTGTCGGTATAGGTGTCTTAGACTAAAGGTAACCACCCATGCCTTATAAGGGCCGAAGTGGACTAAGGTGGTGGTACTGGTGCTCGACGTGGTCCAATTACATGTCATCTTGAAACTTAAGTCATTGTCAATAGAGGTGACAGCAGGTCGTCATCTATTGGGCATTAGCATGTCGAGCACTAGTACCACCACCTTACTAGTTTATTTTAATCCACAATTTACTGTTCTAAATAAATAAATTACAAAATACTCGTAAATATTAGTAGTTACTTACGGTTCTTGTAAAAGTGAAATATTAATATTATTTTTATTGTTAACAGAAAAATAAATAGTACCTATACTAGGTACGAGTAAAGAAAAAGTGACCAAGCACTATATTTATTATTAAAATACCAAATAAACAGATTAATCTGTTATGGATTTCATATAGATGTAATAGATATGCCCTCGCTCATGCTTATCCACGTTGTGGTTTGGCAGAAGTACCAATTGTAATTTTGTGAGCATGTTTCTTGAATAAAATAAATATTTTTTATTATTATAATTTTCTATAATAAAAAATAATATGTGATCAGACCTTTAAATGAATGCCACCTCAGACATGTATTAAACAAATAGGTATATATAATTAATGTCATTCATTCTTCTTTATTTCATTCATCATCATTCTTCTTTATTTATAGTTTCGATGGACGAGTGAAAGGCCCCACAGCACACTGGGCTGACGATTCTCTTGGCGGTCGAGCGGCTTGGCTGCCGAGCTCACCTACAGCACTTAGGCTGCATCATGTGCAGGCCGCAGACCGCGCCATGTACAGGTGCCGCGTCGACTTCAAAGTGTCGCCCACGAGAAACCATAAGATCTCTTTAGATGTCATCGGTAAGTAATAATAATTTACTTTTTTGTTGATGAAACAGTTGAAAACAAGTTTAAACCATTAGGAAACCGAGTTTATGTGCGGCATAAAGTACAGCATCTATCAAAAGTACGAAATAACAGACGGTACCGAAAATTCATATCTTTCGTATAGTTCGTTTTTTTTTAGCATTAGAAATAAGGTAAACAATCTTGATGTGTCTTTTAATTGAAAAACACATTTTAAAAATAAGTTATGGCAAATATGTAACAATTATGAATCTAATACTATCATTTATATTCTTCTTGCGATGTAAAATGTAAAGCGTTTTTCAATTAAAAGACATGTCAAGATTGCTTACCTTCTTTCAAGTTCTTTCTAATGCTAAAAAAAACGAACTATAGCTGCCGGTCAGAAATGAAAGCTGAAAAATATGGAGAGTAAATAAATATGTGACGTCCCACGGTAAAGGTAGCTTATGACGGTTGGCGCTTACGCTATTATTAACGCCGCTCCAATATTATTGCGGCGCTATACGACGTAAGCGCCAGCCGCCATAAGGTACCTTTTGCCGTGAAACGTCACATAGAGGGAGAGGAACATATTTTTATTTAAAACACGACACGCAAAGTAGACTATTCTGGTTATAAAATTAGGTGGTGGTTTGGTATGTAGTTTATGGTAAGACAAAGATTTAAGATTAAAAGTTAAAAACTTTGCAGGCTCCATTTAAGGTAAAATGTAACATTTGAACTGTGGCATCATGCTGCTTGCGGTCGCAGTTAACCGCAGCAACTCTAGGTCGGCTTAGGGTTGTAAAAAAACGGTATTTATTCTGACTTGAAAAAAACATGAAAAAAAACCGTTTTTTTTCTCGAGTACGTTTTTTTTCAAAAGTATGAAAACTCAAAATTTGCAAGGCAGTTAATACTTTTATACGGTTGTTTTACTTGTTTTAGACTTTATGTTAACCATTAAACCAATTTAATTTAACAACTTTGATTAATAATAACAACATAAATGAAATCTGTACTGGTAGTTATCGCAATTTACTGTTGGCAACACCAACGCCTCTCGTCGCCGCATCAGGGAATTCAGGGATTCCCCAAAAATTACTTGGTTTTAAGTTACTTATATAAATAAATCACAAAAAACCGTTATTGTGGCATATTTTTGTTCATCTGAAAAAAAACCTAATTTAGAAAAAAAACCATGGTGCCAGGTTTTTTTTCATGTTTTTTTTCATAAATTTGAAAAAAAAACATTTGGTTTTTTTTCTATTTGCAACCCTAGGTCGGCTTATGAGCGGAAGAGTTGCAGTCGGGTCAAATCGGCCTGATCCACTTCAGCAGTCGCTAATGGCCCCAGTGACCTTCATTATGAACTCTAGCTTGTTCGGTCACGTGAAAGTTCGTAGGGTCGATTCGTCTGTTCGCCTATTCGCCAGCGCGTCACACTCACGAGCGACGAGCGTCTGAATTGAGAGCCTACCGCAAACCACGTTCGACGTGTTGCCTCCCTATCACACTTACGTACGAATTTACAAGTGCGACTGAGAGGCAACACGCAATACTGCCGCAGTCAGAACGCTAAACCTCAAACTGCTGTTTATTTTCTTCACCTTCCACAAGTGATATGTTAATCATTTATGTATGTAGAGTATGTATGTAGGTATCCCTACATACATACTCGTAATTCAATTTCGTGATGGCGTTTCGTAAACATAAATAAACTAATGTTAATTAAGCCGGCAAAGCTATTTCTTCGGAATTTGTAGTTTAAAATTAAATTTTAACCATCTATGTAACTCGAATCAGCCTCCGTTAAGTAATAGTTGTAACGTAGAGAAATTATTGCACCGTACCTGGTATTAAGTCCCATTTCATATAAAATTTATAGGCAACAATTTCGAATTCGCATCTGAATGCAAACTTCCATTGCACTGAGAGCGGCACTTGAATAATGTAGTCAGCAATTTGTGGATATTGAAACGATTTGAATCTTGTTATAGCAAGTTTCTATGAATACTTATAATTTAATGATTACCTATATCAATTATTTTGTCGATGAGTGTAGAAGGCTTGTAGTTTTTTTTGTTTTTATAAAGTATCAAAGTTGTGTGTTTATATCTAGAGTCCGTCTAAATAAGTTAAGCTAACCCTCCACGTTGCCTTGACTTGATTTAACAAAGTGTGGCAGTGTCATTATAAACGTCATACTCGTAGTTTCATAGAAATTTGAATCCTTGTTATTGCAAAATCCGTACAGTTAGCTTGGTGCGAACCTACCTGTAAAATTTGAAGTGCATAAAATCTTACCACAGTTAGGTATTCACCGCCAGCTACGAGGAAAATATTTTGAAACCCTAATTATACTTAGACAAAGATAGATATTAAAGGTAGTAATTGCTATGTCTCACGAAAAATATGGTATAAAAATCTATATATTTATGTTTGTAAGTTTTTAGTTTATTCCACAAAAGAAAGGCGTTTATATGTAAAATTGCTTCGTTGTATGGTCGCTGCTTTTGACCCTAAATGCATCTTTCAACAAACAAAATAATATACACAATAATCAAAATAATACC
Organism: Cydia splendana; assembly: GCF_910591565.1. Taxonomy (NCBI): domain Eukaryota; kingdom Metazoa; phylum Arthropoda; class Insecta; order Lepidoptera; family Tortricidae; genus Cydia; species Cydia splendana. Next base: position 11,620,945 of record NC_085962.1, read on the forward strand.
TCTAACGTTTCATTAATTTCTCGAAAGGGCATCTATCGGCTCTATTCGGGAAATGAATTAGAGACTCACTAGATATGAAATAGTAAAGATATGTGACGTTCCACTGCAAAAGGTACCTTATGGCGGCTGGCGCCGCGATTCGGGAAATGAATTAGAGATTCACTAGATGTGAAATAGTGAAGATATGTGACGTTCCACGGAAAAAGGTACCTTATGGCGGCCGGCGCTTACGTCGCATAGGGCTCAATAATATTGGAGCGGCGTTAATAATAGCGTAAGCACCTACCGCCATAAGGTACCTTTACCCGTGGGACGTCACATATCTTTACTATATCGTATCTAGTTAATCTCTAATTAATTTCCCGAATCGCGCCGTATGTGTTGTCTCCGGCTCCGCGCAGGACTCCCAAATGTCCCGAATAGCTTTGTTTCATGTACGAAAAGGTCAATATAATTATGTAACTAGATTATGATGCGGTTCTTGAAATTATTGCTGAGAGCTCTGCTCTTCATAATACTGTCCAATCCCTAATTTGGTCAGCAGAAATACTGCACGTAAAAAGGTACCTACTCGGCCGCGATCCGAAATAAATGTCCCTATTCATTTGACAGTATCCACATTCTGCATTTTGGCTTTTAGCCAATTTCAACTTTATTGGCATAATAACTCTTTTCAGTTTAATGTTCCCTATAAAACCATGTTGTCCTTTGACTGGTTAAACTTATAGGTAATTTATGTAGTGCAGTATCGTAGGTGTCATTATAAATATGAACAAGACGGGACAAGAAACGGGGAAACATGTTATTTACAAAGCCAATTAAATACTATGCAATTAAAAATTTAAAAACACCCCTACACTGTATGCCAATAAAATCCATGTTATGCCAAAAATGCCGTACAACGTTTTCAAACAGAGCCGATAACCTTCAAACTGCTGGATCGATTTCTATCAAACATAGGTAAGAACCTCCGCGAGAATACTCGCTTTCACGAAAAAAAAAAACGCATCGAAACCGCACTTTCCGCTGGAGAGCTATGAGATTCCACAGACAGATAGACAGACCTGGGCGTCAAGCATATAACACCCCTCTTTTTTTATCGGGAGTTAAAAAGGAAAAAAAAGGAACTAAGTACCTGTCAGCCATTTACCAGAAAGCGATTCGACTGAAAAAGCTTATAGAATAACAAATAGAATAATAAAACTTATTTACATTATAGCTACATACTCGTAATTACCTAGTGTAAGAGCATTTACAAAAGGTGGGCTTAAAACGAGTAATCTGCATAAAACAGGTAAGCCAGCTGAGCAGTACTACCATACCACTAGGCGGTCTTCACATTGGATGCGTCATCACATTCGCTAGTCGCTATATACGTACATAGTGCCGTCACGCTCATACCTATACACCGGAGCGACGACGTGCGAATTTGCATAAGCGTGTATACGAGTTGGTAAGAATATTTGAATGAGGAATAACGGGCCCGACTGATAATCACAAACTTATGTAAAAAACTTATTAAAACTTTTGTTAAAAAATATTTGTATTCTGCTTTTACTGTTATGATTTTGCAAGTCATATTAATTTTAATTATGAAACCTTCTTAAGAACATGGCAATCGAAAATAAACAAATAAAGAGCTGGCAAATATACTAAAATGATCACTAGGTATATTTATTAACCTTTACCTACATATAATTTAATTTGATGAATTGATGATATTGTTAAATCTGGCGTAAAGGAAACTATGATGAGTCCATATGAAGAGTATATTGTCGAGGATTAGGCACTGATACAAATTTAGTCTGGTTAGCAGCAAGGTCGAAACGAATGTGACGGCATCACGCACGCGAACAAAAGCTGTATATTTATTCAAACATTTAAACTTGTTCCACGTGCGTTTATGCAGTTACCTATAAAACAAGATTCTTTAAGTTTACGAAGACACTTTCCAACACTGGCCCTTAAACCAAAGCAATCTTGTTTAAACACACAAACACAAAACTTAAATAGTGACTTACACTTCACTATAACATTAAATTAACAAAAACATATGCACTGAACTTTCGCTACACCTTATTAACAAAGTTCAGTTATTCACGTTATGAATTGTTATTCAATAAATGTTTATAAAATAAACAAGTCTTTTAATTTCATGTAATCACTATCATGTTTGACTAAACCAACAAATAACCATGATGGTAATTACATTAAGAACACAATTATTACATAGAATCATAGTTAAATGTATTTACCTATGACAGTAATGTGAGCTGTCTCACAAATTTACTGTGTTTAACTTTACACAACGCTTTCGTCAGTATATCTGCCAACATATCATTAGTATTTAGATACTCAATAGTAATCTTATTACTATTTACAAGTTCTCTAATAAAATGATGCCGTATATCGATATGTTTGGTCCTAGCATGATGTAAAGAGCTCCTACACAATTTTAGCGCTGACTGATTGTCATTGAAAATTGTCGGTACAATTTCTTTATTTATAATTTCTTTCAGAAATGTACTAATAAACAAACCCTCTTTACAAGAATTAGACAAAGAGTAGTATTCGGCTTCGGTAGAGCTAAGGCTAACCGTTTTTTGCTTGCGACTTTCCCAAGTAACTACTGACTCACCTATTTTAAAAACATAGCCCGTGTACGACCGGCGGTCCACGTCGTCACTGCCCCAGTCTGCATCCGCATATCCGGTGATATCCAGCTGCTGCTTGCCTTTCTTAAAAGTCAAACGGAGATCCAAGGTACCTTTCAAGTAGCGCAGGACTCTTTTGGCTGCTTTCCAGTGGGTCTCTGTAAATGATTCATTAAATTGACTCAAGTAGCTAACTGCGTATGCGATGTCTGGTCGGGTACAGATAGCAATATACATAAGAGAACCTACAAGACCTCTATAATCATAGGTATCATCTCTTTGATTGCCCCTAGGTAACTTAAGTCCAGTTTCCATGGGAGTAGGCGAACACTTACACTCTTCCATTTTATATTTCTTCAGCACCATCGCGATATAACTCGATTGATCGAGAGTAATTTTGTTTTCATCTCTACACAATCTCATACCTAACACCTGATGAGCTGGCCCTAGATCTGTCATATCAAATTCCTTCATTAATTTGACTTTGACATCTAGCTTATCACGTTCATCACCTGTCGAAAACAATATTATATCATCAACGTACAGAGCAATAATTATAAACGACCCCTTCAGTCGCTGAAAATAAACACAAGGCTCAGATGATGACTTATTGAACTTCAACTTACTGCATAGAACATGATCAATTTTCTCGTACCATGCCTTTGAGGCTTGTTTCAACCCGTAAATAGCTTTATTTAATTTGTAGACCTTACTTTCTTGACCTTTAACTATAAAGCCTTCCGGTTGTTCCATGAACACAGTTTCCTTCAAGTCACCGTTGAGAAATGCTGTTTTTACATCAAGATGTTCAATCTTCATACCGTACTCAACCGCCAAGGCTAACAAAGTACGTATAGTGGAATATCTGACAACCGGTGAATACGTCTCCTCATAGTCTATTCCATATTGCTGCGTGAAGCCTTTAGCTACCAGGCGTGCCCTATATTTGAGCAGTTCACCGTTCAATCCACGTTTCACTTTGAACACCCACTTGCATTTGACAGGTTTTTGTGACTCTCGTCTATCTGTCAGTGTCCAACACTCGTTCTTAATAAATGAGTTGTACTCACAAGACATTGCTTCCCTCCAATTGTCAGCATCTGGACCACTCAGTGCTTCTCGTATAGTCCGTGGAGCATCTGGATCGCACGTGCCCGCTAGGAATCCAAAATGTGGTGAACCCGATGAACTGTCATATTCCGAAGTATCCGTACTCTCCTCCTCTGGAATATAAGTTGCATCGGCCGGATCATCACATTCACTAGAGCTAGACGAATCATTTATTGTGATCGTACTCGTTCGATCGCTCGTACTCTGAGAATTTTGTGTTAAATTGGCATCATCAGACGTACCGCTCACTACCGATATCGCTGGTAATATAACATTTTTATTTCCATTATTTTCAATTTGTGGAAATATTTCAATTGACTCAATGACATTGTCAATGTCATCACTTGATACTTTTTTAATGAACGTATTTTCTAAGAAGGTTACATCTCTGGCTTTGATGCATTTTGTTGGTTGTTCCGGGTCCAAGAGTCTATAACCCTTTGTATGCTCACAATACCCAACAAAAATGTACTTTTTGCATTTCGGATCTAATTTCGAACGCTTCAAAGTCATCGCATAAGCCACAGAACCAAAGATACGTAAATGACTTAGAGATACCTTTTTGCCACTCCACTTTTCTTCAGGAGTGCTCCCCAGTACAGCTTTCGTAGGACAGCGGTTTTTGACGTAGACGGCCGTGTTAACAGCCTCCGCCCAGAATTCGTTGCTTAGGCCCGCATCTTGCAGCATGCATCTTGCAGCCTGCATCACAGTCCTGTTCGCGCGTTCTGCGACCCCGTTCTGAGCAGCGGAGCCAGGAACAGTGGTTTGATGCACAATGCCATTGCTCTTGAGATACGCCTGAAAAGCAGAACTGGTGTATTCTCCTCCGTTGTCGCTACGTAGCGATTTTATCTTTTTACCTGTCTGGTTCTCCACTAAAGCCTTAAATTCTTTGAACCTATCAAATACTTCACCTTTTTTAGTTAAAAAGTACACAAACGTCTTTCTAGAATAGTCATCTATGAAAAGCAAGAAATACCTTGCACCGCTGAATGAGGGAGATGGTAGCGGCCCACAGACGTCTGTATGTACTAAACCCAGGACCTCTTTAGCCCTGTTGTGAGATTTCTTAGGAAAGGGGACCCTACTTGCCTTACCTTGTACACACGCTACACACGTTTCAAAATCTCTACTATCGTATGATATACCAGAAGCCATACCTTTTTTCAAAAGTTCCATGCTTCTTCTGTTAAGATGCGATAGACGACGATGCCAAACCTTCTCTGAAGCTACAGATACAGTTTCGTCGCTAGTAACCGCACGCTTGTCCTCCACTGCTGCATTGGCCATCTGTTTGTTCTGTAAAGGAACATTAGAACACGCCCCCACAGTGTCAAGGACATAAACATCATTTTTCAAAGTAGCTGTCGCTGCAATAACCCCATTATCTAATATTTCGCAACTATCGGATTCGAATACTATCTTAAAGCCTTTCTTTGTCATGGCGCTTACCGACAATAAGTTAGCTACTAAATTAGGTACATAATACACATCACTTATAGTCTTTACAGTGCCATTACGTTGTTCCACTTGAACATTACCTCGCCCGGCCGTAAATAGTTTATCTCCGTTAGCTACAGTCACTTGCAACGATTTCTCTGACTTCATGTCACTCATCATGTTCACATCTCGACAAAGATGACTCGCCGATCCACTGTCCACGTACCAAAGATCACTTTCCACGTTCACCGACAGCGCCGTGAGTAGAGCCTTTGCCGACGACGTTTCTTTGCTACTTTTCTTTTTGTTCAACATCGGACAATCTTTCTTGAAATGTCCGGTCCTCTTACATACATAACACCTGGGCAGCTTTCTCGCGGCCGCCAGAGCCGTAACTCCGTCTCCGTCGCGCTTGCTGTCCTCACGTCGCATCCTCTCCTGTAGCAGCTTCGCCGATACAACTTCGCTAGATAATTTGGCAGTTGACGAGTTCTCAATAGCCATGATTAGCGGGTCGTAGTCCTCAGGAAGTCCGCTCAGCATGATGACCGCAACAAAGTCATCCTCCAACCCAGCACCAATATCCTGCAGTTGTTGTGCGACATCCGTGATCTTGTTTATGTATTTCTCCATACTCTGACAATCCGTTAACTTTGTGCTAAACAAAGTTCGCAACAGGCCTTGTCTCCGACATAATCCCTTATCTTCATAAGCTTTCTGAAGACTCGTCCATGCTTTGTGTGCCGAGGTCACGTTCCTTATGTGTACGAAGGCCGTCGATTGCACGGACAATGCAATGCGTGCGAGCGCTTTCTGGCCCTTTTTCACATCTTCCGGTTTTTTATCGTCAACCTCTTTTTCCACAAAATCCCAAAGATCTTCATGAACTAACACCATCTTCATCATAAATTTCCACGATGAATAGTTTTCCATTCCTTTTAGTTTTTCCATCACGAGTGGAGATGAGGAACTTATACTGGACGCCATTACTGCCGGCAACCGTATTAACTATTTTCGCTTTTTACGCTCAAAATCCGTTTTGATTTTTATTGAAAACGCGCAGGCCCATGACCTGTTAAATCTGGCGTAAAGGAAACTATGATGAGTCCATATGAAGAGTATATTGTCGAGGATTAGGCACTGATACAAGCAATATATCATGGAGCAAATAGGCTCTCATATTTTATCCTAAATCTAATTAACTATGATATCTCATTTAGTAATTTTTTCCGCTCATGTGTGTCATTCCTGTTCAATCTGATATAAGGTCACCCGGGCTTTATTGACTATCAAAATTTTAATGAAGTTAAGCCTCTACATTTAACCGTGCCGTAATTTATGAAAATAATTGCTACGCCAATACGCGGCCGACATCGATACCTAGAAGCAGCGTATTTTAGCTAAACTTTAAATAAGAGATGTATTAGGGTTATTACGGCTGTCCCATAGCAAAACCTAGTAAGTGTTTCAGACCAAATTTTACAGGAGAGCGTAAAAACATAAAATGTGTCAGCCTCAAAAAATGTTTTAATTTTTAATAAAAAAATGTACATGAATAGGTTGATTAGTAACTGTTGCATGTACCAACATAAATATTATAAAATAATATTGTATTTATACACGTTTTATTCCCCTTACTAACTTTGAACATATTGTGAGCACCGATGTTTTGTGTTACATATTCCCAATCCAATACCTAAGTAAGTGCTCTTTTTAGGTGTGAATCTTGTGTATCACTTATCAATATTCAAGACATTTCGGGGTTTTCCCACTAGTTACCACCAAGTTATTAACGGTGGTAACAACTGAGATTTGTTGCTCACTTTATACGACTGTAACAACTGAAAAAAAAAACCCACTAGGTATTTATTATACCACCAAACTTTGGTGTTAAATACCTAGTGATTGAGATGGTGGTAACTACTGGGAATTATTTTTATCTGTATCAGTAGCATACTGTAAATTATAGCATATATTACGCTCTTGTAATTGGGTGTTAAAATTCTGTTTGAACCCTTACTAGGTTTTAATATGGGGCAGGCGCAGTGCCCCGCGCGTCTGCCATGCATGGATACCCAGTTCAAAAACCTAGTAAGCCTACTGGATAACCACTCTAAAACCTAGTATGTCTCAGTCCCCTACTAGGTTTTGATATGGGATTTGTGACTTGCTGAGTTTTATAATGGTAAACCGTCACTAGACATGCTACTTACTAGGGTTGGAGGCGTCAAAATCTCTGTTATTTATGCCGATTTTTGAGCAGGTTTTTTGTAATCGGGTGAGGACTTACTACTAGGTGGGTCCAAATAACATAAAAAACAAATTTTGAGAAATCTGTCACTTACTAGGTTTTGAAATGGGACAGCCGATTAGGTTATTACAATAAGATTACGAAGTTTAACGTTTGTGATTTGAAAAAAAAGTCACACGTTTTTCCAATTTTCCAAACAACTTTGTTGATTTGGATATATTGATCAACACTTTATGAAAATATAGCGACAATGTGTCTGGTTAAATAAAACAATATTATTTTCACATCACCAATTCGAAAAAGGACTTTTTCTTCCCTGCTAGGAGGGATCAAAGTGGCACTTTTCTTCCCTGCTAGGAGGGATCAAAGTAACACTTTTCTGTTCTAGCACACTATTTTTACATTTTTTGCACTTTATTTTTTTAGCTTAAATAATCTGTTTAAGCATCCGATTGTGTCAACACTAAGATTTGTTTATTTTCCTCATAGTTGATGTGAAAAGCAGAGTATGTGTCACACTGTATCAAAATTATTTCGTCTTGGGTGTTAACTCTTGAATCTCTCATTAAGCTCAGGATTCTACTTTAGAATCCCCCACTACGTTCGGGATTTTATTGTAGAATCCATCGCTTCATTCAGGATTCAATGTACGCACTTGATGGAAATATATCATTTTGATCCCTTGTAACTTCTATTATTAATTTGTTTGCGTTCTTTTATAAAATGAGAAATTCGACGAGCCTGGAACCCTCAATCTTTGGTTTGAAAGTCGAACACTACAATAGTTGACATCCGTTTATTAACCGACTTCCAAATCTCAAAAGAGGAGGTTATCAATTCGGTTGTATGTTTTTTTTTTATGTTTGTTACTCCATATCTCCGTCATTACTGGACCGATTTAGGAAATTATTTTTTTGATTGTATGTATTGGTCCTGTTTTTAATAAAACCCAGTTCTGATGATGATATCCATGATGAATCGAAGGAACTCCTCAAATCTTAAAGGCATACATATATGTACCTAGTGATTTTTGTGGTTTTATCAACAAATCAAGCATAATATACATTCGAAAAAGTGTCATTTGATGAAGTGGAACTGCTGGTGATGATCAGAACAGAACTCTTCAACAACGCATAGTACACGTTTGGCGATTTCGAATTTCGATTTTGACTTGGACTGGGACCCGGACTCGAACCCCGACCCGGACTTGGACCCGGAGCTGGCCTTGGACCCAGACCTGGACCTGGATCCGGGCTCTTTTCTGGACCTGAACCCGGAACTGGACCTGGACTTGGACCCGGAAAACCACTATGATATCTAAACTAAATAAACCACTATGATTACCTATGTACCATTTATTTTTCATTTCATTTATTCACTTCAATCAATCAGCACTTACAAAAATAAACGTTACGTGCTAGTTGGCATTACATTACTTAATTAGTATCTAACATGCATTACCTGCAATAAATACAGTGAAACCTGGATAAGTGAGACTTCAAGGGACGAGCAGATTTGTCTCACTTAAAGAGGTATTCCACTTATCCAGGCTCTCAGTTAGCCAGGTACAAATAAATTTCTGACTCATTTACAGAGGGTCCCTTTAATAGAGGATATATCTCAGTTATAGAGGTGGTTAATAAGGTATTTTGTAATTATCTTTAAATGTTTAGGTAAAATAATCCTAAATATTTTTTAAGTCTGTTTAAATATTTCTTAGAATTTATTTTGAATGATTTTCCAAAGGATAGATTTTTTCAATTAAATTTTATACGGAGTTCATTGCGTCTTAGAAATTTATTAAATGAAAATTTGTTTATCCTTGTTACTTATCAAGATTTCAGCTTTCGTTTCGATAGTTTTAAGAGCGCTCTTACAAGAAAAGTCGAAATAATGCAAAATTGATGATACTAGTCGACGAAATTCAGGACTTTGCGCTCATTATTAGAAACAATGAGTACTTGTTCCAGTAAAAGCGTCTTCTTATCTTTATAAATATCGTTGTAAATATTAGAAAAAGGACTTATTAAATTAGTAATGATTTTTTTTCTGATGGTCGTTTCCGAAAAACCCCGTGAAGCACTGAATGGCGAGCTCTTATTTGGAAATGTTGAGAATTTTACTCTGCTAAACCTGGCTATTTTGTATTACTAATACCCTGTACTTTAGGCATATCAAACTATATTTTTCCTACATACCTTTGAGAAAGAGAAAATCAAAGTAAAACGAACTCGATTTTCTCTCCGAAACAAGTGTCAATTCCTACGAAAATCTACTTAATATCGAAGTCATTTTCATACTCAAGCAAGCTGCAACGTTTGCTTATACTGTTGGTATACATTAGTGTTTATGAAATTCTACTATAATTTTTTGGCAATTTTTTGAAAACTACTCTATATTACCGATGACGCGCGCTGCGCCAGCTCAGTGCCGCGGCAGAGCTTGTAGAGGCAGGACGTGTGTCGGTCGACTCCGCACATTTTCAACGGCGACGACGAGGTTTTTTATCATTGAGTGCGGCGGGCGCCGTGTAAAACGCTATACTGTGTGCGTGTAAACCGCAACGAGAGACTTTGATCCTAGCACTGTTTTTATAGTATTATAATTTATAATGGTACAGTTTAATAAACTACCGGACAGGATTAAAAATATTTGAAACGACCTGATTCTATATGTATTTATTTGACTCAAGATAGTACTCAGGGTCTGATGATGGAGCCGGAAGGTGGTCACCGGTACCAATCAACCATGCAACTAAACCACTTCGTGTTTAGGCTCGTTTTATTCATCTCAACAAGATCTTTGACACAAGATAGTACTCAGGGTCTGATGATGGAGCCGGAAGGTGGTCACCGGTACCAATCAACCATGCAACTAAACCACTTCGTGTTTGGGCTCGTTTGATTCGGCTCAACAAGATCTTTGACTTAAAATAGTACTCAGGGTCTGATGATGGAGCCGGAAGGTGGTCACCAGTACCAATCAACAATGCAACTAAACCACTTCGTGTTTAGGCTCGTTTTATTCGTCTCAACAAGATCTTTGACTTAAGATAGTACTCAGGGTCTGATGATGGAGCCGGAAGGTGGTCACCGGTACCAATCAACCATGCAACTAAACCACTTCGTGTTTGGGCTCGTTTGATTCGTCTCAACAAGATATTTGGCACAAGATAATACTCAGGGTCTGATGATGGAGCCGGAAGGTGGTCACCGGTACCAATCAACCATGCAACTAAACCACTTCGTGTTTAGGCTCGTTTGATTCGTCTCAACAAGATCTTTGACACAAGATAGTACTCAGGGTCTGATGATGGAGCCGGAAGGTGGTCACCGGTACCAATCAACCATGCAACTAAACCACTTCGTGTTTAGGCTCGTTTTATTCGTTTCTATAAGATCTTTGACACAAGATAGTACTCAGGGTCTGATTTTGGAGCCGGAAGGTGGTCACCGGTACCAATCAACCATGCAACTACACCACTTCGTGTTTAGGCTCGTTTGATTCGTCTCAACAAGACCTTAGACACAAGATAGTACTCAGGATCTGATGATGGAGCTGGAAGGTGGCCACGGGTAACAGTCTACCATGTAACTGAACCACTTCGTGTTTGGGCTCGTTTGATTTGTCGCAACAAGATCTTTGACACAAGGTAGTACTGAGGGTCTGATGATGGATCCGGAAGGTGGTGACCGGTACCAATCAACCATGCAACTGAACCACTTCGTGTTTGGCTTCGTTCGATTCGTCGCAACAAAATCTTTGACACAAGTTAGTACTCAGGGTCTGATGATGGAGCTGGACTGTGGCCACGGGTACCAGTCTACCATGTAACTGAACCACTTCGTGTTTGGGCTCGTTTGATTTGTCGCAACAAGATCTTTGACACAAGGTAGTACTGAGGGTCAGATGATGGATCCGGAAGGTGGTGACCGGTACCAATCAACCATGCAACTAAACCACTTCGTGTTTGGCTTCGTTCGATTCGTCGCAACAAAATCTTTGACACAAGTTAGTACTCAGGGTCTGATGATGGAGCTGGACTGTGGCCACGGGTACCAGTCTACCATGTAACTGAACCACTTCGTGTTTGGGCTCGTTTGATTTGTCGCAACAAGATCTTTGACACAAGGTAGTACTGAGGGTCTGATGATGGATCCGGAAGGTGGTCACCGGTACCAATCAACCATGCAACTAAACCACTTCGTGTTTGGCTTCGTTCGATTCGTCGCAACAAGATCTTTGACACAAGTTAGTGCTCAGGGTCTGATGATGGAGCTGGACTGTGGCCACGGGTACCAGTCTACCATGTAACTGAACCACTTCGTGTTTGGGCTCGTTTGATTCCTCGCAATAAGATGTTTGAGACAAGATACTACTCAGGGTCTGATGATGATTGACAGGTACCCGTCGCCCCTTCGCGCTCCATCATCAGACCCTGAGTACTACCTTGTGTCAAAGATCTTGTTGAGATGAATAAAACGTGCCTAAACACGAAATGGTTTAGTTGCATGGTTGATTGGTACCGGTGACCACCTTCCGGCTCCAACATCAGACCCTGAGTACTATCTTGTGTCAAAGATCTTGTTGAAACGAATAAAACGAGCCTAAACACGAAGTGGTTTAGTTGCATGGTTGATTGGTACCGGTGACCACCTTCCAGCTCCATCATCAGACCCTGAGTACTGTCTTGTGTCAAAGATCTTGTTGAGACGAATCAAACGAGCCCAAACACGAAGTTGTTTAGTTACATGATAGACTGGTACCCGTGGCCACCTTCCAGCTCCATCATCAGACCCTGTGTATCTTCAGTGTCAAAGATCTTGTTGAGACGAATCAAACGAGCCTAATCATGTTACTACATGGTTGATTGGTATCCGTGACCACCTTAATCATCATCAGATCCTCAGTACCAGTTCGTTTTTAAACCCTCGTTGATACAAACTTTACAACCTATAGGTACCAAATGCAATGACGAAACATGTAAATAAGCGAGTAGGTACCTATAATTTCTTTCGAGTAATATACCTTCATAAGTACGAGTATGGGGCTATTCATAAATTACGTCGTTTCAAATGGGAGGAGTGGGGGGGGGGGGGGTCTGGACATCGGATGATGGTAACATGACGTAGGAGGAAACAGATTCATCCGAAGCTTGATTTTTGGATGATTTGAGGGGTGGGGGGGGGGGGGGTCAAAAATCGTCAAAAATAGATGACGTAATTTATGAACAGCCCCTATGTACATTTGCACTGCATTTAGTATTTTCGTACTTACCAAATAACAGTTTTAGAACTTTAAAAGTTAAGTACAGTTAGTGTTGTTATGGTTGATTTCAATATGCTTCGCGAAGGATCAAGAATGTTTAATCCATCATTGTAGTGCGAGTGTGGTAGAAGGGATCGGCGTACTGAGCTCGCACGGCCTGCCGCAGCGCGTAAAATACCTAAACTCGCTCAACGCCGAAATGTAATAGCGCTCTTAACTACATAAAGTAACTAAATGAAACTTGAAGTCGTTTAGACACAATTAAGCAAATGCGGAATTTGTGGATAGACTAAGAGTTAGTAAGAATACGGAAATAGATCAATAAAGTCCAAGTTAGTCCAAGAGGTCATAGATTGACGTTATCCCAGATACAGAGGTAATTCGTATAAAATTCTAAAAAAACAATTAGGAAAATGTAATCTTATAAATATAGTCTCAGTAAAAGAGGTAAAATACACTCTCTGTCTCAATTATAGAGGTAAATGTGACTATAAAATCACAACAACTAATCCCAGTTATAGAGGTTCGTTTTATCTCACTAACAGAGGTAATTCAGTGCTAAAGTGTCGGGACCGCACCATGAGTCCCAGCTATAGAGGTTTCTCACTTATCCAGGTCCCACTTAACCAGGTTTCACTGTACAATGAAATAAAATTGAAATAAATCAAAACTTAAATTATATGTACAATGCCGAATAATTATGGAATTAGAAACAATGTCAATGTCACAATTTTCTAAATAAAATTATAGTAATAATTTAAATGAAATCGATTTCTACAGACTAAATTAGAATATAAGTATTTGTATAAGAAGATCAAATAAAATTAAACTAATATTTCTATTTGCATTTTGAATAATATGTCACATAATTACTCTAATAAAATTAATAATAAATTCATTTATACAGAATCAATAGGCAAAACTTACCAGCCCCTCCCGCTCAAACCCCCGTACACCGCACCGCATGCACCGTTAAGTGGGTTAGGTTAGGTTTGAACTGCGATCCTCACAAAACCGAACAAAAGTGGGTTAGGTTAGGTTAGAACTGCGAGCATTACAGAAACAAAATGCTACTAGAAAAGTGGGAATGGTTAGGTTCGAACTGCGATCCTCACAGAACCGAACTGCTATCAGAGAAGTGGGTTCGGGCTAGAACTGCGAGTACTGCGACCCTTATATGTATATTTATACTTATATTTAGAAACGAAATGCTACTAGAAAAGTGAGTGGTTTTATCTCCTTTTCTACATAGTGCACCATCTACAATAATCTTTCACCCATAGAAGTCGTTTTTTTTTCTTAAAAAATATGTTTTTTTTTTCAATGAGTAAATTTATATTTCTCGGAAGGAATGAATTGTTTCACGGTACGGTACTCTAGGTTTTGGTAAAAAGGCAAACTATTAAATTTTGAGAGAGCGATACACCAGTCTATTCTCCCCCGTTTGACGGTATTTCACGGTTGCGGGAAAATGGATTGCGCAAGTAAAATAATGACCCCAATTATTAAATTAACTATGGATCGAACTAAATTAGACGTGAATACGAGTTCAGGTCGTTGTTAATTGTTATAACGGGCGATCTACTGAATCACGGTCCATAATAATTAAAAAACCGGGCAAGTGCGAGTCAGACTCGCGCACGAAGGGTTCCGTACCATAATGCAAAAAAAAAAAAAAACGAAAAAAAAAAGCAAAAAAAAAAACGGTCACCCATCCAAGTACTGACCACTCCCGACGTTGCTTAACTTTGGTCAAAAATCACGTTTGTTGTATGGGAGCCCCATTTAATTCTTTATTTTATTCTGTTTTTAGTATTTGTTGTTATAGCGGCAACAGAAATACATCATCTGTGAAAATTTCAACTGTCTAGCTATCACGGTTCGTGAGATACAGCCTGGTGACAGACGGACGGACGGACGGACGGACGGACAGCGAAGTCTTAGTAATAGGGTCCCGTTTAACCCTTTGGGTACGGAACCCTAAAAATTAGTTAATGTAAAAAGTTTTTTAAACCTACTCATTACCTTTAGCTTTAGATTTTTTTATTTCATAAAAGTAAATTACAATTGCCAATTGTTCTAAACCTATATTACAGGTATATGTATTTATATTATGATGGTCAAGTAGGTAAATAACTATTGATTATATAGAAATGTCAAGCCATACACAATTTAAAAACCAGCATTACTAATCTAAACTAAATTATTATTAACTAAAGTATATTAAATAATACTTATCCAGGGAAAACAATATCAATACGGCTACATAATTATAGTTATCTCATAATAATTTTCATATAATTTGATGATCATAGGAATTAAGTGAATTTATTTAATACGTTGATATAAACAATTAAACATATTAAGTTACCTTCATATATTATTTTAATAAGATTCAAACTGATACCTACTACAAGAAAAAATATGAACCTTTATCCAAAAATCGTGTGCAAACTTTACATAAACATTGTTACCGTCCCAAATCGTGCAACATTTCAAAAAATCACAATAACGATGATAAGATTTTCCCGGGACCGTAGTAATTTGCGTCAGGGACGGCTAGAAGCCTTTTTATTTTAGCCAATATACGGCCCGTAGAAAAAGTTTAATGTAGGGTAACTCAATTATGGAGGGGCGTCGTGCGTGCCGAACATTTATCACAGGAAATTCACAAGAATTCTTTAACTGTGGGTAAGACTAGCTTGGTTTGAATTGCATCTCAGGTTTGATCTCTCGTGTCGTCATCAATTTACACAAAAAAAAATGTTATACTTTGTTCTGTTATAACGCAGCCGTGTAGTCCCAAGAATTAACCACAAAGAGTTTGCTCTCGGTTGCTTCAAACTTCTATCGACTTAAAACTTCTACATAATAAGGTATTAGGTACGTCTAAAGCCTGAACAGATTCAAAGGTTGCGAGTACCTGAGAGTCTGGTATTTCTTTTACTATAACTAAGAATAAATTGGATCTTGAAAGTTCAAATTTCATTCTTAGGACCAAAGTTCAAGCTTATTAAAAGTTTTAGGCAACGTAATGATTTCATATACCTATACAGTTTAACTTTGAAGCGGTGGTGGTCGAGAGGAAATAACGTCTGACTTTCAATCCGGAGGTCGCGGGTTCAAATCCTGGCTGGTACCAATGAGTTTTTTGTTCATCATTTAATATTTACCACTAGCTTTTCGGTGAACGAAAACATATTGAGGAAACCTGCATACATCTGGGAAGAAATTCAAAGGTGTATGTGAAGTCCCCAATCCGCATTGGGCTGGCGTGGGGACTATAGCCCAAGCCCTCTCGCGCATGAGCGCGCGCACAGGTGCACACTGCACGGTACTGCAGTGGGACGTATATAGGCTGAAATTATTATTATTTAGTTTAACTTTGTATGGATGAGATTAAAATCAAATTAAAATACCTAATAAACAATATCGTCTGAAGAGTATTGAAATCTAATGATAGTAACGATTCAAGAACCCACTATAATAATTTCATGTATAGCATAATTATTACACTCGTTAACTTCACAGACAGGTTGGAGTCGTCATGTGATCGTAACTAGGCAATTGTTCCGCGAGTATATCAAATATGTATATGTAATAAAAAAAATAAATTGATGCCTCATTTGGTTAATCACATCAACAACTCCTGTAATAAAACTAGTAATACCTAAAATGTTATTTTAAAATGACTATACTAAATTAGTAGGCATGCGAAAATGCGTCTGTGACGTACGTATCTTATGTTAGAGGAAGAAAATTTTATCTGAATCATGAAAGGTGCGATGCAAAGCGGAGAAGCGAATATTACTATACGTATTAATTTTATCCCCCAAGTTGCAATGTACTTCAAGTTACTGTCACAAAATATTTATTGCTGACTTTACATTTCAATCAAGTACTCGTCAAGACATTTCTAATGAGCCTAAACTCAATATGGTTGTGCTTTTCATCAAGGATTTCCTTTGGCTGCCTTCTAGCTGCATTAATACATCAGCTCTATGTTAGCGTTTATTAATTATTGTCAAAAAATTAAGGAATTACGCCAAATTTCAATTATATCAGACAACGCGAAGTGGTTTCAATTAAAGTTACATAATTTGAAGCACATATTTTATTAATTATTATACAAATGGAGTGAAACTTAGTCAAATTGTGTAATTATTAATTATTTCTTCGCAAGCTTTTTTTCACAGTTGTATTTGTTCACAGAGTTACCAGAAAAACCGAAAATATTCGACGAACTAGACAAAGAAGTAAGCGGCGTGGCTGGTCCGTACATAGAAGATACCAGTGTCAAGCTCACCTGTGTTGTAAGTGGAGGTAAAACTAGAAATAACATAATTATTGGTGATATTCTTTATTTTTGACAGTAGGAAAGTAAAGTCATGGATTTTTTCGCCGTATTAAGTTCCTATTATGAAACAAGTACAATAGATATTGGTTTAGTTACTGTACAAAATTTAATCAAATTCTCTCCAGTGGTATATGGCAAGCTCTAAACAATTTCACAGACTGACAACTATAATAGAAATCATGGAAATTAGTGACCGTTCCGAATAGCTCTTTGTGAATAAGTTTTCCTCAAATAGCCTTCCTGCAAGATTTTGTCTCTCTACTATTTTGTTATACATAGAATACGAAATAAATTAGCTTTTGTGCCTTGTAGGTTCTTCTAGCTCCAATAACACCTCGGTCGAGCCTGCTCATAATTGAATGCCTTCAACTACACTTTTACCTTTTAAAATCCAAATTAGAACAAATTTACTTAAGTTATTGCTTTTACTAATAAACTATCATCTGATAGTTCAGTTTAAAAACACCGAAATAACGGGACTTGCCCCTAGCCAGTCGTATGTTCCAAATTAAATATTTATAAAAAATTCGCTTCGCTTTGCTTCGCTTCGCTCGCTCGTTCGATTATCATTATGTAATTTTAACACAAACAAATCATAGGCCATAATAGTACCTACGAGTAGTCGGGCAGTCCGGATTCAATGAATTTATTTCTGAAATGTAAGAAAATGTCATCCTTAAACTGGGTCTGTTGTGAAAATTAAACCAGAATAGCGCTACAAAAGGGGTCCTCGTGAGAAATTACCCAATTTTTCATGTGAACCTTCTCCGATTCAATGCTAGTCAATATATTTACCTGTATTAATAACAATGATATAGTACGATCCATTTCGATTTAACAAATTTGTGTAGGTAATTAAGAACCTTTTGCATCAGCATTATAATATTAATATTCGGTTGTTAATTATTATACAATCAATGTTAATGTACAACACTAAAGTGCATGAAAATGGCTGTGCTCATACAATAAAATGTGTTTTACATGTTAATTGTAGTGTGATTCTATTATTTTCGGCAGTGACAGTAAGTAAATTATGCATAACTACAACATTACCACACATTACTGTCTTTTCTCAAATATACATATTGTAGTACTGGAAAAGTTCGATTCATTCGTCTGGATTACCATTTTTTTATTTTAGTATGTTTTTTTCGTTTTAAATGTGTGTAATTTAACAATTGTTCATATTTTCGGCACGTTTGGATCTGATGATGGGATCCTGTAAAAATCCAGGGAATTATTCAATTATCACACATCGTTATAGGCCAGCTGTTTCTACGGGATATTTTTTAGGGTTCCGTACCCAAAGGGTAAAAACCGGACCCTAATACTAAGACTCCGCTGTCCGTCTGTTTGTCTGTCACCAGGCTGTGTCTCATGAACCGTGATAGGCTAGGCAGTTGAAATTTTCACAGATGATGGATTTCCGTTGCCGCTATAAAAACACTAAATAAAAATACTAAAAACAGAATAAAATTAATATAATGAAGTGGGTCTCCCATACAATAAATGTGATTTTTTTTTGCCGTTTTTTCGTAATAGTACGGAACCCTTCGTGCGCGAGTCCGACTCGCACTGGGCAAGTTTTTTTTTTTAATTCGACCGATTATCTTGAAACGGGTTACATTTATTTGCAATGATCAATTTTATACAAATCAGATCATTAGCAATGATTTAACCCTTATAAGTAAACCAGAGGTACAGACTACATTTAGTGGTTGTTTGAGTTATTTTTAAACTCCGCCTTTAAACTAGTGATTGTGGAAATTATCTAATTATCATTATCGTAATTAATCATTTTCAGGCAATTTACATAAATAAATATCAAAAGAACTAATAGGTTAGGTAGGTAATTATAGTCATTATATCTATAAAAATACTAATAAATAGTCTAAAGATCAATTTTCAATACCTTTACGAGTAAATTATACAACAAATTCCTGATATTTAATCTAATTTCGAGTACCTAATTACTTATCGATATATACATTGGAAATAGATAAGAGACAACACACTACGACAAAATAAATTAAATCATTTTTTTTCGATAATCGCGAATATATTGTGTTTACATTATTTTCCAACATTCTTGCTAGAAACAGTAGGTATTGTTTCTATCTATGAATAAAGTATTGAGTTACTATCTATAAAAAAATCTACGAATGAAATATTGAAATTTGAGTTGTAAAAACTGTGTTTAAATAAGAATGACGAAAAGTTAGATATTACAATAAAAAAATTGCATTTTAAATACTAATTAAAAAATCATAACTTACATAAATATATTCTTTATTTTAAGTATCATTGCGTGTTTGACAGCGAGTTAATTGGTGACGTTCAATTTAAAGTTACTTTGTTATCTATTGCCTTTTTTGTCTATTGTTTTAAAAATTATATCAACTCGTAGTTTCAGTGCCAGTGTTTGTAAATACCTTTACTAAACTTTAATTTTCAACAGGTAAACCAATGCCGCGCCTACGATGGTGGCGGGATGACAAGCCCATTCACACCTTGGAACCCTTAGAAGATGGTTCTGGGGTCAGCACACTGGAACTGAAGATCCCTCGGCTCACCAGGGATTACTTAGAAGCTGTGTATACCTGCACCGCGGATAACACACTGCTGGTGCCCCCTTTGAGGGTTAACGTGCAAATACAGCTATACTGTGAGTAAAACATAGTATTAATACTAGACTCGTCTACCTGTAAAGTATTAACTTTTTTATTACCTACTTACACTTGCTCATTAGGGTGGTATTTCATGCGTGTAGACGCGGCTATAGTAATGATTGGCTGTTTGCATTGATTTTTCTTAGTGGGTACGTATTTTTATAAAGTAAAAAACAATACGGTAATAACTTCCCGACCGTTAAAACAGGACATTTTTTTTTATTTGAGTTTGACCATTAAGAAGAACTTCCCGTACCCGTATTAGGTGAAGATTTCCGAGCATATTGGAGAAAAATATTTTTATTTTATTTTATTGGGGTAATTTGATATACCTTTATGCCTATTTTAAGTATACCTGATTACTGTGATGTTGTAACAGTTAAATGAGATTGTGACGTAGTTTTAATGTACCCGTATAAAACTGTTGGAGCACAAAATAGCTACTCAATGGGTAACAAAGTAGGCACATTTTATGCTAGCTAAACGTTTTACCTAAACATATAATTATGATTGTATGTACCTACATACTTTTAACAGTATTGTACGTAACTTAAATAAGAACTTGGAGTTTACGAACGATGTAAGCACTAGACTTATGGCAAGTCAAATAGTAAAAATAAATGTACTTAGTGGATTATGACATATACTTATATATCATAATCCACTGGGAAACAAACCGACACTATTAGAACATACTATGAAAATGTAGAAAGTATAAATTAGTATTCTTCGAATCATCAAATCTTTAATCTGCGTACGAGCTAGGGATGTCTTAATTTATAGGTAAAATAGTAAATAATAAATAGTAATAGTAAATAGTAGTTTTGTATTTGTATTTTTGTATTTGTAAATGTATAGACCAAAAAACTAACAACTCTGAAAGTTATAAATAATTCAATTTTCTTTGACATTGTAATGAGTCCTTGAGTAAGGAGGCTAAATGTTACGACCCCGGGGGTTAGTAATACGTGCCGGCCTTTGCCTCCTCCTATTTAGACGTACGAGTTATGACTTGCCCATTAATTATATTATGACTTGCGACCGCCATTCATTGCGTAACAAGACTTAACTAAGTATGTCTTTATTCTTGTTTCTGTATAAATAAAGAAACCATCTGTGAAAAGGCCAATGCCATAACATTCTATGTTGTGTCACAGGTCAACAGAAAGTTTACGCCATATAAATAGGAAATAACTGTTGCTTACTATACTCTACTACCAGGCGGCTTTAGGCCGGCAATAGATTTTTTAAGGACATTGCAAGGCAACACCATCCAAAATTACTTCCAAGGAATCGCTCCACTGTGCACTGTGCGTTAAATCTCCAGATCCGTTATACATTGAACTTTTAGAAAATAAAGTTACCCTGAATTTTAAGTTGTATAAGTACATATATTGCGTTAATTTAATAATAGTAATGTACAGTTTTTGGTAGGAATTTCTATTTACATACCCAAAAGTGACTTTCGGACAGGGCACGGACTCCTAATTAAGGACTTTAGATATTTTAATGTGTGCTCAAAATCAAATTGATGAATCGATTGCCTGGATCGCAAGCAAGAAAATTTTATATTCAAGAAAAAAAAATGTTATGTATCTGAAGTTACCCTACGATTTTCAGCTCGGACACAAAAAATAAGGGTTCAGAATTGACTTAAGTACTAAGTGTTCATTAGACAGATACTAATCCCCTTATTCATAAACGTCTACTAAAGTTGCCAAGCCGATAATAATCGTTTGTCCCTTTCCATCATACCAATACGTCTGAAAAGGACAAACGATTATTATCGGCTTGTCAACTTTAGTAAACATTTATGAATAAGGGGCATACCTACAGTGAATGTGTAGAATGGCGAACGCTTAATTACATTTTAATTTTATGAGTTCAGATTATAATCCCAGCTCATTTGTGTAAATGGAAGCGTATAATTTATATAATTACCTAAAATATAAGCCATTTTCAATAATTGTGCCGATGCTTGGATGGAAATACTGAAGTATTTTTTTACATCTCTTATTTACTTCTCGTACATGACAGCAATTACGCGAATTGGATATTACGGAATGAGCTGTTGAGAAGTCTTCAGAAATTAGGGATGACGGCAGTTGGAAACAAACTTCGTCCTCATTTGTACCGAAATCATAATTTTGATCGATAGTGTACAGCTATGTACCTACTTTAAAGTGAATTTAAAAGTTACTTTTAGAATAAACTCTGATTTAAACCACTGTTAGCTATATACATTCTCATACATACACACCGCTATTTCCCTGCCTCCATTAGTAAAAGCGGCATTTGATTATTTTTTAGAACGACGTGGAGGTTTCAACAGCATTCAAAATATTGAATTTGGTCTACGGAACCATTAATACCATTCCCACAGGAGCACAGCGCAGGCACACAGCAGTGTGTCATATCCCTGATATTAGGACATTTGTCTAACTAACCGCGCAAGACATTATAAGCGGTGACAAACCTGACGTGCCACTACGTCATCTAATACGTGCTTGCTCTGAGTTATGAGTTTGGATGTACATGCAGTCGCCTTCAGATATATCGGAGTGGCCAAGGTGGTCACAATATCTGAACACGCACTCTAACGCCCTAACAATAGAGGCGTGTTCAGATATCTGTGAGCGCCTTAGCCGCTGCGATATATCTGATGGCCACTGTAGGTACTTAGGACCTGACAAAATGGAAGGAAACTAAGATTTTCATTAACTATGTAGGTAACGGTGAGTCATTATATTGCTGGAGATGCGCCTTTTCAAGTAAAAAATAAATAAAAGAAGAGGCTTAAAAAGATATGTTCATGAGGATCGCTATCTATCGATAGCTTTAATTTTCTGAATCGAAAAATAAAACGAAAAATAAACAAAATATCTACTACTGGAATCCGCTGGCAGCCGAATGAGCCAGATTTGCGGACACATGTGGACTCGTTGAGTATTTAATTCTTTTCAAGGGGTACTTTACGCAAGGGTTTCAACCGCAAATACCGCAAACTTGTTGTTACCTAAAAGCCAAATCAGAATAGGGTCCAGGTCTTTTGTCACGTGATAAACCGGGCGGCTGAAATGCCGCTGGCACATAAGATTTCAAAAATGCCCGTAAATTGCGTACCTACTTTATTTTTAAATTAAGATGACAATTAAATTAGCAATCAATTATAAGTTTTAATTTATTATTAGAGATCACTAAACAGAGACCGAAATTAAACATTCGACTACCGTAGGCTCAAAGGGCGTAAGGGACAAAATGGCGAAAATGAGTTATGAATGCAGTTATACTCAGTATTTTTTTCTCTATCGAGTGGTATATTTAACGTCTCGATAACTTGAAAAAAATGTCCGTTAAGCTCTATGAAAAATCAATGCTTGAACACAATATTCCAACGCATTTTGCCGTATCTGCCAACTCAAAAAAATGTTGTGAGACATTTTGTCGTAACTCCCAACTTTGTGTACGATACGCCCTTTTGTATTGGAAATTTTCTTAAATCTGTGCTAATTTTTTGTCCGTTACGCCTATTTGCAGTAGATTTTTGATGTAAGAGATACGCCAAGATACTACGTACAATTTCGAGTTTATAATTGTTGCTTTTTTGTGTAGAAGTGGGATGACCTTGTACTTTCCTTGTCAATTTTTTATTCAGTAGGTACTTGCATTACCTGCTCATGTGCTCATTAATGCTTTAATTATAGGGCTACTAAAATTTGACAATTTAGAATGAACTAGTGGGTACTTTGTTTATCAGATCTATTAAAATAATGTAACATAACTATATTTAAATGATAATTATGGTGATTAATTAAGGTGAGACTGATAACTTTTAGTTTTGTATGTGACTTGGCCATTTGTAATTTTGATTTAGACGTAATATTTATACATACTTTTTTGTTTAAACCTTAATTTATAGTATTAACCTTAGTTATTGTCTATAACGTTTGGATTTAAATCCATAGAAGTACGTATGCTTGGCCATATGGCCTTTTTACTACCTACTCTGATGTTACGTCATAAATAATCAAATATTAATTAAGTTTTACTGACCAAACAGACATACGAAATGTCAAAACTACTATTCTACCTACTTGTACAAGTAAAATTTATGATCATATTAAGATATACAAACAGAAATAACGCATAACTATACTTTTTATAATAAAAGTAATTGTTATAAATAGTTTTGATAGACATAAATAGATATAGACAGTAGGACAGCAGTGATGCTGTTGAAGTAATATAAAGAAATAAAAAAGTAGTTTTATTTTTTGTATTACATTTAGCCCTTTTGCTAATATGATAAATCATAAAAAAAGAGGCGTAAGGGACGCCCTTCTTAAAAACAGTCGTGTTTTTTGGCGCAACGGACATGCTATTTTTATAAGGTCTCTTGATACTGCAAATAGCCTCATACACGCGAGAGAATTTAGATAAATACCACAGGCGGGGTGACAATAGCGACCGTATTACACGATACGGGCACAAACTAGCAGCAGTGCCCCGTAGCTTAGCAAAGACGGCAAAAACTATACACGTCATGGGCCCCTCTGTGTATAATAATCTACCAACAGTAATAACAGACGCACCTAGTTTGTTAATTTTTAAAAATAAACTTAAAGCTAGGCTTGTTGAGCGGTCGTTCTATAATATAGAAGAATTTCTGACTGCGAAATATTAATGATAAAAATAGAAATCTACGCAAGTAGCTAATGTATTTAATTTTAATTTTTAATGTTATTTGTACTAGTTATGTAAGCTGACATGTAATTACTTATTACCAATAAAGAATGAGTATGAGTATGAGTATGAGTAAGTTTAACCAATCAATTTAAAAGAGCTGAAAAAGTTAAGAATAAGCAATATACAAGCATCAGTTTATTAAAAGAAACAAAAAAGTTATGATTTTTTTTCTCAAAATAAAACAGTTTTTTGGCTCTCCTGAAAAATCGCGTTTTGTCCGTTAAGCCCTTTGAGCCTAGTAGGTAGTAGTCGATATACAAAAAAAGTCTAGCGAATGTAACATAGGTACTTGGCTTTGGTCATATACAGTTCTTTCAACAAAAAACATCTACTTGAAAAAAAGAACATTATTTAAGAAAATATAATAATAAACACTCCACTAAAAGTTCGTGGCAAGTTTGTCCAATCTAAACGGCTAAATGCACTACGGAAGCAAGTAAACTCTGAGTATCTTTGCGTAAAATCTCCGCAATTTCACGTACACGAAAAATAGTTTCACCCAGTTCCACGATCCCGCGGAATGGGGGATAGTTTCATAAAGCCCGCTTAACCTGCCGACAACCGCTCATTCACTGTTATTGCAAAACTGAGTCCACATAAAACCGAGCGATTAACATAGATCATACTTCCCCGTGTGCGGCAGGGCTTACCTCTGATATGACAGCTCATGGCTGTTACAAAATTCTTTTGTGTTGGTAAGTTCGCGGTCGGAGCGACCATTAGTTTTTATTTGCGCGCATTGTCCTCTCAGCAACACCATTCGTCGCTGGCAGATAGGAAATTATTTTCCATTATAATACATAACACCACCCATTCTGCTCAGAATAAGCTTTTAAGCTAAAATGTTAGAATTTTACTTTGAGCGTAATATTAAAAGCTGGCTTTAGTTCCACAATGTATCTTCGCGTTCATTTACTATTTTTATTGGGGAAAAAATACTTTGAGATTCTTTTTTAAATAAGATTAATGAACGTGTCGATCTCGTAAAACAATAAGTAATAGTCTGAAAGCTTTTATTCAATATTTTTATTTTATTTAGAAAACCACTATACAAGAAGTGGCCGCGTTTCATTCGTTAGTGGTAAGCCGAAACGATTTTCCACCATCATTGTAGTCAAAATAATAGCCTGCTGAATTCATTTTATCCATTTAGATGAAATTTGGTATACAGATAATTTGAGTCACGTAAAGAACACAGGATAGTTTTTATCCCAAAAATGATCTTGTAAAAGTGTGAAAAGAGAGGTGGAAGTTTGTATGGTTAATCAATAACTGCTGAACCGATTTGGTCAAAATCTACGTCTACATATTAGATTTAGTTGAAAATAATACCAAACTTGACTTAGAACCTAATCTTCCCCCTTCACCTGTATCAAAAATCTGGGGGGCTCCATTTCTTAAATAGGTACATCTTAGAGACACAAAGATTAATTTCTGCCAAATAAAGAAACTTTTGGTTCAGAGTTCAGAGGAAGCCGTATTTGGCATTTTTATGTACCTAGTGACACACGAGTAAGGAATAGCACACACACACGAATCATATTAATAAACATCTGGGTATTATAATTTAACGTATTGCGCAATCATGGCTTCACTCGGCTAATAGGTAAACGTACAGATGTAGTACATAATTGTTTTCTATCGTATTTTCTTGGAAACGTTCGTAATTGTCTTGCTATGTCAGCTAACCTCCAGTACTTTTTGTGCCGAGACTGACTCAAATAGCAAGACACGTTCGTACGTTACCGTGAAAATACGATGGAAAATAATATAAAAATAATTATTTATTATTAAAATACCATTGAATACGTTTAATATGTAATAAATCAGTAGGTAGGTACTTACGCTAGCATAAACACCCATTTTATACCCGACCCCCACATCTTACATCGACTCTCTTCGCTTCGGCTAAAGCGCGAAGGCTCTTCAGCACTTAAGTGACAGTGGTTCCACTTGTTTAATTAAGTTTATTTTTTACAGTGAGACCACTGTTAGTGGAAATCCTAGCCAGAGAACAGCCGCTGTCTGTGGGTCAAGAAGCTGAACTCGCCTGTCGAGCGGTGGGGGCGAGACCGCCTGCCATTATCACCTGGTGGCTCGAAGGGAAACAAATGAATGCTGATGGGCCACAGAAGGTAATTTACTAAAACTGGTATGTAACTTTTTTTGAAGTTTTAAGTTCTGCTCTGTACTTTTTATATCGAATGTGGGTTATGTTGTTAACGGATGCAGATTTTTGGTTGCTATTTTATAGACCAGGATCTATATTTAATCTTTATTATTTAAACTAAAAATCGTTTAAATACATACATGTAGATGTAGATGTAGTGCAGGGACGCCCGGCCGGAAGCAGGCTGGCTGTCGATCGCGTGTCGCGTTCATACAGCCCGGTTCCCTGGAGTCTGAGCTGCAGGTTACTGTCCCGGCGGCATTCCCTCACCATTCTCCTCAAATCTTCTTGTTTTCCTGCAGAAGGACATCTTTAAGTTCGACGTCCTTTAGTTCGTTCTCTTTTAGTGTGACTTTACCGAATGTATTATATCGCGGTGCCGCATACATAATACATTCCGCTAGTAGGTGTAAGCTAGTCTCCTCCTTACCACAGTGTGGACAGGAGGCGTCTCTGCTAATTTCCATTATCTTAAGGTGTCTGTCGAGGGTGTTATGACCAGTAATTATACCCGTCAGAAGTCTCAGACTGCTCTTACCTAGTTTCAGAAGATACCTGGTTCTCCTGTGGTTTATTCCTTTGATCATCATCTTCGACTGTCTACATCCAGTTTCTTCTTCCCATTCTCTTTGTGCTTC
This sequence comes from Cydia splendana, assembly GCF_910591565.1. Taxonomy (NCBI): domain Eukaryota; kingdom Metazoa; phylum Arthropoda; class Insecta; order Lepidoptera; family Tortricidae; genus Cydia; species Cydia splendana. The sequence continues at coordinate 11,648,251 of NC_085962.1, forward strand.
CATCTCTTTTACCTTCTCTATGACTCCCTTCGTGACATCCGCTGACATAGGCAGAGCCGGTTCCGGACCAATGTGGCCGTTTCCACCCCCATCCTCGCCATCTCGTCCGCTTTATCATTTCCCGTAAATACATACATACAATTATAAGTAAAAACTTATTTTAACTACTCGTTTATTTCTCGAAGTATTATTTTATTCGAAGATGAAAATTATCCCTACTGAACTTAGCCGCGTCCTAGTTGACTACGGAACCCTAAAAATGACATCATTTTCTTGTTGCAGAACTCTGAGAACGGAAACGAGACAGTTTCGTTCCTGCGCTGGACCCCGCGAATGGAGCACGACGGTCGAGTGCTGACCTGCCGGGCTACTCACGCCACCTTGGAACACGTCACAATTGAAACAACAAAGTCGCTTAATTTGCATTGTAAGTCATACCTTTTATAATTATATTTAGGTACCTACTTAGCCCCTACAAGCAAAGTTTAATATACTTGTAGTTTGCCGCGAACTGTACGGCTACCACCAGTTTTGACATTGACATAACGCTCACGTTTACGTAACTTACTTTCTATGCATCTCGCTCACACTGGCATATTAGTGCAAGCGAGATGTACAGAAAGTAAATTACGTAGACGTGAGCGTTATGTCAACGTCAAAACTGGTGGTAGCCGTACTGTGATCCTTCTATTTACAATAAAAACACTATAATAGTATACGTAAATAAAACGTAGCATTGCAAAATAACAAGGCACTTTCAGAATGATAGTTCTTTGGTTAGCTATTTAATTGAATACCGTAGTGCAGTAATAATAAAGTGGTCGTTCTCCCAAAAAATCTTCGAAATGCACAAATACGTCAAGCTGATAGGACGGTATGTGCTATTTAAATGATTCGCTTTCCTTCGCTTCGCTTAGCTTGGTCGATTATATATTATATATGTTTACTTATAATAAAGGCCACCCGTATCGTTTCTAATTAAATATAAATTAAAATCTTGCGGTCGTTTCCTCTTAAGTAGATACCTAATTAGGTATTGAAGCATTAACGTCGCATGTAATAAATATAAAATCACAATTCGTGAGTGTTACGTTATCTAATTATGAAATTAATAATAAAATGACGAAACTCACTGCCGTATTCGAACTTCAAGATATTCACAAGAGACGACACGTACTAGATACATTCTAGATACGTTATAGTTTAGATATCAACTAGTTCTCTTTTACAGCGCAATTCGGGCAACCAATGTCACTTTTACGTTAGATAGAGTAAGATATATTATCTATTAGATGTGAATTGGATCTCTAAGTCATATCCTGTGGAAATCGTTCAACAGTATCTCCAGAATCGCACAAATGTCAAATTTGACAGGTTAGATCTTAAACATATCGTTATCGTATCTTGGTGATGTCTAAAAGATGTCTAATAGATGTCTATTTCAAAATCCGAATCGGGCTAAAAGAAACTAGTCCACAGTAATTGTTTTGCATAACCACCATGTAAAATAAACCCTCTAAAAATATTTTCAGTAGTCAAAACAATCAACAAGAATTTTATGTACTTTTGTATTTTGGCCACATTCTTGCTCTCAAGCATGACGTGAAGCGTACTAAACAAGAACTAGCGACATCTAGCCATCAGAACCATGAAATATTTCAATGGGCCGTCTCGCTCTTATGGCTAGGATACCCCGGAATTACCCTATTTTCATGACTTGTCTAGTTGTCATTAGTTATAATATAATTTATAGGTAGGTACTTAGGAAAAACATGAATTCATTATCGAAAACTCACAAATTCTGAATAATATACGTCCCTGGCTCCCTAGTCAGCTGGTTATGAAAGGGCGTCGTCCTCACGCCACGTTAGAACACGTAGTTACGAGTATAAGTAGTTACTTATACTCGTAGAAACTACGTCCCCAATTTGCATCCTAAATGTTGCGTGATATAAACCATAATATTATACGGCTTATATGTATGTACCATACAATTTGTTTTAATGTTAGACAACTTGGCGACGAAGTAAGTGGTTTGAAATAGTTTTGTTTAAAATATGGCGTATTTACATTGAGCACGAGAGAATGTTTTGTGTCCCTAGTAGGTTGTGTAGCAATATTTTAACGAACACTTAAAATCACAATAACTTACAAAGTTTGTTTTCATATAATAACTTACAAATTGTATGTATATTATTTTAAACCGAAACTTACCCGATTTAACATATCTGAAAATAAAAACGTTGTACTGATTTGTATTGTCGCTATTATTTAAGTACAATGTTTCTGTCAATAGATATACCCATCGTGTCCCTTCAGTTGGGCTCCAAACTGAACCCTAATGATATAGAAGAGGGAGACGACGTATACTTTGACTGCAGCGTACGAGCACATCCACAAGCCTACAAAGTTGTATGGGAACATAATGTAAGTAAAATGAATTAAGTTTTCTATTTTTATTTTACCATTTTACTAAATTTTAGCAGCTCAACGTCTTTCCCAAAAACTATTCTCATAAGTAAAATAAATGTGTCTTAGCAATATTATTCCTCTTATCATAATATATTTTATCAATAATTGTTATAAGTACATATCACGAACCGTCAATAAAGACTGCATATTTTTGAGAAATAATTTATTGCCATTGCATTTGTCTTTGGGTGGGGCTCATTAATTATCCTTTTGATTACACTAAGATACTTCATCAAAAGCGTTGTTTATTTTAAGTCAAAAAGTAAAATCTCAATTTTTATTTTAGGGTCAAATTATGACGCACAGCCAGCGAGCAGGCGTGATAGCTGGTCAGGCCCACCTCGCTCTACAGGGTGTCTCAAGAGAAAACGCCGGAAAATATGTGTGCACCGCATCCAACGTCGAAGGCGACGGACGCTCAGCGCCTGTTACCTTGCAGGTCATATGTAAGTAGCAAATTATCTTAAGGCAACTATACATTTGCCTCTGACGTATAATAAACTAATATCTGGGAGACCGAGCTTTGCTCGGAAAACGTATAAAAACTCAAAAATGCGCGTTTTCCCAGGGATATCACCCTAGCTAGATCGATGTTTCGCCCCCGAAAACCATAATACCATAATACATTTTGCTAAAACCATTTATAGCAAATTTCATCGAAATCGTTAGAGCAGTTTCCGAGATCCCCGAAATAAATATAAATAAATAAATATACAAGAACTGCTCGTTTAAAGGTATAAAATTAGTTCGCCCCGAACTGAGAACTCGCGGTTCGGCGAAAACTCTGTATATAGAGTAAATTTATAAACATTTATTAAACTTTCGACGCGATTGAATAAAAAAATGTGATAATTCAAGTTAACGTTTTATTATAATTTCGACTAGGTACGTATTTAGGCTTTTAAGATACTCATACATCAATTCATTATGGTCCAACGATATCTACACAATGTAGTTGCAAAAACATTTTCTCTCTACGGTCAGATCTTCAATTTTTTTTAAAACACTGTTTCACATAATAATATATTATTTGCGCACTTTGTCCGTCCGTTTAATTGTGTGTTTCTGTGAAATACCCAGGCTATATTGATTCCTTCATTGTTTAAAACATGTTTAAAGAGCCAAAGTACGAGTTAAGCTAGTTTAATGAACAGCCTTTCAACTGAAACAAAATGAAACTCACTTAGATCCTAAAAAATAGTTTGCAGAAAAGTTAGCCACAGAACTAAACTGGGCTAACTTCGCCCCATTGAGAGTTCTGGCTCCAGATGCCGAATCCTGTGATCGATTTCACAAGTTTTGTGCACGAACTAGCTCCGAAAGTGCATGAAAACGTCTGGTTTATGCTTCGTTTGAATAATGCACTTGATATATTACGGAATCAGAAGTACATAAGTACTTATACTTGATAATAGTAAACACCTACTTGATGTTTTCACATCACGAGTAGATACATATTATTATTTGTAAAATTTCAATTAGGAATGTTTGTTTTTGTATCAAAACGGCTTAAAGAATAATTTTGTTCACTACTGTTTTAACAGTAGTGAACAAAATTTTGCAAACATTTATTGATTGAACTTCAATTTTAAGTGCGAATGCGAGGAATACAAGTTTATATCGCTAACATTTTGCATGAATTTTTAATTAATATCAGATAAAGCGCACATTTCGAAAGGAATTATATTTATAGCAATATTTAACAGCAAAAAACTCATTCCAACCCCGTTATCAATATGAACGGCAATGAATAAAGCGAAAATTTTAAGCCATATTTATTAAAGGCAGCTCCCAACAGTAAAATATTACGATAAATATTTAAGGCGAAGTCCACTGAAACTGTGAGAAACAGTATTTAACGACCCAAGGGAAATTATATTTTATCACCTCTGTTCTACAACGTTTATAATCCCTTCAGTAGGTAATTTCAGAGCACTCGAACAAATAATTGAATAAGCACCATCAATTTATACCTAAACAAAAAGGTGTTGTAGAAAGTTTCTTTTTGTGAAAAGAGACTTTTACCGAACCAATGAACCATGAATGTTTTGAATAATCTTAAGTGATATTTTGTGGAATAGTGATTAAGTACGTATTTAATAAGGATCCAAAGTTTCGGATGTTTCCATCAAAATTCCAGTATTATAAAATTTATAAATCAGCACCTTCAGGTGTCGCATTGAGTTTGAAAGTAAACACTGGAACAAAACTGAAAGTTTACATTGATTACTGGAATACCTAATTACAGCTAAACATTTCATTTTTAAAAATACACTTAATTATTACCAACTGCACTTGGTACCTTGCTATTTTATGCTCTGTCAGTAATTAACATACAAAATAATAACAAAACCAGCCAACTCTTATTTAATGCTAAGCACCACCCCTTAAGTGGATCGCTTTCAAGAAGCTATTAATATAGGCGTATTATTGAACTTTTTTTTACGTCTTCCTCATTAAATAGGTATAATGGCATCGTATGACGATTATTAACTATTTAAACTCACTGAATAAAAAGTAGACCAGGGGGCCGATTTTTTAATTTCGACCGCTTGATTTCGTGTATTTCGTTCAATAATATCTCCAGTACCCGGCATTTAAATTCTACTAATAGAATTGAAAACGAGTGATCAATACCACTTGATTCCCGAATTATTAGCATTTCGCCGTTTTCCACCGATTTTCGAGTGACGAAATCGAACGATCGAAATTCAAAAATCGGCCCCCTGACACTACTTGTATCAAAAATAATGACATTACCTTTCAGTATCACCTGTGTAAGAGTAGGAAGGAATCTCTAAATTAGTTTTTCCACTAAATTTCTCACATGCTGTTATACAGATAGTTCACGGCTTCACACGCCATTGCAAGCAAATTGAATTCACATGCATTCTAAACGCATGACTTGCAAATAATACCTACCTACAATTTGAGACACACCGATTGTCAATACGACTGAATTGCTTTGTAGTAAACTTGTACGTTACTAAATATTCATCCTGAATACTCTTACTGAATTGTCTGTGTTGTATCGTGTACCGATTTGTAATTTGATTTTGCATCTGTATTCATATGATATTGCAAGTTATATTCGATGTCGTGGCAATTGCATACTTTGGAGGACATTCTTATAGAGATCGGACTGATAAAACTCTGCAAACACTGATGACATGCTAAGTTTGCACATTTAATGTGCTGCTTTCAGTGGATTAAAACAAAAGCTCGTTGGTTCCAAGGAAACTCATGTTTTATATTACTAAAATAAGATGTTATGATTTTTATTTTTTAGTGGCCTGCTATTATATAAGATGTCATATTATAATGTGCATTGCTATTTTTATCTTCTCAATGAATCCGAATGCAACGTTACCACTGTTGCATTGTCATGGTTACCTATCTCAACTTCGAAAAACTTGATTCAGTCTATTAAAACGCCGAAAATCTCTTTTTTTTGTTGACATATTCAATGGTCTAGAAATTTTTAAGAGTTATAATTGTTAAAAAGTAGAAAAATAATCAAAATTTTGAAAAATTTATAAAATACTTATAAAAGATCGATTTTCTTTTCTACCATGTTACAATTATTAAAAATGACATGTTCAGACAGTATGAAAACAATATTTTACGTATTTTTATTTAAAAATCTGAAAATCATTATTTTACTTTTTTGGGTTTCATACAACATTAACATTTTCAACATTAGAAATATTTCGCAACATCGATACACATTGCCACATTTAACTTTTACTTGGCTACATAAAATGACGTATTTTTATTTGTTGTAGATAAGCCCGTGTGTAAGAAGAAAGCGCCGGCAATCGTTGGTGCAGCACTGCATGAATCGGCCAGGGTGGCTTGCGAAGTCGACGCTTACCCGGCACCGAAGAACTTCCAATGGACGCTCAACAACTCCATGGGGACCGTGGAGCTGGACTCGGTATGTTAATATGGCTATAGTATTAGCCTCCAGCATTGAGAATTAACCTAAAGTAACTATATTATGTAGTTTTATTGCTTTTTACCCTGACGCCGCCTTACACACTGTACTTAAATAATTTAAACCTTAATTATTTATTCACTCTAAACGACATTTTTGTATTCGGTTGAAACTTGTAAGCTGATGATGAATCGAGGCGGCTGTAATTATAATTGAAATTTTTGCAACTTGGAAAAAATTAACGTGTACGATATACTTTAAGAAATATTGTAATATATATAATTATGTATCATAATTTACACGTTGCTGCTGTTACTTCTACCGCTTATGTTAAGTAATTAAGTTAAAGCAGATCCATTAAAATCTCTAAATATTTGCTACTTCAGGAAAAAATTACGACAAAGAACGGCCAGTCGATCCTTACATACACTCCTACTGCGGAAGGGGACTACGGATCTTTATCATGCAGAGCTACAAACTTAGCCGGTCAGCAGATAGAACCCTGTCGATACACGCTGCTGCCAGCAGTGCAGCCCGACCCACCTTTCAATTGTTCTTCCTTGAATCTAACCGAAGATTCAGTTGAACTGCGATGCATGGCAGGTAAGTTTTTATGAAGAGAATTTTTATCATACTTGCCAAGTTGAGAGTACTTTTAAAACTGGCTGTGTGCTGACACCCACCCATTTCAATACCCACCCAAGTCAAAAGAGCTTTTACAGTACATATGGTCCTATTTTCCCGCACTAGTGCGTAAAATAGCACTTTTCGTGCGTATGTCAAAAGTATAAGGGCCATATGTACTGTAAAACGTTGTACGATACACGTGGGAATAGGTCATTCGCCGAATTTCCTATTTTCCGCACTTGTATCGTAAATAACTATTTTGAATAGGATGGGTTTTAACTAGCAACTGGAATTTGTACGAAAGTTAGCAAATACAGACAAAATTATGACACATGTTGGAGCCTGGTTGTCCATAATCGTTTCATAACAAGAGATTAAAATCTGAAGCGGGCGCCAGGGTATTGCCTTTCTGCACGTGTCTCAGATATTGCATAAGCGAGAAAATCAAAACATCAACGAGAAATAAGGCTATTTCTTTACAGTGCAGTTCAATAGAAATGGGAAATAATGTAAACAAACCAATTTAACTATATATTGTCAACACATACTATGTATATTGTTTAAATATATACATAAATCTTTTATTTATATCAATTTCTAGTTGAAATATACAGGGTGACTTCAAATTGGTAATACAAAACCCTTGATTGGGACTCAGTTAATGCCCAATGGTATACTACAGTAACTCCGTTGTTTAAATTAGCTGTATTTAATTATCGCTAATTTTCCAAATAAAACAAATAATTAAAGTCCCGAAGTGTGGTTACCCCACATTAAATACCTAACTGTCATACCTGTCACTCTGTTATCAATGTAAGTTAATAATTATCGATATCACTGAGTGACACTCGTGTAAAAGCCAGTGCAGACGGGCGGGGGAATTATGGTGACAACCGCTCTAAATTAAAAATAATGCCCCTAAACGGCCATACTATCGTCACAAATTAGTATTCTTGCGTCCGCTCCTCCATTTTATCGGTCATAATCTTACAATCGAATAAAAGGCATTAAATTTCGCCCTACAAAGGAAGTCGAGTCGGCCATGCGAAGATCGGGACTTCAAGGCGGCAATGCGATTGGGCCGTTGCGTCCAATCCAGGGAACTCTTGGTCTAAATGATATCGCACACTTAGAGCTAACTGTGCTGGTGCACCATCTTGCTGGAAATGGAGATTCTCCAAATTTTGCTCCGGCACCTTTTGTAGCAAAATCGGTAACACGTTTCTCAGGAATTGTTTCATTTAAAAATTTATTGTAAAATAAAAATCTTGCGGACAATCTAATTTTCGATTGACAAGTGACGTTTACTTCATAAATATTGTGACAGGTGATTGATAACCAAAGAGGAAAGTGTTCTTTTGAAATTATTTAACCTTGTTTGTTAATTATTATGTTGGGATAACCATGTGAAGCCTAAAAAAATGGGATAAGTAAAAAAAAATATAAAAAAATACTTTGGATTATTTTAAAAGCATGAGACTTAATTGAGGGGCTTAATTAAGGGAAGATGTATCTAAAACATTGATTTTGTATTACCAATTTGAAGTCACCCTGTATATAAATTATAAAACGTCGTACAGATTTCTGCGCTGTTTCTTATAAAATAAAATAATTAAAACTAAACCTAACTTAAAAAATAAATATCCCTAAAACCTACCCTTCAAAGCATAGGCCCCTCGGCAAGGTGCCCATCGCACAGGCAGCATTCCCGCGCTGTATAGCAATTATAAATATCTCAGTGAAAATAACTTTCCTGGAGATTTTAAGTTAAATGTCAAATGGAAAAGCTGTCATATTTGTTTACATTCTTTGTTATTTTTATTGAACTCTACTTTAAGTATGTAAGTAGGTAGCCCTGCAACAGTGCGTCAATAAAAAAATTCAACAATTTGAATAAAATTGATTCATTTCTATGACTTTTATTGCTTTAAAGAATGTTTATTCTCAAAACAATTTGGTACAATAAATTCGTTTATAATTTTATTATGTCTGAGCATGTTATCTTATTTTACTGGAAATATTGAATTTGGTAATATACTGGTCATAAAAGGTCAGTCATCATAAAAGGTTTTGACAACGTCTGCAAACTGGTTTTCAGGTTATTTGCGTAATTAGGTACACTCAACGTCATCGTTATGTTTACAATTTTCGCCTTGTTACTAAAGAGTAGGTAAGGTGCTAAAGTGTAAACAAATTTTAGACGTCGACTGTACTAAAACAAACTAAAAACACTTTTCAGATCTTGGACCAAATTATTATCTATCCAGTGATTCAAATTTGGCGTGTGACCGTGTGTAGCAGCTTTCTCTGAAATGATATTTCAGGCTCCGGAAACCTGTAATATTTGATTGAAATCCAATATTACAGTAAAGTAATTGTTAGAACTCCCCGTCTGAAATGGCCTGAACCCTACAAAGTGCGAAAACGCTTGTTACAGAGTGCGAAATATATATATATATATATATATATATATACTGACCCATTTGGATTGATCATCCTGTATATATATATATATATATATATATATAAATATATATATATACAGGATGATCAATCCAAATGGGTCAGTATGGAGAAGTCAGAAACTATAAGAGATAGCGAAATCTGTTCTTAGGAACCATGGCGTCGATTTTAGATTTAATAATAATGGCATTAAATTTTTTTTAAATCTATCATACATAACCGGGATTCGAACCTGGTCAATATTCTTGTTGTTTGTTTGTATGGCAACTTTTAAACGATGCGTGATAGTTGGGGGGTGCTCGACCAAATATCATAGAGGGCCCCGAGACAAAACAAACTACATTTAAAAAAATTCAAAATGGCTGACTTTTTTTTTAAATTTTCAAGTTGGTCCGAGCGCGCTGAGATTTGACATGCGGAGAGCCTGGGGGCCCAAGATTACCATGTCAAAAAAGAATTTTGGAAAAATCCAAAATGACGGCGGAAACGAGTAAAGTCAAATTTCCAAGTAGGTTAAGCGAGCCCGAAGGGCGAGCTTCAGGCCGGGAAGCCGAAGGCCGTCCCCGGCGGAGGGCCGAAGGCCTGGAGCCTCCACCCCGACTCCCAAAACGCGACTCCCAATAGGAAAAGTGTTGGGTCGTGTTTAAGCTCCAACTTCCCCCTCTCGTGTGACGCTTCGGGCCTTCGGCCCTACGCGGAGCTCGGCCTTCGGCGTTCGCAAGCCTCGACGCTTCGCCGTCAGGCATTCGGCCCGCCGGCTTCGCTCATCAAGACAGTTGACTTGGTAGAACGCTTGGAAGCACCGCATTCACGCAGGCCTTCGGCCTCGCGTTTTGGGAGTCGGGGTGGAGGCTCCGGGCCTTCGGCCTTCCGCCGGAGTCGGCCTTCGGCCTCCCAGCCTGAAGCTCGCCCTTCGGGCTCGCTTAACCTACTTGGAAATTTGACTTTGCCCGTGTCATTTTGGATTTTTCAAAAAAAAATTTTTTGACATGGTGATTTTGGGCCCCCAGGCTCGCCGCATGCCAAATCTCAGCGCGCTCGGACCAACATGAAAAAATTAAAAAAAAAGTCAGCCATTTTGAATTTTTTTTAATGTAGTTTGTTTTGTCTTGGGGCCCTCTATAATATTTGGTCGAGCACCCCCCACCTATCAAGCATCGTTTAAAAGTTGCCATACAAACAAACAACAAGAATATTGACCAGGTTCGAATCCCGGTTATCTATGATAGATTTAAAAAAAAATTGAATGCCATTATTATTAAATCTAAAATCGAAGCCATGGTTCCTAAGAACAGATTTCGCTATCTCTCATAGTTTCTGACTTCTCCATACTGACCCATTTGGATTGATCACCTTGTATAGGTCATAAGGTAAAAATATGTGCTGTATCCAATAAACGGTCATTGAGCGTTTAAAAAAGAAAGAGAACCCGACAGCGTAATACAATATTAACTTTAATCGCTATATTTTAGTACCAACTCATACTTAACAGTGATTAATATGTAAACAGGCCCTAGGCAAGGTGTACATACTCGTAGGGGCCTTATCAGAAAAATAAATTTCCTATCCCAAAATGTAATAAGGATAGAATCTGGTGTCTTAGAGAAATTTACTTATTTTAAGCTCAGAGGATTGTACTCTTGAAATTAACGAAGTTTAAAAAGAACACGGTGTATATAAATGGAAGCCAAACAAATAAACAACAATCCAATTTAACAGAAATGTGAATTGCGGGAAACTCAATTGAAAGGTTAGTACCTAACGCAAAACACATTGCATTGCTTCGCTATGTTGCGCGATTTTCTAAGGCCTAGTGTATAATGTCCATTATTTGTAAATAAAATATCTCGAGATCCTATCTAGTGGCGTTAAGGTCGATCAACGTAATTTGTTTATGAAAATTTTCGAAATTTTGAGTTAAAAACCAGCAATATTTCACTGACAGATCAGTATCATAGATCTGAGGGGCTACCGCGAAAACCGAAATTCGCAAATTGCGGGGATCTTACTCTTTTACTCCAATGAAGGCGTAATTAGAGTGACAGAGAAAAATGCACGCAATTGACGATTTTCGGTATTGGCGGTAGCCCTACAGAAACAGATCTAATAACTAGAACTTAAAGTGGCCTATTACTTGTTTCTCTATGGTAATGTGTAATTGAATATCGCCACCTAGTACCCATAGCTTTACCTAGTTTATCTGTGTAAGAGTGTATTTATTTATTTACACTCGGCTTGTTCTGACACGTTGCGGTCTGATAACTACAGCTATTCGGATTTCATTTCGATTAAATTCAACCAATGATATCTAATTGAATTATATAAATATTATACAATTTGATGTATTTAGTTTTGCTTTCAGCTCATTTTATTGTATCTCATATTTATTAAAGTTGGACCAAAGACAGTTTTAGTTGAAAGTTTATTTAGATTTAGGTACGTAACGGCCTCCTAGCCTGGTCGGTAGTGACCCTGTCTACGAAGCGGGAGGTCCCGGATTCGAATCCTGGTAAGGGCATTTATTTGTGTGTTCATCACAAATATTTGTTCCTAAGTTATGGATGTTATGTTCCTAAGGTATATATATATATATATATATATGTATATATATATATATATATAAGTATTTATATATATATATATATATATATATATATATATATATATTATGTATGTTATTATGTATTGTGTATATATTATGTATATCGTCATTTATATTGTACCAAGGGCGCTCAGTTATCTTTGCAGCTTACTGTACACAGTGAGTATGAAGAATAGCAACGCCATGTGCAAATGTTAAATCAATATCGATACTCCAATATTAAAAAATATATATTTAAAAATCTCAGTATTGTCAAACCTCATGGTTTTAATTTTACTCAAATTATTTTTATTCAGGTTACGATGGTGGTCTGCATACACTGTACTTCGTCGAGGCATGGGAGCACGACACGCTGTTGACGAACGCTTCTTCTATTTCTCCGGTGTGGAAGCTGCGCAATCTGGGCTCCGGGAAAGCAGTGAAACTAGTTTTCTACGCAAGTAACGCTAGGGGGCGTTCGGAAACCACAACGCTAAGGGTGCTAACATTATCTCGGCTGGCATTACATACTGGTAAGTTTTCCTTAAAAATTAGCTAAAATACATTTTAATTGTTACCTGTACAGTAAACTAACTAACGTTGAAATTTATGTTTATTTTTGTCTACAACAGAAGCAAAAACCATAAATGGCAGCAGTATGGAAGCGGGTTGGGCTTTAGGAATTATAGCGGGGACAGTGGGGACCCTGGTGGTAGTTGCCGTCATAGCCCTGCTCGCGAGGAGGAGGCATCATCGACCCATGCAGTATGAAGGTATATAATATTAATATTCCTTTTTTGGGAGAATCTACTTTGAATAGAACACTGATTTCGTGTTCCTAGTCTCCCTAGCAAAGAAAAATCGATTATACAAAAACCATGTTGATTTTTTAACTTTTTTGTTACCTAACTATCATTTTTAGATCCATGAGTATTTAATTAACACATTAAAATTAACAACTTGATCAGATAAAGTTACATTTTGTACGGTAACGCAGCAGAAAAACGTTTGCTCCCATACAAAAATCAGAGACACACCATTTTTATATGGGAGGATGGGAGGGAGGATGTATCGATTTTTCGTTGCTAGGGTATCTAGGGACACAAAATCTGTGTTCTAAAAGTTGATTCACCCTTTTAAACTAAGTAACAAAGGCAAACACAAAGGAAAAATCAACATTCGTGTGTTAGCCTTTGTGTTGCTGCCAAAAAATGAATGTAGGAATGTTCTATTCAACAAAAATGTTTCACGGGCATTCACTTACATAAAGGTATAGATACCTACGAGCCCCGATGCATATGTTTCCGTCTAGTGAAAGCACTTTCCAAGGTTCTTCTGTTTGTATAAAAATAATGTTTTAAATTAAAATTCAATATTTTTTAGTCTTCTTCTATGGATATATTCTCCAATAACAACATTTAAAATCAAGAAATTCTAATTGACAAAGCGAAAAAAAAACGCGAATAAACCCGACAAGCGAGCTCTCTGTTCCTAGGCGCTTTTGGCTACATATGGAATATCTCGTGTTATCGGCTACGCTCGTAGCGCGTAACTAGTAAGTTCGAATCGGGCAGTGCAGTGTGTTAATTTTGTATCTTATGAAGATATATTGTTTTATTTCGTCGATAGCTAGGCTGATTACTTTTTTTAATTCTCCAAACATCTCTTGCTTTGCTTAACTCAGTTTGGACTGGATCAGATCGCTGAGTACAAATTTGATGCTAGCCTCCACAGGGTTATTACTTTGGTAATGTAATAATGAGTTATCGACCCAACTGTGACCCTCTTTTGGCGAGTTGTCACATATCGACATACTGGAATAACTACGTCGGCGGAGAATGCTCGTAATGTTTACGTACCGGTGTTTTCTCACCTTTTAGATGATTGTAACCCATTAGCGGCTGAATTATTTTTATGTCGCCGATTTTGATGATTTTCAGATATATTAATATATTATGCCTCAGAAACAGAAATATAAAATTAAAATTTAAATCCGACCTGTAGTTTAGAAAAAAAATACTGATGCCGCATGGCATCGCTAGCCCTCTACCGTGTCAATAAAAACATGTTGTTATTTGTCAGCATTTATTGAACATGAAAGTTATAATCACATTTGGCAAAAAGTCCTGCAACATTGTAATCTAGATCGGCTTTTACACTGTTCCAAAGCACATTCTACGTACATCCTCAGCACATGGTACCAAATAATGACCAACACCATCATAGCGAAAATCATCAGCAACTCGGATACCAGTCTGAGATTGTCGCAACCCTTGAGGACAGACTGCATGTTTATTAAGAAGTCTGCATACGTCTGTATACTAATAACCAGCAAGTGATAAAAACTGTCATCACAACGTAGCTTGATGTTCCCAATTCTACTATATTGGCTAGAAAATCAGTGGCTCGGCGTATAGGAAGAGTCGGTTTATGGTTCTATCTGAAGTTCTCTATGGAATGGAAACCGGGATCACGATGTCTTAGATGTAAACAGCATCACCCTACCACACCAGATATCTTAATAACAACCAGTGATGTTACTAATGAAGTAACAACCAATTAAGTGGGTTGGACCTTGATAGACTGTATATGGGCAAGAGGTTCAACATAGCCACTAAAACTCAAAATCCTTACTTTTTTGACAGTAATTGTATTCGAAATTTTTAAAAAGCCCGATAAGATTCTAAAATCATGATGAAAACGCTAACAAATAGGGGAAAATAAAACATAGAACATGTAACACATATCAAATGATAAGACCACATAAGCGGCTAATGGTGCCGTACGGCATCGAAGAATTTTCTCATGCCATATACTAAATCTGAAATCAAAATTTAATAGTCTATGTATATCATTGCATTAATTATACATCCCACGTCCTGATAAAATACATTACATAAATATTTTACCAGAAAACCAACGATTTCTGACCAGTTTACTTAGAATGAACACCAAAAATTTGTATTTTTTTCTATACCCAATTTTTGGGTACCTGAAACCAGCAGGAACAATTCAAGTTGCTTAAAACATGTAATTAAATTGATAACTGGTATCCTTGAGTATGTAATTAATCACAAAACTCCTTAATTTTCTGCTTATTGTATCTTTAGAGAGCGAAATACTAAGCACAGGAAAAGCGATGCCGTATGGCACCGCTAGCCGTTAATGGGTTAACTAGTCCAATCAAAGTTACATAAGTCAAAAATTATGTTCCTAACATTTTCCTCTACAACTTTTTTTGAGCATTCGTTGCCTGACCTAAATAGTTACACGGCAGTTATATCACGTTAGCTTTTGTCACATCTGTCACCCTTATTTATAAATACATATTTTTGCTCTTCGATTGACGTTTAACCGACTTCAAAAAGGAGGAAGTTATAAATTCGACCGTTTTTTATTCTTGTATGTATGTTTTCGGTAAACGATAGTCATCTTGACTACAACCTGACAAAAATCGATAAATGCCGAATCATAAACGTTCTGCTGTAAATATATGACTAAGTATTAAACCAAGCAATTCAAACTTACTTCGGTTTGGAGCACGAGCGGGAATAGGTGCAGATTCGTTGCGTGGCTGGCATTTTTGAACGCCTGCTCTGCGTTCACTGCATTACAAAATGTGATTTATGTCCCACTGCATTTCTCCAGAAATTGCAGATGTTTCGTCACTTGCTTACGACAGTTTTATTTAGTTTCCAGCTATCCCGCCGGGGAACGTATGAGAGACGTTAAAGTGAGTGTGGAAAAATATATAATTTTCTTGCCAGAGCGCGGCATACTAGGCGAAATATTGACATTATTTTATACAGAAACTGATGTACCTACCTAATTTATAAGAGTTCACATTATTTTGTATCATTGACTTGCCAATGAGAATAATAAATAACAGACTAATAAGGAAATGTCTGGAGATTGTTAATCGTGAGTGCAGCTTTTTACTTCAGACTAGCTATAAATGGATAATGTTGGTCAGGTCAGGTTATTGGGGTTCTGTAAAATAGGTAACTGCCTAATAGATCTCCACCACTCGATCCATCACAGATGACGTGTAACACCTACGAAATCTGAGGGATGAAATGAATTTACATTTTGCTAAATAATGTAATTATGCATTATTGTGCTATGGCACGTTTCGTCGGTGCGAATAAAAAACCGCTATGTGTTTTTTCCCTATTTTTTGATTTTGGCATATTTCAATTCCTTTTTCAATTTGCCGTCGACCTATATACATACTTTATTTGTATCTTTATTCGGTGTCACCCTATTTCACAGACAGAAATTTCATAGAATGTCGTTTCTCAGAAATTATTTCATATATCATTTGGTTCATATACTTTCAGTTCCAATATTATTGTTTCATAGACTATTTATTTGGTTGAAACATATTTCTCAGAAATTCAGTTGAATGTATATTACTGTCAAACTTTTTAAATTTAGAAACTTATCAAACAGTAGAATTATGTTTCGTGTATTCTTGTTTCGTAGACACAGATTTCATAGATTGTTGTTCCATAGGAACTGTTTAATATAATATTTAGTTCGAGTATTTTCTTTTCAAATATTATTATTTCAGAACTTATGCACTTCATTTAAATTTATTGAAAAGAAACTCAATGCAAAGAATTGTAATATTAGAACTGCGACCCCCGCAGAAACAAACTGTTGCCAGAAAAGTAGGTTAGGTTAAAACTGCGACCCCGAAGAAAAAAGTTGTTGCCAGAAAAGTAGGTTAGGTTAGAACTGCGACCCCTGCGGAAATAAACTGTTGCTAGAAAAGTAGGTTAGGTTAGGTTAGAACTGCGACCCCCGCAGAAACAAACTGTTGACAGAAAAGTAGGTTAGGTTAGAACTGCGACCCCCGCAGAAACAAACTGTTGCTAGAAAAGTAGGTTAGGTTAGGTTAGAACTGCGACCCCCGCAGAAACAAACTGTTCCTAGAAAAGTAGGTTAAGTTAGGTTAGAGCTGCGACCCCCGCAGAAACAAACTGTTGCTAGGAAAGTAGGTTAGGTTAGGTTAGAACTGCGACCCCCGCAGAAAAAAATTGTTGCCAGAAAAGTAGGTTAGGTTAGGTTAGAACAGCGACCCCTGCGGAAACAAACTTGCCAGAAAAGTAGGTTAGGTTAGGTTAAAACTGTGACCCCCGCAGAAACAAACTGTTGCTAGAACAGTAGGTTAGGTTAGGTTAGAACTGCGATTACCGCAGAAAAAAATATCTATGATTTAATTTTTGACAAAGTATTTTCATTATATTTTCATTTTTCATTTCATATTTTCATTTCATATAAGGCTCAGTAACTCGAGCCTTATATGAAATGAAAATATTAAGTTTAATAAAATGTGAAACAAAATTATATGAATATGCAGGCTTGGAAACAAGTTTTATATAAACTTAATATTATAAGGAATAATAATATATGACCTGAAATTTTATGACATGAATTTCGAAACATTAATTTTCTGAACTATAAAAAATCTACAAGTACAGCTTCTAAAATGTAAGTGCACTGGAAGTTGATCATTCTATGAAATGATAATATGAGAAACATTTTCTATGAAGCACAATTCTACGAAAATGTAGTATATGAAACAACGTACAACCATCTTTATTCGTTTTGAAAATAACTAAATATTTTTGTACAAAAAATAGCTGTGTTTTTTTAGCACATAACGAAATTAAATGCCTTGTTTTCCGTCGAGGGTGATGGCGATAATGTTGCACATGGCGATTTCTTGGCCCTAAAATCCGTTATGTATCATTTCTCGTGCTAGGTACGTTACTTTGGCAACAAATTGCTATGTGTAAACTTTACACATGACGATTTTTAAGTGAACCAAATTTAAGTCGCTATGTAGCAAAATTCTGGTTAAAATCTATACATATAATAAAGCTGAAGAGGGTCGAAAGTCTGAACATGGAAGATATTCGAAAAAAAGTTGGCTGGGGATACTTAGAATCGATAACAGAACATGTTCCAACAGTTTTTAGAATTTTTGTCTGTCTGTTTATCTGTTTATTTGAACGCGCATCACGTGAAAACGGCTGAACGGATTTTGATGAAAACTTTACTAATCTGTCGAGAACATCCCCGGCCAGGTTATAGGCTATAAAAATTCAACTAATAGGGGGGGGGGGTAGCCACAACCCTCGATTGACTTAAGTTTGCCCCTGAATCTTATGGCGCTACTTAGGAATGACGGGCAAACTTTTTTCAAATATGTGCTACCACTATAGAGTACCCTGGTAAACTAACTGATGGCGCTCAATTTAATACGTGTTGACATGAATAAGCCACCGAGGAAGGATTTTGCCAAATTAACTCTAAGTTTAGAAGAGAGGGTACGGATATCAACAAATTTAATTGAATAATTATGTTGATTTAATAATACAACAAAATTAAAACACAGTAAATTAATTGCCCCTCATTGCACAGTGCCATCTTTTGGGGAACTGAGTAAACATTAAGTAACCAAGAAAACTAAAAATGATAGTTACGTAATGGTAAAATAAACACACATATCAACACGCGTATAATTGCATAATTATTTAAAATTATTAATTTTCTCCGTCATGAATTATATCTAATCGTAATTATATCGCATCCATATCAAATCCATATTCATACGTATATAGCACTTAATAATGGCCACGAAGGTGGGTACTTTGAAAAAAAAACATTGACCTCTGTCATTTGCAGTGCCGGATTAACCCTTTTAAGCACAATAAGCACTTGATTAGGGCACCACGTCTAGGGGGCACCAAAACCGTAGGCAAAAAAACGCACAGGCTGCATCAGCATTGCAGTCGTCGTGGAGCAGGTACCTACATGAAACTTTTATACGTGTACAAGTACCCATCTAATAACGAAGGGTCGTAGGGATCATGTAAGAGAGTACGTAAGAACATCTCCAACGTAGGCTTTCGATTTGACCTTACGCGGAGGCCCTTAAAGTCATGGAAAAATAACTTGCTTTCGGGCTTGCGGCCAGCCGATTTATTCGACATAGGTTACCGATTTAATAGCGAATTTTGCTCTCTTGCACGCCAGATTTGTCGGCCAAGCCGAGTTGCTCCTTAGCCGCGATCCTGAGACCTAACTGTCAAAGTGTTATAAGGGGCCCCGTGAAAGCCGAAAACTAAAAGCATCCTATCAAGTAGCGTTTTCGAGTGAAGCCGAAGAGCGAGCAGTAGAAGTGTCGTGATTACATGCATAGATTCGATTTCAAGCCACTCTTTTGCGGTTCGGCGTTAGGTATTATGCGAGGCCTTCTGCCTTACGGCAAAGTTGATCTTCTGCCTTAATTACACTTGGGCGTGGATCCAAATCCAAGCTTTCCTCTTTCGCAGCTGGGTCTTCTGCCTTGCTCCCACTTTGCCAATTCAATTCACTTGGTCAATTCCAAGATCTGCTTTCTTGCATCTTTTCACCTCTCTTGCATCAAACAACCTCGCTGAGACCCTTAAATATCGAGCCCTACGCGAAGCTAGGCTGATAAAAAACTGTCCCATCCCTTCTCTGTATGAAATCCTGGATTCGCGCCTGGTTGGGACGAAAAGTTAAAATGTACAACTGTCTATCAAATTACGTTTTTTATATCGAAAAATTTTCGCGCTCGCTTCGCTCGCGTTTTCAATCACTTTCTAAGATATAGCAAAGGTGACATTCGGGTGGCGACTGCAGCAGCATTTCTCTGTTGCTACGTTACTGCTGCAGCACTGTCAATTTTCGTGATAAAATTATGTGACTGATTTCCATACTAAAAGTAAAAATTAACTATCAAATTGCGTTTTTATAACGAAAAATTTTCGCGCTCGTTTCGCTCGCGTTTTCAATAACATTCTAATATATGATAAAGATGACATTCGGGTGGCGACTGCAGCAGCATTAGGTACTCTGTTGCAACGTTACTGCTGCGGCACTGTCAATTTTCGTGATAAAATGATGTGACTGATTTCCATTCTCAGCTGTAATGCGGCAATGAACGTCAGTCAATTTACAAAAAAATTCAATGTAATCTTGATGACCCTAGGGAGAGGGGGCACCATGGTCTAGAAATGCTTAGGGCATCAAAATATCTTAATCCGGCACTGGTTGTTTGCGGAGTCAAACGATTTGGGACTCGCATTTTATACGCATTTCCATGCCTTCCCAAAAAAAATCGAATCATTCGCGAAAGTCTCGCAACGCATTGAGGTCACAAGTGGCACGTGGTCTTCCTCAGGAGTCTGAAGAAGACCACAGTGAGTGGCGCTCTAGCCAGGCAGGCCGCTTCGCCTTCGCTCGCGCGCGTATACCTTACTGTATCGTCCGATATACACCTACTACTCTGTCGTTTAAATCACGTGTAAAATTTTAATAAGGGCGAAAATACCTGTTGATTTTGGAGTGTAATTTTATTTAGTGGTACCTAACTGTAAAATATTTTATCTGGACTACAGTCCTCTAGCATATCCATCTGTCAACTTTACTTCAAGTTCCGCCTCCAGGGAAGAGGATTAGAAATTAGCCGCTAACTGACACAGACCGAATTCCACGCGGGCGGAGCCGCGGGCACAGCTAGTAATTAATATTGTAAAAATTTACGAAAAAAACTGTTTATTTTCTTCATAAGTATCATGTAAAAACCATTGATCTACCAGAAAAAAAATACAGATGCAACAAATATATTACAAACAGGAAAATAAACAGTTTTTTTTGTCTCCTAAAAAGTAGCTAAAAAAATACATGGCGATTTTTTTATTCGCACCGACGGTTTGGCACACATCGAGGTGTGATAAGTAATGTATTTGTTGCCTATCGTGGTAACAAAATAAATAGTGCCGTATTTATTTCTGAACTCAATAAATAGAAAACAAAATAACAAATCTAACGAAAAATACCTAACAAATCCCTTTTGATAAGTTTGTTTCAACATCAGAATGGGTGATGAGATTTTTGCCGCTCAATGCACTTTTTTTTAATTTTAGTTTCATCGTGACTAATCTGTCGTAAATGATCTCATTTTTAGGCCAGTCTGGGTCAATTGAGAACGATTGTAATGGCCCCAATAGGTGTTCATGATTGCCCGACCAGTGTTGGGTAAATACGAACACTAGGGGTTTGTTTTTGATATAAAAGTTGATTAAATAAAGATAAATTAATATTATTGATAAAAAGCTTAAAGTACGATAGTTTACCTTTCCGAAGAAGCTATTAAACTTATCCTACAAATACTATCTTTTGATTTATTTCAAAACTCCCTTAGGTTTTCGTAATTAGCCCGCCTTCCCTTACGACCCTACGTCCGACGGAAAATTTATTTATTTATTATAAATTTGTTCTAATCATGATGAAAATGGATATCTGAGGATCCGAAAGGTTACCTTCGCGAAAACCTAATACAATACAAATTTTTAAATGCTCTTAGAATCTTATAATAATTAAAATTTCAAAAAAAAAAACAAAGGGCACAGCTGCGGTTGATAATATATCAATCAAATTGTGTCAAAATATTTTTAATAATCAATCAATTACCCAGAGAGGAAAATGGGGACTACGTTTGTATGGAAAGGCTTAGAGGATATAACCAAACGGAGACGCCATGTCTATAATTTTCGGTACAAAATAGTCTGCCGTTTTTTGCGGGGGAGGGGCTCGTCAAATGTATACGTAACGTGAAAATAGCCATGACAGATAAACGTCAGTCCATACATGTGGTTGACCATTGGCCGCCTATTTTCGACAGAGGGGAACGCCTGTTAATGACCACTCCGTTTGGTTATATTCTCCAAGTGGAATGGCGGTTTAGGGGCGGTCGTCCATCTTTATTCGTCATTCGTCTTAATTCTTAAGGAAAATCTTTTTTTAGACTTTTAAACAGCATAAAACATACAATAACTGTAACATGTCAGAGGCTCCTTTCCATGTTAACATTATATGTGAACATAGTATTGTTCTATTTTTAAGTCGGTTTTTATTCCAATATTGTGTCCCACGGTAATTTAAGTATTTATATTTCTTCTCATATCTCAAGTGGGCCATTTCGTCTGAAATTCTAGATATAGTTTTAGAGAGCTTAGTGATTAATAGTAAACCAATATATTAAGATACTTACTCATAAAATAATTAGAACTTTATTTCAATGTCATAAAGCTTTATAGTTTAAAAATCTGTTAAAAATCAGTTTGGTTTCTTATGTTTCAAGTGCGTAGACTTGTATTTCACACGTCGTCGTAAAAATGGATGAATAATGTTTGTTTTGGTTAAAATATTCTATGCAAGATTGAACCATATTATAAAGAAATAACAAAGGGCGGGGCTCTACATTATGTGTCATATAGAAAAACAAAGGCGGTTAGAATAAAAAACTGTAGTGTCAATCCCATAGGCGTAAAAAAATAGTTTAAACCACACCCTAAAGTAGGTCAATTTGGACCTTATTTTAATTAGGGAATAAGGTGTAATTAGTGAAAGGACTGTACGAAATTATGAAATTCAGTATTGGTTATTGGGAAACCAATGACGTACAAGGAAGTGGGAAATAGCAGGGATGACGGGATCTAAGGTAGGGATCAATAGAGTCCCTTAAGCCCCTGCTACACGGCAGCCGACAAGCCCCCAAACCGCGTGGCCTTGGTCTGTCCCGGACCGTGTAGACAGTTGTTACCAACAAAATTTCGTTTGACCTCCGGACGCCCTTGGCATGCGAGCGCGCGCCAGCGACCGCGGTCTGAGCGGTCGGTCCGGAACCGTGTAGCCGCCCGACGCCGACCGCACTAGGCCATTTCGCTTGGAGGACGCGCCGTGTGCGCTCGTGTGGTTAATAGACATGCCATGGGTACTCAGTAGCATTTCTAATAATTTATCAAATACTTTCCTCTTCATTCTCAGAAAGTTATGTATGTCCCCGTAGCGTAGTCCAGCGAATTCATTAAGTTGAAATGACTCAACAAATGCCGTTTTTTGAGCCAGCGTTTCATTCATATACCCTTTTCTTTTTTTACAAACTTTTTATTAACTTGCAATATACCTAATCGTAAGTATGTAAATATGTTTGTACGGGTCAAATCTTGCAAGTTAAATTAGACCCACTTTCTAGTTTCCGATGGAGCTGAAAATTTGCATACATATATAAGTCGGGTGACAATGCATTATTATGGTACCATAGAGCTGATCTGATGATGGAGACAGGAGGTGGCCATAGGAACCCTGTGATAGAACAACGCGACCTAATTGTGTTTGGGGTTTTTAGAATTGTCTCGACGAGTATTAGTTGCCTCTGGAAAGAAAAGTACAGTCAGCGATAAAAGCTTGTACCAAAAATTGTTTTTTTGCCATAAACTTATTTTTTTGTCATTGCACTAGTATGAGTAGGTAGGTTATGAAATTTGGCGCCGCGACCAATAAGTTTTGCTGCCCCAGAAGTGAAGGAAGAAAAACAAAATGCAATCCGCCAGGGGTGGCATACGCCGCCCTTAGGGCCATACGCCACTGAGTAGGTACTAATGCCACGCCAACTTTCTGAAAGGTTAGGGGCCATTTTGTGCGCTTGCAATACGTGTTGTCCGTCCGCGAGTTCTGAACACACTGTGGTTTGCCACCGTCTAGCCAGACAACTCAAACGGACCCACACACCAAGGACAGACCAAGGTCAGACGGTTAGTAGGCTTGTCGGCTGCCGTGTAGCAGGGGCTTTACGAGATCATTCGTCGTGGCCTTCCGCAAACCGTCGGACGTCGGTTCTCTAGCTAGGTCTATCTAGGTTACCTACCTATATTGTGTCCTGACCTGGACTTTGCTAGTTTCTCATGATGCTGGTAGAGTTTGGATTGGAGCATAATGTAGTGTAATTTGTTGTGGGGTTTTACTTGAATAATTTTAGAGAAGTACATTTAAATTGTGTTAATTTTAGTGGGTTTAATTCCTGTTGTGTTGTTTATTGATTTGTGGTTCAGACAAGTGCTAGTATTTAATATTGTACTAGTAAAGTTTAAATTATAAATCAATAGACTTATTAGTATTGTAAAGTTAATTTTGTTCATAGTGGTTTTGTAATTTTTAGTGAATTTTAATTATTTATTGATTTGTGCTCAGACAAGCGCTAGTGTGTGAGAACATACTAAGTGAAGTTTAAGTTATAAATCAATAGAGTCTTAAAGATTGTAAAGCCTTGAGTTGTTTCCAGTGAAAATTAATTAGTTTGTGATTTAATTGTGTTTAATATATGTAGTGTTTTGGCCTGGTTTATTTTAGTGATATTAAGCACTGAAATGAACTTGGTTGGAATACTCTATATATTAATTTTAATTTAGTTTAGTGAGTTGTTTCGTTCATACTTATGGGGTAGAGAGAACTAGTTCGATCCAACATAGTGTTGGGGGGTTAGTAAGTTGGACGGGTAACCTCACGGTGTCAACTATAGTCCAAATTACTAACTTGCGGTGTTTTTGATAAAACCCAGGTGGGGACCTGGCAGTTCCTGCATTTATTAAGACAGGGTCACCCCCTAGGATCTGGAAGATTTGGGTTGTCATCTAGACTTCTTAAAGAAGCCAGATTCTAGTCCAATTATCCCGTATCTATATACTTATATATTCACTTTTATATTACCCCTTTCCGGCCTTACTTCTGCTGTCCCAATCCACTGTGTGGAAGTAGGGCTAGCACACGGAGAAATAGGATTTTTAGGTCTAAAACGAGGTGTCTCCACTCGTCTTAGTTAGCTATAGCATAGAAATTACTCATTGCACATCGAGTAATTACGCGAGTAAATTAAATGTGTATCCCGGGATACTAGTTTGCAAATATTTCGGTAGAGTAATTGGATAGATTAGCTGTTAGGTTAGGGTTTTTATTTATCAGGTCTAGGGCTTTTGTAGGATTGATCTAGATTTATAATTTTAATATATCAAAGCCATTAGATATTTACAGTAGGTAGCTAGGTTCCTTTCGATACATATATGGCTATTTTTATTGCATTTGTTGTTCTTAATTATGGGTTTATTGGTTAAATTCAAAATAGCGGTAGCTAGGATGTAGTGTGGGATTAGGGATTGTTAGGATTTTATTACATATATTTATTTATGACTTATTGACAAACTTGACATATTGACTTATGACATGACTGTATATATTTGTTCCCTTGCAACGCTACTGGTAGAAATATATTGTGGGAAAAACTAAAGTAAATAACCACAATATAATGTAGTATTGTAGAATCAATTTGCTTACAAAGAAATATTTGTTTTGCCTGTCCCTTAGCAGTTTGTATGACGATTACATTCTGTTTTCTACAGATTACCTGTGATTTTCACACTTGACCTTTAAAAATATAAGGTCATATATTATCATAAAACCTTATTTCAATGAGTGATTTATCCGGGCTCAGATCAAGGCAGATGCACGATCGTAGATTATTTTGGTCCGAAAGTGTGATTCAAAATGACTACAATTAAAGTTTGGATAATATCATTTCATTGAATATTAAAATACGTATACTACAAAATTACAGTATTCTGGAGAATTGGAGTGGATCAAATACAGCTGCTCTACTACCAGTACCTATTTTGTTATGTTAAATTGTCCCTTTGATGTCCTCTCATTTATGACGAAAAATGTCACAAATAATGACTTGGTCGAATGATGGTGATGGCCAGTCATTATTAAAAGATGTCCCTTCTGGACCACAATATAGTTCCTTCAGAACTGGGGCGGGGATTCTGACCTGCAACTGGATGATGATCACGGGTGTCGCGGAGGCGGGGCGATATCTATACCCCAAAAACAAAATATTGTGACATTTATTAGTATTTGTACTTTGACCAACTGACTATTACATTTGACAAACTTTACTTACTATGACATACTTTACTGACAATTTAACTATGACATTCTACAGACTTATTTGATTATGACATACTTACTATTGACTTATTGATTACATCTTATTATAGACTTAATCTGATTAAGTCAAACATTACTATAACCTGCAATGATATTTTTTATTACTCTGACATAATTCACGGTTTAATAATTATTTAACAATATTAGGATTTATAGGCGTATAATTCATAACTCTTTCTTATTATGCGAAAAGGATTTTGGTTACTATTAGCGGTTACGACGAAGGGTCCTACATAAACACTAAACGATCATTTGGCCAATCTACTGATCCAATTCAAGATATTAACTTATTTAATTAGTATTTATTTAGGTCATTTGCATTATTTTATAATAACTAATAAAGGTAATTACGGTTCACAGTATTTTAGAGGTTTTAGATTTTTAGATTTTTCTTATTGGAATTTTTAGTACTTTAGGTAGGTCTAGGTCTAGCTAAGTAGGGGTAAGTTAGGGTTAGTTGGAGAGAGAGGTGGGAGATGTTACATAACGAAAACATCAACACAAATGTAACTTAAGATTTTCAGTGATAAAAGGAATTTTAAATCACAAAAACTGTACACACTATTTTTATTATTTGTTTTTATATCTACTTAGTAGGATAATGGGCTTGACTCTTAGAAAGAACACATTAGTAAGTGACTAAGACAAATGTACGAATATACTTGTTCTTTTTCAGCAACAAAAACCAAATAATTGTATCGTTTTCTTAGAGAAAGTTTATCCTTTTTCCTTCTCCCTATGTATGCCTCATAAAAATATTAAATGTAAGTAATCTTAACGTAAAATCAAAAACAAAGGACCTAAAATGATATATGGAGGCAATGTTCCTAGCGTATAGCTAGTGTTTATACATGACTAAGTTTGTAGTGATTCAGAAGCGGTATCATGGTCGCGTTTTTATTACCTTTCATGCCATGCGTCACTTTTACACTTACATATTTGTTAGAACGTGACTGGCATGGTGATAAATGATAATGAGCCGATCATCTTAGCCCTACGGGGTAGCCAGCTCCCAGGGTCCCGGGTTCAAATGTCGGTAAATGCATATTATATTATATATAAGCGCGGCAAGGCATGCAATGCGATGTAAATTAAAAATCTGGTCTACTTAAGATGGTCCTAAGAAATAAGTAAATAAAAAAACATTTACAAAGTAGTGTGATGATACTGTGTAATGGCACCGAACCCTTAGGGCTTGAGTTCTGCTCATATTTTTAGTACAATCAAAACAGATCTATTGAAGTCCAAGACAAAGCAAAAATAATTAATAATTTTTTTCAGCTCCAATTCAAACGGTGAAGGCTTACATTGGATCAATTCAGAGCAACAACCATTCGCCTATTCAGCCCGACGACAAAAACCCGGACGTCATACCCCTGGGGAAAGGTACGTGATTATTGGAATCGTTTCTTACCTAGATTTTTAATATTTTGATAAATTACCTATAGGTACCTAATATTTATAGCGGCATTTGCAAGCATGCGCACATAAACGTCCGGCATTATAAATAATTATTATATTTGTTATATCTAACTAACTTCTATAAACAGTGGTGTTAATATATTTCAAACAAAAATGACTGCAAGTTTGCAATGTGCACCACAGGTTTTCTAAAAGTATATGCCATACTAGTAATATTCCATTATGTATTTTTTTAAATCCTTACGATGCCGAAAATATAAAAAATACGTACTATGTTTTTGTATGTTCCTGGCTTATATTCATATCTTTTCATAGGTAATCGCCAAATTTCAACTCTATAGGACTTTCGGCAGTAGGTAAAGTTAGTTTAGGTTATTTAGCTTTGTCAGTGATACATTGATTTAATAATATGCCTGTTTTTAGGACGTTGATACTACATACCTATCGATAATTTATTTATGTAATATGGGGTGCTATTTAGTCTAAAGACTTAAATAAATAATCATATGTTTACGTTTATTCGTTTTTATGTTATGAAGGACTCTAAACTGCGTCGCAAGTCCCCTTTTCTCAAATTTTGATAGGTATGCTATATTTAGTTTTAGTTTAGATATATTGTTTGTCTATTAAAGGTACATTTATCCCTAGTAATATTTTAAATTCGAAAGTAATTCTCTGTATGTAACCTCTTCACGTTTAAACCACTAAACCGATTTAGATGAAATTTGGTATGGAAATACTTGGAGGCCCGAGAAAGAACACATAGATTTTACTAAATGTCATCCCACGCAGAAGAAGTCGCGGGCAGAAGCTGGTACTTAATATTTTTATCAACCTCCTAAGTCCCTGCGTAAAATTTTTAGTACATATTCCAAAATCTATTTTGAACTTTTATTGTGTAACGTGGTGCAACTAAGGGTTCCAATTTCAAAAATAAAACAATTGCTTCTGGGTCTCAGGAGGTTAAGTTATCGTTTTTATAGGTATTACCTACTACTATTGATAGGTATTACCTGTTAGATAAACGACTTACCATGCAATTCTTGTTTATTTATATATAATATCTGGGAGACCGAGCTTTGCTCGGAAAACATCAAAACTCTAAAATGCGCGTTTTCCTAGAGATAAGATTTAGCTAGATCGATTTATCGCCCCAGAAAACCCCCATATAGTAAATTTCACGGAAATCGTTAGAGCCGTTTCTGAGATCCCCGAAATATATATATGTATATAAATAAATAAATAAATAAACAAGAATTGCTCGTTTAAAGGTATTATATATATGTCGGAGACCGATGGTCCTAAAGGCGGGTGGGCGCATGGGGTAGTCCCTCGATGTATTGACTTCACAGCTAAATTAGTATGCTACCATGCTACCAGTGCATGAAATAAACCTTAGGACTCGTTAACCATATTAGTGCCTAATATATTTCAGAACTAAAAGCTATGATGCAGCAGATGAAAACAACTAATTGCTATTAGAATGTTGACTGGTTAAATTGAAAATGAAAAGATCACATGAAACCGTTCAAATCTTTATTCAAGTCAAGCTAGGCCGGCTCCAACCCTACACCTCTGACCTGAGAAGATTTAGCCCAATATGGGACCGGCAACAAACTTAGAGGGACACATCTTTTCAAAACAACACATAACACATCCTTTCTTTATTTCACAAAAGTAAGCTTCTAATGAAACATAAGAAATCAAAATAATACTTGAAATAAAACACTTAGCTAAATGGTTAAAGAACGTTGGATTCTATAAGCTTTCAGAATAATCCTTCAGGTATAAATAAGCCTTCAGGAACGTGGCGAGTTAGGCACGAGGTATGGCTAACGATAACGTCCGATCTCTAACGTGGTCCGATCAAGAAGAACTACCAGCGGCGGAGCCTCTCTGCTCCCGCCTCAGTCAAGTTGCCAAACCTGCTCGACCAGTCTACCAACATAACGACAAAAAATGCCACCTCGTGCAGAACTTCGCGCAAGTTAAACCACTTGACGTTCCAAAACCTGTCATTTTAGCTCAACAACACGCCAATAGATGGCTTACTCTCTACGTTAGGAATTTCGTTACAACCGAGTAATAACAAGAAACATTGCTAATCGATTTTATACAGGCGTCTAAAATAATGAATTATAACGCTGCAATACGTCTTTCTGGTTTCAGGCTCCGACATATATTAAATAAATAGATTAGAAAGATATATATTTTGCGGATCTCGGAAACGGCTCTAACGATTTAGATGAAATTTGCTATATTTATGGGTTTTCGGGGGCGAAAAATCAATCTACCTAGGTCTTACGTCTGGGAAAACGCGCATTTTTGAGTTTTTATATGTTTACCGAGCAAAGCTGATCTCCCAGATATTAAAATAATAAGATCGTTACTGTATTTACACTGTCCACTATAAAATGTGATAATGTAAGTTGTTTGTGGAATTTATTCTACATTTCAATTGTTATCTATGGTACAGATTTCAATTGTGCCCGTGATTTGGAACGGCCACCCGAGCCTCCGCCCTATGGAGCTGTCATGTCGCCACCCGTGGGCTCCTCTCGCAGCGCGCACAGCATCCACCAGGACATGCGATCTAACACTCCACACACGCCAAATACTCCCGCGTCAGATGTTCAGGTATGAAACGAAACCAAAACCTTACTTATAACTTAGTGATTCTCTAAATAGTGGCATCTACAGGTTAAAGTTGCCGAAAAAATTTTATTTTGTGTTTTTTCAGTTATAAGAACGAAAAATATTTTTTACTACTTTAAGAAACCCAAATTTCAAAAAGGGAAAGAAGTTATGGCGAGTTGAAGTTTTGAGATACAGGTTAAAGTCATACTGCACAGGTTAGTAGGTAAATGTAGCATGTAGAGTGAGTTTTAATATATAATAAATTGAAAGATTCTAAAATCACGTCCTGCATTTCCTGTGTCTGAACATCCAGACGGCCAGCACGAGCTGACGGTATTATGCTAGTGAAAGCGGTCATAAATAGACTGAAAGCTCTTGTAAATATATGGATCGAGTTAGAAGTCACAATCAGCTGTCAAGACTTACATTAACCTGTACATTGATCACAGGTTAAAGTTAAGCGGGTTACAGTGAAAAATACATTATTTTAGATTTTATCTCTTAAACGGATAATAATACGAATGTCTCACTTTTAGCATAGATGAATGTAATTTCATACAATATTAAAATAATAATTATTATTACATACCAATTTCGTAGAATAATCGAGACAAGTTAAAGTTAATATTTTGTTACAAACTCCAGATTCCTGCCTTTAACCTTGTCTCTATGAAACTACGACATTTGGGTCATGATGGTTCCCTACGGTGGTTAGATACTTACCTAATATTTTGCCACAGTTATGTTCTAAACATAATGTTGTATGCTTGAGTGAGATGCGATACCGCGGATGTACAGGTTACTGTGAAAATATCCTTGGACAAACTTCGTGCGTGAATATTGGTGTACAAAAAAAATATATAAGACCCGTGCAACGTGCATTTCAAAAGATATTGTCTATGTTATTACATATCATGATATTTTATTAACATCAATTGGTGCTTATAAAATCTAAAGAACTAAAACTGGAAGAGCGATGCATTTGAACAAGACAGGTTACAGTGAAAAGTGTTTTTTTTAATATAAGTATTAAATAAAAATAAAAAAATTACTTGACCTCGATAAAAATTGTTTTTGTTTATGTATAAACATTTTTGCTTCATATGAAAAAGAGCAAATAAGCATACATTCAATTCAAAAACTCGATGACAGGTTAAGATGCCACTTTGAGAATTACTCTGTAGTGGAACAAGCGAGCGAAGCGAAGCGAAGTTAAGTTCTTAGATTCAACTGCAACTTTAGCTGGCTAAGGGCACGTCCCTCGCTATTCGTTAGTAGCATTATTCGCTAGTTAACACTAGTAAGTTCAATTAAACATAATAGGTACCGAGGTGTTTTTTTCTTGTCGCAGAGTATTGGGACCTTAGCAGACGATCGCCGCAGCGTAACAAGCGGCACTCTGTCAAGACGGAGAGAGGTCGTCACCACGAGGACTCCCCTTCTGGCGAACACGCGGGAGAGCTGCGTCTAGTCGGCATAACATGACAAAGTGGACAAAGAACGCTCAGAAAATTCGAATGGATAAACAAAAGAACACGAATTTATACAAGCGTTATTTTGTTATATTTATTTTGAGGAAATAGGCATAATTATACCTACCTCTATTCTGTGTTGAACCGATTCTAAGGCAGGTTTGGTTTAGGCAAAGCGTAAATAAGGCATCGAAGTTACATTGAAGACTATTCTCGAGGCCGATTCTAAGTTTGAAGTGTCAACTCGTTTTGTTATTGTTGTGATACGACCTTGATGTTGGTCTGCAATGCATTTGGCTCGCATCAATAATAATTAAATAAATATCAAAACCGCAGTAGATATAAACTGATGCTGTTGCCTTTAGCATAAAATAGAATTATCAAAAAAAAAATTTTTTCATCTCACTTTCTTGGGTATACCCACGTAATAGTACATTACTACAGAGGCCGGGACGAAAGGGGTTGCCGGCCGAAGACATATAGACGGCCGAGCGAAACGAGGCCGGTTAGGTCTGAGCGCGGGCAACCCCATTTCCCGCCGAGGTA
This sequence comes from Cydia splendana, assembly GCF_910591565.1. Classification (NCBI taxonomy): domain Eukaryota; kingdom Metazoa; phylum Arthropoda; class Insecta; order Lepidoptera; family Tortricidae; genus Cydia; species Cydia splendana. The sequence continues at coordinate 11,680,289 of NC_085962.1, forward strand.
TGTATAGTGCTTTTCTCAAACATGCAATGAAATAAATAAAATAAAAAATCCACGAAACCCAAGTTTTATTTATAGAAAAAACTAAAAGTAAACTACACCCTAAATATAACCAACACGTACCTATATCATTATCACGCGTATGTTTTACACGAGTCGTGTATTTTTACTACCCGTATATTTTCATGTATCTTTGATTTTTTCGCCTTGTATCCGTCTGACTGTCGTTTTCGTCACATAAGTTTACATAGTCTTTCATGTTGATATCATGTTTCACATACATCGTTGCTTTATGCATGGAGTAAATAAGTATAATTTCCACAGTGTTGACGAATTTGTAGTTACATTCATTTAAAATTATATGCCACAAAACTGTTTCTAATAAACTGTAAGCCATTTTTCTTAGTTTCTCAAATAATAAAATTGCCATAAGCAACCATATACATACTTCGTCTTAGACTTGGCGGTAGAGGCAGCAAGTTATTAAAATCAATTCTGCTTACGCTGCCAATTCCGACACCTACGATTACAATTAATATTAATTTCATTATTTCGTCGAAACTCATATTAAAGTCAAAAAATCAACAACGCACCATAAATCCAATAAAACAGAATGAATATTTTTCAACTTTACCTCCATAACAATAAAAAAAATATAACTACGCGTGTTTGAGTAGACCTTTTTACCGCTAACGTTTAGATGAAATATTTTAAATGTTTTTATTTGTGTAGTTAAATTTATAATTTAAAATTATAAAATTATAGAATGTATTATTTATTAAGTTCATGTTGATTTTATACAAAAAAAACTGCAAATTATAGCAAACATTGTTTTTTGTTTTTTTTTTTATAGGCGTAGTGGCAGAGTGTCATTACGAACCATAAAGCAAATACTGCCTCTAGTTTTTTTTTAATGGATGAATGCCACGATGCTGTATCACAAATATCTGTGAAATGAAAATTAAAAAAGAGGACTTTGCCGGCCTAGGCCTGCAAGATGTGTATGAAATTCCATTAACGACCTTTTGTCCTAGCCGCACCTGAAACGTCATACTTCGCAGCCTATTATAAGGAACATAACATCAATATTTCATTGCATGTTTGAGAAAAATATATTTCACGGTACGTTTTTCTCTTGCCCCTGTAATACCATAAAAAATGATGATATAACATATCACCCTCAAACACAGTGTGATACAAAAAATGCATAAATAAAAAGCGTTCAAAGTCGGTTTATAAAAGGAAAAAAAAACACTGTAATAAAGGGTTATAGTACGGAACCTAAGCAGTGTGAGTTTGACTCGCACTTGATCGATATTTTTTCTGTAGAAGAGATGAAAAACATTGTATTGTGTGTGAAACTCATTCTTTTCACTCGAGTTACAAAATAAAATGATATTTTACTCTCGTTTACAATTTGAACTTATTATTTTATTTTAAAGCACAATATATTACTTGGCTACTGAAGGACTGCAAATTCAAATCACATTAACCAGGGTTTGGTAAAAGATTTTAATACATAAAGGCAACTTTTTTTTTTAATAACCATATCAATTTTTGACATGAATAATATATAATAATAAACTTTCATATCGATTGCATATATTCAAAATTTAAATATCTTGGCTCAATAATGTAGAAAATATATAAAAGTTAAATTAGTTGGTATGTCTGATTTTGTATCGTTAAGTACATGTTGCGTTTTTATTACTATTCTATTATTTTTGCTATCCTTGAAATGTACTGATTTTATGCGACGAAATGTTACGTACAATTAATAATATTTTTTAAAAATGGGTTTTAAAATGAAACATAGGACAATAAATCCAATTAAATGTAAAAGTAATGCATAACCAGATTATGAATAAAAACTCTTTTCTTCTTTAACAAGAAAATAGGTACCCATTTCTTTTGTTTTTTTTAATACAACATTACTGATAAAGTTACGTCATAGTGTAAGTAAAATAAAAATGTTCCAATGATTTTATGTTCAAGTCAATAATAATATCAATACATAAATATGAAATACGAAGGACGACTCTCAATTTTGGAAAATCTATTATAATAAATAAGTGTAATACACTAAGGAAATATAAGTAGTTAGTTAAATGACTCTGCTATTAATAATTAGTTCTAACAACTTTGTACGGCATATAACTTTAAATGTAAAAAAAAATTCACTGTGATGCTATAAAGTTTAATTGTTATACTTACTTTATACTTTAACCTGGGGTGTAACACTAAAATTATTTGTAAATAGTCTTTGTGAATTATGAATTCTAAAGTAATATATAAATTAAGTAAATATTTAATAAATTTTTGTATATATGTATATAGATGACACTAATATAAATAATAATTATTTATGAAATATGTTACTATATATTTTAATTAACAATACTTCGCACTTGGTGTCCTGAATTCGTATTTTATTTATACTCATGTAAGTGAAAAATGTGCTGTAATTTATATAAGAGATCAATATTGATGACGATGGTGATGTCGTTAATTGTCGGTTGTTTTATTTGCTTGGGTACAATTTTTTGTTTTATTTTCCCGCTAAGATATTGTATTTTCTGACTTTCTAAAGACTTCTTGACATATCGTTAATCTAAAGTAAATATGTGTAATGTTTCTTGAAGGAATAAATTTGCTTATTAGCAAAATATGTAACTTTTGGTGTTTAATTTCAACCAACCTGCTTCCCTGGTAATAACTGCTACACAAAATGGAAATATCTTCGTTACAAGCAAAGTTTCTGAGACGCAGCATACTTGCGTATACCTCATGCTCGCTGGCAACCCTACATTGCATTTTGGATTTTTTTATTATAATGAGAATTTTATTTAATTAGTATTTTGTTCTAACAAAACAGTTTATGCTGGTCGTAATCGTCGTGCGAGTTTTGAACGCATCATAGATGGTTTAAGATAATATTTACATACTTAGGTCATAGGTACTAAAAGTTCTTATAATCTATAAAACGTAGGAATGTAACATTTTATTTATAATTCCATTTCTTGATTTTTCCCTGATACGAACTTTCAGTATTGCCTACCTAAAGAAATAATAATAGATAAGAAATTGTTCACAAATCATTACAGATATCTTCCATTAGTTTCTCCAATGACATTTTTAAGATCCAATTATAAAATCTTTTTCATCTCTCCTGTTCGGAATGTTCACCTTTCATAGGCTGATAACCGGGTGGAAAATTGCATTTCCCATTTGGTGGAAAGTATTTTTTTTTATTTTTACTTCGAGCAACGGCTAACAGCCATATATTATATGCCATATAATTCAGTAAAAAGCTCTCATATTAGCTTCCGCATGACTGAAATTGGCATTGGCAATACATTGTAATCGGAAAAAAAATTTGTTCTAAAGAAATATACTTACCAATCATTAACCTACATTTCTCGTGTTTGACTTTCCTCATAGTCGAAATGAAAAGTAGAGTGTTTAACTCGGGTAAAAGTAACCATCTCACCCTCGAACTATTGGCACTCTCTCTTCGTTCGAGCGCCAAAATATCTCGGGTGAAATGGTTCACTTTCCACCCTTGGTTAACAATCTACTATATTTGTCAGCTGGCCAGTTGTTTGCCAGGGTTTGATAAGCTAAGAAAGTATGTTCAAGAAAACCGTTACCATAGGTACAATAATCGAAAGGTAAATAAAGTCTTCATCTAGAAACAAAACCAATCAACTAATTTCCCGCAAACATAGGCTTCATGGCATCCAAAAAGAAAGTCAAAAAAGGTCAGAGATTGTTTACCGGCGCCCATTCTAGTCCATGATAAGAATTTTTATCCCCCTTTGTTGTGACGCGAAAGGTGGCAAATTTAAAGGAGGGGACATCATAGCCTTTGATGAGTTCTCTTGTTTATGACTTTGGTTACGGGGGGTCGTAATCTTTGAGACAATGACGCCCGGGATTAATACAAGTGAATTGGGCCGGGGATTCTTTTGTTTTTTTTCGGCGGTGACTGCTATCAGAGTTATTGTTGAGGCATCTCTATTCAGGAGTTAGCAAACTATTACGCGCTTGGGGTCGCCGGGAACGTTGGCCTCGCAGTAAAGTCTATTATTCATGTATGAACGTAGTAGCGAACTAATTGAAGGTGTAAAGGTAATCACTTTTGAAATTAAACATTAAGTTTATAGGGAAAAAAATTACGTTCAAGTTAGGCTGCGTATTATTCACAAATCTTCTCCCTTAATAAGTCCACTAAAGCGTCCAATACAACGAACATTAGCGTTACAGCGAATGAATAACTACCGTTTTCAATTTGTAAAGGTAAGTGCAATTTATTATAATTCCTAGCGGACAATAGAAGGACGTGTTTCTTTAGCTTTTGTCGGACGGGCTCATTGTTGCCCGCATTGCGTGACATAAAATTATCGCCTGTACGCCACAATGCTAGGTTTCCGGACTATTTACTAGCACTCGCCTGACACGTTGCTGTCCTCGATTTACTTAAATTAAAAATATACCGTGTAATTTATGCGAGCAACGAACATGCGGGTCGGGGACGGATGAGTTACAAAATGCTGAAAATATTAAACTACATACTTGGAATATTATTGCAACGAGCGCGAGTGCAATAATAATGCGATGTTGATAAAACATACTATGGGAAATATACGACTGGAGGCGAAATAAGGATTTTTAAAATAATAACCATAAAAAATAAAACCTATATACAAATAAACTTACCCACCTACGAAGGTTCACACTTTGTGGGAAGCAAACTTTGGTCATGAAAACGTGTAACTTCATATTTGTATAGTCACTAAACGAAAATTATAACTAGCAATAAGCCACTACGTACTTGGTCACACTGTTAAATGAAGTTCGTTCGAAACGAACGAAAATACGAGTATCTAGGTATTACAACTCCGCTTGCGCACAAAGTTATAACAATTAACTGAAACCAACCGGGTACACCTGCCTATAACCAGTTTTGCTCGAATCAGTGAGCAGCTCGAGCGTTACAGGTATCGCGTGCCTATGCCTCGACCCTTAGGCATGTGTGCATATGTAATGGATGTTCGCCTCTGTTCAATTTAGCACTGCATGGAAACGCTAAACATCGGATCCGGGTGGTGTGTGCTAACTGCCGAGAGTGAACGTACTTTTTGTTTATATAACCAACAAACACACACACACAGCACAATAATTCACTTTTTACGCGACCTTCATGCCATTCATGCTTCATGCCTATCCTGACGCCGTTTTAATCCCTTGATGAATTGAGACGATATATATGCATTCAAGGTAAGTTAAAGTTGTAGTCTGGTTAAAGTTGTACCCCAAAACTTTCGAGTTGGAATTGAGATGTACGTATCTTATTATTTCTACTCAGAATCACGAGCTCTTTCGATCCTAATACGAGAAATATTCCCACTTATAAATAAACATATGTATGAATTTATTTATTTAATCGTATGGCATTATTTTATATTTACAGATACAGAGAAATCATAAATCTATCTCCAGAGAATTAATCCACTTGATAGCTTGTGATTTGTATTATTTTGCAGTCACTATTTTCTTCGCCTTGGTGTGGTGAAAAGAAAACACTTTTTTTTACTCGGTAGCAAAGTTTGTTGCACCCTGCCTTGAAACCCTCGCAACGCTGAATATTCCACTTTTCGAACCACAAGCGTAGCGTGGTAAAACAAATAGGGTACTTACTATTAATTTATAATACATTTCTTGCGATAAAAAGAAACGTCGGCTACGAAACTCATATAACGTTAAAAATGAAAAATAATAAGTATTAAGTATTAAAATGTTCCCTTGCACCTTGCAAAGGCATCAAACTATGCTTGATACAAAACTGAAATATTCCGGTAACATTTACGTGCTGGACCTAACATAGATAAGACAGTGACAATGGCTATGGCAAACAAAAACAACAGCGGGCTTTGTTGCAAGTGAACAATGAGCAAAGTGAAAAAGCTTGAAATGCCTGCTTTGAGAAAGAATCTAGTGCAATAGACTTGTGTGAGACTAATATTCTTACACGCTTAGGTAACGTATAGAGCCTGATGATGACCCTGCGGGATTAAATCAATTATTACTATTATTAGTTAGTTTAGAACAATTATTAGTTTCCTAATACCTATAACTTAGTTGGCATATTAAGTACCTGTCATGCACTAGGAAGTTGGCTAAACTGCGTTGGGCTAAATCATTATCCTGACGCTAGTTTATTTCAAGGATTTGAACCCGGGACCGTTGGCTTCATAGGCAGGGTCACTACCCACTAGACCATCAGATATGTCGTTGTATGTATTATAATTTCAAGTAGCTTTACTCAGTATATCTATGTATTATGTATACAAAAGAGTACAGTCAGCAATAGTGTCGGTACGTATAAAATAAAATGGACATTACTTTGTACTATTAAAATGTCTTCTAGCCTACTGAAATTCTAAACTTTGGGTCTGAAAGAAAAAAAATAATCGACTCCAAATATAAAGTAGTAGGTATTCAGTGACTATTATTTAATAATCTTCGGCACCTTTAAGGAAATCAGCAATGGCACTTTATGAAAATTTCCAAGAGAATCTTGTCAATTCTTTTCACTTACATGTTGCCATTCAGCAAAGCTCTCTACCAGTTAAATGATTCTGATTCTGACTTTCAACATCTAACACATGTCCATAATTATTCTGATTGCAACTGCAATGTAAACGATGTGAACCATCGTTAAATTGACGAGGCGCGCGTATCAATTACCTAAATGGATCTCGCAGGTCTCTCGCCTCATCGCGCGCTGCAGCTGCACGGAGGTGCACCGCGTCTAACGGCAAATTGCGTTTCAAAATTCTGCACAAATCCGGTTTTGGATCGGTTTTTAATTGCCTATGGCTTCGGTTCTGTCGGTGGAAAGAGAAAAAAGACAATATTAGGTACCCAAACAAACAAATACAAAAATATTACCCAAATAAAAAAGGGTGTTCACAGATTAAATATAAGTATACAAATAGAAGTTATGTTTTAACTTATATCTTTTTTTTGTCCTGATACCTCTCAGAAAAGTTTGTGATTTTTTTATACCCGCGCTTGGCTTTGTGTCTCCCTTTGCATTAAAATATAATAAATACTATTGTCTTTTTCGTATAAATATGTACCTACTGTTTACTTAAACGCGTAAATTAACGCGTAGTAACGAATAAAATTAAAAAGTTTTGATGTGAGCCTTTGAACGTTTACCCCGACGCCGTCGTCACCGCACTAGCGTGAAACAGAACACTCAATGCGTCGGCGCGTTTCGTGCATAATTAGGACGCAGGTTTAGAACGGAAATTCCTTTCGTTGTTTGACTGGGATGGTTTGCATTCTAAGCCCCAGAACGTGGATTTCTAGCTAACTAATTAGGTTTCAGTAATTTTGAATTGCTTTGAAAGCGGTGCAACGAGCAAGGAATAATCAACTAGGTATTTAGTGACGGAACTTGCGGAAGAGAAAAACAATGAAACACCTAACACACACACGCACACGCACACGCAGACGCAGACGCACACGCACACGCAGACGCACACGCACACGCACACGCACACGCACACGCACACGCACACGCACACACACGCACACACACACACACACACACACACACACACACACACACACAAACACACACACACACACACATCACACACACACACACACACACACATCACACACACACTTGTGTATTGACACAAGTAAGGTTTTACATAAATATTGCATTCTATGCGCAACAGCATTACTGTGTAAGAACCTCTTCTTCTTCCTCCTTCCCTTATCCCACCTACGTGGGGTCGGGTCTCCTTGTCATTTTCCGCCAGAGTAGTCGATTCTGGGTTGTATCTTCTGTTATGTTCAGGTTCTTTAGATCGGCTCTAATATTGGACCACCATGTGGATTTTGGTCTTCCTCTTCCTCTCGGTTGTTCCGGAAGGTTCAGTGCTATATTAACGACATGGTCTTTTACTCTTCTTTGTATGTGGCCGTACCATCTCAGTCGGGTTTCCAGGAGTTTTTCTCTAATTGGGGCTACTTTGAAACTTCCGCAGACGTATTCGTTCCTTATCCGGTCTAGTCTCGTGACAGTACCTGCCCAGCGAAGCATCTTCATCTCATTGACATGCAGGAGTTGCTCATGAGATTTATTTACAGCCCAGCATTCCGACCCATACAAAAAGGCTGGTCTCACTGCAGTTTGGTAAACTTTTCCTTTTGTTTTTATCGGCATATGGCTGTCACATAGGACCCCGGACAGGCTTCGCCACTTAAGCCACGCTGCCTGAGTTCTATGACAGACGTCTGCATGTATATCTGCGTCAGATGTTATAACTGATCCCAGGTATTTAAACATTTTTACCTTCGGTACAGGTAGATCGCTTAGGGCGGAGCCCTGATGAACACCAACTTTGACTTCAAAAGGGTCGCTATTGCCAGCTGGGCTTTTAACTTGAGTTGTGCAGTTATGGTACATATCTAATGGTCGGACACCGGTAGCATTTTATGTCATTTTCACGTCCAACGTAATGACTGATATGGATAAGCCCATGTTGTTCAAAATAAAACCACATGTTGTTATGGATCAACAATTCAGTTATTCCGTTGTACGTGTTCAATTGTCGATCTTCCTGCAGTGAAGCCGAATTGGTTCTCTGATAGAGTGGTTAGTTGTATTAAACGGCTACTTATAATTCGCTCCCATATTTTAAGGGTGTGGGAGGTTAACTTGATACCTCTGTAATTTGATCATTGGCCAACATCTCCTTTATTTTTGAAGAATGGAGTTAGGTAGCTTTTGCGCCATGAATTAGGGATATTTCCAGTGGTGAGAATAAGATTAAATAGTTTGGTCAGCCAAGCAATTCCAATGTCACCAAGCAACTTCCAAATTTCGGCTGGTGTTTCGTCTGGGCCTACAGCTTTCCTATTCTTCATATTCCTGACAGCATGCATTACTTCGGTTTTACTAATGACAAAAATCGGCCCAGATGTAGGTCTTATATCTGACAGCTCGTCGCTTGGAAATTCTTCGTCGGAGAGTTCCTCAAAGTATTCTTTCCATCGCATTGTTATGGCGTCATTTGATGTAAGAAGTGATCCACCTTTGTCTTTTATATATTTGCTAGTTTTAATATCTAAGGTGTTTCTAAAAAGTTGCTTTGCGGTCTTAAATATTTCAGTGTCATCTTTCGCATTCTCAAGTTTGTCGTAAAAGTCGGCCCTTGAAGCAGCTCTTTCTTGTGCAATAGTACTTTTAGCTTTCAGTCTTGCTTTCTTATAGTTTTCGTGGTCTTCTTTTGAGCCGCTATTTTGCCAGATCTTAAAACAATCTTTTTTATGTTGGATGACTTCTTTTACTGTATGGTTCCACCAGGTGGGATCTTTATCTTTTATTATGCCTTTTATACACCTAAGATGACTTTTGCTTCTGTTGTACATTTCTCTTCAAACTTGGACCACATATCTGTGCTGTTTTGGTGTTCCATGTTTATATCTCCCTCTAAATAGTCATTTAATGTTTTCATCAGGGTTCCACCCTTATCACCAGATAAATTACGCCATTTGATTAGTTCTACTTTATCTACCTGTTGTCTAATTGGTTTTGGCAGCTTAAATTTTGTCAATAGTATTCTGTGCTGTGCGGTTAAAGACTCGCCAGGGATCACGTTACAATCCTTGAAACAGTGCCGTAGCTTTTTATCTCCAAGGATAAAATCTATCTGCGAGAATTTTCCGCCGCTTTTGTAGGTGATCAGGTGTTCTTCTTTCTTCTCAAAATATGTGTTCACCAAAAGTAAGTCATGCCTGGTTGCAAAATCTAAAATTTCTATTCCCTGTGAGTTTACACTACCAAATCCATGGCCTCCGTGTACATGCTTACAATTTTCCGTCGTAACTCCGATATGCCCGTTTAGATCACCTGCTATGATCTTATGTTCATCTGATTTAATAGATATTAAGAGATCATCAAAATCTTCCCAAAATGCGGTTTTTTCCCCTAGGGAGCAACCCGTTTGAGGAGCATAGGCAGATGTCTATGTCTATGTCTATGTCAGATATTATATTTATTGCTGACTGATTTTCCAAGGCAATCTTCACTGCGATAAGGCGGTCTAATTTTCTATCTACGTTTATGATTCTATTATTGAGGATGTCGCTCAGTACAATGGCTACTCCATTTCGTTTTGCATCTGATCCATGGTAAATTAGTTTATATCCTAGTCCAATATCTCTCGACTTTGAGCCTTTCCATTTGGTCTCCTGAATATATGTCGCAGACGTGAATGTTTCTTCGTTTAAGGACTTCGTCCCGTTAGTGAGCCTAGGTTCCAAGTAGCGATCCTCAAGTTGTCAATAGTACGCGAATGTTTTTTGCGCTGTCCGTCGCTTACGGGGAACGCCCTAGTGTATTCTTCTTTCGCATTCACATCTGTATTCACATTCATCGCCTCGACGTCGCTTTCGGGGTACACCCTAATATGTGACTTCTTATTTGTATATAGCTTGTTCATGACAAGGAGAATTTTTTTTGGCTGTTTGTTTTACGGTGTAAGAACCACGAAACTTAATATCAGAGTCTTGGTAATGAATGAGCTTTTCTTCCAGCAATGCAGCAATGTAGTCGTAATAAGTACAAATCCAATTATGTAAAGGAAAGGCCAGTGCTGATCCTTACCCAATATTGTGCATTTATGAGAAGAGTTGGATCGTCGAGTGAGGTGTAGAAATTATTTTCACTTCAATCAGAATGATTGAAAATACCATAGGAACGTACTAACTCTCTTACAAGTTCATCAAAACCATTTCATATACCTAAGTGACAAAATACTTTCAATTTATGCTACTGAAGCGTGTATTATTAGTTTTTATTCCAAGTCTGTTGTTTCGTTTGAGTAATCTACCTAAGTGGAAACGTAACGATTAAAGGGTAAATAAGATGGAATCGTAACGTAATTATTAAAATATATTCTTACTCTATTCATCAACATAATGAAAAAAATATTTGTCAAAATAATTTTGGTTGCTATTGTAAATAAACGCGGCCCATAAGGTTAGAAAAATATAGGCGCGAAGGATCGATCTCCCATAACATGTTTGAATTTCGCGCCTTTATTTACTGTCATATTAATATTATAGTTGCCAAGATATAGGGACCGTGCGCGTTGGAGTGTCTGCCATCTTGTGGCCTGAATTGGAAACATATGTGCACATGTACATTGCCAAAGCAAGTGCTACCGTCTACCGTTCTCGTCGGTACGTTTTCTTGTGCATAGTAGGTTCTGCCATCTTGTGGGCTACATCGGAAGCATAAACGACACATTTACGCCTCGCGCCAAAAATCTGACGGCTCCTATGCTGCCCCCTATAGTTCATGCACGGGGCCTATAAGACACCGTGCGGGGATATTTTAAATGGGAAAAATACAATTTATATACCCTACTGTAATTGAAATAAAATTAATATTCAAGTAAAGTAACGATCTTAAATATGCATAATAGTATGCGTTTGCAGTCGTGTTTTTTTTTAAGAATTCAATTTTAGCAGCTGTGTAACTATTTATCTACTAATAATCAATCAATCCGTGTACCCTAGGTTTTACCCACTGATACACATTGATTATGATCATTGGCGCAACTGAATCATAACCTCATCCATGCGAATTATCCCAGCACATGCACCATTTTACGAAACGTATTCTGATTGCAGCTTGTTAATTTTGGAATGTGCCATTTGATTGCAATTATATAAACCTCGTATCAACCATGTTATTTTATTGAAGTCTCCACTTTTCGTGCTTGTAATATAGTCGAATGGCATTTAGGTATATACAGGCTTATTCGGACTTAAAATTAAGCCGACTTGGTTTGTTATTGATATAATACGAAGCAGTAAGAGCAAGCGGTACACTGTATGAATTTGGTATGATATCATGTTATATAAATAATACAAATATATATATACATATGGCTAGCTAACACTACATCTAGGCTAAAACTCAAGCTCTAGGCTATCCGGTTACAGCGATAGGTACCTGTCCCAATTCCAAAGTTGAGCAGTTAGTATTCGGCTACGGACCTACGGCCCCAATGGCTTATGCATAATTCGGCCACTAGAGGGCCTCGTAAAATGTACCTTGCTTTGAAGTAATGTAAATACGTTATAGCTGGTTTCCTTCAAACCAGAGAGACTGAAGTTCTACGTTAACGTTATTTAAGAATAAAAGTTTGTATCAATTAGGTGCCACCAATTTTATGCTCTACAATTTTTACTTAGATATTAACAACATTTGCGCTACAGCAGGCGTGGCTCACTCCGCGATTTCGTCGCATCGCTACAAGTACATGCGGCCCACACCAATTTTGGTGTCTAGCAGCAGTAGTACTAGTAGTTGCCGCGTACCTACCGCTACGGAACGGACGCCTGCTCGCGCTTACCTTGCGGTCATATCTGTCGTAAATTCGTAATAGACGCGTTTTCTTAGAGAGCGAAACTTCTGTACCTAGTACTATTATTTATTCTGTGGCTTACAGAAACTTTGATATCCCCATAAACCGATTTAATGACATTTGAACTTGAATAACTTCCGACGAGCAAAAGAGATTTCCAGTGACTTTTAAAAGATGTTTTAGAAAGCCATAATGGAGGTGTATACGAGTTTCCAGCTTATTATCTCTCATTCAAGGATGACTCCTTTTTCGGCTTAATTTGCTTGGGCCATTGGTTGATATGAAGAACTGTGTCATTAAATATTTCTAGGAAATGGATAACTGTCAGTGAAATAAGTAAAATATCAAAAGCTGTTTTTAATTTTAAATGGTCATAGTTTTTTAATAAAATCTTACGTTTCCCACATTGAACATAATTTATGGTAAAAATATGAAACGGTAAATAAAATTGAAATATGTATCAACTTTGTTCTATTTATGATTTGTGTTTTGTATTTTGTCCTAAAGCACGGCAATTTTATTTAATTCCGTTTTTCACCAGAAACACGATTGTGAGACACGACACGAAACGAAAACTATACTTTAATAAAATTGTTGTCTTATAAAATAGATATTTTATTTTAATGACAAATAAATTTCTTATGAACGGCAAACATTGACGATTAAATCCAAGCTAATGGCACCAGTGCGTAAATCAACAACAATTAATGAAACGTTGATTAAACTCTCAACTCAACTTTAAACAAATAAGCTTAATGAAGAACTAAAGATAACAAAACTCAAGAGAGTACTCAAGAGTAAAGTACCTACTCAAAACAAACTAAGTGACTAAAATTGCCGTCTTCAAAGAATCTATGAATATTAATTTCTGGGTGGTTTTGGTAGAAAACTATTAGAGACTTTTGCAGGAAAATAATATCAGTTTTATAGTAACTAGCAATTGTCAAAAAAAAATCAGGGCATGTTTATTTGTATTATAACAATTCAATTAAAGAACAGTTTGTTTATTGGTTATAATTTGTTTTTTTTTTTTACCTAAATACTGGAGACCTATTTGAACAGGATTTAGTACTGATTTGACACTACACATCACACACACACACACACACTACACAATCACGAGCGCATTTGTAAATATCACCAACATTCACAATGTCATTAATTTACGATTATTTAAGACAACCTATCAACTTAGCAGTGCTAACAACAATGCAGTAATTATGTACAGTTGAAAAGTCATGCAAATGTTTATCTAATATTGTTCTCTTTGAATCTTCGAGCAACACGGAAGGGAGGCGGCATTCGCACTATTTCCCCTCTGCCTAGGTACAAGATCAACTGATCTAGCGCGGGTAATAAAACTAGTTGCGCTCGGATTTTTCACTAGACAGAGTCCAGACGCGCGCGTGAACACAGCAGCAGAAAAAATGCCTAATTGCTAGGTTTTTTGTTGTAAAAAGAGGTCGGGGAGATCAAATTTACAAAAAGAACAAGTACAAATTTCACATGTAATATTTTTTTTACATATCATACGTTTAATTCCATTTAAACACAATTATTATATTTTAGTCTCATGTAATTGTTGGATTTATCGATTTTGCTCGCCCAGTACAAATTGCAGATCGGTCGAGCGACAAATCCGACTTCTCATCTCTCAGAATACAATAAAATTCTTCGACGAAAATGTGTTAGTGTGCATGTTGTAACACTTGTGACTCGTCCGTACACAAAAAGAGATCGAGGTTTGCAAGATTTGTCTTTGACGTGTGTCATTTTCTATGTATTTGTGTCGTCATTACAGATTGGATTTTGTATGTACGAGTCAGAGTGTGAGAAGTGTGACTGTGTGCACCTTTCCCCCCGCAAAAAATGGCAGATAGATTTGTACGGTAAGATATCGCTTGGGCCCCTCCCTTCCGACGTGTCGGAAGCCGGTGTTGCTCGAAGCTTTGAATAGATAAGTTCTTTATTTAAACGATGTTTTTCATGCAAGTACTGCACAAACGGCAAAGTTGAGTTCGATGAACTTTGTTTGAACTTACAACATGCCAGGATTTTTTTTAGATAGGTAGGTAAATGAAATCACCAATTTAAATATGTGACTATTACCAGCATCACAGAAGCTGTTAAACGATCTCTCGACTAAATGAATGTTGACTGACGGTATCCTGCGAATCCTGCAAATGCAGCTGTGTGCACAATTAGTGTGGTGCGGTCCGACAGAATGGACTGTGGAATTTATTTGAGTTGCGTTTCAAACTTAATTACTCCGACGACTACGGAGGCTAGATTGAATTTTCCTTGAAACTAAGGTTTTGGGTTTTTAGGTTTTTATCGCAATTTTCTATTTTAGCCCAGTAAAACACGGTTGCGCAAAATATAAAATCACAGATATTTGTTCCTGAGTTATGGATGTTTTCAATGCATTCATCTATGTCTATAATATCTATTATCTATTACCATAAAAATACCAACTGACTCTTATGTAATGCAAATAATAAAAATATCCCTTACTTGGAACGATTTAATGGCTATTAAAAATTTGACTGGGAATTCGATGGGTGAACTTTACTTTCCAAGGTACTTAAATAATGTAAAATTGTAATCGTAATTACAGTATACAGGATGATTCAGGAGACGTGAGCAGGACTAACACTGCGCATTTCGTAAATCACAAGCAACTGTTTCGTATCAGTATTAGTGAGGTTAACGTTAATTTTCTAGTCGAGTTGAAAAAAAAAACTATTAATTTATTTTCGACATGCATGGTCACCCTTACATTAGAATACTAAACTACCGATATTCTGTGTCAAATTGAATGTCATCACTGTCATCACGGTCTGGTTTCTTTTGAAAACTCGTATCTCACCCAAGTTTGACAGTTTATTTTCTTCGTAAGCAAAATGCTGTCATTACGGTTAAAGAGGTTTTATGTTTATTAATTAGGTCATGTAGGGTGACCATGATTGTAGAAAATGAAATTTGCCCTCACCAAAAAGTTAAAAAATAGGAAAAAGTGTGGTTGTTTCACCTAAATACGAGTGTGATCGATCAATTATCAGTTACTGAGTGTGCAGGATTAGTCCTGCTCACGTTTCATGAATCACCCTGTATAGATATTGTACTTGTAACCATGTCCCTACATAATTAGGGAATTGCACTAAATCATACCTTGAATAACGTCTTAGATACTAATTATCAAAGCTTCTAAAATATTTGAAATACATCCCATCTTGAATAAAATCTAAATTGTCGTTTTTATAATCGCATTAAGGCTGGGATTTTGGGTTGATTTATTAATGTTATTAATCATGCTGAAATATCAGACTAGCCCAATTACCTCTTGTTCAATATACCGCTTTTATATCCGGCGTTCCTTTGGCGACACCAACAAACAATTAAAATTAATTAATTTCACGTCTCTTTATTCACTTTTCACTGTCAATGTAGTGATGATAATGTCGTCGCTGTCGTTACTGATTAATAACACCTACTTGTCCAGCTTCATAAAATTTAGATGATAGAGTTAGAAACTTACGGGTGTCTTTTTTTGTAACCAAATAATAACGTAGACATGAAGCAATGAAATCTGTGCGGAAAGAGAAGAGTCGTGGAATGTATTGAACCCCATACATTCCACAACTCTTCTCTTTCCGCACAGACTTTCAACTATCGAAATTAAATTATGAAATATGTTATTTATATTATAATCTCTACCATTAGAAATACGAATTTAATATTTGTTTTAAAAACATGAGATTTTTTTTATTTCAAAATGAACATTGTAGTTTTATTACCTATGTCACGTGACCGAAAACGCCGACCACCATTTTTTTCTCGTCAGTGACGTCACTTTAGCAAAAACAAGGTGTTCAAATTGTAACAACGGCGAAAAGTTTGCACGAGACATTTTCATATTTTCCATATGCAGAGAATATAACGTACGTAGCAAAATTAAATGTTCAATTAACTGTTTTACTGTATTATAATTTTGGTAACACAAAGGTAATATAATTGTTAAATCACTCCTGTTGTTTCGCTTTCCAACTTAAAACAGCAACTTCTATACTGATTACTATCCCAGAATCGATCTCAGTGATTTAGGTACGCTTCGCTCGTATTTTATTAGTTCGCAACTCGTTCCTCCGCTGTCGGTCTGTGTGCTGCTGTTGTTTGAGATAGCCTATCGAAAGTTAACGCCTGCGGAGCTTGCTTTTACTGAATCCGAAGTATTAGTCCGACTTTTAGCTCGAAGTGTAATCTCACCCGAAAGAAATAATGAAACTGGGTGTACACGTAATTAACGCAGGTATAAGAAAATATATAAGTGGAAACAATTCGTTAAGTTTCCCCCCGGAACCCCACTTTGATTGTTTTTGGGTAAAACACCTCAATAAAAGAAAACAATACTTTTTGTACCGAGATTGACTGAAATAGCAAGACACGTTCGTACGTTTCCGAGAAAAAACGGATAATAATTATGCACTACATGTTAAATTGTTGGATTACCTTCGCCGACGTAGAATTTGTTAATTTTATAAGAATATGGCATGGGTTTTTGCCAATTTTTGTGTAATATCTGACTTACCTAGTAGGTATTTTTTTGTTTGATTATAGAAAGTGGGAAAACAAAGATCACATAAGCTTTTTTTGTATGTCATTAATCATTAATTACTTGGGCTGGCGACTTTTTAAAATGTTAGTAAAATTTTAAAATGATGATCAACCGTGTACTTAATGTAAAGAAGAGGGCAAATGTCATTCCACACATAAATATAATAGTTAGATCTTTGGGTACCCATTATACGTAAAATAAAAACGAAAATATTTATGTTACAGTAAATTACAGGATTTCTATTTACATATATTTATTTACTCATTAGGCTTTAGCTTGAAGAGGTCTCAACGATACTATTACTGAAATAGCTCTCTTATATCGAAACCATCCCTTACAAAGACAAACGTAATTACCTCTTAACGTCGAACCTTACCTTAAAATCGAAAGTGTACATTTTTATTATCCGTGAATAAGTTACGTCCCCAGCCTCAAGCCCCACATTAGGACCCAATACTTATCTTTTTGTAGCGAGACCATGACGTCAATGTAATCGAAACGGGTACATGCGACGGAAAATGGGCGCTTTGGGACCGACCACGAGAAAGAGTTCGTGGAAGTGCTATATAAAAATAATTATACGGAATAAAGGTTTTGATTTTTCTTCTTCTTCTTCCAGTGCCATCTCCTACCGGAGGTCGGCTATCATGAGGGCTATACGAACTTTAGACACAGCTGCGCGGAATAATGAGCTTTTATTTTCACTTCAGTTTTATACAATATTTTTTTTATTATCAGCATTTTTTACCGCCAAAATTACTTTCGCTTATTTTCACATCAAAATACTGGTATTTACATCACCGAATTCTTTGTCCAATTCATATTCCTTTTTCTAATTATTAGCTTTGTTATTTTTCCTTCCTATTTACCGGGAAAATCAAAAGGAAACGGAAAATCAGACCTCTAAGTTAACGTAAAAAAAGGTACGGCCGTTTATTCCGCAAAACGTGTACTATGACACTCTCAAGGGAATCAAAATTCATAGGGAACTTACCCCAATTTACTATACTCTTTGACTTACCCGTTGACCTAGAACTATGAAATTTGGCAAGTAATATCTTCTTAAACTACAAGTACAGGAAAAAATCTCAAAACTATACATACATTTGTTAAAATATATATACCGGGTGTGGCCTGTAACACGAGCAAATAGTTGAACAAAAGTGTCCTCAAACGGGGACACTTTTGTTCAACAACTTTTAAAAATTATGAAGTATTTAGACTCGCTATTTTTCATACAAAATAAATATTATCTTCAATGGACGCCATCGCCACGCCATATCATTGTGATTGACGTTGCTTGTCACGCCTTAAACATAACAGAATTCGCAATACATTGCGTCTTAGAATAAACTTTAAAGTGTATTAAAAATCAAACCACAAGTTATTTTTAAAAGTCGCTGAACAAATGTTGGTCAGTATGAGGAGTACAGCCAACAGTTTAATTTTTTGCTCATATTACAGCACAGGCCACACCCGGTATATATAAAACAGTAAGTGTAATTTGTACGGAACCTTCGTTTTGAACACACATGCACCACCTCAACAAGGCTTTAGCCCTTTGTTATGTTTTTAGTAAAAACAGAATGTTTGTTTCAGAGTTATAAATGTTACGAAGATATAATGTTTCCAACTGTTTATTTATTTACGAATCCATTATAGGTACTTATTCCGTCGTTTACCTAGTACAGTTACCATCAAAAGTAGCGGATCAAACAACGCATCATATCATATAATATATCATAGTATACGCCATTCTGTAACAGCTTAACAAAAAGTGACGTAGGTATTTATATTTATACTGAGACTGTAAAAAATATACTTTTGAACATGAATTTTAGAAATGTATTCTTTGGAAAAAAGTATCGGGAATGTCAAATACATTTGGCGCGGTGTTTTATCCGCTACTATTGATGCTGACTGTAGCTGCACACAAAACAAGCGTTATTGATAGGGAATGCAAATCGCTTATTTTTTGTATGGAAATAACCGCGGTTTCGGTTAATAACCGATTATTTCCATACAAAAAATAACCGAAAATAACCGATTTGCATTCCCTAGTTATTGAACTTACTGTAGGACTAGGTCGACTTGTGTAAAATTGTCCCTTAAAGCGCCGTGAGTTCAGGTCCTCCGAACGCAGCTCGCTGAGCACTGAGCGGACGGACGTGCGTGCCCTGGATCGCGGATATCATACATTTTGAATTGTTATTTTCAGTCACTTATAACAAAAAAATAATCGATAAGTTCGATTAATAATAAAATTACGCATTGGAAGCAATTTTCGTGTCTTGGTCATTTTAGATTCCATCAACTCTCAATAGTCCTTGCACCCTGGCGGATGTTGCCTTTGCGTACGTCCCATGATACGGGCAAGGGTAGCATCCGCTCGGCGTACCCCTTACATTTCATTAAAGTGTCAAAAGCGCCTATACTTGTTGGCTTCGGCTCCGCGCACGCCTCTCAAAGGTCTGGAACATAAGTGTTCCGTGATGCAAAAGACATTAAATTTAATGAAATTACTAGAGAAAGGCCTCAAGCTTGCTTTTCATATTTTTGGCAACCGTTTTATGATCTAAACAAGCATTACAATTTTCCAAAAACTATGCTGGCTGAACCCACTGCACCTTAATATTAATTTGTTCTGGTTCACTGCTTATTTTAACAACATAATTTATCTATCTATAGAGCTTCACAATCGAAAAAAAGCAAGCAACAAGTCACATTATCATACAATTTTTAATTGTGTGTGTTGTGTGATATTCTTATAAACGTGCTCGGCTAATAACAAGTTTACGGAAATAAATCATTTTTAAATAGAGTTAAGCCCAGAAAAGTCTGCAGCGATTTTGATAGCCAACGCAGTGCTAGTGTTATTTTAAACGTCAAACTTGTATGAAATAATGACGTATAAATAACACTTGCACTCGTGGGCTATCAAAAGCGCTGCAGACTTTTCTTGGTCTAACTCTAAAAACCAAGTCACTTCCATAACATGACGTTACATCGTAGGACCAGGGGATGTAGTCAACGCGGGCGAATAAATTTCGCAAATCCCTCGCACGGGTTTGCCGATCTACATCTAACCCTACGGTACTAATGCACATGCTCCGTGTCGGTGCGGCTTAGCGCGGCTAGGTAACGATTAGTGTGCATTTGGGACTCTGCTTAGTTTTTCAGGGCCTTTTAATGGTGATTTGTGGCGATTGCGTTTTGCTTTTAGCCACCGCGGGTTGCTTTGTCTGTTTTATGTTATACTATTGCTGGTGTTGATATGGGGTATCCCGGGGGAAGCGTGTTTAACTAAAGGGTGACAAATGGAACGATGACCTGCGCTGTGTGTTCGTTTTTTGTTTGTGCTGTAACGATGTGAAGTAGGTACGTTGAGCACCACTCCGACTCCACTTGACGGGTTTACTTTTTTAATATATTTTTTACTAGCTGTGCCCGCGGCTCCGCCCGCGTGGAATTCGGTCTGTGTCAGTAAGCGGCTAATTTCTAATCCTAATTTCTCTCCCACTCCCCTGGAGGCGGAACTTGAAGTAAAGTTGACAGATGGATTGCTAGAGGACTGTAGTCCAGATAAAATATTTTACAATTAGGTACCACTAAATAAAACTACACTCCAAAGTCAATAGTTTTTTCGCCCTTATTCAAATTTTACACGTGACTTAAACGACAGAGTAGTAGTAGGTGTATATCGGACGATACAGTACCTAAGCCGTATACGCGCGCGAGCGAAAGCGAAGCGGCCTGCCTGGCTAGACCGCCACTCACCGTGGTCTTCTTCAGACTCCTGAGGAAGACCACGTGCCCCTTGAAACCTAAATGCGTTGCGAGACTTTCGGGAATGATTCGATTTTTTTCGGGAATGCATGTTAATGCGTATAAAATGCGACTCCCAAATCGTTTGACTCTGCACACGACCAGTGCCGGATTAAGATATTTTGATGCCCTAAGCATTTCTAGAAGATGGTGCCCCCTCTCCCTAGGGTCATCAAGATTACATTGTTTTTTTTTTGTTAATTGAGTGACGTTCATTGCCGCATTACAGCTGAGAATGGAAATGAATCACATAATTTTATCACGACAATTGACAGTGCCGCAGCAGTAACGTTGCAACAGAGTACCTAATGCTGCTGCAGTCGCCACCCGAATGTCACCTTAACATATCTTAGAATGTAATTGAAAACGCGAGCGAAGCGAGCGCGAAATTATTTCGATATAAAAACGCAATTTTATAGACAGTTGTACATTTTTACTTTTAGTATGGAAATCAGTCACATAATTTTATCACGAAAATTGACAGTGCTACAGCAGTAACGTTGTAACAGAGTAATGCTGCTGCAGTCGCCATATCTTAGAAATAGATTGTAAACGCGAGCGAAGCGAGCGCGAAATTTTTTCGATATAAATAGGCAATTTGATAGACAGTTGTACATTTTTACTTTTAGTATGGAAATCAGTCACATAATTTTATCACGAAAATTGACAGTGCTGCAGCAGCAACGTTGCAACAGAGTAATGCTGCTGCAGTCGCCATATCTTAGAAAGTTATTGAAAACGCGAGCGAAGCGAGCGCGAACATTTTTCGATATAAAAACGCAATTTGATAGACAGTTGTACATTTTTACTTTTAATATGGAAATCAATCACATCATTTTATCACGAAAATTGACAGTGCTGCAGCAGTAACGTTGCAACGGAGTAATGCTGCTGCAGTCGCCATATATTAGAAAGTGATTAAAAACGCGAGCGAAGCGAGCGCGAAAATTTTTCGATATAAAAACGCAATTTGATAGACAGTTGTAAATTTTTACTTTTAGTATGGAAATCAGTCACATCATTTTTCGATATAAAAACGCAATTTGATAGACAGTTAGACAGTTGTACATTTCTACTTTTAGTAAGGAAGTCAGTCACATCATTTTATTACGAAAAATGACAGTGCTGCAGCAGCAACGTTGCAACAGAGTAATGCTGCTGCAGTCGCCATATCAGATTCAGATTCAGATTCAGAGCGTTTAATACGGTAAAAACATACATGTCAAAAACATAAAAATAAAATCACATACACACCTAAAACTAATTAAACCTACAACTGTACATATACACAAGTCAATTACACGATAATAATAATGACCAAATAAATTAAAAATTAATTAATACCCATACAATTAATTAATACTATAAAAGGCCTTATCAATCAAGTATTTTTTTAGTTTATGGACAAACAACTCGTAAGAAGTCTCTTATAAAGTCATTGAAAACGCGAGCGAAGCGAGCGCGAACATTTTTCGATATATTATTAATTTATTAAATCAACATAATTATTCAATTATTTTTGTTGATATCCGTGTCTTCTAAACTTAGAGTTAATTTGGCAAAATCTTTCCTCGGTGGCTTATTCATGTCACAACGTATTAAATTCACCGCCATCTGTTAGTTTACCAGGGTACTCAATAGTTGTAGCACATATTTGAAAAAAGTTTGCCCCTCCGTCCTAAGTAGCGCCATAAGATTCAGGGGCAAACTTAAGTCAATCGAGTGTTGTGGCTACCCCCCCTTTTAGGGGTTGAATTTTTATAGCCTATAACCTGGCCGGGGATTTTCTCGACAGATTAGTAAAGTTTTCATCAAAATCCGTTCAGCCGTTTTCACGTGATGCGCGTTCAAATAAACAGACAAACAGATAAACAGATAAACAGACAAACAGACAAAAATTCTAAAAACTTTTGGAACGTGTTCTGTTATCGATTCTAAGTATCCCCAGCCAACTTTTTTTCAAATATCTTCCATGTACAGACTTTCGACCGTCTTCAGCTTTATTATATGTATAGATAGACTGATTTCAATACAGATTTTTCTTTCAAAATTTTCAATTCAATTTGATGAAGTGGTTTTTTTTTTCAAGTCATCTCGGATATGGGAATATTTGGTATCAATGCATTCAATATGATATCCTGAATACAAATATATGAGATGTCTAGCGTGAAAATGGTGGGGGTAGTAACTGTGACATCATAAATTCGGCGGTACAAAGATTTTTTTCTTTTAAACTGTTAAGTTGAAAAGAAAAAAAAACGTACTTTGTGGGGTCAAATTTACTTATGAGTAGGTAGATTTCAAATATATAACATACTTTAACATTTTAACAAATTGTTAGAAAACGTCTACAAATTTCATAATTCAGACTTGAACTGTTCTAGAAATAGTGTTTTGGATCTTTGTGAGGCATTCGCGGAGCCGAAAACAACACGTAGAGCTTTGTTGGACATTTTAATGAAATGTAAGAGGTACACCGTATGGATGATGCTTTTGCTGATGTCATGAAGATGCACGCAGAGGCAGCACTCGACAGGGTGTATAGACTAATGTACTGGGCTATTGGGTGAAAGCAATATAATAATAATACTATGGGATATATTTAAAACCAGCGGCCTGCTTATGCAAATGATATGCAATTTTATGTCCGGCAGACGGTCACTCGCGCCCAGAAGATGGGTCCCCACGGAAAGCTACCTAAATCTAAAATGGCTCAAGTGTAACCTGAGAGCTGAGGGAGGTTTATTGGCCTTGGCCAACCTAGCCTATTAGCCTAGCTTAATCTAGTTAAAGTACACAATATTGTTGTTAGTAGAAACAATACAAATATGATGACCCTTTTAATTTTAACTCAGCGTAATTTCAGGATTTAAAATGGTTTATTTTTAAATAAATATCATAATGACAATCATCAAATCACGGTTATGGTATTATTATTGTTTTTTTAATTCTGTAGCACTTAGAAAATGATCTACAACGCTAACAAAGATATGTACTCAGGTACTATTATCAATATTAAACAGGTACCTACATGGGTATATCCAAATATCATCAGCAATACCGGTTTCTTTGTTCAACTTCCGTTTGACAAATAATATTTTATATAGGTACCTACTTATTCTGCCGAACTTATTCATCTGTAAAGCTTTTGATCTCGATGCTCGAAGTCTCATTTAATTTTGACAAAGTATTCAAATTATCCTCGTTTTTAACAGACGAGAAGAAAGAATACGATTTTTTCTGTTTTTGTTTGGAATTGGATTATTTTGTATTAGAAAAGTCCTTTGTATTACGAAAAGAAAAAATGGTAGTACAAGTTAATGGCATTCCTTTACAGTACACCTCGAAGGAACTAAAAATTTAAATCTTAACCTTTAAATGCATGACTTTCTACTTTATTATTTCGGAATTATCTAATATATATATGTGACACGTATTTTACTGATAGTGGGAAAAATATGTAAAAAAACAACGACTTTTGCTGCTAAATCTTTAGCGAAGGTCTCCGTTTCCGTTTAGGCAAAAATGCTTTCGTATGTCCGAATGTTCTCTATGTACAGGTCGCAATTCGCAACGGATTCTCGTGAAAGTTTACGAGCGGGCTCGATGATTTTTTTTTTTGATGAGTTTTTTATTGTTGATTCAGTTTTTGGGAATTTATCAAAATGGCGGAGTTATACATTTATTCAGTTTTAGTCTACAGCTCACAGAGCCACTATTTAGTCTAAATAGGACCTATGTAGAAATTAAGATCCATAAAAAATATTGTAAAAGTACACCCAGCGTCTTGCCGCTATATATCGGCTTTTTCATAAGCATTATGATGCTTTCCACTGTATAACGGTTGAATAATGGCATATCAATATAGTTATTTGTTTTTCACCACACCAATCCGAAGAAAATATTAACTGTAAGATATCAAACAAAATCAAGCCAAATCAAATCCAAATGAATTTTATTAAATATTTATCATATAACATCATAATTTAAAAATCAATTCTACCAGCAAACATACGAAAACAACTCAAAATTTCCATTTGATTACTTTGCCCCACATGTGAATAAAATGCAATTTTGCTAGCAGTTTTTGAACAATCAAGAGAGCCTTTACCAGTTGGTGTGGTGAAAAATACTTTTCTAAAGCCTTTTGTTTTAGTACAGCAAACCAGAACGTATCTGTACAGCTTTCAGCTGTTTTTAGTGCAGTTAGATCTACAATATAATTTTAAAGTAGTAACTAAATGTTGGTAGATAGATGTATTAGGGCTGAGCTACTGGGGTTCATAGGTGGTGGATAGACGAAAGGCCGTAAGGGAAAGTGGAAGCAAGGAGGAAGAGAGGAAAGCCAAGAAGAACTTACATTTACAAAGTTAAGAAAAAGTAAATGTCGTGTTGCACCAGGCGGTCAAAGAGAAAGCAGATAGAGATAACTAGGTACTTGGAAATTGCTCAACCGACAAGCGCTCTTAAATACATGATGATGATGATAGATGTGTGATCAATTCGTAGTAACTTTTAATTTGTACTGCGTACTCTTATGTCATAAAATAACGGAAATAATTTCTCTCCCTAGGTTTCGTATCAGTAAAGTAGACCTCTTACAGGGACCGTGCGCGTTGGAGGGTCTGCCATCTTGTGGCCTGAATCGGAAACGTATGTGCACATGTTCATTGCCAAAGCAAGTGCTATCATCTACCGTTCTCGTAGGTACGTTTCCTTGTGCATAGTAGGTTCTGCCATCTTGTGGGCTACATCGGAAGCATAAGCGTCACATTTACACCTCGCGCCAAATATTTTACAACCGGTTTCATTGTTTAGTTAGACATTGAAAGAATCTCGCTTTCCCACAGTATTTCCACACGCAATTAAGATCTTTTATAGCAGTCGTATGCCTGTTTTTATTACTAAGCGTTTAAATAATTTTATGAGATTGCGTTGCCGAAATTACCCCATTTTCTTTTTGAGCAACCTTACTTTGCATATTTTATGTTTGCGAGTTTTTTTGTTTTTTTTTGGCACAAGAGCTTCAGGAGATTAGAAAGAGATTATCCATTTTTAGGGTTCTGTAGTCGAAATCGCAGAAGGGGAAACCTTATTGTAGTTTCATTGTGTCTGTCTGTCCGTCCGTATATCACATGCATTTTACTATAAAATAATTTATATAATTAACATAAAAGTTAGTAGCACAGTAACACATTGAAAATTAATTGGATAGGTCTTTTAAAATGACATATTTAACTTCTTAAGCTTTTTTCGGAAATATTATTTACGATAACCACCCAGAAATTGGCAGCTAATGTTTTATCTTTATTTATTATTTTAATTACACATGTATATTATTATTCACAAAATTTGTCAGTAAATAAGAACAAATAAACCGATACTAATCCTTTTCTTTTGGGTGCTAGTACTAGCTTAAGACCAGACAGTATGATTTTCTCTGTCTATGTTTGAAATGAGACAGTCCCTGGCCAAACTATAAGTCTTTATCGTCGACGAGTCACTAATCAAATACCTATTTAATAAATAGGTATTATGGATTTTACATCGTACCTACCATGCTGGTAAATCAATATAATGAGATGTCATAAATATACAAACGCTCTGTAGCCGCTTGGTCGACTTATATCAGGGTTAGACGAAGCAGAAAGAAAATTGGGAGCCAAGGGTCGCGCGAAATATTTCAATATGCCATTAACATTTTTTACGACCGTCATGCGCGCCGCCTTACGATTGCACGGAACCTCAATATTGGCCGATTCCAACGGTTTCGTCACTTTTTTCGATAGGTTATCAGTAGGTTGAATAGTTGGCGCAATAACAAAGGTTGTGATTTATTTGCGTTATAAAGATTTGGGGCGGCAGGTTAAGATTAACTCCGTTTAATACTCCACAAATAAAACATAAAGTAACGAATAATTATTATATTTTGAAGAAGAGTGACAGTAATCTTTTAATTATTCTAAACAATAAAATCACACAATAGTACTTTTATCACAAACGTTTTAGCATAACGTAAAACACATTCTGATCATGGCTAAATATATCCTTCAAAACCAAGAAACATTGTAACAAATGGTGAGAAAATTAGACCTGTTTGTAAATAAGCCACCGCGCCGCCTACTTTAAAATTCCTAAAAAACAAGAACAATCATAAATTTAATAAGATACAGAATCAATGTTTCTTGCTTACCAGACTCGGCGAGTGTTCGCGGTAGATACAGCGTTTAATGGTCGGACTGCGGCAAAAACAGCCCGTTCCACGCAGATTATAATACTGGAGTTTCAATTGCAGAAGTTCCTACTTTGCTGGTTCACACTATCCGCCTGCGAATACAGTCGGCAGCAGATGTGAGCGGTTTGATTAATGTTGCATTTATTACCTAAGGCATCGTAATAAACCGTAGTCGTAGTAAACCAGAATTCGCGATTTTTTAGATTTTTGACAAAGTTGCGTTCGGCGCTGGAGGTCTCAAACTTGGATTATTCATTGGCCCAACATCATAAACAAGTCTGCAAAAAATCAGACCTACCGGATTTGACGCAAACGCAAAATGTATAAAATTACTGTATTATTCAGTATAATAGAGAATATTATTAACACGAAAGTTCTAATTATAACAGAACTATTATGGATATTAATCATCACAATCGAAAAATAATAAAAGCATTTTAGATAATTGAGTTCCTCCAACTTTACCATTTCAGTTCATATTTAATAGCATGAAATTGACTGTCTAATGAAAATATTGAACGATAACTCCATGATGATCACGCTATCGTTAATGTATTTCGTGACATATACAATTCACGCATTTTAGTACCTAGCGCATTTTTAAATGGCACAGAAAAGTGACGAGATATGTTCAAAATGATATCTTTATTAAAAAGGAAATCATGTGGTTTAATTTTAAGTGCTATAGATTTAAGACATAATTTCATTAAAATATGAAGTGTTGTTTTATTTTTTTCTAGAAGACTACCTACTAACAGCCGTATTCGAACAATAAGATACGTTTTTGTTTGAAGAAACGTCACTTTTGACACTTGTTTGACACTGACATATCCGATCCATATCGTTTCAATATCTAGTATTTGAAGTATCTCATTGTTCGAATACGGCTGTAAGAGTCACTCACATATAGGTATATATAAAACCGGACAAGTGCGAGTCGGACTCTCCTACCGAGGGTTTCGTACTTTTTAGTATTTGTTGTTATAGCGGCAACAGAAATACATCATCTGTGAACATTTCAACTGTCAAGCTATCACGGTTCATCAGATACAGCCTGGTGACAGACAGACAGACAGACAGACATACGGACAGTGCAGTCTTAGTAATAGGGTCCCGTTTTTACCCTTTGGGTACGGAACCCTAAATATCAAATAAAAATAAATGATTCTTAGGGTACCTACGTATAATCAAAACTATCATTGGAATTGTTTATGTGTGAGATTGAATACTTATATTGCTGCCTGGGGCCTTACCATGATGTCCTTATTGCGATTCTGTTTAGGACCTAAACTGAGTCGCTAAAGGACGGAGCTAAGTTATATAGCTCCGTCCTTTAGCGATAAGCAATAAGGACATCATGGTAAGGGGTGTTATAATGCAAATAGGACCAGAACATCCAGTTGTTGCTTTAATTATGCGTATCTACGTACATATTAGTTAAAGCATGCACAACAATATATTATACATATACACTAACAATATAATTATATTCTACATATATCTGGATCGATACGTGAGGACAGCACGTAGCTTTAATACATTATAGTTTGTCAAAACAATTTGTCAGTCAGTAAAAACCAGGAAAACTATACTCATCCTTTTCTTCTGGGTGCTAGTACTAGTGTAAGACAAAGATAGTATGATTCTAATAACAAAACTTCCGTGAGACACAGGCAAATTAAATATATTAACAACGGGTCACTCACGTATTTTAAGTCGAAAAACGCTCAACATGTTTCACTCCATACCGAGGAGTGTCATCAGGAGCTTGCGTTTACGGTGACGGACGGTTTACGGTTTAAAATACGTGATTGACCCGTTGTTAATATATTTGATAGTATGATTCTCTCTGTCTATGATTGAAATGAGACAGTCCTTTGACAAACAATTTTTTGGATGACCACAATATTTAATATACCGACAATCTGTCACAGTTGTGAAACAGGGGCCTGAGTTTTGACACTTAATTTAATGTTATTATAGATATAGATACTTATGCCGTTTGTAGGTTCCATCTTGAGCGCGATAGTTAATTCCGATTACGCACGATCGCATGAAAATTGTAATAATAATGTAGCGCGACTTATTACATCTTGCGCGACTTCAAGTATGGTCTTGAAGAGAGTATTCTATGGACTCGCGCGCGAGAACGCAACTCATGCAAGACGGTCGGCGCGGGAGTGTAGTGACAGACGTCCCGATTCGAACTTTAAGATACGTCAATGAATAGATCTTGAAACGATAGGTATGGATTAAATATGCCAGTGTCAAATGTGACGTTTCTTCAAACAAAAACGTCACTTTTGACACTGACACATCTAATGATGTGTGATGTGTGAGTTTTGTACTAATGATGTCTGTTCTTTCATGTTTTATGTTTCTTTTTTGTACAATAATGTGTTTTACTACTACTACTTATTAACTACTACTACTACTAATCCATATCGTTTCTAGATTGACGTATCTTAAAGTTCGAATCGGGCAGAGAGTGATAACAAGTTTGCTACTCGGCGACTATTTTGGAGACAAGTATTGCTCTGTTAGTCTGTTTAATACATGAGTAGTTTTTTGTGTAAATATTACTTATGTGGACCATTACTGACCTACCTATCTACCTACCTTAAGTATTCTTAGATGACAGATGACAGAACGTGAAGCGATTATTCTTCGTTCGTGTTGGTATATTTCAATTTTCGAACAGGTTAGTACATTTATGTTTACGTTTAAATTCTAAAATGCAATTTGCTACGGTGACTAGATGGCGCTCGAGTTTCGTACTCCATTAAAATTTATGATACATGGAGGTCGGACAGTAATTAAAAGAGCCCACAGAGGGAAATAACATACTCAAATGTGGCAAAGTTACGTTATATTGGAGTGGTACTAGTGAGTTACTTGCAAAGTGCTGCCATTTGTTTTACTGAGCCCGTACGTAATGTTAGCAAATAAAAAGTTTGATGACACTTTAAAACGTTTTTGCTCGACTTAAATGTAGCAAATATCTATTATAGTTTAACGTTATTACTGTTAGTTTTCTGTTGGGGTGGAGTAGGTAGTGTAAGTACCTATACTTAATGCATTGTTGTCAGAGCACTACTTTGATCTAGTTTTTATTTTCTCTTATTCGCTTCTTAAAATAATATTGAGTTAAAAAGAGAGTACAGTTGTGCCCTGCAAGTTTTTTGACACCAATTTAATAACTCCGCATGCCACGGACCTTACCCTGAATCCCATAAGAAAATAAAGGTTGCGCCGGTTTACAAAGGGAAAGGTAGTAAAACGGAACTAAAGAACTAAAATTACAGGCCCCTTTCGCTGATCCCTGTGGTGTCAAACGTGTTGGAGTTGAGAGTTTGGGACAGTCTTTTTAGACAGTAATATGCCTACCAAACCAGTTTAAGTCGACAACGGGTGTGGCTCGCGTGTTGCTGCGTAGCGTTTTAGGTCACCTAGCGCCACTTGCACATCCCATTAAGCCGGGGTTAACCGGTTAAACCTGCAATTAACTTGGTTACCATACAATTACCGGGTTAGTGGGATGGTGCAAGTGGCCTTTAGAAGGCAGAAGGCGGATGGTTGTCGTATTTTTCGACTAACGACGCGCTTTTGATCGCAGATCCCGTGATTCTGTAAGTCTACATACTTCTCAGAAGCAATATCGTCCAACTCCTTCCTTTAGTTCTGTAATTGCCATTGTACTGGGGTAACTGGCAAAAATATATGAAGAGGTATGCACTTCTTTCTCAGGCGTTGTCACTTGGCACGATTGTTCCTTAGGTCAAAAAAAGCTGTTTTGGCCCGGTAGCCACGAGATCGTACAGTGCAAACCTCCCAAAACAAACAGTAAAAAAATATTTTCATGCATTGACACTGACAGCTGGCTATTTTGTTATTTTGTTCGTTAAAATATGTTTCGTAAAACCCGGCCTTGTTTTCGTACTTTGGCCGTAATAAGTCAGGCTTACGATTCCACAAAACACGGAGCGTTAGGCTACTAACCCTATCCTGGGGCTTTATTACAACCAGGGGACTAATAAACCTTTGTTTTATTACAGATCTTGTGTCAAAAATCACGCTGTCTTTAGAATTAAACGCGTGCGACTGCCTGTGTCATTTGATAAAAACTGGATTACTCCTGGAGAAGTTGGATAGCCATGCAGTTCGCGTCATAACTGGAACAGTACAGCAATGCTGAAGACTACATTGGTACAGGAAACGTCATAATTAATATTCAATGTCTTGATAAATTACCTGTATTTGACATTTTTGCAGAAAGAATTTTGTCATGCCATGGGCGTCTTAAAAAACATTCAACGAAGCAAGAACGGCTTTATAAGTATACCTACGCATAAGGGCTCATTTAGAACTAGAGTTAGACCAAGAAAAGTCTGCAGCGATTTTGACAGCCCACGCTGTGCCAGTGTTATTTTTAACCGTCAAACTTGTATTAAATTATGACGTATAAATAACACTTGCACTGCGTGGGCTATCAAAATCGCTGCAGACTTTTCTTGATCTAGGTAACTCTAACTCGCATGCGATTTTAATTATATTGTGGATTATTAAGGTTAGGTAGGTACCTACATCCAATGCAGCCGACCGATCAACCAATGAAATGAAACTCGCATGTGAGTTCTTGCATCGTCTAAATGAGCCCTAAATCAAATATTAAATTAAATTAAATTAAATTAAAATTTCTTTATTAAAGACAACATATGGTCCATACATTTGTTAGTTATTGCTTATAATTTATGTTAGTAACAACAGTAACCTAATAAAATATTTAATAATTTATAAACAAAAGTGACTTTGTCCGCTGACCCATTGCCCATAACAGAGGACAATCTAGCTTATTAGCTATCATGTTTAGAATGCTGTTGGTACTCCCGCGCACTCTGTCAAGCAGTGAGGCCGTTTTCTTGCGCCACACGGCATTGAAACAGTCTGTGCGCGCATCGGCGAACATGGACGATGCGCTGCAGAAACGCGGCAGTCTCACCAGCATCCTAAACGCATTATTGTATTGAATGCGCAAGGCATTGTAAGCTCGCTGAGTATATCTAACCCACAGACTTGACGTGTACAATGATATACAATAAGCCTTAAATAGAGTGATTTAATGTCTGCAACGAACTAAAATAACTATAGAATTCTTATTATAGCTAAAAAATGTTCCTACTTGTATTGTGTCGCGAGCGATTCAACTAGCAACTGTTGTACAGTCGACGTCAAAGATATGTTTACACTTTTGCACCTTACTCCTTTGTAATAAGGCGAAAAGTGTAAACATATCTTTGACTTCGACTGTACAGTGCGCAGTTTGATAGGTACGCCGAGCAAGAGGTTTGACATATACGAGTATGTAGGAACCTAAGTATAATTTTATTTATGCCAATCAAAACTATTATTGACTAATCGCAACTTTTTTCAATAGCGCTAAATTGTGTATTAGATAATATTCAATGCTACGGGCGGAGTACCTATATTATATTATTATAGAGACCAATAAGTGTAAGTCGTATGGGTCGCTTAAGTCTGTGTATAATTATACCTATTAAGAGCTTCTTCCATATATTCCGTGCTTCAGACGAATGAAAGGTTACTCTGTAAATTTTTTTTTTGTTTGTTAACAACATAAAATAATATAACTATGTTCGTAAATGAAATTACTTACTTTCCTAAATATTAGGCGTAAAGCGTTAGGTTAGTTATCCGGACACTGGCTTATGCTGTATTAAAACTAAATTTACAGCTTAAGCTCTGCTTATTTTAGCCAGAATATGCTGAACATGTTGCTAGTTAGTTTTAGCTTGCAGGTAAGTGTAAAATAATAGACTAAACGACCTCGGGTTTGTTTGCCTTTTCGCCTAAAATTTACTGATAGTAGTTTCAGAAATCATAATTACAAACATAGTCACCGGGTCGGGTGGGCCCTGTAATAGGAGCAATAAATAAAACTGTCGACTGTTCTCCTCAAACTGACATTTCGGCTGCCCTAAGCAGAAAACAAGTAACTCGAAAATTTTCAAAAACGGGTTGTTTGGATTTTCGGAATCTAAAATTTCAGGCGCATCTTTCACCAAAAAAATAATTGTAAAATAATGTGTAGTTTTCAAAATATTCATGTTTTTTAAATCCAAGTATCTTTTTTTGACCCTGTATTCTACGCTAAATTCAAGTATATGTCCCATTTCTACGCAAAAGTCAAGTAACTAAACAGAGATACTTGTAATTCATATAGTTGACTGAGATACTTAAGTTTAGTGTAGATGTTCGTAACTGCGAATTAGTTTATTACAATGATAAAACGAGTATCTCCCAACACAATCTGCGATTTAGGTTAGAAATTAGTTACATACTTATACAGAGGGTACCTTGTTTAAAGACATACATAGAAAACAAATTTGCTTAGCAATATTCGTGTCAAAGGCTAACACGTGAAGAGTCTGTGAGATTTAAGTATAAAGAAAAAGTGTTGTTAAAACAATTAAAATTATCTGTATTGTCTATAGTAATGAAAACAGAACACTAGAATACGCCAAAGAAAGAGGAAATCATAATTATGCCGTATCCGTGCCAAAGGTTTTGGAAATAAATTGAAACAAACAACAACTGACTGAATTCAATTGACCAAAAGGGAAATATTTGATCCAGAAATATGCCAAAATTTGAATTTTTATAAAGACACATATTATGTGGTAAAGTGAATCATCTGAGGTCAATCTCGAAAAGTCTATTAGTAGAGTTAGACCAAGAAAAGTCTGCAGAGATGTTTAGAGCACACGCAGTGCCAGCCAGTGTTATTTATATGTCATAATTTCATAGAAGTTTGACGTTTAAAATAACACCTGCACTGCGTGTGCTGTCAAAGCTCTGCAGACTTTTCTTGGTTTAACTCTAGCCACTAAATCCACCAATTATTTACCATATTAATAG
The DNA here is from genome assembly GCF_910591565.1 of Cydia splendana. Classification (NCBI taxonomy): domain Eukaryota; kingdom Metazoa; phylum Arthropoda; class Insecta; order Lepidoptera; family Tortricidae; genus Cydia; species Cydia splendana. The sequence continues at coordinate 11,714,361 of NC_085962.1, forward strand.
GTGTATACAGCAAAATTTCAGATCGATATGGCTTTATAAGAAATAGGTAAAACTGACTTAACCCTTAAACAGGTTGTGTATCTATAAGTACCACATAGCAAATTATTTTTTTTTGGCGATCTGAGTAAATACAACGACCGCAAAATGTCATTGCCGTAAAGTCTATTAAGTGGGTGATATCGGAACGTAAAAAAATGACAGGTGTCAAAACAAATTTCTTTGACAATTTAGTTGTCAAGTTCAAATCGACAACAAATGGCAGTTTTTGTACGTTTCTCTCGCTGTATAAGTTCGCTACGCCGAAAAAAAGTACTGTAAGTATTTTGTTTTGTATTTTTATGGTAGATTATTAGATAATGTATGTGTAGTAAGTCATAACTTACCTTAGTTATTGTTTTCTGATAAAATATTCGATCTAAAAGTTTGTGGTTCGTATGAACCCTCTGCCCGTTTGGGGCACGTTCGAGTGGTTTATAAGTGGCCTCTGCCCTGCAGGGAGTTTACATGACATTTAAGGGTAAGATTCATTACTATGTATGAACCCTCATAGTACAAAAGTAATATGTTTTCCTTTGGTTTTTAAATTAAATATTTATTCAACGGTCAATCTTACGAGCCACGACATCCATGCGAGCCGAGAAAGTGCTGGCAGTTAGTACATTTTGTGACGCAAGTGTAAATGTGATGTGCACATGACTTACCCTTAAAACTACTCTGTATGGCTAACAAGGCAGTGGCCATATAAGGACCACGTAGCGCCATTGGTAACGAGCAGTGGGCATATAAAAACCACCTGGTTTTTTTTTATTGAATTAGGCGTAATAAAAAAAATCAAGAAATTACTTTTCTTTTTAAGCTATTACCTACCCGAATCAGTAATCAAAAGTAAAAAATTCGTCAGGCCTGTTTAAGGGTTAAAGGATTTAATTAGATTTTTACTTTGTTACAAGTAAAGTTAAATAGTAAATAAAGTTACTATGTACCTAAGTGTGTACTTATCTATACAACTATGTATATCGTCGCCTAGTACTCATAGTACAAACTTTGCTTAATTTGGGGCTAGGTCAACCGGTGTAAGATTGTCCCCAAATATAGATTTTTATGAACTCGCCAGCTCTCACCATGCCATGCACCAGCCTCATTCCTATCAAACACGTCTGTCAAATAGGACTATAAAATAAATGCAAGTGCAAGTCGGACTCGCCCACCGAGCGTTCCTTACAAATTTAACTTATTTTTTATTTTATTTTTTACAAATTTATAGTTTTCAGATTATTCCCTGTAGGTACTTATAGTGTAATACAATATTACTTGCCAAATTTCATAGTTATACCTACTTAGTACCCTAGTACCCTAGTACTTAGGTACCCTTTAAATTTTGAATCCCTTGAGAATTTCGAAATATACTTACAGTAGAATCCGTTTATTATGACTTCGCTTATACTGACCAACCGCTTACTATGACGTAATTACTGTGCAAAGTTTCGTTTTCATATAAAATTCTTTGTGACAAATTCGGATAAGATAACTTCGCTTATAGTGACAAATCGCTTACTATGACCTAAAAATCCTATTTCCATGAAATTATGACCGGTTATACTGACACATTCGCTGGTTTTCGCGGCCGTCACCACGTCTTTCCCTGCGAGGACGTTTGGTCCGTTCGTAGCGTGTAAGGTATTATTTTAGTTTTGATTCTCAGTGACAACTTGATATTTGTTACAAGTTTTATATAACTCATTTCTCACAAAGGAATTTAAGATTCATTTGGAAAACATTACAAAAATAAGAAGTTGTACAACAATGTTTTATATGACATCCGCTTAGTATGACGTGTTTGTCACTTCCCTTCGATGTCATTATAAGCGGATTCTACTGTACGTATTTTGGCATAAACGACCGCATCTTTTTTTTACGTTAATTTAGAAGGTTGATTTTTTTTTCACAGCTTTAAGGGAATGTAGACCTGAGAATATGGTTTTGATTTCAACTCGATACCTCCACGCGTTTCCCAGATAAAGGCTCTGACAGACAAATGGACGGAGGAGGGACGGACAACAAAGTGGTCCTATAAGGGTTCCGTTTTTTCCTTATGAGGTATGGAACCTTACAAAATGAACCATAGAGACTCACTTAGAGATAAATTTAAGGAAATTGACATAATGACAGTGCACTGTCAATACATTTATGAGAATATTCTGTATGTACATAAAAATATTGTAAATTTTAGGAAAAATTGTGAAATTCATAATATTAATACTAGAAATAAACATAAGCTCGCAGTGCCCTTCACTCGGCTCCATAAAATTAAAAAATCATTCATGGGTAATTGTGTAAGATTTTATAATAAACTTCCAAACCATATTACTGTATTATCTATTAATAAATTTAAGAATTATGTAAAGCGTAAACTTATTTCTAAAGCTTATTATACCACACAAGACTACATGAATGATATTACAACGTGGGATTAATTGTTATTCGAAATGATTATTTATTTATTAGGTATATTTGATTATTGATGAGGAAATGGATATTCCGATGTAATACTATCTACTTCTTTTGTTACTTATGCTTTTTTTTTTACATTTAGATTTTATTCTAGAAATTCTAGACTAGTATTTTTTTATACAATCTTTTTAATGTTTGACGATCCTTTTGTGAAATTTTTAGTGTTAAATTTGATATGTATAATAATCCAATTTTATTATGGAATAATACTAACATCAATAAATTGCTCTGATAATTAGATTAAGATTAATTACGATTCATAAGAGCTTGTTGCTAGGCCTACATGAATAAAGTAAATTTTGTTTGTTTGTTTGTTTGAAAAGAAAAGTTCGGAAGCAGGATCCTGTAGGTACCACCCATCCACGAAGACAGAGGGTTTGTTGAAGGAATGGGACATCGTATCAGAAAATAATCTCTGGAAATAAATAAAATCGATGAAATAGGTACCAATAACCATGTGTCAGAAAGTCCGAGGATGGCAACATCAATTACTAATTTAAAAAAGTATTATTTTCCAAGAGGAAAGGAGTTTTAAATATATAAAAAAAATTAATAATTTTTTCAAGCGTTTTATTATCTAACAGGGATTTTGAAGTCGACAAACCTGAAAGAAATAAAAATGGATTTCGGTAGCTTTCATTTGATACAATTTTCTTCATTGTTGCATGAAAATTGGAAAAGTTATTGAGCGGAGAGCCAAATATGTTTAGTATTTAAGAAGCTAAAGTGCTTGCTATTTCAAAGCTAAACACAAGATACTTGAATTTGTGTAGAATGGTTCTGAGATTTTCGGGCAGTAAACTACACAGAAAACATTTTATGCCTGTACAAAGTTAAATATACAAGAATATCAAAAAATAAAGTCTGTATAAGCTTAATTTTATCGCCCTTAACATAATGGTATAAACAGATGTTACATTTTAGACCAAATACCTAACAAAACTGACAAATTACGTTTTTTTGCTCTCCTCAAAAATTTGACAAAACTGGGTTACTTGTTTTCTGCTTAGGGCAGCCGATTTGTTCAGCGACTTTTAAAAAGAAACTTGTGTTTTCATTTTTAGTAGGTACTTACTTACACTTGTCAGTTTATTCTAAAACGCAATGTAAGTAGGCGCGTAACGCCTATTGCAAATTTAGTTAATATGTTTTAAAGCGTGACAATAAAATTAAGCAACGTAGGTACATTTTACAATAATGATAGCGTACATGTATAATTAATTTTATTTGTATGAAAAATAGGAAGACTTCACAGTTTCTAAAAGTTAAAATCTGTCGGGTATTACCAGCCCACGCTGTACTTATAAGAACATGACAAAATTATAAGAATTCCATTTTTGCCATTTTCGCAACGTAACTTTAAAAAGTTAGCGTGCAATGTTTGTACCAATGAAAACCATACATACGATGTACCACAAGCACATTCGCGCTGTGGTCATAGCAACAAAACACCAACGACATCACCACGTTCGAATGGTTTTGCTACAATTTGACAAACTATGCGGTAACAACCAAACACAAATGTAAGTAAGTAAGTAAATATTCTTTATTGCACCAATAATTATACATTTTACATACATGTAAAACTACAAAGAAATTTTAACGGAAAAATAGAACCAGGTAACAACAGGCGGTCTTATCGCTAAAGAGCGATCTCTTCCAGACAACCTTTGGGTAGCAGGAAATGTAGAACTCAAACAAAAGTCAACAGGTCAATGTACATACAGACTGACGGTGAAATTTTTTTTAAATATATTTTGAGAGAAACTGGGCGCAAACACCAAAATAATGAATAATTATTAATCGTATTTTCATACAACATTTCATTAAAATTTGATTTAATACCTTCAATTACACTTTACCTAATTTCATTTAAATTAGAACAAATTTAGTTAAGTTATTGCGTCAAAAGCTAATATCCTCTGATAGTTCAGTTTAAGAACATCGAAATGCCGGGACATGCTCCTAGCCAGCCGTGTATAGTTAGTTCGTTGTTATTATGACAGAGCCATGACAGATTAAAGATTATATCTCAAGATTCTAGGATTATTAGTGTTCAAACTTTATAATCGGAATGAAAATTAGTATTCGTCGAACAAAGACGAAATATGGTCATAAAATGCTGCTAATTTATTTTCATCTCTTTAAATATCTTTCAAGCGAGCGAAGCAATTCGCGGACTCATTTAACAGTGAATTACTCTGTAAAATATTTGTATTAAGAATAAAGCTTCAACCGCCATCACCAGTTTGTTCTGTCAAATGGTTTGAATTAAGAATCGGACTGGTTTGGGACCCGAAGTGTCTCGAGGGACGTCAAGCGACGTCGCTACTCCCGACCACTGGAGTACAAATTCAATTTCGTTCGTTCTCCTATTTGCCCAGTCCATTTCGGTATTGCTAGGATAGTCTGCGAGATACAGGAGTGGATTTTATTCTAGTGAAATTCGCTATCGACAACAATGGTTTTAGAAAGGCACATTAACTGGCAGATAAACAATTCCGTTTGGTTTAAAGAGTCACTGATATGTACTTAAGGATCTAATCAAGTTTCGAGTCTACCCACTTTAAGGATAATTTTATTTCAACAAATAATAATATTAAAGTTTAAACTCGCTGTTTGCTGTACAGACTTGACAGCAGGTATTCTAATTGACGTCAAAAATTAAAATTTACAAAATAAAAGGAAAATTCCCCATTTGAATGTAAATAACGCCGGCCATTATTTTGTCCCTCTCGCTTTGCAGGTGGCATTGAAACAAGAAAAAAAAACGAGAAACGCAAATAAGAAAATTATAAAAGCTGACGAAACCTGAACACAAGCCTTTTGTTCGTATGCTTCTTTATTAAATACTAGCTTTTGCCCGCGACTTCGTCAGCGTGGAATTATTAAGTTAGGTAGGTAGCTATTATTTTATTCAATCAGTTAAAGGGTGATTTCTTGAATGAAAATTACCCTTTGTCCTTCCCGGGACTCAAACTATCTCTATACCCAACTAAATCGTGCACAAGCGCCGGTGCTACACCGCGCGGGCGGAACAGTTCATATTGACAAAGTTTGTTGTGCAGTTGGTATTAAGTCCCCATACAAAATTCCACCTCTTTAAGGGATGATTTCTGGAATAAAAACTATCCTATGTCCTTCCTCGGGACTCAAACAATCCCTATACCAAATTTCATCTAAATCGGTTTAGCGGTTTAAGCGTGAAGAGGTAACAGACAGACAGACAGACAGACTTCCTTTTATAATATTAATAATATATATATATATATAGTATATAGTATATAGTATGGATTATGTCATCGGCGTGGTCGGTAGATAATTACTGTGTTTTCAAGCCGAACAATGATTATGGTAGGCAAAGAGTTTTTCGGTACATAATAGTTATTTGTTTTACAAGGGGGCAAAGTTGTTGCTTAACCGCTCGTGCTAATATTGATACCCGAGCAAGCGAAAGATTCCAAAATTGAACCACGAGCATAGCGAGTGGTTCGAAAACTGGAATCTTGAGCGTTGCGAGGGTTTCAAAGCACGAGGGTTAAACAAACTTTGCCCCCGAGTGAATCACAAAATTTTTCACCAAACCAATCCGAAGCAAATATTAAATGTAAAATATCAAACAAAATCAAACCAAATCAAATCCAAATCAATGTTATTGAATATTTATCATCCAAAATCATAATTTAAAAGTCAATTCTACCAGCAAACATAAGAAAACAACTCAAAATAAGCATTTGATTACTTTGCCTCACATGTGAATAAAATGCAACTTTGCTATCCGTTTTTGAAGTGCAAAGTAAGCCTTTCCGAGCTGGTGTGGTGAAAATATTTTTAACATGTAAATATTTGTTGTGTAGACCTGCAGAAAATAACTACATATTGACAAAAAGTATGTAGGATTAGTACTAATGGCATTCGCGATAGCGAAATATAAAAACGCTGACTATAATTATATTCGTTTAAAGGATTTTCCAGCTTTAAAAATTACAAGTAATTTTCCTTTGCAAGTACTTATGTCCTTTGTATTATTTCACTGAGGAATTGAATTTCATAAAAGCCCTTCGGTGGTTGTCGTTGGTTACCTGGTTTTTTTTAGGGTTCCGTACCCAAAGGGTAAAACGGGACCCTATTACTAAGACTTCGCTGTCCGTCCGTCCGTCCGTCCGTCCGTCCGTCCGTCCGTCCGTCCGTCCGTCTGTCACCAGGCTGTATCTCACGAACCGTGATAGCTAGACAGTTGAAATTTTCACAGATGATGTATTTCTGTTGCCGCTATAACAACAAATACTAAAAACAGAATAAAATAAAGATTTAAATGGAGCTCCCATACAACAAACGTGATTTTTGACCAAAGTTAAGCAACGTCGGGAGTGGTCAGTATTTGGATGGGTGACCGTTTTTTTTTTGCTTTTTTTTTTGTTTTTTTTTTTTGCATTATGGTACGGAACCCTTCGTGCGCGAGTCCGACTCGCACTTGCCCGGTTTTTTGTGCAAAACGCTCGAACTTGCTTTTATCAGTCCTTAATACTGATTTCCAAAACTCCAACAGTTTCCCAATAAGCTTTTACGGAAATACCTATAAGCTTCGTTCTTATTATTAATCTCACTGACTATTAATAGATGCTTTGATCTTCGACGCTACGGTTTTCCAATGGACAGCACCGTACTAACTGAAATGGAATATATTTCACCAATTTTCCGAAACATAATTTGTTTGCTCCTATCACCTACCGAGCATTTGGAACATTGTTAGAAATCTGTTTTTCCGAGATACCTACTGAAAGATGAAATAATGTAATATATGAAAATGTATAAAAATAGTCAAGAATGGCACAAAAACACGTTTATTTTCTATTCACAGTGGATAATAGGATATATAGGCACCTACATAGGTGCCTAAGATGTATGTACATACCTATTACGTTATAAGTACTTATAATATTATATATTTATCTATATAAAGCATAAGTATTTATAAGCATAAGCATAAGCTGTTTTTACGGAAAGAACGACAGAGTGTATTAAAACAGTATCAAAAGACAACATTATGATAAACAATTATTTTTAGGGATCCGTAGAGAACTAGTAACCCATGTCGTTTTATAGTTTCGCCATGCCATGTCATGTTCACCATGTCTGCCCGTCTGTCCGTCCGAGGCTTAGCTCCGTGATTATTAGTGCTAGGAAGCTGATCATGAATATATAAATCAATCAAGGCGTCAGAGGTCAAATAAAAACTAGAAAAAAATATGCACATACACGTAAAATGGGGGTGATTTTTTTTCAACCCTTGGGTGTGGGGTGTTATTGGATTGGGTCTTCCAAAACAAATACGGAGACTTTAGCAACCATTTTTTGATAAAGTAAATATTTAATGATCGCACCCATGGTATAATAATATACTCCGCCTGGTACTCCATTCCGAGATTCGCGTATGACCTAACTGACACGCGCCTACGTCATCATGCTGTTTACAGGTTCTCAAACTTTGAAATGTGGGAGAATTTTAACCAACGGTGAAAATTATTTTAACGGCATTAATTTTAAGTTATTCATGTAGAAACATAGTAAAATAAAACAAATCTAATGTATTAAATTAAACTTTATTTATCTATACAAGACAAACGTTTGAAAAACTAATTCACAGTTACACATTAATTACCAAGCTTACGGCGTGAAAAGTTTGGAAAACACTGCGACTGCTGACACTGAGCGAGAAGGAAATAGCAATTAACACGCGTTCGACAAGGATGACGGTCAGGGCATGAAGTTATCTAGATCCGAATTGTCAAATGTGCACAGCGCTACCCTGTGTTGCCAGTAGTATAAACAGAATTACCCGAAAGTCTGAAATTTCTTTCGTGAATCGGAAGATATTGCTAACGAGTAATTAAAAATGACGTGTTATTGTAAAATTTAAGCTAAAATACATATAAATGAAAATTATAAAATTATAAAGAAATATTTTAACTTATTAACCATAGGTATAATGTACCCATGTAACATGTTATGTTGAAATAAAGTGGCAATGTTATTGTGACGTAGGCCCGTGTCACTCTGGGAATGGAAGACCATGTTTTATTAGACCATGATCGCACCGAAAGAAAAAACCTCAGATATCAATTTTCATCATAATTCGCGCGAACATTAGAATAAGATGACGGCCACTTGTTTTAATTTTGTTTATAGTGGGGTGAGTATTCATGAGTCCTCTTTAGGTACTAAACTGAAGTGAAAATTGTATAAAACTGTCGCCATTTTGAACTTCTTATTTTTTTGCTGTAATCATGATGAAAATTGATATTTTAAGGTTCGAATAGCTTCTTAATAGGAATCCAAAGTCAATATTGTAAAAAAACGGCCGCCCTCTTAAATTTCATAATTTTTGCTCTAATGGTGATGAAAATTGGTTTCTGAGGATTCGAAAGGCACCTTCATAGAAATCCGTAGTCAAAATTGTAAAAAAATATTACATCACGTACTTACCTATGCGCTATATTCTATACAACGCATGTAGGTATAGTAGTAGGTAGGTGTAACTAGCCGGCGAGGTATACATGACGGAGTACAATGCGACGCGTGTATTCATTAGGTTAATATTATGTTCACAGATTATTAATTGCTTAGTTGCATTGGATTTCGAGGCTGTAGTACGAGTAGATATGTATCTAAATTAATTAACTTAGGCGATCGAGGCTCACTATACGAAACATTATTATTAGTGCGCTTTAAAGACAAGGACGAATTAATATATATTATATTTAGGTACCTATATTAATTTAATCTAATACATTAATTAAATATTGCGTCTAGATACGATATGGACTAATCCATATAGTATCTAGACGTCATAATTGACGTCTCTTAAAGTTCGAATCGGGCCGACAGTCCCTGGCCAAACTATAACTGCGCTTGATCGCCATTCAACCTTACTAGTCTTACTACCTACTGTATTCAGTCTTCCCCAGATAAAACTGCTGTTTATATGATTTTATCTAGATAGAAAGTTAACAAACCGGAACATATTACAGTTACACTTCATTATTAATCATGAAACTGCAACAACGTTGTGCCTCAAATCCGTGCTGGCAGTTAATATCTGTGCCAAGTGCTTAATTAAACGGATTTGCGGACGAAGCTGGTGCTAGTAATGAGTGAAATGTAATGACTTTATCGAGCTGAGGATAAAGAGTTGGCAGCAATTCACTATTAAAGGCGACAACTAAAATATTTTGTGTAGGATTAATTTAATAGATAGAATCAGTTCAAAACTCTAAGACCAAAATACAAGTGTACTTTCTGTCATGCTTATCGAACGAGAATCGGTCATTATATTGTCATCAGCCATTTTTTTTAAATCTTATTATTTTTTGTAACCTGTCTGTGTTTTGTGTTGCAATAAATGGGTTCTTATTCTTATTGTAAAATCAGTCGGCCGCAGCGGGGTGAGGTACCTAATCCCATTCGGAGCGGGGTGGCGCGTGGCTCTTTTTTTGTTTGTATTATATGTGTGCATTGCATCCATAAGATTTTTTTACCCTCGTCACAAAAAAGTGTTTGAGGAATATTCAATTCATATAAAAATATTCAAGTACTTATGTGTACTCTGTCGATTTTCAAACTCTAGGTTTATCTATCATATATCGTCGGGTGACAAGCAAAAGTCACTAACTAACACCATTGAAATTATTGGACGATAAACCGTGTTACAAGTGTAATAAAGTGCATTCTTACTTTATTTTTTTGATAGTACTTAGTGACTTTTGCTTGTCACCCGACGATATGTAGTAAATGTAAACTCTGTACACAATATTATAAACGGTTTGAGACAGTTTACTTAGGTTGCACAAATATGTACCGCGGCAAGGCCTGAGGCAAGTTTTACTGAAGTGGCTGAGCTAGTGTTTACCGAGAGACCAAGTGCCCTGCCTACAACTTATGCTGTAAGAGCAATGTAAAGGTAGGAGGCGTTATGCAACAACAAGGAAGTGTGCATAAGACCTAATTGTATTTAGATACGCAAATCTCTTGTTAATTTGATTATATATAATAAGAGGAGTTTAAATCGGATACAACAATTAATTTAAAAAACAGCTTTTAATTAGTGGATGTAATTTATAATATTAACGAATTTTTTGACCAAGTTAGTAAATGAAAATATTACCGTGCTTTGTTTATGTAAGGAAATAATGTAATATTGCTATCAAATGATCATGTGTGAATGTATGTATAATATTAATTTAATGAAATGTGTATAATAATTGTAATCAAATCACCTACTTGTAGCCCTCTTATATTGCCGTACCCTTGCAGGGTGTCACATGTATACCTTTATTTATGTTCCATTCCATCCATGTCTGTAATGTGATATGCAATAAAGTATTCTATTCTATTCTAACAATATAGGTTAATGCTTCCGCCAGCCGCTACAAAATGTGCCGAGGCAGTCCCGCCATCTTTTTTTTGGTCTGTCTCTGCCCCAGCTAACCTGCGGTGTCTAGTGTGTTACAGTGAAAAAATATTGATTTATGATCAAAATTGTAATAAAATATGAGATATTTAAATAACATTATCATATATTTTACAGGATTAATATAATCACACCTCTATCTTGATATTATATTTTTGTTAAAAGAAAACTAAGTTGTAAGTACCATAATTTTTTTCCGAGAATAGACCATACATTGGCCCTTTCGACTAAATATATTTTTTCCCCGTGGTACTTCCTAACAAAATTCACCAATATGTTAGTGACGTCAAGTTCTGCATTCAGTGGGTGTTCTTCAATCATCTTTGTTTTAACAAACTATCTTTGCCCAAACGTGTATACGAGTAATGGCCAAAAAAGTTGACAACGGAGCCCTAAAACTACGAAGTTATACGAAAGGATCAACATGACGAGAGGAAATGAAGGCACCGTCAGCCACCGCTTCTTACCCACTGAAATGAGCAATGTAATTTCCTTTAGAGTCATCTGAGGGAAACAAGTTAGGTCATTTTTTTATGACCAAGGTTTAATGGAATATTTCTTAAGATGTTTTTATTTAATTTTGAATGTAACTTACACATTTTCACCGCACCAGCACGTAAATGTTTTCTTATAAAAGTTGCATTTTATCCACAAGTGTCGCAAAGTAATGTAATTCAGTTTTTGAGTTGATTCCACAAATGTTGACTGGTAGATTTTGCTTTGAAGTCATGATTTTGAATAATACATTTTTAAGTTTCAGTTAATTTATAATGTTTTCTACATACTTAGTACTTTCCTCGCGATGTGTCTCACTCGGAACTCGGGAGCAAAGTTTGTTTAAGTAACGCTCAAGATTAAAATTTTCAAACTCGTGTTTCAGAATCTTCGCTTGCACGGTATCAATATCAACACGAGGGGTTAAACAATAACTTTGCTCCCTTGTAAAACAAATAACTATTTCCGCATGTTATTTCGCGTAGTGATGTGTAATTTGATCGAATTCTGAACCTTTGAACAATTTATAAACCTCATGTATATCATTTGGCTTTGCCATGAAATCAAAATTGATATTCCGCCATTGCATTTGTTGAACTCAACTTGTTGCAATTTCTATAAAATGAAGGAATTAAACATGAATTGATAAACAGGCGAACACTTCTCTTCACACCGGATTATATGTACGTACTAAATAAAAATCACTACACCTTATAAAACAAAGTCCCCCGCCGCGCCGCGTCTGTCTATTTGTGTGTTTGTGCGCATAAACTCAAAAACTACTGAACGGATTATCATGCGGTTTTCACCTATCAATAGAGTGATTGTGTTGATGTATAATAGTTATTATTTTTGCTTGTATGTAAATTCAATGTTGACGTGTAAAAGTGTCCTTGTGGCCTATTTGCTGAATAAATGTTGAGGTTGAAGTTGAGGAAGCTTTTGGTGTATAATTTGTTAACCCGTGCGAAGCCGGGGCGGGTCGCTTGTATGTAATATTTCCTGTTAAAGCCCTCACCTGACATAATCCATTTATCATTACCTATTTATCTATTTGATTAAGCGACACGGTTAGATGTCTTAAACGCCCTAAGCCAATTGGATGGGAAGTGTTTGCTTTACTTTTAAAAGATATCGAAGTTCCTAGGTCATGCATAGGTAATACTACAAATTTGGCATTTATTAATGGTACTCCTTTGATTGAACCCTTTACCCTCTCCACATCTGTGACTACGAGAGCCTCCTCAGATAAAGATAATAACACTTCTACACCTCTTGCTACACGGGTGCAAAAGCGATCGACATTTGAATTACGTAGTACTAGGTTTACAGGTAGGTACTATGTATCTACTTAGGTAGACTAAGCACATACATACTAGGTAACTATATAAATTAGTAATCAGTAAAACAAATAGATAAAGCTTGATTTTACTTAACTGTAATTACTAATTATTATAAATCGTAAATTACATTCGAAAATTCATTCAATTAAATAATTAGGTACTTACCAAATTCTTGTATAGGTAACTAATTCTAATTCCAACTGGCTTTCCATTTTATTAATATTCCGGGCACGGATTTGTTATGGAATAAATTCCTTCAGTAGTCGAATTGACACTAATTTAAATAATACCACTGTCCGGTTTCACCAATTACAATCCATGGACCATTAGTAGTGCATTTTGTATGTAATCTAAGCCACAAAGCTCATTTTGAGTCTTTAGTTGTGTACTTATATGTATTCAAATACTAATTTATATTTCTTTGAATAATCTTAAAGCTATTTTATCAGTTTTAATTTTTAACAAGCAGAAACGTCTGCGAACGATGCTATTAAGCTTAGAATAAATTTAAAAGTGGAAAAATTACTGTCTTGGGTGAGACTTGAACTCACGACCCCAGGATCGATACTCCAGTGCACTGCCATCTGAGCCACCAAGACCTCATCCATAGCCAGCAAATCTTTCCACCGTATTATAGGTCAAGGGGGACCCTTAGCGACATCTACCGCAAGAGTGTTACACTTCTTAAACGGCTACCGGAGTTCCAAGTCATATTGGAAATTCACCAGTTACGATGTGCTACCCATACTAATTTTAATTTTTAACGAGCAGAAACGTCTGCGAACGATGCTATTAAGCTTAGAATAAATGTAAAAGTGGAAAAATTACTATCTTGGGTGAGACTTGAACTCACGACCCCTGGATCGATACTCCAGTGCACTGCCATCTGAGCCACCAAGACCTCATCCATAGCCAGCAAATCTTTCCACCGTATTATAGGTCAAGGGGACCCTTAACAAGACAGTAATTTTTCCAAGCAGTATTTAAGCTTATTTTATCAGTGTTTACCAAATGAAGGATACGTATTTTTTCTATCATTTATTCATCATTATATGTATAAGATTGTATTAAAAAAACTTTTATCCACATTACGATAGATATATTACTTTGGGAATTATGGTATGACTCATTCCTGTCGTTGTTTTACGAAACTTATCAATTTCCTTTATTTGCACCTAGTTACATTAATACCTCTGGTGCCCGAACGTACTTTACAAATTGTACTTAATTTTGCAATAGAACAGAGCCTCCCCGCTTTTGGTGGGGTATCCATTTTAGGCTCCTCTTCCGTAGATATTACAAAATTAGAAGCGATACGGTATGGCCGCCTTTATTCTGACCATTACATGCATGACAATAAATAACATGATTATTTTAAAAATAAATAAAAAAACCGGCCAGAGTTTATAAATATCTACATTTATTTATCATTAAAATGCCTGGCAGTCACCACTATTATTGAACAGCCAAAGGAAATACGATCAACCGGACATCGTCATAAAATCGTACGAGGAAAACTTATTGGCAGAGCAACTTTATTGGTACTATCGTGACATAGCTGATCTCTCATAAAAATATGTATCGATATTGTAAGAAAAATATGACGGCAAACTTACGTTAACGCTACGCACGACCCTAGTATATAGTTCAAGCGAATATGAACGTTCAATTCAGTTTTTACGACGGTCGAACGGGCAAAATTGCTTGGCGTGCTGATTCAGGGATATCGAATACTGCAGTACATCGTGCCGGGTGTGAAATACAGGAGGTGTGTGGTAGTGAACGCCATAATTTTGTTTGCGAAGATGTTTCGTATCGGGTTATCTAAAGCGGCCCTTGTATCTTTAAAATTATCATTTATATACACATTATATAGGTACAAGTACAGTAAAAGTTGCCAAGTTGAATGGTTATACTGTTGTATCGAGATTATTAGACTTTCGCAACTTTTTCTGAAGGAAATTACAAATCTATTGCATTATTTGGGGAGGCTACCTATTTTTTTAAAGCGCTAAATTCAACCATCAACTAACTACCACTTGCTAAAAAAAACATCAAGATTTTATGATAAGCGGAGTAATCGCGTAATAAACATAATATTAATTAATATAAATCATAAATCATAAATCATAAATCATCTCATTTATTCGTGATAAACTATAACATACACAAGTAAAGAAATAACAAAGAAAGTTGAACATAAAAATAAATAAATAGTTTACCACGAAATGGTCCCGCCTCAGCATAAATGCTAACCCAAAAGTCAGCGCTGATCTTCCGGTGAGACCATTTGTGGGTCACGAACGCAGCTGTACGACACATATAAAGTTATACACACATATAAAGTTAAATTAGACCTTGCCTTTTTTTGAAGTTTTTTAATTTACTATAAGGACTCTACTTTTGTAAAACATTTATTTACATACAATATATATACTGTGGTACTACTAAACGAAATTAATAACTAGCTTAAATCTAAAATAGTCCCTTGAGGCATTGTAACAAGGATGCTGGCGGCATTTCCTCGCTGTATCGCAATGCTGATACGTTGTGCGAGGTAGCCGCCGGCTCTTCAGACGCTTCGCGATTTCTGCGAACAACTTATGCGCGCTGGGACCCCATGGACCTAGAGTTTCAACTCCAAATGGTACAAAATGGTACTCTCTACCGAGGCTCTTATATTTGTTACGTTTTAGAATTTCGGCGCTTTCCGCCGCTCCGCCCGCTTTTACAGTAGTCCGTTGGAGGTGGGACGGTGCCAGTGTGTCTACGCAGGTAGCATCCCACACTAACATCCGTCCCAAGCTCCAAGGAACTAAAGACACCCCATCGGGCCTCTTGCCATCATCTCTGATAATGCCAGTCGGCTCAAGAAGAGCAGGCACATTGATGGTGGCAAGAGACCGACGGACTATGTCATTAAGCGACGCATGTCTCGAAAAACGGCCTGCACTTCTTTGACAAGATAATCCGTGGTGTCCCAGTCGGTCCACGTCCGTGCCACAAGAGCATACGTGTGGCGTACACACCGAAACCCCGAGTCGCAAACCAGTCGCCAGTCTAAGGGAGGCCGGATCCAAGAAAGTACCAGTATTGGGCGAAGGATGGGCATGTAGCCAGTAACCGGCTTCCCGGGCTCCGACCGCCAAAAGCCTCGCGCGGTCTGGACCTGTACAGTTGTTTAGGAGAGTATTGTAAGTTAAATCACAGTAAACATTATCCCAACTCCTTTGTGAATTTGGGTTGTCTGGAAATTGTTTGCCTGGGCAAGCAATTTTAAAAGCATCTTTGGCGTCCCCAAAGCCCGCGATCTCACAGTTTGTGGGCAAAGCCCTTAAGATATTTCCTATGAGACCAGACGTCCTATGAGTGGACGCCAAAAAGGCTGGGGAAGCCACACTGGAAATTTTGCGAATTCCTAAACCTCCAAACCGAATAGGGAGGGACGCTTGAGACCAGGATGGCTCACTTAGCTGAATGTTTAGAATCGTCTCTAAACTAATTTTGATCAAATCATCAATGGGCGACAATAAATTTTGATGTTTCCAGAAAGGACAACAGCGGAGCACATACGTAAATTTAGGGACAAAAAGGCAGAATTTAAGAATCACAAGAGCATAATGAGGCCTAATTTCGAGTAAGCGATCTGTGTGACTTTTGAATTTAGTTATGGAGTTAGAAATATAATCGGGAAAAGATTCTTCGAATATAGGAGAACCCAGGAGGCAAAGAGAATACTTGTCTACTGATTTGATATTGGGAGTCAGATCGTCAAATTTGGGTTGTAAGTCGGTCAAAGTACAAGAAGATTTTTGAATAAAGAGTTCGCATTTACTGAAATTCAGTTCTAAACCAATATTTTCGAAACTACTCTCAGAGAGCACAGTATTCACGTCGCCTCCTAGGGTTCCGTCATCTAACATCTAACATTGAATTTTGATTTTAAATTTTTGATAATTGGATTTATAGCCAAACTAAAAAGTGCTGGCCCGAGAGGGTCACCCTGCTGACAGCCAACCTCAGAAGATAATTCATGTGACTTGTACATTAATTTAGATGAGTCTGAATAGCAAAAGAGAAGGAAATTGTATAGTTCCGGAATTTTGTCCTTAACTTCTGTCAGCAAGGTGTCTCTACTAACCGAATTAAAAGCATTTTTAACGTCAATTTTGACAACAATTTCGCAATCATCGAGTGAAAGGTAGGTCCTTAGGGCATGGACGGCTGCCTCGCACTCACCTTTCGTGCCGAAACCTAGCTGTATTGGTTCAAAGAGGGATTGTAATTTTGATCTAATGTGTCTAACCGCAATTTTTGAAGCCAGACGTCGTAAAGTAGACCCCACTGCAATGGGTCTCACCCCTCCGTCCTTTTTGGTTAGGGCGATCAGGTTTGCCCCGTATAGAATCGGGACAATAACAGTGTTAATTTTGCCTGAAAACATAAAATGTATTAATTTAGTAAAGGACTCTACTTATACTCACAAGCACAATATTGAAGTCTTATTACAAAATTGTTGATAATAACATTTATAACTTTTTTATTGAATACCTAAATAGTCCTTTTGAAATCGTCATTAAAATAATAATATATTATTGCTTCTCAGTCAGGCTTCATTAGACGATTTTAATGAAAAAGATCATTAAAAATAATAACTGGAGAACGCGTACTAATAAGTCGGGATTGAATGAAATTTTGCAGATATGCAGCATTTTTATTTTTCTTACAATCCTTAGTCATTAATTTCGATGCCGTGCTTTTAAACTCTTGTGTACCTACGTGTTTTTGAAACGGTTATACCTACTTCACAATTGGACTCCCGCCGGAGTAATCGAGGGAACTCTTCAACTAATAATCTGGCTTCGGTCAGATTTTCTCTTTTTAGTTACAGAAATAGTTATTAAGTACTTACTCAGGTAAGAATTTTAATAAATCCTACCCACTAATAAATTAATTTTTCAACATTACACGGAGGTACTTGAAAATGTCAAGTAAATTATTTAATGCGTTTTAGTAAACTGTAAACACAACACACACACACACACGCAAGTTAGTTAAGTTTTTATTTACTTTACTTATACATTTTAATCTCCCTGTACGCCGTACGCCTATCATATATGTAATTATCAGTAATCTTACATTTTCCAGCATTTTTGGTTCAGCAGAGTAGTGTTAACGGAATTGGTATAGATAATTTCAACTGAAATGGTAAATTAAGGTTAATATTAACGTAATTAACGCTAATTAATCATTAGGGTTGAAATTATTTATACCAATTCCGTTAACACCACTCTGCTGCACCAAAAATGCTGGAAAATGTACGATCACTGGTAATTATCTACCCGTGTCTACAACAAAAGTGTAATGCATTTACAAAGTATTCCCTCCCTATGTAGTATAATATGTAGGTTGCTTTTATTAATACGATGTATAAATATGAAGTCAATTACGTAGGTAGGTACATAATTACCATAAATCGACCGTTTACTAATAACCATTAGAGCTAATGTTGGGATCTGAATAAGCCGACTGGTACATTTCCAGCACCTAAACTCCGGATAGAAGTAAAAAAGCTGGCAAATAACAAACCATATATTATATTAATGTTCGAGGGAATTGGGGGAAAATTTAGGATGAAATTGATGTCTACCTAAACATTGTGTATATTTCATATTATTAAGTTAGGGAATATCTTATATATATCTTGGTAATATATTAGGTTTATTAATAGATAATAATGTCTGCCGGATGCATGATGACAAATGGACCAAAATAGCCATTAGCTGGCATCCCCAGGGTAGTCGAGGCAGAGGCAGACCGAGAAAGAGATGGCGGGACGACCTGGATGCTTTCCAGCGGGATTGGCAGGATCTTACTCAGCACAGGGAGAATTGGAAAGGGAGAGGGGAGGCCTTTGCCCAGCAGTGGGACACACACATAGGATAATTAAAAAAAAAAGTTAGGTAATGAAATAATGCCGACATTAGGTACCTATAAACTAATGTTTTAATAAATGTTATGTATTTTTATCATCAGAATATTATTTGACTGGTTATAAGTATTTCGTACAAAACTACGTACTTAGTTCATTCATCTGGGGGCCGATTTTTGAATTTTGACCGCTCGGTTTCGTGTATTTCGTTCATTAATATCTCCACTACTAGGCATTTAATTTCTACTAATAGAATTGAAATCGAGTGGTCAATACCACTAGATTCCAAATTTCGATCACTCGTATTTAAAAAAATAGCATTTCGCCGTTTTCCACCGATTTTCGAGTGACGAAATCGATCGACCGAAATTCAAAAATCGGCCCCCAGTTCTTGAAATAATAATAAATAATTTTATATTATTATTTTTCTCAAGAACTTAAAGCGACACGGCTGCGTTAGTCGAGCAATAGCCTCCCCCACAGATGGCCAGCGTAAATATTTACGTAAATTGAAATTTCAAATGGATACAGTTATGGCTCTGATATTGCTTTCTGAATTTCGAACATGTTTCTACACCTTTTTGTTTAATATTAACTGGAATTTCTTAAACACTGGGTAGGTATGAAATAAATATTTATTTTCCTAACATAGTTTATTTTCTAATAGCTATAGCTATTACCTATACATTTCCTATAGGGAACGTGCATGAACTCTAGGGGGCAGCAGAGGAATCTCTTGATTATTGGCGCAAAGTGTAAATGTCAAGTTTATGTTTCCAATTTAGGTCACAAAATGGCAATACCTACAACACGCAAGGGAGCGTGCGTGCACTGTAGGGGGCAGCACTTGCCATTCGCGTGATGTGTCAATGTCAAGTTTAAGTTTTCGATTTAGGTCACAAGATGGCAGACCCTCCAACGTGCACGGTCCCTATTCGAACTTCTCATTCTCGTAAAGTTCGTCTCTATTTCGTGTGTAAGCTGTATGAAATGGATTTTTATGTTGTAGTTTTTTAAGTAAAAAGATGTATTTATTAAGCCTCTTTTTGAATTGGCGTTTAAACGTGCCGGCATAAAACAATCAGTACGTCTACCATCAGTTTTTACATTGACATATACGCTCACGTCTACGTAACTTACTTTCTATGCATCTCGCACGTACTCGCATATTAGTGCAAGCGAGATGTACAGAAAGTAAATTACGTAGACGTGAGCGTTATGTCAATGTCAAAACTGATGGTAGAGGCTCAGGTACCTATACGGTTCTACGAGTCGCGCTTTCTGAATTTAAATATTACCATGAAATATGCGTTAAAGTTGTAATATTTCTTTCTCGCAATCAGAATAAAAATTAACGTGTATGTCATTAAATACTCCTCTCACACACCTACAACGGGGTTGCTTTATGCTAGTTTAGTTTTGTGCAATGTGCTATTACGTTTAATGCTTGGATACTATAGAAAATTATTTCTAAATAACTAAATACCGTATTGTTTAATAAATATACCTACTAGTAATAATATTTGAAAAGTAGTAGTAGTAGTTACCTAGTAGGTAATCACTTTATTGTACAAAAACAGGTTCACAGAAAATTTATCTATGTAAAAATATAACAGAAATTGATGTAAAAAGGTGAATTTATCCCTATAAGAGATCTCTTCCAGCTTCCAGCTAACCTTCGAGGAGATGAGTGAACATTTTAAATTATAGGTTAGATACCCAAACTTACAGAACGTAGGTTACAATAATATAAAATAAAATATGATCGTCTGCAAATAAATAAAATACATGAATAACATTATAGAATAAATATATTTAAAATAAATACTGGCATACATAAATATAATGCTAAATATATTTTTTTAAATCATTTATTTACATACAATATATATACAGTGGTACTACTAAACGAAATTAATAACTAGCTTAAATCTAAAATAGGCCCTTGAGGCATTGTACCAAGGATGCTGGCGGCATTTCCTCGCTGTATCGCAATGCTGATACGTTGTGCGAGGTAGCCGCCAGCTCTTCGGTCACCAGTTACGTCAACCAAATATATTTATATATATCAGTATATAAATATCACAAGTGTCACATAAAGTGTAGTACGGTAGTTCCCAAATCACGCTTGAGTGTAGAGCCAAAGCTTCTTTAGATTAAGTTCCGTACCCCACCATCCAGCCATCAACAGATCTCACATTTGACAAAAAACATAAGCAGTACAGTCAGCGTCATATAGTAGGTAGCATCCAAAGTATTCAAATAGTTCGGTACACCATATTATTTGTATGGCGTACCGAATACTTTGGATGCTACCTGCTATACGACGCTGACTGTACAAGCAATATTTCCCTGATTCTTCTCTTTACATTAAGACAATAAAACATCATCTTCGTAAGTGTACCAAAGCAAGCATCCTCGCCGGAAGTGCTATTTGTCGCCACACCCCGCACTTCCGGTGAGCTTGCGGTCTCAACTTATTATTATTTCTTGTTTATATTGTATACCATACGATTGAATGATTAAATATTTTACTGAGAAAAAAAAACAGTAATTATCAGCATACCCTCAGATCCACAGCGCAGGCTTATATTATTTCTTTACTGTAGTTAAAATATTTTATTGGTAAACGTAGTAACATTATTGGTCAATTTTACAAAGTAATAATTCGTGTTGTTAATGTTAATTAGTACTTGTTCGTTTTTATGTCTAATTATATATTTATCTAGGCATTGGAAAGATATGCATAATTATTAAAATAAATATAGGTAGGTACATGATTGATGAAGTAGAAAATTGCTGGTAAAGTGTACATTTTAAAAGACTACTAGCTAAGGTAAAAAAGTGTTCAAAGTCCACATATAGTGTTTCAATTAACACACCTATGGGGTCAAATGAACTACTTTTCCACATTCTCTTTAATTCCCCTATCATTAAGTAACCAAGGGCGATAGGCCGTTTAAACACATTTTATTCAAAAGCGGAATAAATCACCTTTAATAATATATGCGCATACCCTTCTAACTCTAAAAATAAAATAGGTAGTTACAGTCGGGAAATAGTATTTTATGCAACAGTTTTATAAGAGGGGTCAAAAAATGTGAATGGCGTGGGTAACAATGTGAGCCGAAGGCGAACATTGTTAATAAATACGCCATTAGCATTTATTGACTACTTATACAACGTTGCATACAATGCTTTTTCTATGAGTAGGCAATATTAAAAAAAAATACAAAAATTTATAAACAAAATTTTATTTATGAAAATGTGAATGTAAATTTTGGATAGTAGGTATAACTATATGTATGTAGCTCTTGTCTGCGACAAGCACCCATAATACCAAATATTACTGCAACCTGTAACAAGAAAAAGGAGAATTAAATAATATTCAGTTTCAATGCAAAAATATAAAATGTACATAAATATAGCTCGTTGTACTGTGTACTCTAAAATCAAAAAAAAATATAAATAAATAAATAAATAAATATAACATATACCAACCTTGCTTAAAAGATAGATCTGATCCGGTGCTTCCAATTAGTCTTTGAAAATACGCCAATAAGACGTTTTTAGAGAATGACGAAGTTTTGTGCTCCAATCTCCACACCATGAACTTCTCATAAGATTTGTCGTAATAGGTGCTGCGATTTAGTACTTAGGCAACAAATTTTCGGTCGCTGCTTGTGCTGCAGCGGATATATCTTCAGTTGTAGAAACAATGTTGTCCTCTTCGTCCATGTTCAACAATTTTTATGAACGCAAAGCAAAATAGTAACGCAAAGTCGCAAAGTACTCAAAGAACAAGAAATTACCGGGAAAGGCGGGAAACGTAAAAACAAACGAGAAATATCTATGGTTATGTTTTTTTTTAAAGCCGTTACACACTACCGCACCGCACCAGGGTCGTGGTGCTGTAGGGTATAAGTGTGTTACGGGCCTTAGAAGTCCACCTTCCAATAGTGATGATACCAAAAAAAGTAGTTTTTATTATGTTGGTAGCAATGAACTTGTTTTTTTATTTTATTTAAACCGTATGCATTCAATCGTTTGTCACGTTGGTAGCAATGTATCGGTATGTGGCACCTGCTACTCCGCACTAGCTTACCGTGTCGTAATGTCTCTAAAACGACACAAGTGCGTTTTTGGGCAATAGACTATAGACTTTTATAAGGAGTATTAATAATGTATGCCCTTATATGTTCGTTCGTGACTATGTAAATGACAGGTAAAAGTCCACGAGTAGAAAAACGTAATTTCAATTGTTCCCAGTCTACCCTACGCCTCTCGATGATGTCCGGAACACCAAATACAGTCTCGTGTACGAAAAAACATTTTAGATGCTAATATTTTACTCAATTTACGAGATATCAATGTTTTCTTTATTAATTACAAAACTCGGACAAGCCAAAGCACTCAACGGTCAGACAGAAGTAGAAATTAAGCATAATTTGCATCAAAAAGCAAACTTCCGCAAGTTTGGCGTTAAATTTGTTATTCAGATATTTCATGGCTAATGAAGATTTATATCCTTCCTACTCATTATTTTGCCTACCAGTTCAATTTGTTTCTAATTTATATTCAATTTACAAACTAAGTTAAGCTTTTGTGGATTTTAAGTCATTTTGTATACAAACGTGTCGTTTCCAAGCGAAAAGTTCCACTTCGTCGCTTGCTATAAGGACACTTTGACAGTTTATTCGTATAAAAGTTCAAGCAAATCTCGTCTTAAAAGAAAGCGATAAAGTGGGACCTATGCCTTCGACATAATGTACAAAAGTGCTAGTGATTGCTATGTGGCGACTGCCGATGCCGTTTTAGAATTTAATCCCAAAACCTAATTTGTAAGAGCCACTGCATACTTATAGTGCATATGAGCTCTACTAACGCTTATGCGGAATTTTGACGAGGAATAACATTTGTTATAATATGTATTTCATAAAACATTGGGTACTGGGGAGATTTTTCATAAAAGAACCACCCACCTAAAACAATCACATCAGTATAATATCGGGAAGAAATTGAAAGGTATGGTGAGTTGGTGACGCTCAATGATCGCTCTGATGGTGATGTTTCTACGGCATTACGTGAGTGCATGTTGAGCATCTACTTTTAATCAAAAGCTTCCTTATTAAAAAGGAAAGTAGACGACCGCTTCTGTACAAATATATCTCCATGTTTCTTTCTGATTATTAACCCCTGGAGCGCCCCAGAATTACCGTAGTATGAAACTCCTATACTAGTTACCAGCACACGTGTCTGTGTAGGGCGCTCCACGGGTTAAAAATAAAAAAAATTACACAGTTTGATAAATTTTTCGGTTTTTACCATTACCGGTCTAGAAATTACCGGTAAATTACCGGTATTTCTTAAACTAAATATTTATCGTTTGTAATGCCCTAATTTTGATTAATATAACTTGCCGCTATATTTCTATGGCGTATTCCGTTAAACCGAACATTATATTTAGAAATATTAAGTCATTCAATAGTACCTAATTACAATTCTTAGTTCCATACTGCGCAATAAATTATTGTGAGAAATGTTAAACTCAATTTCCCAACGAGGCAATATTTTGTCGGAGCAGATAAACAGCTAATTCGAAGAGATTAGCGGTGTTTGCGTATTTATGGTATTAAGCTACCGAATTTATTGATAGTTGGATTAGTTGGGTTATCGTAGTACAACCATGAATTATATCTTTGTGGATATGTGACTTTTTAACCACTGTGCACTGCGATTTGTATTAAAATGAATTAGTATTTGGTTCTTATCCGTAGATGTAGATAGGTATGCACCTAATCACAATATTTTTAGGAGGATGTTAAAACAATATAGTTTTATAGAGAGATTTAGCGCTTTGCCACGGCTCATTTCGACAGCTTGGGGCTCGCTTGGAAACCTAATCCCAAGAATGTATTAGTTTTTACGACACAGACTGCTATCTGATCTTCAAACCCAGAGGTGAAATTAGGTCTTATACCTAGAGACAAGTCCAGTTTCCTCACGATGCATTCTTCTTAAAAGCGATAGGTAAACATAAAATTCTGGGTTAAAGTCCCGGTAAGGGCATTTATTTGTGTGATGAACACAAATATTTGTTCCTGAGTCATGGATGTTTTCTATATACATGAGTATGTATTTATCTGTATAAGTAAGTATATCGTCGCCTAGCATACATAGTACAAGCTTTGCTTAGTTTGGGGCTAAGATGATACGTGTAAGATGTCCCCTACTATTTATTTAAAATTATGTGTCTTAGTGTGTATATTTTGTTGGAAACGTTCGTATTTGTCATGCTATTTCTGCCCATACCCTCTACATTAGTACAGTTCTTGGACAGTTCGTTCAAACGTAATAAATCGCAGCTTAATTATTGTATGTGTAAAATATAGACTCTACAGCCTATAAATAATGCATGATATAAATTGGCTTACTCATACTTGTCTATCGATA